>NC_064641.1:270830403-271454511 GCF_023864345.2 Schistocerca serialis cubense
TGGAAGACCAAGAAAGAAGTGCTGTGGTTAAAAATAGTGTAAGGCAGCAGTGGAGTTTTTCATCCCAATGTTCCATCTAACAGAAAGCTCAGGCTGTGGGACTACAGTTTAGCTTGTAAAGACATCAGTAATAATATTCGCTAACGTCAGTGTAAGTAAGTGAGAATTGCAGGCCATGTTGAATAGAATCAACGGTCTAAGGAGCACAAACTTGGAGAGTAAACAGAAGAAAACTGAAGGTAACGTGGCATAGCAGAAATGATATTCAGTTGGTGACCATAACATAGAGAAAGTTAGAGAATATTGTTACCATAGAAAAAAAAACACATGACAGACGAAGCAAGGTCACTAGCATAGGCAAAGAAAGTATTCCTGACCAAAAGAAGTGTAGTAGTATCAAACATAGGTCTTAATTTGAGGAAGAAATTTCCGTGAATGTATGTTTGGAGCATAGCGTTGTATGGCAGTGAATCATGGACTCTGGGTAAACTGGAACAGAAAAGAATCTAAATGATTGAAATGTGGTGCTACAGAATGATGATGAAAATTATGTGGACTGAGAAGATGGGGAATGATGACCGATTACAAGAAGAAGGGACAGAGTGTAAGACATGTGATGAGAGTTCAGTGAATAACTTCCATAGTATATGAGGGGGCTGCAGAGTCTAAAAACAAAATGTGTTCAGTTGTGTTTCGTCACAAAAATTATTCTTAAAAGATCATTACTATTAGCACTATTTCGAGACTGTATGTAATACTGATTACATAAATAGCAATAATTAATTATTTTTAAAATACTAGCACCAACACGTGACACAATGTGACGGTGGCTACAGCTTGAGAAACGTGTGTACGACCATTGTAACCTCCCCGCAGAAATATTTAATGTTGAATATAAAAATGAAAATGGAGCCAAGTGTAACCTCCCTACAAAATATAATAATGAAAAATGTGAGCCAAGCGTAGCCCGCCCACAAAAAAAATAATAATTAAATGAAATTTTTTTTAATATTATAACCTCTGAACAAAATTGGCTCCGATTTATAGTCTGTGCGCAGAAATGCATCCACACTTAATATTACCACAAAATTCATTTCTCATTTAATGTCAAGTTCGAAACAGAAAAATTCCTAAACACCAAAATAATAATAAAGTTTACTAACCTGATAAATTTATAAGGACAGCAGCGCTGACCGTCTGCCCTGTATTCTGAATAAAAAAAGCAAAAATTCTTACCTCAATAAAACTGCAATTATATCTGCTCTTAATTAGTCATTTTTCGACACAGCTTCGTGCACTGCTGTTGTATTTTTTTTTTTTTTGATTCTTAGAAGCAATGATAATGCATTGAAAACTGAAATGAATGCTTTTCTTTTAAATAGTTACTTTATATTATAAAAATTATTATTGGGGCATTTCTTTGAACAAATTAAATTACAATTAACATACATTATCAAATATGCGCAAGGCTGCTTCTTTACCTTCTACAACAATACTCATCCTCCAGAATCCTGACCAGAGTCGCGAGCAGAGCACACAGCCTACGCATGCCGACTCCCGCAGACTCACGCAGACTACACCAGACTACTACCGACTCGCTACTATTACTGTCCACTCGTCCAGTCAAGCGCATACTAGCGACAAGCAACAACTAACGATAAACTACTCTCTGGTCAGAGATTCTGTCATGCCTCGCCCATCGCCGGCAAAGCATACGTCTTACCCTCCACTCGGGGGGCAAAAATTTGGCAGCGATGGTGAGTCAATTGGACTTGCCATGAGCAACAAATTTTTCTTATTTAACTAACTTTACAATGACAGAATATTTACATGTATATAAGTGCAGAACATGAAATAAAATATAGTGCACATGCACTGAGTGCAGAACATATCAGGCAATGACAAAATGTATACACAATGAGTACAAAACATATTAACAAATGGCATGAAGTGCACACGCACTGTAGTTCAGAACATATCAGAAAATCACAAAAATGTATATGCAATGAATACAAATCATGTTAACAAAATGACGAAAGTGCACACGCACTGTAGTACAGAACATATCAGGAAATCACAAAATGTATATTCAATGAATACAGATCATGTTAACAAAATGACAAAAGTGCACACGCACTGTAGTACAGAACATATCACAAAATGTATACATAATGAGTACAAATGGCATAAAGTGCACACGCACTGCAAAACTCTCTAACATTTTTACAACAAATAAACATAATGAGTACAAATCATATTGATAAATGACAAAAGTGCACACGCACTGTAGTTCAGAACATATTACCAAATCACAAAAATGTATATGCAATGAATACAAATCATGTTAACAAAATGATGAAAGTGCACACGCACTGTAGTACAGAACATATCAGGAAATCACAAAATGTATACGTAATGAGTACAAATGGCATAAAGTGCACACGCACTGTATATGTCTTTATCAATTTACAATAATTAGGAAAGGAATAGGAAGGATTGCGTCATGGTTGTAGCTCTTTAGGTTGCACGCAGCTGCATTGAAAGTCCATATCTTTCTATAGAAGCACAACACCAAGTGAGACAACTGTAGTTCTTATCCTTGAAGTATTAATCAATGTAGCCAAAACACTGAAATGTAGTAGTAATATTCCATGTTATCATTTTGATAGTACATTAGGTACACCAAACAGTGGGACCATAATAACATCTCCATCGCTCAAGGTGGTGGACAGCATGTCGTGTCAACACCACATTCTTGTAAAGTACACCAACGTAGAATTAGTGCAAAAACCAAATATAGTGCTCCATGATCATGAGGATAGACAGGACAAACGGATTTTGCAGTAATTTCTGGTAATTAGGTCAGAAGGTGAAGGACATTAAGTCACATAGTAGTCTTCATTGAGAATTACACTAGTCTAACAACTGATTTGAGTAATTGGTGGCACTCATCGCCCAGTTACTGAACATTTCTGTACCATGTATGTAGTATTACAGAATAATGTTCATAAATTATCTGTTTACAGAGAACATTGGCACTTATTGCCCAGTTACAAACCATCAGAAGTCATCATTCAGAACAGGAGCTAGTGAATGACATAGTATTAACATAATTCACTTAATTATAGTAATCATTGGCATCATAGGTCATCTTATTACAGTAATCAGTGGCATTCATTGGCCAGTTACAAAGCATTTTCTTTTATGCATTATTCAGAAGTCATCATTCAAAATGAGATAATTATTGGCATAGCATTTGTACATAATTAATCTAATTATAGTAAGCATTGACATCATAGGTCATCTTATTACAGTAATCAGTGGCATTCATTGGCCAGTTACAAAGCATTTTTTATGCATTATTCGGAAGTGATCATTCAAAATGAGTTAATTACTGGCGTAGCATTTGTACATAATTAATCTAATTATAGTAATCATTGGCATCATAGGTCATCTTATTACAGTAATCAGTGGCATTCATTGGCCAGCTACAAAGCATTTTTTTATGTATAATTCAGAAGTCATCATTCAAAATGAGTTAATTATTGGCATAGCATTTATACATAATTAATCTAATTATAGTAATCATTGGTATAATAGGTCATCTTATTACAGTAATCAGTGGCATTCATTGGCCAGTTACAAAGCATTTTTTATACGTTATTCAGAAGTGATCATTCAAAATGAGTTAATTATTGGCATAGCATTTATACATAGTTAATCTAATTATAGTAATCATTGGCATCATAGGTCATCTTATTACAGTAATCAGTGGTATTCATTGGCCAATTATAAAGCATTTTTTTATGCATTATTCAGAAGTGATCATTCAAAATGAGTTAATTATTGGCATAGCATTTATACATAATTAATCTAATTATAGTAATCATTGGCATCATAGGTCATTTTACTACAGTAATCAGTGGCATTCATTGGCCAGTTACAAAGCATTTTTTTATGCATTATTCAGAAGTGATCATTCAAAACAAGCGTTTATTATTGGCATAGCATTTATAGAGTATAACAGAAATATTATTTACAGAAATTATGTGCATACTATTTATGCATTATTACAAAGCACATTCAGTATTATTCAGGAGTCGTTATTGAAGTGACATACTATTCAGAGCTGATCAGTACTACTCAGAACCTTTTTTTTTTTTTTTTTTTTGTTTTTGCTAGCAATGCATTGCGTTAGGATCGATAATTAACTACTGGGGCATAACAATATTTGCTTTTGGGTTGTTGCTGCAAATGAAGATGTGTAGCGTCATTCGTCATGAGTCAGCTGTTGCAAGGTTATAAAACAAATAGAGTATATGTGATCACATTCATAAATGACACAGGTTTAATGAACAACTGCTTATAGCACATTAATTTCATGAATAATTTCTCCTGCAAAATATACAGAATGGATTATTAAACTGAAAGAAGAAACACATATTATGCTGAAAAGTAGTGAACTTCGAATTAACAGGTAGTGAAATGTGTATAAAAAATATATATGTTCTCAAGCTGTCCCTTCCAAAACCTTCAGTCATCATACCATGCGATATAAGATGTACTGTCAAAATGAACTGCAACAAATACTTAAATAACTACATAGCATCTCTTAACTAACAGTAAATGTATTAGCTTCATCATTATTTTCATCTGCAAAGAAAAAACTTCATTATCCATATTATCATAACTCCATTATTATCATCACCTGTAAAGAAAAACTTCATTATCCACAGTAGCATATTCTTCATCATTATTCATCACCATTCATTATCATCTGCAAAAAAGTCACTTCATTATTCATTATACAACTATTCTTTATTTCTAGCATATTTCATCACTAAAACTAAGATGTGTAGTTCTGTCTGACAGCCTGCATCAATCGCCTCGTATTCTGAAAGAAAAAATTAGTTAAGACTGCTATCATACGATGTGTATAGTATATTCTTGTTAATGCTTGTTAATTCTGATCCATTTACTCTTCTTCACGAGGTATTGCATCTTCTTTCGTTCATTCCGAAGGTGAAATTCCCATTTCTGTTTAATTTATTTCGTTTACACGTTATTTCTTTCTGAAAATGATGAACAAAGATTAATGTCTTGCATTTAATTCATATACCCATTAAATAAAAATTGGTTTATAGTAACATAGTTGAGCATACAGCATAGCATGACAGAAAACGTAATATTTCAAAAACATCGACAGTGTTCAGAAGCAAAAATGTAAATAGTGTATCACAATGTAGCAGCAAAAAAAAAAAAAAAAAAAAAAAAAAATGTAAAATAGTCACGATGTTGAGATATCATAAGGCAAAAATGTCAAAGTCAACTGGTGTTTGTTATATCTTAATTATTTCATAGTGCATACAAACAAAACAGGAAAACAATCATACATACATAAAAAATGGAAAATATGCATGGTCTTATGAGTAACGATAAGAAAAGCGACCTGCTAACCTTACCTTGCCGGGCACTTGCCAAGAAAAATACGACAATCATCAGTAAGTGTTCATGTGGATATAATTGCATAAGTGGTCATAAAAAATTAGGAAATGGCATTACAGTGTGATAAATCATAAAGTATGTTCATTCAATAAAAGGTTTGATGTTCGACATGTGGTGGTTCCCTTTGGTTTCTCTGGTTCTCAAAGTTTCGACGTGTACTACATTGGGGTGAGGAATGCTGCGAATTCGATATGGACCTGCGTATAGAAGCTCAAATTTACTGCATCTACTCTTTTCCTCTATTGGATAAATAGTGTGTACATACTAATATCTTCTGTCCAATGTGAAAGTCAAGGCGTGTACAAACCTGTTTTTGCTGTCTTCTCCGGCGCTCTGCGGCACGTTTGATGTTGTTCAGCGCAATGTCAATTATTTCATGGTGTCGTAGTCGACGAGATGTAGGAAAGGTTACTAATTCTTTAATTTTGTTAGGTGGTTCAACATTTTTCAGTATAACAGACGAAGATAGTATAGTAGATTCATTTGGTATGGAATTAATTACATCCTGGGATAAGAGTATGTTTGTGTCCCAATCAATATGTTTTTTATGGCAGTATATTCTACACAGTTTACCAATTTCTTTCATTAATCGTTCACAAGGGTTCGAAGAAGCTCTGGAGTATTATAGTTGTGTACGTACGTATCTGTGAACAATGTGGAATTACAGTCTATGTTACGTGATGCGGAAATGACCTCTGTACGATTAATTGTTTGTTCTTCCGCAGATAAAGAGTGCTGAAATTCTAAAGCCAGTCGTACATTTTCATCCTTCAACATTAAATAGGAATTTTGAAAGTCAATAATGGCATCGTGTTGTACCAGAAAATTCGTACCTAAAATAATGTCTGTCGTCAATAACGGAATAATCCAAAAATTTGAATGAAATGTATGACCTGCAATACAAAATGATAAATGTGTCTGTAATTTTACATCTACTCCTTTACTAGATACTGCTCCTTTTACTTTCGTTTTGCCTAATGGTAAAGTAGGATAGGTATTCTCTTTGTTACACTCGTTGAAAGTTTCTTCATTTATAACCGACATAGGTGATCCAGAATCGATTACTGCTAAAAATTTCGATGATCCAATTTTAACTTCGATGACAGGGTGTGAAATGGTTTTTTGAACAACTGGTCTTTCCTGCAAAAGAGTGTCTCGGATGTCGTCAAAAGTAATAACATTTTCATGAACAACATTCTGCGTGTCAAAAGTAGTGCTTACGTTGCTGGAAGATGCAACCTGTACTGTATCTAGTCAAATTCTATCTGACGTGTTATTACTATCGGGAGGATGCTGTGGCATTTCCACTATTTGTACTGTTCTATTGTTTCTTCCTGACGTCTTACGTTCTGGATGATACCTACTATCTGGTTCATTCATGATAATATGTTGTTGCTGATGTTCTTGCTGCTGATAAGATCGACTGTTATTAAATGTACGCTGAAAATTGTGCTCATTATTTTTACGTCTGTCATGATTGTCATTTCTATACGGCGCATTGCGATAGGAATTGAAGTAATGTGTTTTCTGTACATAGTTATTTCCTTGTTGCTGTGCGTTACTATTTGTTGGCGCTGATGCTATACGTGCACGCAGCGAAACACTAAAGCTTGGTTGACCTTGTAGACTGCATTGTTGGTTAGGTATGCTAACCAGTTGGCTTTCATGCTGTTGCTGGGAAAAACGTCTATTGTTACCAAAATGTGGTTGCTGATAATTTTACACGTACTGATGATTAAAAAAAATTTGTTTTTCACTGTTATTAAAGTTACTGCGGCACTTGTCATTTCGGGAGTGTCTAAAGATAAATGTCACTTCCGGTAAAACTTGTCGTATCGGGTTTTCTTTATACATTCTTAATCCTAGATAGGGCAATAGTTGAAGAGCTGTTTTGATAGATATAAAGGATAGTAGAAGAGAAGGCAGCAGTGCAGAAAACTAAAGATGAAACAGCACTACTACGGCTCGGGGCCCTGTGCATGCTACGGCACATATTCATTAAAGTGTAATGAATCCCCTGAGGTCAATTACGCGCTACAAATAAATTTTAGCTTTTGCGTTACAGGAAATTCAGAAGCAAATTGCTGTATCCATGCTAATTCTAGTTTCTGCATTACAGGTAAAATCGACGTATCCAGTTCAATGCGTGTACCTGTGTTCTGCCATTTTCAAATACCTTAGATTTTTTTACAGATACAAATTGCTTATAATCAACGTTCTCGCCACTGACTGTGTGAACAGGTTCACGATTACATAAGAATCTGTTTGTCTGTGTCATTTCGGATTTTAAGTCGCGTAGTCTCTGTAAATTGCCTAAATTACACTGGCTGTGTGAGTGTGACAAATGTTCGGAATGTGCCGTATGTTGTGACGTGTTAGTGACTGAAACAATTTTCCTTTCTGTCACTTTAATACGTTCGTCAATTTGGCTGATCTGTTGTTCACATTTCTTATCGACTTCCGTATCCAAAGTGTGTGAAAATTCAGGTGACTTCAAATTAAACTCGTCGTGTAACTGTGTTGCGTTTTCTGAACATTGTTCAGTGACTGCATTAATTTCATCTCTATGTGATTCTGTTATGCCTGCATGTCTATTACCTAATTCTTGTGCAACAGATCTAATTTCTTCACTACTGTTACTAGCACAAACCTTAATTTCGTCACGTAATTGTTCTTTAGTATCATGACGTTGCACGGTAACAGCTTAATCTGTTCACTAAGTTGTTTGTTCTGTTCATTAAGATTGTCGTGTTTTTCATTTGACAGTTTGAAACTTTCATTAATTAGTTCGATCGACCTGTCATATTTTTCATTGAGTTGTTTGCACGATTCATTAAATTTGTCGTAATTTTCATTACGTTGTTTGTACGATTCATGAAGTTGTTTGTAATGGTTATCTAGCATTTCATTCCGCTGTTTGAGACTTTCATTAATTTGTTTGTACGATTCCTCAAGTTATTTGAAATATTCACTATGTTGTAGCAATACTGCCATAATTTGATCCAAGCCAATATTACCTACTCTATTCTCTGTGCTGTGTGATGATGTATCTGCTTTTGTCGCGTTTTGTGTAACCATTCGGTCATTTTGTGGTTCTTGAAAATGTTTGCTAATCGGATGTGCACTGTTGGTCACTACCTCGGAATCAAATAAATCCGTCCTACTTTGAGTATACTGTTCATTTTCGTTGGAAACAATTATCTGTTCGCTATGCAAATTTTGCAAATCGGGCGTATCGAACTGGGCAGCGTTCATTGTAACAGAACGTCCCGCGTCATCAATTGTCGTTAAATTAACAAAGGACACAATTGAATTCGTTTGTTCATCATTAGGATAAAAATCATTATTAGTGGTCGGTACGCACTGATTGTAAATGGAGGATTGTCATCATTACACTGAGTGTCGCAAGTACTATCGGTCAAATTATTAGAATCAACTATTTCACTCATTACACATCGCGATGTACTATTAAGAGTTTTTCGCGGCATTTTTCACAAATTAAAATTATTCACAAATGAAACAGGCACAATGCAAAATGCAACAAACACAAATACAACAAAGAGCAACAAATTGCCGATGATCTGTGAATGAAAGAGTGACAAATTAGTAAATGCGTTGCGCCAGATGCAAACTACGTTTAAGTAAATAAGAGCAGATATATGACTAGTTCTCAGTGTAACCTCCCCGCAGAAATATTTAATGTTAAATATAAAAATGAAAATGGAGCCAAGTGTAACCTCCCTATAAAATATAATAATTGAAAAATGTGAGCCAAGCGTAGCCTGCCCACAAAAAAAAAAAATAATTAAATGAAATTTTTTTTAACCTCTGAACAAAATTAGCTCCGATTTATAGTCTGTGCGCAGAAATGCATTCACACTTAATATTCCCACAAAATTCTTCTCTCATTTAATGTCAAGTTCGAAACAGAAAAATTCCTAAACACCAAAATAATAAAAAAGTTTAGTAACCTGATAAATTTATAAGGACAGCAGCGCTGACCTTCTGCCCTGTGTTCTGAATAAAAAAAGCAAAAATTCTTACCTCAATAAAACTGCAATTATATCTGCTCTTAATTAGTCATTTTTCGACACAGCTTCGTGCAATGCTGGCGTATTTTTTTTTTTTTATTCTTGGAAGCAATGATAATGCATTGGAAATTGAAATGAATGCTTTTCTTTTAAAGAGTTACTTTATATTATAAAAATTATTATTGGGGCATTTCTTTGAACAAATTAAATTACAATTAACATACATTATCAAATATGCGCAAGGCTGCTTGTTTCTACAACAATACTCATCCTCCAGAATCCCAACCAGAGTCGCGAGCAGAGCACACAGCCGACGCATGCCGACTCCCGCAGACTCACGCAGACTACACCAGACTACTACCGACTCGCTACTACTACTGTCCACTCGCGCAGTCAAGCGCAGACTAGCGACAAGCAACAACTAACGATAAACTACTCTCTGGTCAGATTCTGTCATGCCTCGCCCATCGCCGGCAAAGCATACGTCTTACAACATCATCTTCCTCACATAGTCCTCCTGCTGTACACATACATTGTACTTTGGGTTATGCATCTGTGATAGTGAAATTGAGACATATACACCACATATGCTTGAATATCTTATGAAAATTCTCGCAACTGACCAAAAACTGCTTTATTATTCACTTCACAACAAGAAATGAAATGACTGACGGTTCAACTCGCCAGTAACTATGTATTGGGTACTGCGTTACTGTAGGGCATACACATTATTATTATTATTATTATTATTATCATTATCATTAGTAATGTTAGTGGCAGTCATAATATACAAAGCATTGGCACAATGAAGTCTTTCGGTTTCTACCAATTCAGAAATAACGAGCCCAGCAATCAAGTAATTTACGAGGGTGTCCTGAAACGTAGTGCCTTCGAATTTTTTATTTTGTTCACAGTATTGATTGAGGTGTTACATGTCAGGCTAATTATTCAATCGACTTTCCCACCTCTCTGACAGTATTTGCAACCCTCTGCAGCTAGAGAGCTTCGAACTATAGCGTGTAACATGGCAGTGTGTAATGTAACTATGTTCGTGCGAAAGAAACACCATGCCGTCCTCACATGAAGCATCCTCTCCTTCAGCACGACAATGCCAGACCACACACAAGCGCTGCGACATCTGCAACATTCCGACGCCTTAGTTCACTGTCATCCATCGTCCTCTAAACAGTCCCGACTTGGTCCCATTCAATTTCCATGTGTTTCCAAAATTCAAACAACGCTCTCGAGGACTCAGTTTGCACTTAGGTAGCGTTGTTGTTTTTTTTCTGTAGCTTTTGGTCGGGACGGGACGTCATTTGACACCTAAGTTCATCGTTGCTTACTTCACTCAGTTTTTTTTTTGACCGAACACGTTGAGCTAACTTGCCGGCGAGACTTAGATAGCCGATAGCCAAACACGATTGACATTTGACACCTAAGTTCATCGTTGCTTACTTCACTCAGTTTTTTTTTTTTTTTTGACCGAACACGTTGAGCTAACTTGCCGGCGAGACTTAGATAGCCGATAGCCAAACACGATTGACATTTGACACCTAAGTTCATCGTTGCTTACTTCACTCAGTTTTTTTTTTTTGACCGAACACGTTGAGCTAACTTGCCGGCGAGACTGAGATAGCCGATAGCCAAACACGATTGATGATCCGTCTTCACAATTTTACTTCCGCCACTGCGTCACTACCACGCCTCCTGCTTTCCAAACTTCACAGAACTCTGCTGCAAAACTTGCAAGACTAGCTCTCCCGGAAGAAAGGATATTTCGGAGGCGTGTGCTAGCAACACCCTGGAGGATGTTTCCAGAATGAAATTTTCACCTTACAGCCAAGTGTGAGCTGAGCTCTAGAGCATTTTCTCGCGAAATTCAAAGATCTCGAGTTCGAGTTTCTGTCTGGCACACAGTTTTAATCTGCCAGGTTCAAAAATGGTTCAAATGGCTCTGAGCACTATGGGACTTAACATCTATGGTCATCAGTCCCCTAGAACTTAGAACTACTTAAACCTAACTAACCTAAGGACAGCACACAACACCCAGCCATCACGAGGCAGAGAAAATCCCTGACCCCGCCGGGAATCGAGCCCGGGAACCCGGGCGTGGGAAGCGAGAACGCTACCGCACGACCACGAGATGCGGGCAATCTGCCAGGAAGTTTCATGTAGAGTGTTAATAAAGTTTGTTTTATGTAAAAAAAGCTTTAGGCGTTTTCACATGAAAATGTCGGAAGGATTACTTTTCAGCACCCCGTCGTACAAACAGTAGGTACAATGCGCGCATTGTAACTTGGCTGGTTTTAAATGGGGATGCAGGGTATGAGTGAAGCAAATCCCACTAGGTAGAGGAGTGTTGCAGAGCAAGTATATCTCTAACAAATGTCTACCCTCAATGTGGATAGTTAGCATTCGTTTTAGAGAAGGTGTTGTAGCATCATCTGCGATGCACTGAGTATTGCTTCCTCATTCTACAGAAAAGGTTGTTACAAATAAGCAGTAGCAATTGTGTCATTGATTAATTAGTTTATGGTTTAAGTAAACTCCTACAAAAGCGTTTATCTTTCGTCATTTTGAAAATAAAAGTGTCCAAACAAAATTCTTAATTTAGTGGGAGGGAGGGGGGAGGGGGGAGAGGAGTACTAGCTAACATATGATTGCACCCAGGGGCGATAGTTTCAGAAAGGTCTGCTGTGCTGGAGGGAGTTGCAGAGCCGGCCGCGGTGGTCTAGCGGTTCTAGGCGCTCAGTCTGGAACCGCGCGACTGCTACGGTCGCAGGTTCGAATCCTGCCTCGGACATGGATGTGTGTGATGTCCTTAGGTTAGTAAGGTTTAAGAAGTTCTAAGTTCTAGGGGACTGATGACCACAGATGTTAAGTCCCATAGTGCTCAGAGCCATTTGAACCATTTGAAACATTTGGAGTTGCAGAGGGTAAATGCTGTAGGGGAAGACATTCAAGAAACATTTGAGGACGTAGAGTACAAGAGTTATTTTGAAATGAAGAGGTTGACACAAGGGAGGAATTCGTGGAAGTCCGCATTAAACAAGGCATAAGACTAGAGATAAACCTTGCACGATAAACCCGCCGCAATCAACAATTGAGTGGGATGTGCTCTGAAGGTATTCACAAACTCACTCATATCATGCTTTTAGTTTGTTAGCCAGGTCACTTTGCCACCGTCTCAGGAAAACTAAGATCCATTAAGCTTCTCTCGTCAGTCCGGAACCGCGCTGCTGCTACGGTCGCTGGTTAGAATCCTGCCTCGGGCATGGATGTGTGTGATGTCCTTAGGTTAGTTAGGTTTAAGTAGTTCTAAGTTCTAGGGGACTGATGACCTAAGATGTTAAGTCCCATAGTGCTCAGAGCCATTTGAACCATTTGAAACATTTGGAGTTGCAGAGGGTAAATGCTGTAGGGGAAGACATTCAAGAAACATTTGAGGACGTAGAGTACAAGAGTTATTTTGAAATGAAGAGGTTGACACAAGCGAGGAATTCGTGGAAGTCCGCATTAAACAAGGCATAAGACTAGAGATAAACCTTGCACGATAAACCCGCCGCAATCAACAATTGAGTGGGATGTGCTCTGAAGGTATTCACAAACTCACTCATATCATGCTTTTAGTTTGTTAGCCAGGTCACTTTGCCACCGTCTCAGGAAAACTAAGATCCATTAAGCTTCTCTCGTCAGTCCGGAACCGCGCTGCTGCTACAGTCGCTGGTTAGAATCCTGCCTCGGGCATGGATGTGTGTGATGTCCTTAGGTTAGTTAGGTTTAAGTAGTTCTAAGTTCTAGGGGACTGATGACCTAAGATGTTAAGTCCCATAGTGCTCAGAGCCATTTGAACCATTTGAAACATTTGGAGTTGCAGAGGGTAAATGCTGTAGGGGAAGACATTCAAGAAACATTTGAGGACGTAGAGTACAAGAGTTATTTTGAAATGAAGAGGTTGACACAAGCGAGGAATTCGTGGAAGTCCGCATTAAACAAGGCATAAGACTAGAGATAAACCTTGCACGATAAACCCGCCGCAATCAACAATTGAGTGGGATGTGCTCTGAAGGTATTCACAAACTCACTCATATCATGCTTTTAGTTTGTTAGCCAGGTCACTTTGCCACCGTCTCAGGAAAACTAAGATCCATTAAGCTTCTCTCGTCAGTCCGGAACCGCGCTGCTGCTACGGTCGCTGGTTAGAATCCTGCCTCGGGCATGGATGTGTGTGATGTCCTTAGGTTAGTTAGGTTTAAGTAGTTCTAAGTTCTAGGGGACTGATGACCTAAGATGTTAAGTCCCATAGTGCTTAGAGCCATTTGAACCATTTGAAACATTTGGAGTTGCAGAGGGTAAATGCTGTAGGGGAAGACATTCAAGAAACATTTGAGGACGTAGAGTACAAGAGTTATTTTGAAATGAAGAGGTTGACACAAGGGAGGAATTCGTGGAAGTCCGCATTAAACAAGGCATAAGACTAGAGATAAACCTTGCACGATAAACCCGCCACAATCAACAATTGAGTGGGATGTGCTCTGAAGGTATTCACAAACTCACTCATATCATGCTTTTAGTTTGTTAGCCAGGTCACTTTGCCACCGTCTCAGGAAAACTAAGATCCATTAAGCTTCTCTCGTCAGTCCGGAACCGCGCTGCTGCTACGGTCGCTGGTTAGAATCCTGCCTCGGGCATGGATGTGTGTGATGTCCTTAGGTTAGTTAGGTTTAAGTAGTTCTAAGTTCTAGGGGACTGATGACCTAAGATGTTAAGTCCCATAGTGCTCAGAGCCATTTGAACCATTTGAAACATTTGGAGTTGCAGAGGGTAAATGCTATAGGGGAAGACATTCAAGAAACATTTGAGGACGTAGAGTACAAGAGTTATTTTGAAATGAAGAGGTTGACACAAGCGAGGAATTCGTGGAAGTCCGCATTAAACAAGGCATAAGACTAGAGATAAACCTTGCACGATAAACCCGCCGCAATCAACAATTGAGTGGGATGTGCTCTGAAGGTATTCACAAACTCACACATATCATGCTTTTAGTTTGTTAGCCAGGTCACTTTGCCACCGTCTCAGGAAAACTAAGATCCATTAAGCTTCTCTCGTCAGTCCGGAACCGCGCTGCTGCTACGGTCGCTGGTTAGAATCCTGCCTCGGGCATGGATGTGTGTAATGTCCTTAGGTTAGTTAGGTTTAAGTAGTTCTAAGTTCTAGGGGACTGATGACCTAAGATGTTAAGTACCATAGTGCTCAGAGCCATTTCAACCATTTGAAACATTTGGAGTTGCAGAGGGTAAATGCTATAGGGGAAGACATTCAAGAAACATTTGAGGACGTAGAGTACAAGAGTTATTTTGAAATGAAGAGGTTGACACAAGGGAGGAATTCGTGGAAGTCCGCATTAAACAAGGCATAAGACTAGAGATAAACCTTGCACGATAAACCCGCCGCAATCAACAATTGAGTGGGATGTGCTCTGAAGGTGTTCACAAACTCACTCATATCATGCTTTTAGTTTGTTAGCCAGGTCACTTTGCCACCGTCTCAGGAAAACTAAGATCCATTAAGCTTCTCTCGTCAGTCCGGAACCGCGCTGCTGCTACGGTCGCTGGTTAGAATCCTGCCTCGGGCATGGATGTGTGTGATGTCCTTAGGTTAGTTAGGTTTAAGTAGTTCTAAGTTCTAGGGGACTGATGACCTAAGATGTTAAGTCCCATAGTGCTCAGAGCCATTTGAACCATTTGAAACATTTGGAGTTGCAGAGGGTAAATGCTATAGGGGAAGACATTCAAGAAACATTTGAGGACGTAGAGTACAAGAGTTATTTTGAAATGAAGAGGTTGACACAAGCGAGGAATTCGTGGAAGTCCGCATTAAACAAGGCATAAGACTAGAGATAAACCTTGCACGATAAACCCGCCGCAATCAACAATTGAGTGGGATGTGCTCTGAAGGTATTCACAAACTCACTCATATCATGCTTTTAGTTTGTTAGCCAGGTCACTTTGCCACCGTCTCAGGAAAACTAAGATCCATTAAGCTTCTCTCGTCAGTCCGGAACCGCGCTGCTGCTACGGTCGCTGGTTAGAATCCTGCCTCGGGCATGGATGTGTGTGATGTCCTTAGGTTAGTTAGGTTTAAGTAGTTCTAAGTTCTAGGGGACTGATGACCTAAGATGTTAAGTCCCATAGTGCTCAGAGCCATTTGAACCATTTGAAACATTTGGAGTTGCAGAGGGTAAATGCTATAGGGGAAGACATTCAAGAAACATTTGAGGACGTAGAGTACAAGAGTTATTTTGAAATGAAGAGGTTGACACAAGCGAGGAATTCGTGGAAGTCCGCATTAAACAAGGCATAAGACTAGAGATAAACCTTGCACGATAAACCCGCCGCAATCAACAATTGAGTGGGATGTGCTCTGAAGGTATTCACAAACTCACTCATATCATGCTTTTAGTTTGTTAGCCAGGTCACTTTGCCACCGTCTCAGGAAAACTAAGATCCATTAAGCTTCTCTCGTCAGTCCGGAACCGCGCTGCTGCTACAGTCGCTGGTTAGAATCCTGCCTCGGGCATGGATGTGTGTGATGTCCTTAGGTTAGTTAGGTTTAAGTAGTTCTAAGTTCTAGGGGACTGATGACCTAAGATGTTAAGTCCCATAGTGCTCAGAGCCATTTGAACCATTTGAAACATTTGGAGTTGCAGAGGGTAAATGCTGTAGGGGAAGACATTCAAGAAACATTTGAGGACGTAGAGTACAAGAGTTATTTTGAAATGAAGAGGTTGACACAAGGGAGGAATTCGTGGAAGTCCGCATTAAACAAGGCATAAGACTAGAGATAAACCTTGCACGATAAAGCCGCCGCAATCAACAATTGAGTGGGATGTGCTCTGAAGGTATTCACAAACTCACTCATATCATGCTTTTAGTTTGTTAGCCAGGTCACTTTGCCACCGTCTCAGGAAAACTAAGATCCATTAAGCTTCTCTCGTCAGTCCGGAACCGCGCTGCTGCTACGGTCGCTGGTTAGAATCCTGCCTCGGGCATGGATGTGTGTGATGTCCTTAGGTTAGTTAGGTTTAAGTAGTTCTAAGTTCTAGGGGACTGATGACCTAAGATGTTAAGTCCCATAGTGCTCAGAGCCATTTGAACCATTTGAAACATTTGGAGTTGCAGAGGGTAAATGCTGTAGGGGAAGACATTCAAGAAACATTTGAGGACGTAGAGTACAAGAGTTATTTTGAAATGAAGAGGTTGACACAAGGGAGGAATTCGTGGAAGTCCGCATTAAACAAGGCATAAGACTAGAGATAAACCTTGCACGATAAACCCGCCGCAATCAACAATTGAGTGGGATGTGCTCTGAAGGTATTCACAAACTCACTCATATCATGCTTTTAGTTTGTTAGCCAGGTCACTTTGCCACCGTCTCAGGAAAACTAAGATCCATTAAGCTTCTCTCGTCAGTCCGGAACCGCGCTGCTGCTACGATCGCTGATTAGAATCCTGCCTCGGGCATGGATGTGTGTGATGTCCTTAGGTTGGTTAGGTTTAAGTAGTTCTAAGTCTAGGATACTGATGACCTCAGATCTTAAGTCCCATAGTGCTTAGAGCCATTTGCACCATTTCGAGCTTCTCTCGTCGCTATTGGACATCATGATGCACCTTCACTATACTTTCTAAATTAACGTTAATCAGTGTACTTAGGAAGAAACGCACATTCAATTTGTGATGGTAGAAGTGACTTAAAGCCTAATCCTTGAAGTGAAAGAGAAGAAAAATAAGCACCGAGGGAGAGAAAAGCTAGTATTACTTGTACTAGGCCTGTTATCACCAATTTCAGTGCTATTGTTAACGGTTGTTCTACATACACCATGAGATCGTAATGATCATTCACAAGGCTACCCACAGTGGCGTAATGAACGGACTTCTTATATCTCACATGGGGGTTGGGGGTCGGAAATGATTTACGTAAGTAGTTTTTGTATGCTGTTTATTAATGAACATGAGTTAATGTACTTGTGATATCTGAATCTACTCCTCATCGTCGTCTATGCTCCTCCGGTACCTTCCTGGTAACTTTATTACTGCGTCACGGAACCATGGTTTGGGGGTACTACGAGTCAGCTCGTGTACAGCTGCCTGCAATTGTTGATTGTTGCCGAGAATTTACCCGGCATTGCATCCTTCATCTTATCGAAAAAAGCATAATCACATGGGGCGAGGTCTGGTGAATACGGTGGGTGTGGCACAACAATGAACGCCGGTGATAAATTCCACTGCTGATGGCAACGATCTGTCTCATAAGCATGAGATTCTTGACCATAAACTGTACTGAAACGTTTATGAAATCTGTTGTTTTGAGTCGTTCCACAAAAATCACGCGGCCCATCTTCCATGATAGTCGCCTTTCATCATGTCCATAGGTGTCCTCACTTAACTACAAACAAGCGCTGTCCTTTCACTACATACACTGTTCACAACTGACATATAGCTTCTGCATGGCGTATAAGAATCAGTTCATGGTCCTACGGGACGCCGTACAGCAGTTTGAGCGGTGTTTGCAAAACAACGGAATTGTGAATCATTTCCGAACACCCCTCGTACACTGAAACACACAACGCTGGTATACGAGGAGATTTAGAGCAGAAAGCGGCGAATTGTGTGCTGTACAAGAAGGTAGGACTATTCGAAAAATTGTAGTGATGTACTATTAGAGTTATTTACGGAACTCACTTCAAACCAAGGGCTCCCACGCTCGGGGCTGAGGGTAGCATGGGGGGAGGGGGCGCTGTTCCAAGACCTACCTACCTCCCTTCCCCCCACTCTGGCTCTCAGGGAAAGGAAAAGATGTAGTGCAATAAGGTGTTTTCCTTTCAAGAAATATTTAAACGTCGGTGTTACGTAAATTTTTAGCAGTGTCAGGACTGGAACATTTTAATCGCTACTTAAAAGTCACCATTCATCTTCATAAAATACTCCATAAACCCATGTCTAGCACCCCCATCCTCCCACATTCCAGCCCAAGAAACCATCGTATGCTACGATATCTACAATGGACTTGCTTTCATCTCTCTCTCTCTCTCTCTCTCTCTCTCTCTCTCTCTCACGATTTACTGAATCAGATTCTTTCGAAAATACAGCGCTGCCCTTCTCTAAGACATAATTCAAGTAATGATCTGTTTTTGTTAATATAGTGCCACTGCTTCAGTTTGAGGGTTGTCAGCACCTCAGTACCAGCTGTTTGAAGGCTCTGTGCAATATCATTTCCTTTCTATTTTTATTCGACTGGATCACAGAAAGACATCAGTAACTAAAAAATTATCCGTCTCGTTCTAATTAAGTCGTTGTGGGACTTAGCAGCAACGGATGAAATATGAAACTATTTAAGCCGCGTTATAAATTAGTAAGGCCATGCGGTTAGTAGTACGTGAGTGAGTAATCTCCTAAAATATCATCCTCATGGTGTGTGTACGGCCGGAAAGAGCACAGACGGCGCCAGGACCTGACAGTTTTATCTCCAGTGCGACATAAAATACGGCCTGGCCACAGCGGCTAGGGAAGAACATTGCGAGGACATCCCTGCCCCGAATACACAGTACGGCCGGTCGATGGGTGCGACTGGTTTGCCTTGCGAGAACATATCGTCCAGGTCAACCCCTTTCTGCAGACCCACTGGAAGAAACCTATTTGGAGTCAGATCATTACTGCAGGTCAAAGTGGCCTATGGACAGATTCATGCGTGGGATAATTTCACGAAATAAGCGAAGTCATGCATGCAGATAGCCGCAACAGAATTTTGCCTCAGCTAGTCCTTTTCGCACTACCGTCTTAGTCGCTCAAAGGCATTATGTTTTTCTTTCTTGACTGATTAGGTGCGGCCAGGCATGGATTCCTCTCCTATGTGAATCCCTTGTTCTCAGCGTTTTACTTAATCCAACGTCCTCACAATGAGATGACTAAAGTCATGGGATAGCGATATGCACATAACGTTGCGTACACAAAGTATAAGAGGACAGTGCGTTGGCAGAGCTATCATTTGTACCCAGATGAGTCATGTGAAAAGGTTTCCGACGTGATTAGGGCCGCATAGACTTTGGACACGGAATGACAGATGGAGCTCAACGCGTGGGATATTCCATTTCGGAAATAGTTAGGGAAATCAGTATCCCGAAATCCCCAGAGTTAACTCTGTGCCGAGAATACCACTTTTCAGGCATTACCTCTTATCAAGGACAACGCAGTGGTCGACGGCCTTCACTTAACGACGGACAACAGCGGCGTTTGCGTAAAGATTTCAATGTTAACAGACAAGCCGCAGCAATCAATGATGGACGTACGACGAACACTGCTGCGAAATTTGGCGTTAATGGGTTTTGCCATCAGGCGACCGACGAGAGTGGTTTTGCTAATAGAATGAACGACATCGCCTGCAACATCTCTCCTAGGACCGGTACCACATCGATTGGACAGTAAACGTTTGGGAAATCGTTCCCTGGTCAGATAGTCCCTATTTCAGTTGTAAGAGCTGATGGTAGAGTTCGAGTGCGGCGCAGACACCACGAAGCCATGGACCCAAGTTGTCAACAAGGCACTGTGCAAGACAGTAGTGGTTCCATAATGGTATGGAATGTGTGTACATGGAATAAACTGGATCCTCTGGTCCTACCGAACCGATCATTGACTGGAAATGGTTATATTCGGCAACATGGCGACCATTTGTTCCCTAATATTACGGAATTTTTATGGATGACAACGCGCCATGTCACTGGGTCACAATTGTTCGCTACTGGTTTGAAGAAGATTCTACAAATTTTGAACGAATGATCTGGCCAACCAGATCACCCGACATGAATCCCATCTAAAATGTATGGGACATAATCGAGAAGTCAGATCGTGCACAACATCCTGCACAGGCAACACTTTAGCAGCTATGGACAAATATAGAGGCAGCATGCCTCAGTATTTCTGAAGAGGACTTCCAACGACTTGTTTAGTCCATGTCACGTCGAGTTTCTGCAGTACGCCGGGCAAAAGGAGGCCCTGAACGAGCTTAGAATGTATCCCGTAACTTTTCCACCTCAGTGTACTAGACCAACCGCCGTTTATGACGTACGTATTTTATGCTGGTCCGAAACTCTTCCGTGTCACACAAACTGACTCTTTACGACTTACAATATACGAGGACGTCAAAGATTTTCTAGAACTCTGGTGGTCACTCGAATCAGAGACATACATCACACAAATGGGGAAAATCTAAGGAATTTAATGTTTGCCACTGTGGCGACACAACAGCCAGAAGAGCAGACTATGGGAAACACGAATTTGAAGGAAAGGGGGTAAAGAGAGTTTAACGCTTCTTAGACGGTAAATCCATTGGAGAACGATTGGGGAACGATACAGACCACATTTTTGTTAAATAAACCATCCTGTCACTTCCCAAGCCTTTTAGAAAAACAAAAGTACACAAAATAATGTGCCATCAATCGGAACATCATGAAACTATAGGGACCGAAGCGGGAATATTCCAAATCGTCCCACAACAAATTACACATCTCTTCAGCCGAAGTTGGCCCAGAAATAAAAGTGCTGCATTACTTATTGCACGCCTTCATATTTGTTGTGTCTGATCAAGGCATTAGTTTCGTCTGACAACGAATGTTGAGTTCCGTGTTCCGATCCGCCTATTTCTTGTGACTTAGTTACTTGTCACCTGAGGATGCTATTTTTCAGTGCCACGAAACTTGTTGTTATCTGATAATGAAACGATTAAATCTTGCTGAAGCGGCGACTTAACTTCCGAGATGATTACTGTATTTAATTATACGTGAGCAGAAAAAAAATTTTAAAATTGTATTTCATTGGGAAATAGAGCAAGGTCCGATTCCGCCTGTCTGCTTTGACCCACGACGTCACATTTCGAGTGAAAGCGTTCGATTACGTGAGTTACTGAGACAACCACAGATAAAAATTTAATAACAGGCTGATTAAATTCTACAAGATGGCGACCACAAAATAGACTATTATGGTCAAAATAAACGCAAAAAACACTCGAATTTTTTCAATCAGGCAGTAAAATGAAATTAACAGGACAACCGCGGAAATGAAGGAGTTGGGTGGGGACGAATTAAATAAAGGTTTAATGAAGCTAAAACCATACCAAAGCAACAAAAAATCGAAAATGAGACATAAAAATTCATCTAAAATGAACCGAACAAAAATATAAAGAATACGATATTGGAATCACGTATTTCTCTTGATTTGTAGCTCAGACGAAAACATCTATACCAGACACATCCTTAGAAAACATCGACATAATCGAAAAACAACACACATGAATTCCTCCATAACAAACCTACAAAATACAGAAATACATTGGAATTTCAGTGTACACTGGAGCTATAAAACTCAGAAGAAAACAGCGATGCCAGACCAACCCACAAAAGTATTACATAATTGAAAAGTAACAAACAAGAATTCCCCAGAATGAACAGAACTAAAAACTGCAAGAAACACACAATTAAAATAGATTATTTTGTTTAACCTGTACAGCCCAAACGAAGAAAGGGGTACCAGACACACCTCCGCAAACCAACGACGTAGTCGAATAATAACACATACAATTCTTTCAGAATAATACAAACAAAAATATATAAAAATACATACAAGTGGACGCCGAACGTATGTCGCCACCATGGACGTTTTACACCCTCTCTACCACACATCGCATCCCTTCTTTTGACGGCACTGCGATGGAGATCAGAACCACGACGCTCAGTACTGAAATCACACCGTTACCTTGTGAATTCTCTAGGAAAACATTTCAGATGCACCACCGCTCAGAATCGACATGAAATGCACTTAGGGGGCAGCATCAAGCATCAACGAAACCACCCCTTTCTTAGGGGTGTTAATTCCCACACATTTCGCAGTCGAAAACGACAGTTCGCTGTATACTGGGTAACAGGACGACAACGACTGCTGACATCTCAAGAACGGTTCAAACTTTCTCAAAGGATTTGGTGGAGCAGCAACCCGATTGAGTATTGACTTCCAGCACGGCGGAGCCCCTCCACATTCTAGTCGTCAGAGGACATTGCACCTAAGACTAACACTCCCCGCCGAAGTGGCCGTGCGGTTAAAGGCGCTGCAGTCTGGAACCGCGAGACCGCTACGGTCGCAGGTTCGAATCCTGCCTCGGGCATGGATGTGTGTGACGTCCTTAGGTTAGTTAGGTCTAACTAGTTCTAAGTTCAAGGGACTAATGACCTCAGCAGTTGAGTCCCATAGTGCTCAGAGCCCTTTGAACCATTTTTGAACACTCCCCGCGAGATACATCAACTGAAGTGAACACATTTTTTGGCCAAGAACGTCCTCGGACGTTACCCCTTTGACTTAAGCCTCTGGGTATGGTTGAAAGGCAAAATATAAAATAAAAAGTAAAGATAAGAAGCAAATTAATCACTCGGATTATAAACAGTACTGCATCCATTAAAAACGCCAAGACGGCTTCAGAAGAGCTAATCATGGTATTGTCAAGAGAATTATAAAGTGCATTGAAGTCGAAGTGTAAATTATGAAAATCACCTTTGAACTTGATCCTTTGGACTAGCTTAACACCTTCTGTGATCATTCGTTTGGTTTACAGTCTGACAGCTGTTTCTCTATAACCAATAAATACTGGATACTTGTTACGAAGATATTTCGAAGATCTGGATTTTTCCAAAATAGAATGTGCCGGAAGTTTAATTTTTAAACAGGACGGAGCACTACTACATTGGTAACTGTCAGTAATGACGCTTCTGGTAATGTGATGTGCTGCCTCAAGACGGATCAGCCGTGAGGCACTTACAGATGTCGCAATGCTCCATCCAGATCTCACGGTAGATGATTATTTTTTTGTGCCATTTTTTTAAAGACTTCCTCTAGGTGCCTTGTCTTTCAACAACTTTAGGGAAACTACGACGCCGCATACTAACACTGGAAAATGCAATAACAGTAGACATGCTGGCTAAATAAAGAGGCGAGTCTGACTGTCGCCTGGAAAGCAAACTGATTTGCTGCAAAACGTAAAAGAAAACTGTAACTATTAAAAGTACACGAATGGAGCGGGAAGACATATAATGTGTTGTACAATGGAAAGTTCCTCCTCGCATGCATTTCTCAGTGGTTTGAATCACATAGACGTAGATGTAGGCAACTTCTTTTCTGTTGCCCACGAAAAACTTTACCGCCAACACCTTTGCCTGCCTGAATGCTGTCACACGTAAGAGACCAGCATAGGCTGCTGGTAAGGAAGAATCTGCACATCGCCTTTCGAAACTGTACGTACGTGTTTCTATCTTCTTTTATTTTACACGTTTTTATTAAGTCGCTTCCTTAACTGTTTGTTTGGTACATATGTGGCAATTGATTTTAACTTTCCAATGACCTAAAGACTTGAAACTATCAACATATCTCAGAACTAGATGACAATGCAATATTAACTCACTTTCTTGTCTTGTGTCTGGCAGAGGGTACATTGTTTATCACTGCCATTTGCTAATAAGGAAGACTCTTGAAACTTTCAACATACCTCATAAGTGGATGACAATTAAATATTAACCCGCTTTCTTGCTTGGTGTGTGCCAGAGGGAACTTCATGTAACACTATCATTTCCCGACGAGCTACACATTTGGAACTTTCTACAAAGCTCAGAACTGGATGACAGTGCAGTATTACCTCGCTCTTACGTTTAGTAAGTGGAGGAAGGTACTTTGTTTTTCTTCATTGCTTCTTTATTTTATTAATACATGTTTCCCGCGGGCCAGGGTGGCCGAGCGGTTCTAGGCCCTACAGTCTGGAACCGCGCGCCCCTTACGGTCGCGGGTTCGAATCCTGCCTCGGGCATGGATGTGTGTGATGTCCTTAGATTAGTTAGGTTTAAGTAGTTCTAAGTTCTAGAGGACTGATGACATCAGAAGTTAAGTCCCATAGTGCTCAGAACCATTTGAACTATTTAAACATGTCTCCCATACAGTTTCCTCAAAATGAAATATTTCATACATACAAGAGTAAAAGACCAAAAAGTAAGTATTTAAAAGAAAGGTTTCTTTAATATAACACTTTTTTAAAACGAAATAAAAGTATAAAATAATTTCTCCTAGTCCCATATAAATTTCTAACCCCATACACAAGATTTATAACGAAAATCGTGGGGTGTATGTACTACATAATTGATGCGTGAAAATTTCACCTCCAAACTGTTATCTCTTGAATTCAACACGCTTTTTTTGTTATGAGTGTTACAAGTGTTTCTATAGCTATTAATAATTCACAATGACTAATTTTCCGAACTACGTGTATAGGATTAGGAATCTGCATGAGGGTAGGGGGAATTATTTTACACAAAAAAGCTTCCAAAATAGAAGTTTTATGGCCCAGAACGCAACTGATGTATGTCCTTATCAGCAGAGCTGTATTGCTGTCTTGAGATCATGGAATACGTGAATTGTAAAGCCGTTTGTATGGCACATTGCCGTTAAGCCACTGAAAACACGGAGGTCAACTCGCAGAAGAGACACTCTCATGCAACCCTGAGTGCACCAAATATAAGTCACAACTGTATCAGCAAAGCGAGACAAGGCGATACATCAGACAGAACACATCTCCTGCTGCTCCATACGGAGCTGGTGATCAACATACAATATGTGATCAAAAGTATCCGGACCCCTGACTGGAAATGACTTACAAGTTCGTGGCGCCCTCCATCGGTAATGCTGGAATTCAATATGGTGTTGGCACACCCTTATCCTTGATGACAGCTTCCACTCTCGCAAGCATAATTTCAGTCAGGTGCTGGAAGGTTTCTTGGGGAATGGCAGCCCATTCTTCACGGATTGCTGCACTTAGGAGAGTTATCGATGTCGGTCCATGAGGCCTGGCACGAAGTTGGCATTCCAAAACATCCCAAACAGGATTCAGGTCAGGACTCTGTACAGGCCAGACTATTACAGGGATGTTACTACCGTGTAACCATTCCGACACAGGCCGTGCATTATGAAGAGGTGCTCGATCGTGTTGAAAGACGCAATAGCCTTCCCCGAATTGCTCTTCAATAGTGGGAAGCTAGAAGGTGTTTAAAACATCAATGCAGACCTGTGCTGTGATAGTGCCACGCAAAACAACAAGGGGTGCAAGCACCCCCCATGAAAAACACGACCACATCATAACACCACCGCCTCCGAATTTTACTGTTGACACTACACACGCTGGTAGATGACGTTCGCCGGGCATTCGGCGAACCCACACCCTGCCATCGGATCGCCACATTGTGTACCGTTATACGTCACTCCACACAACGTTTCTCCACTGTTCAATCGTCCAATGTTTACGCTCCTTACACTAAGCGAGGCGTCGTTTGGCATTTACCGGCGTGATATGTGTCTTACGAGCAGCCTTTCGACCATGGAATCCAAATTTTCGCACCTCCCGCCTAATTGTCATAGTACTTGCAATGGATCCTGATGCAGTTTGGAATTCCTGTATCATGGTCTGGATAGATGTCTGCCTATTACACATTACGACCCTCTTCAACTGTCGGCGGCCTCTGTCAGACAACAGACGAGGTCGGCCTGTACGCTTTTCGGCTATACATGTCTCTTCACTTTCCCACTTCACTATCACATCGGAAACAGTGGACATAGGAATGCATAGGAGTGTGAAAAACTCACGTACAGACGTGTGACACAAGCGACACCCAATTACCAGACCACGTTCGAAGTCCGTGAGTTCCGCAGAGGTCCCCATTCTGCTCTCTCACAATGTGTAATGGCTACTGAGGTCGCTGATACGGAGTATGGGGCTCTAGGTGGCAGCACAATGTACTTAATATGAAAAACGTATGTTTTTGGGGATGTCCGGATACTTCTGGTCACATAGGTACACACATCTGACAGCAGGGGATGTGGTTTGTCTGATGAATTTGACACCTCTGTGTCTTGATGGCACAATTATGGGTTTTATTTTAATGTACCTAGTGTTGCTTGGGAGGCCCTTTCTGTAAGTTTACTTCCATATTTTAAGTGGCCAGATGGCAATTTACGAGACGTATCCTATTGTAAGGTAACAGGGGATAATATGGAGCTCTTTCAAGTAGTTCGTAATTTAAATTTAAAGCACAGCAGCAGAGATAATATGTTGGGCAAAATAGACCGGAAAATACTTGTTTTGTGTTTTGATGGGCGTTGTAGTTCCGTTGCATAGTGTTTTGGTTTTCTTTTAATTGCAACGAATTATAAAATTGTGGCGATAAATGCGCAAAATTATGTAATGTATTTAGATTTAAGTATTTAAATCTTATAAAAAATTGTAAACGAATTGTGGCCATGTTAAGGGATTATTTTGACTAATGTAGTGTCACGTGACCCGACTCAGGACTGTGGATATAAGCGGGAAAATCTGGCTTTTTGTCGTTGGTCAGTTGTGGTGGCAAGCGGGGAGCGGCAAAGTGCCGCGAGTGTAAGCATGGACGCCAGTGTATGTGAAGGAACGACGTGAAAATGTGTAGGTGCGGGGCAAACAGTGTACAAATTGCACCGTTTATTATTTGTACAGATATGATTTATTTGTGAACTTAAAAATGCATGGCCACAAAGTTAAAGTGTTTCTTTTGAATAAATAAGTTTCAATCTGAATGTGTATAGGTCAATTCACTGCTGTTCAAAAGCTAGCCAATATATGACTCAATAGTAGGGGAGGAAATGCAACCGTTTACTACCAACCCCATTTGCAGGTGAGCCACGTGAAAAATAGGTAGTGAACGAACCCGACCATGATATGACTGGAAGATGGCAATACAACTTTGCTGAAACCAGTAATTAGGATACGTATCGACTGCGATCTAGACAATAAAACTTCTATTTTGGAAGTTTTTTCACACTGACATAGAGATCGCTCACATTCTCACACTGTCAAATAACTACAGTTTTTTGAACTTTTTAGTCCGTTTTAAAAATGTTATAAAAGTTTTATGTTTAAGTAATTTTTGTTAGATCGTGCCTCGCGACCTCGTCAAACGGTTGCTACTTCGACAGCTGCCGTGGGGCAGGGAGCAGCGCCCCGTCAGAGCCTCGCGTCGGATTTCCGCGGCGGCAGCTCGGCCGTAATCTCAGTGAGACAGCGATAATGGCCGGGAGCCGTGCCCCCAGCGTTATAAATAGCGCGGGCTACCGCCGCCCGCCCACCGACGAGGGCAAAAAAGAGGTGCTCCCGCTTCTTGCGCTGAAGTGCGTAGGCAAGACAGCTTACAATGAAGAGCCACTTCAGAAGCGTTGTTCTTATGGCTCGAAACAGCTAATGAGCTGTTTCGTGCCGCTGCGTGAACCTTCACTGATGTGCAGCGTCAGTGTTTGAGTATATCGAGAGCAGGATTAGGCTACATCACAGGCCACAGAAAGTATACGGAAATGTGTGATTCATCCAATAAACTCGACACTCGATTTCGCCTCCCCCCATCTTCTCCCCCCCCCCCTGCCTCTTCTTCCGACCACTTTCACCAACATTATCGCCTTACTAACCTTCAGAATGGTAAACAATTTTCTTCGAACACTTTTATTTTTTGCATGACGAAATATAAACAATATTTGTAGGTGTTTTGTTAAACCACGAACAAATGAGTCAGTGAGACAATTGGTAGTGCTTATTTCTAAAAACCTTTTCTTATAAACTGCCGAAGCATTTCTAGGTGTTTCTCGAGTGCTTTTGACGTCGAGACTAGCCACTTATTACGCAACATGGCTCCACTGCACCATCAGTCCCCCTAGCGACACACTTGTTTCACGCACACCCTGCACTCCCATTTAATAGCAACCAAGTTAAAATATGCGCACTACACTTATCGTTTATACATTATTTGATTACTGGAGTCCTTATTTCTGAACTCACACAAATTGGAAGACTTCAGGCTGTCAGAGCCTTGTTCTGAACACTGCCTTAAGCTTAACATTGATATAAGTAATTACTAATGCATAACCATTCGACCTCTTAATGCGAAACTGCGACTAATTCTCAACTTTAGGGACCGACCAATACTTACAGTTTCCGGCACGAACCTACTCTTACGCCTGGTCGTTACGAACGGAAACACCGCTGCAGTGTCTCGACATTGCTCCCGCTGCCGGAAAAGGTGTACAGGATAAGAAGGACGTCACACACATCCATACCCGAGGCAGGATTCGAACCTGCGACCTTACCGGTCCCGCAGTTCCAGACTGAAGCGCCTAGAATCGCTCGGTCACACCGTCCGGCGATATTAATAGCAATACTACTGTGTAGAGTCTACATCAGTGTAGTAGCCGTTACATAGTTACTGGTGTGTTTTGCTGTCATTCGTTGACCTGATGTGAAGTGAATAATGAAGCAATTTATGGTCAATTATGGGAATTACCTACAATTCGGACAAGGTATTTCCATGAGACGTTTATACATAAGTAATGTTGTTGCTGTTGTGGTCATCAGTCCGAAGACTGGTTTGATGCAGCTGTGGGCCGTGCCTACTCTCTCCTGTGCAAACCTCATCATCCCCGAATAACTACCGAAGCCTTCTAAATCTGCTTACTGTATTCACTTTTGGCCTACCTCTACGAATCTTGTCGTGTTAACCGATTACTTTTTCTAGTCATGCTGTGGCACAAATTTTTTTCTCCCTAAATCTATGCAGTCCCTCCTCGTTTGTTATGTGATCTACCTACCTAATCTTGAGCATTCTTCTGTAGCGCCACGTTTCAAAAGCTTCTATTCTCTTCTTGTCCAAGCCATTTATTATGCGTGTTTAACTTCCATATATGGCTGCAATTCATATAAATATTTTCAGAAAAGGCTTCCAGACACTTAAATTTATAATTTCTCTTTATTAGAAACGCTTTTCTTGTCGTTGCCATTCCACAATTTATATCCTCTCTACTTCGGCCATCATCAGTTAATTTTCTACCTAAATAGCAAAACTCATCTACTACTTTAAGTGGTTCGTTTCCCAATCTAATTCCTTCACCATGACCTGGTTTAATTCGACTATATTCCATTATCTTGGTCTTGCTTTTGGTAATGCTCATCTTATATCCTCCTTTCAAGACATTGTGTATTCCGTTCAACTTGTCCTTTGCTGTCTCTCCTAGAATGTAATCGGCAAACCTCAAACTTTATTTCTTCTTCTGGACTTCAATTACTTCTCCAAATTTTTCATTCGTTTCCTTTACTGCTCGCTCAATGTACGGATTGAATAACATCGATAAGATCGGGGATAGGCTACAACTCTGTCTCGCTCCCTTCTCAACCACTGCTTCCCTTTCATGACATTCGACACTTATAACTGTCGTCCAGTTTCTGTATAAGTTGTAACTAACCTTTCGCTCCCTGAATTTTATCCCTGCTGGCTTCAGAATTTCAAAGAGAGCATACCAGTCAACACTGTCAAAAGCTTTCTCGAAGTCTACAAACGTTTTAAACGTAGGCTCGTATTTTCTTAACTTATTTTCCACGTTAAGTCGTAGGGTCAGTATTGCCTCGCTTGTTCCTAGATTTCTCCAGAGTCAAAACTGATCTTCCCCCAGGTCGGCTTCTACCAGTTTTCACAGTCTTCTGTAAAGAAGTCGCGTTAGTGTTTTCCAACTTTGCAACCACAACTTATTGTGCTGATAGTTCGGCAATATTCACACCTGCTTTCTTTGGAATTGCAATTATTGTATTCTTCTTGAAGTCTGATAGTATTTCGATTGTCTCATACGTCTTGCACACCGGGTGGAAGAGTTTTGTCGTGGCTCATCCTCCTAAGGGTATCAGTAGTTCTGACAAAATATCGTCTACTTCTGGGACCTTGTTTCAACTTAGATCTTTCAGTGTGCTGTCTGTAACTTTTATGTTTCAATTTTACTAACACAGATGCATGGTACAAAGTAATAATTCTGTGTGTAGTGGGTGGACTATGTGCTAAAGATGTTGTTCATCCATTTGTATTACAAACTGTAACCTCCGCCACATGGTGTCACACATCAATGCTAGTATTTGGAAAAAGAATACTATTATTGGTAACTTGTGTAATCAGTATTACTGTCTTATGAAATAGTGATAACAGTAATGACCTTTTAAACACAATTTAGTTTCGTGACCGAAACAAAATCGAGCACATTTGTTTTTACCCCTTTTATCCATCAGCGAGTAATTAACCTCAGATTGGGAACCGCTACTCTACACTTTCATGTTAGACCTGTTATAATCGTCACGTCTTGATTGTTCTCAATGTAGTCTATGAAAGCTATATGCGAAGTGTAAAATCCGGGAACGTCCCACGTCAGTCGCACACGAGAGTATGTCAATCACTGTATGTCAATCACTCATCAGTGGTTACAACGTAGGGACCAGCATCAAGATGTAAACCCAACTGAATAAATGCAAGTCTACCGCCTGGTAGTTCTGGAGAATAACGTACCAATAATAAATTGCCCAGGAGATGCGAAATTTACAGATCCCCTAAATTAATTTTTATAGACTTCCAGTAACTCAGACTTCTACTCACTTTTAGGTGGACCACAGTTGTTGGTTTTGATGTAGTTCTTCATTCCTGGCGTTGTTGCTGATCGTCTCGTTACTGTCTTCTCTGATGCCTGTTATTTACAGCCACTCACAGCTGTGATTTAAACATAGCTTTTAATAAATCTTTTTCTCGTTTCAGGGCTAATATTTACGGATGCTAGCAATTTTTTTTATATAAAGCCTTTTTGCCAAGTGTAAATGACTTCACTGCATCTTCTTTGTCTGTCTGCTCTAATTCAGAGGCAGCAAAACTGCATCCTCGCCTTCGACTGTCTACGGTAAGCATAGACTTCAAAAAGTAAGTTACATACAAGTATGTTGTGCCACTGTAGGACCATTACATCGGAAGAGGGTATTACATGTGCGTGTTGCCTGCAGTCAGTTCTGGTATGTTGCGCATAACAGGTGCATCAGAACGTGTATATGAAATTGTGCGGCACCTGGAAACGCGTTTCAAAGGTGAAGTACGCATGCAATACTGTTCCTGAGGGCTAAACCTATAAACTGCACACACACGGAGTCACCATGCATTTCTGGCGCTGTGTAGACCAATTGCAGTGTCGCGGCCAGCGGTAGTGAAATGGCGCCAACAGTGTAACCATGGTGACAGGGACGAGAGTGATGCTCGTCGGGAAGCAAGGAAGGCCGTCGCCATCAGGCAGTCGAGAAACTGATTCGCAGGAATCGCAAATTTTCCCACAGTGAGTGCGTTCACACAGTGGTTCTCGAATTGCTCCGTGACAAAAGTGCGGATTTCTATCGTCCAAGAACTGAGCGACTGTTATTTGCAGAGACCTGGTGATAATGATAAGAAATAGTGTCATGTGTAAGACTCACTTGGAAGTGTAGCGCAGCACTGAATAAAAGTCACTTGGCCTGCCATAATAACGTGTAAGGTTTTGATGCGTTTTCTGTCATTGTAAATATTTCACGTTTAGTGACCTGGACAAAGATGCATGAGCGCGCTGCGTGAATAGTGGATAAGAACCTTGACTCTGTGTTTAATGCAATCTGTGGTGCGCCTGCTCGATAGTAAATTGTGCATTCTACTATATTCTTACGAAAGACGTGGTAGCGGGCAGTTGAATTTTACAGAAGGAGATCTGTTATTTGAGAAGCTTGGAGAAATTATCTGGTATACTTTATTATGGAGATGAAAACTTGTTTGTAAAGATATTTATCTTGGTTGTGTGGCTGGACAAGATCTTTAACGGAACATTTCAAAATAAACAATGTACACGTAAGAATGAAATGTTTGTTTGTCAGAACTATTAATTGAAGAAAATCTTTGTCTCTTAAATAACTAATAATATTCACTAATTACGTTAATTTCATCTCTTTGTTTTCATTAAGTCACAAATAATGGTTAAATGTCTGTAATTTTTGTAGTGAGTGTATTTCGTAATTGTTAGAGTCTTCTTACGTCGCACAGTCTATTTTGATAGTAATTTTCGAAGAAGTCTTTTCTTCGAAGTAAAAGCCTCCTCTATCATTCTTAGTGAAGTTTTAAATATTTTGTCGTGTGAGCATTGTACCTTACGCCACAAGCACCAGCGGATTGTTCCTGACAAACAAAGAAAAATTTAGTGGGGAGTAGACTATTTTTCTTTAGCTGCTGCGTTTGTTAATTTCAACTTACTTTCTTGCACGTCCGTACACCGGACACAAAACAGCATGCGCCCTCCCGCCGGGGGTTTGAGTCCTCCCTCGGGCATGGGTTTGTGTGTGTTGTCCTTAGCATAAATTAGTTTAAGTAATGTGTAAGTCTAGGGACCGATGACCTCAGCAGTTTGGTCTCTTAGGAATTCACACACATTTAAACATTTCAAACAGCATGCTGAGTCATAATTTTTAGGTGTTGTGCTACGTAAGCAGATTAACTTAAAGTGGACACTGAATGTAATATTAAACAGTTTATAGACTCATTGCCACTATCTCACATTCACCGTTTCATTTTGATTTAAGTTTTGTTTCAGGGCACTGTTCACAAGCACAATGCAAGGCCAACCAAAAGTCAGTATTACTCAGTAACTGAATGCGCTATCTTAAGGACACGTTACTCGAGGAGAAAGTTTTTCAAAAATAATATTCAATATGTAATCTGCAGACAAATTATATAGAAATTTTATACATGTCAACCCTACTCGCCTAGGACAGCACTCTGGTTTTTTGTGACTACGTGACAATATTACAACATCGGTTCCTGAAAACAAATCAGCGCTGCGCGTATATAATTGCAGTACTCGTTCTGGAAAGCAAATCAGGGCTACGAGTGTATGTACTAACATTTGTACTTTCTCTTTCAGCTATTGTAATTTCATTCTCTTTTATGTCTGATTTACTGTGAGTTTTTTTTTACGAAATATTGCGTGAGAATATCTTTATTACGTAGGCAGACATTAGTACAACTATTGTGAAATATTTCGGTGTTACACAGATTTTTAGCAGATATTTCAATTACATAAAAGAATTTATTACTTGCGGTTATTCAAACAAAAATTCACTTCGAGTAGCTACAATAGAAATTTTGTTTGGTAATTCAGGTTTTACATTTCAACACAATGGCTGGCAACAACGTATTTTGTCGCACTATCCGCACCCAAATTACATCACAAAGTAATGACTCACTAATTACTGAAACAGAACAAGCACATAAATGATTTGTTTCAGATTTCAGAGAAGACAAATAACTTTCTAACACAGGTGAATTCTTTGTCAGTGAAAGCAACAGAAAAGATATCCAACAGTGAACAAGAAATTTGAGAAGACCAATCGGGAGGCGACAAGTGCTCTCATCCATGCACAATGTCGTAACAACCACTTACTGAAACAGTCGATTCGGGTTTTACTTCGGTGTCTGTTAATCAAATAGTACACGAGCGAACATCAGTTACTGACAATACCCTCTCAGTTGTTTCAAATCTAGTAAACATGAATGTGGAAGTCAGTAATCTGTTCGAGTTGCTACTAAACATGAATGAAACCGTGCGAGACACAAGTAAAACACTTGAATAAAACACGTAATTGCAGTACGGAATCAGTGAACAACTTCAGAAAACGCTAGAACAAAATGCAGAACCACAAAAAGAAATAAGTAAAGATATCAAAAGCATGAAAGATGAACACACATCATACGGTCAGAGACTTGAGGGAAAACAGCAAAAAATTTCTGCAGAAATCCGACAAGAGACTAGAGATGACATACAACCTACTATTACGAATCTACAGTTCAGGCTACACAGCCTTGAAACTGAACAAAATAATGTAAAAATTATACAACAGAACGACAAAGAAGAGCTCCTCTCAAAAGTAGACAGCACTGTACCGAGCGCAGTAGTCTCGCAACTCACAGAACCACACGAACAGCTTAATATCACCATTGAAGAACTTAGTTAACAGGTAGACGCATTAAAACTGAACAATGACGAAAAAAAAAGATAACTTTGTACGTTAACAAATAAATTCGAAGATTTGACGTCAAAGATGGTAAATTTGTCCACAAACACAGACAATGATTCTGATATCACTCATCGTGTACCATTTTCAGACACAACAGAATGTGAGGCACTTAAAAACTTTAAGGAAAATCAGACTGAATTCGGTCAACAGCAGAAAAGAGACATAAACAATATGCGAGAATACCCGACATATATTGAACACAACACACTCACACCCACGATCAGAAACTTGTTATGAAAATATCAATTTCTGAGTTTCCCAGGGCAGAATATTTTATACAAAGATATGATAGATAGCTGCCTACCAGGCGCAGTAGAGAACATTCCGACTCTTTCCGAAACGGCAATTTCGATTACAAGTAGTTTCCCACCGTCCGAAAATTTAAAATTTTTCGGAACTTTAGTAGCAATATTCACCACAAACCTGGTTAGATCAATTCTTTTCGCTACCACTAAACTGGTTTTTAGGTCACAAACTGGAATTTCGGAGTGGATATCTCGAAAGCAAGCTAGTCGTGAGAATGCGATCCGTAAATTGTCAAAGCAAAGCTAATTTTTTACCAGGCTTTCCTCTCTGGATAATGGTCGTTAGCTACTCAGGATCGCAAGGCATATTATAAAAATGACGAAAAATGTTGATCAGTTCGAGTTTTCTAGCCCAGTCAGATGTTTTGAAGAGATGTTACGTAGGAACCAATATCTCACAAACCCATACAGTCTGTCTAAGATGATACGCATTTTCTTTACTACATTGCCTTCACATTTGCGAAATGTAATACTGGCAGGAAGATACAAGGACGATCTGGAAGCTCTCCACGGTTTGCTACAAGAACTGAAACTAGACACCAACAACCGTATGACTAGGAAACACGTCAACAGAAATCGTGGCTCGCGGCGTTCACTTCCGCTATACGAACATAGTAATGACATATGCTCGGGCGAAACACACCATAGCAGAGACAGTTACAGACGACAAAAGAGGCATCAAATGGTTCAAATGGCTCTGAGCACTTTGGGACTTAACATCTGAGGTCATCAGTCCCTTAGAACTTAGAACTACTTAAACCTAACTAACCTAAGGACATCACACATATCGATGCCCGAGGCAGGATTCGAACCTGCGACCGAAGCGGTCGCTTGGTTCCAGACTGAAGCGCCTAGATGCGCTCGGCCACACCGGCCGGCAAAACAGGCATCATGCGCATGATTCACACTGGCAAGACCGAAACAATTATTGCAACAGGAGCCTTTTCCGTAGTGATGATGATGTTCACAGTAAATGACAGAACAGACACTATGAAAACGGGCACAGGCACTATCACAGTAACCAGAGTAACTACAGGTACAACTCATATTCCAACGGGTACGGATCTAACAGATCAAACCCAACAGAACACATGGCGAAACATAGATTACCGAGACAGTTACTGAAATGGGCAACATTATCAAATAATAAAAGAAAACAACACAGTCATAATTGGCAAAACTCAAGTAAGTAAAGCTCACCTCGACGCTTTAAGATAGTTGGAGATAAGACCGCCTAACCCTGCTAACAATCAACGGCGTGAAAATAACACACAACGATGACTCGCAATGCCAATAGCCGATAACAATTAGGCAGGACTGAAAACGTTGTTGCGAACACAACGAATTTTCTTGAAAATATAAGAGAAGTCTTATCACAAAAGCAGGTAACACACAAAATGCAATCGCAAATCGGGTGATAACTGTTCCATTAGGTAACACCACTTTTTCAGCAGTTCTATACTCAGGTAGCAGCATATCAGTGAATAGTGAAATTGCATTCAACATATATACAAAGACGACAGACTATCCTACATTACTTTTTAAAAAATCGAACTAGAAGGTACTATTTCAGGCAGAAGTGCTGATGTGTACAACAAACTTGTTTGGCTTGCACATGTCAAGGCCATAAATTTCTTATGAGTTTCTTAACCGTACTGCTTTCGTCGACAGAAGTATTATTGTAAGCAGACTTTTAAAACAATTTTAAACTTTAATGATGTTGCCATAATCTTAGAAGCTAAAGGCAAGTCAGTTATTCTGAAATTTGAAGGTGGATTTCAAGACCAGATGAGCACGTGAATCACTTAAGCTCTTTGACAGACGACGCAACACTTTTCCCGTCTGAATTCTTTCATTATGACAGACGTTGTTTATGTACTTCTTTAAGAGATTGCAAAACGCTAACGAAAATATCAAAGACCTATACATTGTCAGAAAGTAGTTGTGAAGTCCTATCCGTTGTCACACAAAAATAAGCATATAATTTATAAGTTTTTCTTGCTATACAATGAACCTTCCATAATTCGTAGAATACCACATGACAACGCAGTAGAAGTGGAAATAGTACATACGAAAAAGAGTAAAGAACTCCATCACGTAACACATGTCAAATCATTTGTCGAATAGTGATATTTTTATTTTGCTCAGATATGATCGTCTTGAAAACTACCTTGAATCGTTACTGGTATGGCATATATTGCTGACATTACATTCCTTATGATGTTTTGTGATAATTTTCAGTCTTCGAATTTGGCGACTATGCCTATATTCCAGATTTATGGGACATCTTCGTACATAGGCTGCGCCACTGATTAAAAGTTTCTCACTACTGTGTGATGATACTAGGCAGAGATGGAAAACGTGAATCAGAGAACTGTTTACATGCATCAGTATCTCTAGAGATGGAACATACGAGTATTTAAACTGCATTTTTGGTCACTTTTTTTTTTGTTTTTCAGATTTGAGTATTGAAATACAGATGTACTTTTGTGGTAAAATGAGAATAATGAACAATATGCAACCAATCTGTAATGCTTTTTTCCATTATTTTTTTTACATTTCATTTTACATTCAATATTTCATATACAGATAGATTACATAGAAAGCTTACAGATTTACTTTATGAAGTCTCCATCTATGTGCGATGTATTTTGGAGGAATTATAAATATTTCGGGAGGATATAGTATACACTAATTCGATTAAAACATTCCATATAACACGTTTCCAATATGTGATTCCTGTAATCGAGCAAATGTGCAGGTGAACAAGCAAGCAAAAGAGGAAGCTAGCTTCCGCACCACAGAAACCTAAACCGACAACCACATTAAGTACCCACTAGAGGTGGTAAATGTTACACAAGAGGTACAGAAAGATGACAGGCAGCAATGCGAAAAAATGTTAAAGGTTATCTAGCAAAAAACTCTATGCTGTCTTAAAACTTTTGGAACGATGTTCTATGACTGTAAGGTGATATTTAAAGTGTTATCGCTTTTATTTCAAATCTGATTTTGATTTGATGTGTTACGTCAGATTTTTATACAAATCACATCTGACGTTTTGGCAGAAACAATTTTTTTTCTAGTGGGGAGTATTTTAATTGGATTAAAAATAACCTTGTATAGGATCAATATACACCTCATTAGAGTAGACAATGGACGTTCACTTAAAAATGCTAATCACTGTTACAAAAACACAACAAATGCATGTCAATTTAATTTTTCTTTGCTAATTTCATTAAATCGCGTTCTTTCTGATATGGAGCGAAACTTCTCTTTCTTGATTGTTTCTCATTTGCATAAAACAGTAGCCAAGCTTCATGTTTGCATGCCACCTTCCCTGATACCTCTTCTCCATCTTGATGTCCTCGTTGAAGCATTATCTTTGTTCTTCACTGACATTGTCACAGTTTGCAAGTTCGCAGGTAAAGAGCAATAAGTGAATGTAGAAAATGCAGCTTCAATCTCGTGTTTCATCCTAATTTCATGAAACTTTAGAACAATGTTTTGACTGTTTTAACGAGGGTTTTTTATAATTCGGATGTTTGTTCTCGCCCAAAACATGAGCCTTCCTTTTACCAGCGAATTCATTGTACTTTCAAATAAACTACCTTTCATTAAATTTCTGATCTTCGGCCTCACGAAGATCACGTCTGTAACATTCTCAAAAGATATTTTTGGAAATACTGCTACCAAGTACAGAAAGCAATCATCCTCTTTCGAAGTGCTTTAGGAAAATGTTTGATAAATCAAGCTTTATGTGAAGAGGAGGTAGTAGAATCTCGCTTCGTTGAAGAGTTGGTTCATTTATTATGTTCTGTGAACTGGGTTAGAGGATTTCTTTTTCGGCCAGTTAGGTACCTTCCACTGCTTGTCTTTGGCTCGGCTAGCCGACTCACATTTGAAAGAGGTCATTTTTGAGTAGCCACACAGTTGATCAAATAACATGCCAACTATTTCCAATTCCCCAGATGTTGTCCAGGTACGTTTTTCATAATTCACATATTTCAACACAGTATTTAGATTTTCGCACGTCTCCCTACGATGTACTGTGTGGGCAACAGGTATTAAGCCAAACAGATTTCCATTATGTAAAAGTACTTCTTTCAGGCTACGGTTTGATGATCCTATAAAGATCCTCCAATGGTTTGCATCATCATCATCAGTGTTCTCCCCAAAGGCAAGTTTTCACATGGTAGCTCTCAATCTTCTCAATCTTCGATACGATCTTGTGCCATCCTGTTCACGTTCTCTAATTCCCGCTTCCGTTTATATCGCCTATCTCTTTTCATTGAATGTCCCATCAAGCTCCTCTTCCCTTCTCTTTTAACCTGCCACTATCCTGTCTCCTTGCCGACACTCTTTCGTTACTCATTCCAGCTAATCCACTCCATTCTCCCCCACATCCACGTCTCAGAAGCTTCTAGCTTTTTTTCTTCCTATCGTTTCAATTTCCATGTTTCAGCCCCACAGAGTGCCACACTGCAGACAAAAGGCTTGTCAAGTTTTTTCCTGAGATCTTTATCTAGTTTGCGACATAAAATCTCCTCTTTCTATTGAACTGAGAGGCATCCACATGCCTTGCTCATACTGTGGCATCAAGCAGTCAGGCCTGCAAGATGAGTGGTCTGCCAAGCGAGTGGACTCATTCTTATTTATCGACTAACATGAAATCTAGCACTTACAATTAAGTTACAAGTTATTCTCCTGTTTGAATATTACGCAACGGAAATGGAAACGCACATCTGACTATTAGTAATTTACACAACTCTGACTGTTCACTACCCACTGGCAATACCACATTTTCTTTCTTATTTAACGGCTTTGATCAACACGTGGCCATCGCACTGATTATGAATGGCGCACACATTATAAATTCTGGGTATCATGACAACATACAAATCGAAGGAAAAGGCCACCAATCCTTTTTCACTATCTTTTTTATTCTGATAAATTCTATAACCTAAACACACCATTACATTTTCTACAACAATTGCACATGAGAAACTCCGCCCAGTGGGCATGGCCTTACATTGGTGATTCTCTATCTTATGGTCTCGTAATTATATAACACTACAGTGAACTTTCTGGATAGGATGGTGGATTTTTTGCTATATCTCACACTTCGACTCTCACACCTATCATCACGAAAATTTCCTCCAGACCGAGCGGCACCAAAATAACATGCATAACCCACTACCTCTGAACCTATCTTGCTACTCTCCCATGCTAACCACACATACTTGAATTACATGAAATACATCACACTGGCAACATACAATACAACACCAAGAATAGCCACAACATTATAATCACATCACTTTCAGCTTTCCCACTTCAATTAATATTCATCCCAGTTTCACACGACACTGCCCCACTTCGTAACTTTCCTTTCCTACTACGAACTCTGGAGGATATGTGCACGTCTTCCTGTGCAATGCAAGCCAAGTGGCGTTGTTGGATAGACGGCTGACTCACCTTGCTTCTCTCTCAGAGTATTATAGTTTGAATCAAGCGTCACACGGAAACATAACACTCAAAGTAATATTAATAACATATTCATCACACACGCGAGTCCTCAACTGATACCATGGACGAGTACTTCACTTTATCCTTTCTCTCATACACAGATTGAGACTCACACAGTACTCACCACGTGGAAGTATTAGTCTCTAATTTCAAGTCCTGCACACGCCATTTCTTAAATATTTCCAACTTATAGTACACACAGTAGTAATTCAACTTAACTTAAGCACTCGGAAGTATTTCAACTTATTGCTACACGTGGTTTCATTGTGACCGTTGGTCACTTCCAAAGATTACTACAATCCCCTTAATATTACCTGCCTGACATTTAATTCTCCCCACAAAAGTTCCTGAAATTGAGAAATTATTATTCCAAACTACTCTTAAGTATTTTCACATGCATACCAAGTCTCCACTCTTTTGTCTTTATGGAGCACACCTAAGACAGGTCTTACCAACACAAGATCCAGCGGCAGAGTGCTGAAACATGGCTGTTCTTCCGGTCATCTCGCACCACCGTCGAGGTGGGGGAAGACCATGCTACCCATTGGTCAGCCACATTTCAGGCGTTCAAAGCTCAGGTAAATTTCATCTCTTTGGTTCCACCAAAGGTGAACAAAGGGTCGTCTCAAAGATGATCATATATTCACATTCACTATTTGCGGTTAGCAGACGACCATACATTCATTCATTTCACAGATTTCACCAAATTGGGTGTAGGGATTTATTTTGTGGGAGTGCACATGTGATCAATTACATAAATAAATTGTCCTTCTTTCCTACACTGGTATCTGGCTTCGGTGTATTAAGTGAAACTGAGTTATTATTACAAAAAATATGTTGTCCTGACAAGAATAACGAAGAATGTTGTACCTATTTTCAATGTCGGGCGGTACTGTACCCTTTCAGAGTGTCTCCTTTGCTATATCGATACGAGTTTTTGCCTCTTGATGACATCTTCAGTCATCAGTGACCGTACTTACATGATATTTAAATGATCGTACTTGGCTGGTAATAACTTGTGTAAGTAGGCTATTTAGGTTTTTATGTTGGTAACGCCATGTAGCGCTCTATATGAAAATCACTGACTGTGCTGTGTGCAGTCTGTGGCTGGTTTGCATTGTTGGAATTTGCTATTGTAGTGTTGGGCAATTGGCTGTTAACAGCGTGTAGTGTTGCACAGTGGGAGGTGAGCCACCTGCAGTGGTGGATGTGGGGAGAGAGATGGCGGAGTTTTGAGAGCGGATGATATGGACATGTGTCCATCAGAGACAGTATATTTGTAAGACTGGATGCCATGAACTGCTATATATATTATGACTTTTGAACACTATTAAGGTAAATACATTGTTTGTTCTCTATCAAAATCTTTCATTTGCTAACTGTGCCTATCAGTATATATTATGACTTTTGAACACTATTAAGGTAAATACATTGTTTGTTCTCTATCAAAATCTTTCATTTGCTAACTGTGCCTATCAGTAGTTATTGCCTTCAGTACTTAGAATCTTTTATTCAGCTGGCAGTATTGGCACACGCTGTATTGCAGTAGTTTGAGTAACGAAGATTTTTGTGAGGTAAGTGATTCATGAAAGGTAAAGGTTATTGTTAGTCAGGGCCATTCTTTTGTAGGGATTTTTGAAAGTCAAATTGCGTTGCGCAAAAGTATTGTGTGTCAGTTTAAGCACAGTCATTTATAATTTTTCTAAGGGGAATTTTCATATGGCTAATTTCTGAATGTAAAGAATACTGAAATTTTTCTCGAGGTTGCCTTCTGTGTTACTTTTCTCAAGCCCAGTCGGTGCACGTGACAGTGCGTCCGCAACAATGTTCTCCTTGCCGGGAATGTAGACTATTGAGAAGTGGAATTCTTGCAGAAACAATGCTTAACGTTTTAACCTGTCATGATTTAATTTTGAAGACGAAAGAAATTGTAATGCAGGATGATCGCTGTGTACTTTTACATGCTTACCAGAAAGAAAGAAACGGAATTTGTTAAATGCCCAAACGATAGCTAAAGCTTCTAATTCAGTAACGGAATAATTTTTTTCAGATTTTGTTAGCACTCGGCTAGCAAAAGCAATGGTTCTCTGAACAGTAGTGTCATTTTCTATGGCTTCTTGAAATAAATGGGCACCAAGACCAACTTTAGAAGAATCCGTTCTAAGGCAGAATTTTTGTGACAGATCTGGATAAGCTAGTATTGGTGCGTTAAGTAGCACTTCTTTCAAGGAACTGAATTTCAGCTGTGCCTGTTCGTCCCAGTTCCAAATAGTATTTTTTCCAATGAGAGAACAAAGTTTTGGTGTAACTAGAATTTTCATATTCAGAAAACGACGGTACAAATTTACGAGACCTAGAAAACTGCGGACTTGTTTTTTTTTTGTGGATGGAACTGGAATGATTGGTTCTAACTTTTCAGGATCGGACTGAATGCCTTCAGAAGAAATAATATGCCCCAAAAACTTCACCTTTGTCCTACCGAATTCAGACTTTTCCAAGTTAACTTTAATTCCAGATTCTGCAAAAATACGTAACAAACTGTTGAGGATGCGATTATGTTGTTCCCATGAAGCATGTGCTATTAGAATATCGTCCACATATAAGGTGATGTGACGTTTTAAGAACTCAGGTAGTATGGAATTTAGCACGCGAATGAATGCTGCCGAAGAAATGTTCAAACTTAAAGGAAGTTTCCGAAACTGATAATAAACGCCGAAACAAAGGAAAGCTGAGTATTTTCTACATTCTGGATGAAGTTCGATCTGATAAAAGCTGGATCTGAGATCAATAGAAGACAACACTTTTACGCTATTAAAATTTTGAAGAAGTTCTTCCAATGTTTGTGGTCTGTCTGTTTCAGGAATGATGATAGTATTGATTTGTCTCGAATCTAAGACAAGCCTGATCGATCCATTTTTCTTCTCAACAACATGTAATGGATTGTTGTATGAGCTTGCTGCAGGCTCAATAATTCCCTCGTCAAGCATAGATTGTATTTCTGTTCTAACACGGTCCCTATAATGTGCCGGAATTACGTATGGTGTAACACAAAATTTAGTATGCTCACGAACACGAAATTGGTATTGAAATCCCTTGATTGTTTCTGTTTTGTGAATAAAAATTGTGGAATGCGATTGTAAAATCTCAAAAAGGTCCAGCCTATCAGTGTAATTACAATTCTCAATTGTTTGAATTTTATTCTGAATTAACTCATTACTAACAAATACGCCGTCGATAACATCCCTGTCAGTTCTTGCAGAGAGATTGTTAGTGTCAAGTTCCGTCGAAAATTCCGAACTGTTGTCTACACTTATTTCAGCATCGTGAAAGTTTAAGACTGCTTCGTATTCATTCAAAAAATCTACTCCCAATATAATTTCCGTCGCCAATAATGGAACAATAACAAAATTCATAGAGATGTTGTGGCTCTGACAAAAGAATTCTAAGTTGGTTTGTTGGCGTACATCTACACTTTTTCCAACGATTGCACTTTGTAATTTAATCTTACGTAACGAAAGTGTGGGGCAATCGTTCGATTTGTTGCATCTGCTAAAGGCTGTTTCACTAATTACTGAAATGGGACTGCCAGAGTCAAGTACTGCCGTAGATTTTACGTCATTTAATGTAATGTGAATTACAGGATATGCAATGTTATGTTTTACGTCGTGCTCCTGGAGTAAGATGTCTTCCATTTTTACGTAATTACTAGCCACGGCAGCTGCGTCATCAGCTTCATAAGTACGTTTTGTGGCTGCCAGCGGTGTGAGTCATTGCCTATTGTCTCTTTGTTGGCGCGTCGTTATTGGGATTTGGAGACCTAACTTCTACAAATACACCTTGCCGAGAGGGTCCTGCCCTGTTTGAATCCCTCCAGTTCTGATGAAATTCAGGTCTGTCGTTATGTCGGTAGTTTCCACAGTTTCTTGTTTGTCGGTCATGTGGTAGAGAATTTCTGCATGGTGGCCCGTTGCGTCTAAAGTTATTCTGTCTCCCTTGATAATAATTACTTTAGTGTTTTAAACATAGATGCACAACAGCAACGGTTCCACGTAATAAAATTATAAACAGCCGACCAGTTGCAATGGATAAAGAATTCTTTACCTAGGTTTCGACAAATGTAAATTTGTCTCCTTCAGAAGGTGGCAATTTTACATTAGTAAGGACTAATGTACCATCGCTGTTTTTACAAATGTCAGCATAGATCCATTTGTCAAAATTAAAATATAGCCCTAGAATTAGGGTTTGTCACGTAAATATAAATTAGTACATGGATCTTGCAGAGCTCACAACCGATAATTTTGGTTCCCATATAGTCTGTTTCTCTGATTGTCAGAGTCATTAACGCGGAGAGGTGATCTTTCACTGTAATTATTACTACTCTGCCAACGGTCGTCATACGGGTGGTGTCTGTTTTGTTCACGATTTACATTGTAAGAATAGCCTTGTCGTGCCAGTTATTATTTCTTTCATCGCGGAATTGTGACGGATGTGACCTGTTATTGTTGTGTTCCTGTTTCCGCGTCCCGCGATTGTCATTGTCAATTTCCAATTCTTTTAACAGTCCCTGAAAAGCTTCAATGTCGTCTTTGCAACGTCCTGCCAAAATAATATGTCGTAAATGTTCAGGCAATTTTATTAAGCAAATGCAAATGAGTTCTGAGGGGCTGTATGGGTTTGACAGGTACTGATTCTTATGCAACATGTCTTCAAAATATTTGACAAGACTGGAAAATTCAGATGGTTCGAAATGTTTCATCATTATGATGCTATGTTTTACTCGGTCTTGTGTTGCTTGAGACCAATATGCTGAGATGAAGGCTTGATAAAATTCTCCTTCACTGTGACAATCGTGAATGACCGATCGCATTCCTACAGCTGGTTCATTCTCTAAGTAGCCACATATAAATTCTAACCTGTGCCCTAATCACCAGTTGGGAGGAACACAATAAGAGAATTGATGAAGCCACACTTGTGGCTGAATGTCGTTGCCAGAATTCTTAAATGTTTTGAATTTACGTGTAGTAATGAACTGCTTACAGTCAAAATCATCATGTCGGCGAGTCGCATATCGGTCATTGTTACTTCGTTTTGGCGGTTCCATCCCAAAATTCGGTGCACCTTGCCAATTTCTTTTATAATTTCCGAAGTGGCCTGTGTTATTATTTTGTGGCTGTTCCGTATTTCTACGTCCCTCTTCCCGTATTGGAGCGCAAGTGTCCTCTGAAGTATGTAATTCTTGTATTACCTGCATTAACTATTTTTGTACTTCCCGGATTTCTCTTTTGTACTGTGTATTGATTTGATTTTGATTTTGTTTGAATTTTCTAATTTGTTCATACTCTTCTGTGTCAGTGAAGGCTACGTGTCTTGTGTCATTCAGATCATCATCTACCTTTGTAGACAAGTTAGTGAACTGATCCAAAAGTTCGGGTACTTTCTCTGACAGTGAACTGATTGCCTCAGTGTGTTTTTCTGAACCAAGTTTCAGAGTGTCCATTTGTGTTGAAATCGTATCTACTGTGTCCTTCAAGTTTTCCTGAGTTTTTGCAAGTTGTGTAACCAAATCGGTAGATGCAACTGAGTCAATTTTAGCTTCCAAGGTGTCGTGATTTTCATGAATAACAGTTTGCAGTTCTTTTGTGGCTGCTTCGTGATTCTGTAATGCATTTTCATGACGCGAAAAAATAGGTTGAAAATGCTCACCAATTTGTCTTTTTACATCATTACAGACTTTTTGATATTTTTATTCGATTTTAAGCAACTCAGCAGTTAAACCTTCACATGTTTGTTCAAGCGTTTGTTCCATTGAGTCTAACTTTTGAAGCTGTTGCTGTGTTTGTCTCTGATTTTGTTTCATCGTGACTAACTTTTGAAGATTTTTTTCTATTGTGTCTAACTTTTGCTGTGTTTGTCTCTGATTTTGTTCCATTGTGTCTAACTTTTGAAGATTTTGTTCCATTGTGTCTATCGTTTGAAGCTTTTGTCCCATTTGTTGCACTAATTGTAATAGCAATGCAATGGTGTCTGAAACATGTTCCTCAGTGCTATTCGGCAGTGCATTTCAACCGGCAATATTCGCATTTTGAAAAGCAGAAAATGTGTCTTGACTTATTTGAGAAAACAGTGAGGACGCAAACCTGAATCTACAGTATTTGCAAGATTGTGTCCTATCATTTCTGATTCCTGAGGCGAGCTGTTGCCGACCAATCGATTGATAATGCTTCCCTGTTCACTAATTGTTTCACTGTCTACACAATTATTCGCCGCCCACTCCATTTCCCTATGTACAATTACCAAATTACTACTCTGAATGTCTGTTAATTCATTACACGTTGATGCTGATAAGCTACGCTCGTCGTCACTATCATTTCTCAATTTCCTTTGGAGCCTAGTGTTACGTTTTTCACAGGCCATAATTATCACGTATTTCACACGATAACAAGAAAAGCAAAATTTGAAGAGCAAAAAGAAGAAAACACATTAACATAGCACTGAAAATAATATCTAGTTAATTGCAAGGACAGCTGCGAAATACTTGGTGCAAATCTACATGCATGCCACAACTGTTTTACTGTACAACAATAATATACTACAACTAGAAAGAAAATTTTCTCTATAATTACATGCTAGCAATAAACAATAGCTACACTAATTACACAAACTACAAGAAAAAAATCAGAAGATTCCAGTCAGGTATCTTCGGCTAAGGGTCGGCGAAACGTCCCCTTAGAAAAATTTATGAATGACTGTGCTGATAAACCCCTTACATTATTTGATTTTCAAACAGCTGAGTAAAACTGTACATACCCAGACATTACTCTCTTTAGTTAGTCTGATCAACACTAAACTGATACACAATATTTTTAGCGCAATGCAATCTGACTTTCAATAATCCCTACAAAAGAATGGCCCTGACTAACAATAACCTATACCTTTCACGAATCACTTACCTCACAAAAATCTTCATTGCTCGAACTACTGCAATACAGCGAGCGCCAGTGTGCAGCAACAAGAAAAATAAATAAGTAGTAAAACTGGCTTAACAGAGTAATACAAAGAGTAATTTAGTAGCACTATGCCTGGCAAACAGCAGCAGCAAATGTTATAACTTATATCTAAACATGACAAAGCTCAAGCAGAAAAAATATTACAGTAAAGATAGGAAATGTCTAATAACTATGTCATATCTTAATACTAGAGTGATGCATCACCTTGACTTACTCTATGAAACAAGTTACCCAGTCATTGACAAAAATTATGCATGCAATTCCTGTGAAGGGAAATGCATTTTTGTGTTCCCTCGTTTTTTTGGAAGTACATCATTAAATTATTATTTACTAGATCTGTAGGCATAAAATATCTATATTAGTACATCTATTAAATTTTATTTTAACCAATGCTGCAGTGCAGCTAGAAACTAGATATTAAACGAAATGAGCAAATATATATATAAAGCAAGGCATGAAACATCATTCACTAGGCAAATGGCGTCTCCAAAGGCAGTAAAAAGTCTCTCAACTAGAAAGACAATAGATGTAATATGTTTCTCACCATTTCATTAGGCATTTTAGTAAATATCATAAATTAAAAGCTCCATAGTGTAATCATTTGTTTTCAAATTTGAGCATGTCGTATTTGCGATGCTTTCTACAAAGAAATGTCAATAGCGAGGATAATGGCCTCTTTTTTTCTTCACCTCGCTCAGCTGGGCGCCCACAACGTATTATGTCAAGGTCACTTACCTTCCTTACTGAAATTTACAACAGAAGTTTCCACTACAGTGACAGTTTGATGTCGAAAAATTTAACAGGTCGAGAATTTGCATTACAAATGTGTACAAACAAAATCCTATAAATATAACAGAATCCAAAAAATTTTCGGCGGAATTGTGATGCATTCACGCATTGACACACATTTCATAACTATTAAAGTACGATTCTTGGTTTCCAGCATCCTTTTTCACAAACCAGAGTCCCTAACTTCTATTCATTATTCATATGCACCTAATCACATTCCTCATATACTGTAGCATCGCCTTATTCATTATAAACATACCTCAACAGCATAATACACATAGTCACTGTAACAATAACATCATAAAACCTCAGCCACATCTCAAAAACGTCGTAGCATTCTGCAATAATTTCAAAACCTTCAATAAAGTCATCTACCTCAAACGTACTTCAAAAATCATGATACCATACCAAATACATCATTCAAAGCTCTCATAGTGCCACAATGGTTCCGAAAAAAAACAAAAAACTGTTCACAAATTACAGACAAAGTACTGTTTCAAAAGTGTGAAGTAATCCAACTGTGTAATTACGTAAACATCTGTCACTGATGTAGTAAAAAAAAAAAATGTTTGTCTCTCTCAGTTAAATGATCAGATAGCTGTGTAATTTATGTGTTAGAGAAATATGGTACCGATGTGTAAAGTTGTATAAGCTAATACCAAGGCTAATACTAAGGCTCCTTGTGCTTGCCAAACACATGGTACACAAAGTAAGTGTGTACCCCCCCCCCCCTGAGGATTAATGTAATTATACCCTCAGGTGTTACAGATTACAGCAATGGAATGAAATATATCACAGAAAACCTTTTGTATCTTTGTAATTCAAAAATCTTTAAAAATAAATGTTTTAAGTACACAATTAATCACTCAAATAAGTGTACTGTAGCACTAAGCTGTACATCTTGTAAAATAAGCCTGTCCTTTTCTTTCGTGTTATTCTGCTATGTGTTTGTGTACGCTTATTGTATATTTGTGTTCTTCCTGTCTTTATGTGTTTATCTGATAAGACTTATGTTGTAGAATTTTTTTAATACTCAGCTACATTCATTATGTTGAGGAATACTACTGTCCTCAAATATAATTTGCATTTATAATATGTTATTTACTTTGTAAAGATGTTTAGACATTATTTATTCTGTTCTGTTTTAATGCTCATGTGTGAAATTAATGTTTCAAAAACTATTCTCATTATTTTATTTATTTACTTATGTCATAATTCCTGTAACACTGATGTATATGTCTATTTCTATTCTTTTGTAAAGCCTGTATTACTACAAATGTTATCTGTATTATTATGTTTTAATGATGTTTTCTGTATGCTTGTAATTGTATTCTCATGTTATAAAATTGTAATGGACACTAGTTCATCAAATTAAGTAGCTTGTAAGCATACATTTCACTGCACATGTTTCTGTTGGTCATAGTATATGCACAATATGTGAGAAGTTGGGACTGTTAGTGTTTGCACGTGTGTTAATAATTCAGCAAGGGACTGGGTAACAGCATTGCTGGTCCTAAGAACAATTCAAAAAACTTTGTGAGTGAGCAAGTGGTGGTTTATGGACTTGCTATATGGTCCACAAGGGTATTTGATGGTGATTGTGCACCTGAACAGTCCCAACAGATGGCTGCTGACTGTCTCTACAAGGACTACAGTGGGTCTGCATCTTTGATGGCCCACCAATGCCATTATTTCTACCAGAACTACAGTGGGTCTGCTATGTGATGACCTACCAATATTCTTCAAAACTTCGACTGACTCTGCAGTGGGTTTGCTCTGTTGTGACCCGTTACCTGTCTGCATGTCAAGAGCCAGCACTGTCTTTCCGTTGGAAGGACAACACTACTTCTTCAAGACTGCATGGAAATCCACTACTTCCGTGTGCATTTTCTTTTACTGCTCACACTTTGAGAAAAAAAAACCACTGCAATTTTACTGTGATGAATTATCAGGACTGTCTTTATGGTCTGTGAGAAAATTTTAGCTTTTGACCAACACTGTATCAATAAAAAAAAAAAAAAAATGTTGTGTGACTATGGCCTCCCATCGGGTAGACCTTTTAGCTTTTGACTTACATTGTATCATTGTATCAATAATTGTGTGCATTTGATTTCTTTGTTATTGTAATTATGAAAATTTTTTAAAAATCTGTATTGGCCACTGCCCAAAACAATTTGTTTTTTTTTTTTTTTTTTTTTTTTTGGGGGGGGAGTATGAGCGCTATGTAAGTAGGCTGTTTAGGTTTTTATGTTGGTAACGCCATGTAGCGCTCTATATGAAAATCACTGGCTGTGATGTGTGCAGTCTGTGGCTGGTTTGTATTGTTGGAATTTGCTATTGTAGTGTTGGGCAGTTGGCCGTTAACAGTGCGCAGCGTTGCGCAGTTGGAGGTGAGCCGCCAGTGCTGGTGGATGTGGGGAGAGAGATGGCGGAGTTTTGAGAGCAGATTATCTGGACGTGTGTCCATCAGAGACAGTAAATTTGTAACACTGGATGTCATAAACTGATATATATATTATGACTTTTGCACACTCTTAAAGTAAATACATTGTTTGTTCTCTATTAAAATCTTTCATTTGCTAACTATGCCTATCAGTAGTTAGTGCCTTCAGTAGTTAGAATCTTTATTTCAGCTGTCAGTATTGGCGCACGCTGTATTGCAGTAGTCTGAGTAACGAAGATTTTTGTGAGATAAGTGATTCATGAAAGGTATAGGTTATTGTTAGTCAGGGCCATTCTTCTGTAGGGTTTTTCGAAAGTCAGATTGCGTTGCGCTAAAAATATTGTGTGTCAGTTTAAGCACAGTCATTTATAATTTTTCAAAGGGGGCGTTTCACTTGTGCTACCTTAGCATTTGCCAGGCTCCTTCCTTTGGTGGTCACTATACTTTTTTTGTCGTATTGATTCTCATCCCATATTCCGTACAAGCATCATTCAGATCTTTTACCATTTTATCAACAGGTCGTTCACTTTCCGCCACTGATAGAATGTCATCAACAAATCTTATATACCCCACTCTCTCTTCACCAATACAAACTTCTCTTTTTCTGTCTAAGTCTTTCGCAATAATCTCTTCCAGGTGTAAGTTGAACGATAAAGGCGAGAAGCAACAACCTCTTCTAACGCTCCTTCCAATGCTGCTACCTCCCGACATCTCGTTTCCCATCCTTATTCCTACTTTCTGCTGTAAATATAGCTTCTGTACCTGTCTTCTGCTTTCATTATATTCCTTTACACTTCAAAATATCCGTCAGCTTGGCCCATTGTTGAAACCTTTTTCCGAACTTATAAAAAACAGCATAAATTTCTTTATCTTTGTCAGTATTCCTTTCCCCTGTATTCTTAACAGTCCAATATCACCTCTTGTTCCTTTTCCCCTTTTAAAAAAAATCCAATAAACCCTCACATAACAAAAAACCGTTAGGCCTTTAAAGAATTTTGCTAATTCCTTTTGTCTGGTTCTGTAGCAAGCGAATAATACTCAGCGTAGTATAAGGTGTTTGATTTCAGTCTAGACCCAAGCGATTCGGCGGCATCTGTTCTCATATTCAAATCACAACTTAATCTTTTAGTTCGTTTTGACTAAACAATGCTGACGCAAAATCTTGTTCTGACTCGTGATCATCACCATAATCAAATTCATTTACTGAGCTGCTCTCCTGTTGCTAGTCTTCAGGAATAGTATCTGGAACTGGAATTGTGTAACTTGTTGTAAAGAAGAAGAAATGTTATGGTATCTTATATCCTTCTAATTGGAAGAGGGAGATTTACCATGCTTAACTGGTTGTGAGGTGGAACAATGTTAGAGTATCTTGTATCCTTCTTACTTTCTGCACGACTTTCAACATTAACCATGCAAAAATGACAGTCATTTACGTGATTTTACGGATTCCTCAAAACCACAGAAATTGTAAAAGGCATTGATTCCCTCTTCTCATGCTTCTGAGAGCATATTTTGTGTGGAGCCCAGCTTTCGTTTCGATCACAATGCCTTTTACGAAACTATGCGTAGAATGCATCTTTCACGAAAAGTTCATGTTGCCTAGTATAATCTATGAAGTATGCGAACTCCAAAGCGGGAGAGACTCAAGGTAAACTATAGGAAACTCACTGATTTTCTGAACCTGTGAAATTAATCTTGGAACAACTGTGACTATTCGATTTACGTATGTGGCATTCGAGGACGTCACACAGGTACCGTAACATGAGCGCAGAATGGGCCCAAAATGGAAAACCAGTATGGGTGTAACGTCTAGCATGGTGACAAAAAGGCGCAATGTTTTTCTTGCGATGAGATCGAAAGAAGATGTCCCCGGTGTCGGGCATTTAGTGGAGGCCGAGCACATTGATCGAGCGACAACATCTGACCAGTATAAAATATTGATGCTGTGCCAGGACATCTGCGGCCTCTCGTCTCGGTCAAGGCCTGTCCGCGCCACATCGCGTGACGCGACCGTATCCACGTACAGCCAGGACACCGTCCCGTCACCGCTGCAGCCGGGGAAAGTCGAACCGCCGTTACAATTCCTGTTGTCAGTACCCCACACACACTCATCTGTACCACATGGTATCTACCTGCTGCATTTAGTATATGCGAGTTTCACCCAGACTGTTGCGCAATCCACTTTCTAAGTAGCTAGTATTTAACAAATTCTGTTATATACGCTCTTGTCGCACACTAGTGTGACCACCTCCCAAAAGCCTGAATAGCCACCTTTTGCAGTACCAAGTTGCCGTAAAAAAGTGAGGTTCTGAAAAGTAGCGGCAGGTATGCTGAACCATGCTAACTTCAGTGCCGTGGCCAGCTGTGGTAGGTTTTTCGGATGAGGTTCCATGGCGCGAACAGCCTGATCGAGGTGGCCCCACACTCTCGATTCGATTTAAATCCGGGGGGGGGGGGGGGGGGGGGGGCTGTGGCCAGGGGAATACGGTAAACTCGTCCTGGTGCTCTCCTAACCACGCGCGTACACTATGAGCTATGTGACATGTTGCATCGTCCTACTGGTAGATACCATCGTGCTGAGGAAAATCAAACTGCATGTAGGGATAGACAAGGTCACCATGGATAGAGGGATGCTTATGTCGATCCACTGTGTCCTCCAGAATGACGAGAAGACTCAGAGAAAACCACGATTACATTCCCCAGGGCATAATGCTCCTTTCTTAGCCCTTGGTCCTTCCGGCGATTGTTGAAAGGCCGTACAAGCCAAAGGCGCTGTGTCTGACAGAGCAGAAAATATGATTCGTCTGAAAAGGCCACCTGCTGCCATTCAAAATGGTTCAAATGGCTCTGAGAACTATGGGACTTAACTTCTGAGTTCATCAGTCCCCTAGAACTTAGAACTACTTAAACCTAAGTAACATAAGGACATCACACATGTCCATGCCCGAGGCAGGATTCGAACCTGCGACCGTAGCGGTCGCGCAGTTACAGACTGTAGCGTCTAGAACCCCTCGGCCATAAAGGCCGGCTTGCTGCCATTCAGTGGACGTACAATTGCAGTACTGATACCCAATTTCCAGCCTTCATCGCCGATGAACAGCAGCCAACATGGGTGCACGAATCAGACATTTGCAGTAGAGACTCTTCTACAGCAACGTTCACTGAACAATCGATGTGGAGATACTGTTGGTAGTCCCTTGTTTCATCTGGTCGGTCAGTTGCTCAAATGTTCCATGTCTATTCGCCAGTACATATTTCCGTCACTGTCGTTCGCCCCTGTCATCTATAGCCCGTGGTGCATCACTCTTGTCTCTACATCAGTTTTGGATCGCGCCATTTTGTCAAGCACTTTATACTTTAGCCACGGTGGCACGCGAACAGTTTACAAACTTAGCCGTTTCGGTAATGCTTCCACCCTTTCCAGAATGCCAATGATCACGCCGTTTTGGACGTCAGATAAATCGCTCCCTTTCCGCATTAAACGACAACGACTGCACTGATTTTGACCTTCCCAACCGACATGCCGTATGCACCGTCCGCTGCTACTGGTTCCACCTACCATCTGTGAGTGGTTATTACACGTCGTCGTCGAACATAGGCAGTGATCATATTAAATTGCATCTTCTGTGCCTAATTTGTCGTATTTAATATGTGTCTCTTTATCTTGAAATTTCGAGCTGCTCAGTTGTGGAAGTCTTTTTCACACGTCAGTCTTCGAGTCATGTGCGAGTCTCCAGTGGTTACCGTCATTTTATTTCAGTTTACTGCATTTTAGCGAGGACGTTGTTCTTTACTGTTGCTGTTATTCATTTGATTAGAAAAATAAAACTTTGTGACCACTGAATTCCTACAGCTGCCTCATGATCAGGCGACCCTTCAATAATAAATATTACCGGGCTCATTTCTAGGGTGTTACATCCTTATCATGAGTCTCCGTTGTGTGGAAATTCAACAAAACGAGAGATGCTGAGGAGACAATGAGTGTCCGGCGCTCAAATGTCTTACATCAGGATTGATTTGGGTACGAGTTATTGAGGTCAGTGTCAACATTTTTCAGGTGTGTTGTGCCGATATTACTCGTACCAGCTGTGTCATGCGATCCGTGAGGAAACATTTGCATACTATAAGCTTGATTTCCACACAGACATAGAAAACAGCAGATTTGTTTTTGTTCGCACAGCTTGCGTCACTTAGTGACAAGCGCTGTATGCTCATGGTGGGACATACAAACAGGCGGGAAACAGTTTATTTTCAATTTCCAGATCACAGAGAAGTCAGAAGCAATTGAAATGCAGTTCGTTGGTTGAAGACTTCGAAGAATAAAGTAACAAGATCTCGGCGAGAAAATATTTTTCCAGGAAATTAAAAAATACACGAAGTTAACACACAAACCTACTACGCTCCGCATTCCGCGTTCTGGCCCAGACAGGCGGCAAGACGCAGTCAATACCTTCGTTGCGCAGTGCCGATGGTACTGTTACCGACGACTGTGCCGCTAAAGCGGAGTTATTGAACGCAGTTTTCTGAAATTCCTTCACCAGGGAAGACGAATGGCATATTCCAGAATTTTAAACACGAACAGCTGCTAGCATGAGTTTCTTAGAAGTAGATACCTTAGAGGTTGCGAAACAACTCAAATCGCTTGATACGGGCAAGTCTTCAGGTCCAGATTGTATACCGATTAGGTTACTTTCGGATTACGCTGATACAATAGCTCCCTACTTAGCAATCATATACAACCACTCGCTCACCGATAGATCTGTACCTACAGATTGGAAAATTGCGCAGGTCGCACCAGTGTTTAAGAAGGGTATTAGGAGCAATCCATCGAACTACAGACCTATATCATTGACGTCGGTTTGCAGTGGGGTTTTGGAGCATATACTGTATTCAAACATTATGAATCACCTCGAAGGGAACGATCTATTGATACGTAATCAGCATGGTTTCAGAAAACATCGTTCTTGTGCAACGCAGCTGGCTCTTTATTCGCACGAAGTAATGGCCGCTATCGACAGGGGATCTCAAGTTGTTTCCGTATTTCTAGATTTCCAGAAAGCTTTTGACACCGTTCCTCACAAGCGACTTCTAATCAAGCTGCGGGACTATGGGGTATCGTCTCAGTTGTGCGACTGGATTCGTGATTTCCTGTCAGGAAGGTCGCAGTTCGTAGTAATAGACGGCAAATCATCGAGTAAAACTGAAGTGATATCAGGTGTTCCCCAGGGAAGCGTCCTGGGACCTCTGCTGTTCCTGATCTATATAAATGACCTGGGTGACAATCTGAGTAGTTCTCTTAGGTTGTTCGCAGATGATGCTGTAATTTACCGTCTAGTAAGGTAATCCATAGAGCAGTATCAGTTGCAAAGCGATTTAGAAAAGTTTGTTGTATGGTGTGGCAGGTGGCAGTTGACGCTAAATAACGAAAAGTGTGAGGTGATCCACATGACTTCCAAAAGAAATCCGTTGGAATTCGATTACTCGATAAATAGTACAATTCTCAAGGCTGTCAATTCAACTAAGTATCTGGGTGTTAAAATTACGAACAACTTCAATTGGAAAGACCACATAGAAAATATTGTGGGGAAGGCGAGCCAAGGTTGCGTTTCATTGGCAGGACACTTAGCAGATGCAACAAGTCCACTAAAGAGACAGCTTACACTGCACTCGTTCGTCCTCAGTTAGAATATTGCTGCGCGGTGTGGTATCCTTACCAGGTGGGATTGACGGAGGACATCGAAAGGGTGCAAAAAAGGGCAGCTTGTTTTGTATTATCACGTAATAGGGGAGAGAGTGTGGCAGATATGATACCCGAGTTGGGATGGAAATCATTAAAGCAAAGACGTTTTTCGTCGCGGCGAGATCTATTTACGAAATTTCAGTCACCAACTTTCTCTTCCGAATGCGAAAATATTTTGTTGAGCCCATCCTACATAGGTAGGAATGATCATCAAAATAAAATAAGAGAAATCAGAGCTCGAACAGAACGGTTTGGTTGTTCATTTTTCCCGCGCGCTGTTCGGGAGTGGAATGGTAGGGAGATAGTATGATTGTGGTTCGATGAACCCTCTGCCAAGCACTTAAATGTGAATTGCAGAGTAGTCATGTAGATGTAGGACTTTCGGACTCGACTGACCGCCGTGTCATTCTCAGCCAACGGTGACACTTGGCTGCGCTATACAGCACACAGTTCTTCCGACAGTTACCGGCCCCCCACACCTTGGAGCCGCTACATGTCACTCAAGTAGCTCCTCGGTTGGCATCATGAGACAGAGTGCATCCTACCAAGGAAAAATCGCTGGCTGTATTGAGATTCGAACCTGGGTCCTCTGCATAGATAACCACTGAGCTGCATAGGCGGACGGTTAAAGCTATTAAAACAGTCTTATATATATATATATATATATATATATATATATATATATATATATATATATATATATTCCACATAGTATTAACGGTTATCCAAGCACTTTTTCTATGGGTAAAGAAATCTGTCGGAAGCGACATTGAAAAATCGTCTAAGAGACACTTAAAAACAGTGTCATGAGCGTTCGCTTCTGTTCTGAAGTGTCGATTGTCTAGGTGGTTCTTTAACGGCCCCAAGAGATGAAAATCGCTTGGTGAGAAATGCGAGCTGTATGGAGAGTGTTATAGTACAGTCCTTAAGAAAAAAGGGCCACATCACGTGTTATTAAGGCCTTTCATGCTCGGGCGTTATCGTGCAACACCACGACACCTTGCGAAATCAGTCCGGTTGTTTCTTCGGAATCGTCTTCTGCAACCATTCGGCGTGGCACAACTGCTGGCAACAATCACGGATTCTTCGTTGGCCAAGAAATCAGCCTGAAGCGCACGGTAAGTGTCCCAAAAGACAGTGACCATAACCCTTTTCTTTTCGGATGCATAATTTGAAACGTCCTACAGGTGAGGGAGGTGGAGGGTACAGGAAGGGAAGGGGAGAGAGAGAGAGAGAGAGAGAGAGAGAGAGAGAGAGAGAGAGAGAGAGAGAGAGAGAGGCAAGGTGTGTCTTCGTGACATGATTTCTCCGTCTCTGGTGTCACATTATGCAGCCACGTTTCGCCATCTTTGACCATAGGGTGTAAGAATGGAACAAACCCCGCCTGATACCGCATTAAACACTTGAGACAGAACACAAGGCTTTTTACTCGTCTGACAAGAGGACCGTCAGACATGTTAATCACGAATTTCAGTGTGATCTATGTGTGTTGTAGAGGTACCTGTCCTGCGTAACTGGCTTTCTGCGTTTCAAGTGACGGCCCCTAGTTTGAGAGAAAATCAATGATGAAGTCTCGTATGTACCTTCTGTACCTCTAACTTTCATCGTGTTTCGAATAGGCGAGCGTAGCGCACCCGCTATGGTTCGCAGCTACCACGCTGACGGTACCGGTTCAAATCTCCTCCGTGTACTACTTTTACATTATTGAATCATGGGGAAAGCATACTGATCAGACAGATCTCTGCAGACAAAATAAAATTGTGCACCTACGCCGTAAAAATCATCCCTCGCACAGGAACTCCACTTTAGCATCCCTGTGATGTTTATTTTGCTGGCAGATGAAAATTATCACGAAAAAAAGCGTAATGCTCCCCCCTTGCTAAGGACTAACAGAAAAATCGCTCCCTGGGAAGATTCCATAGAAATACTTTCTTTAATTTTGCATCAATTTAGTGGACCGCTTTCACAGAAATGATCAGTTACCCATGACTTCCATTGAAGTTGTTCGAAGAACAACGTTCTTGAACTCAAACGAACTGTGTTTCCCATGTTGCTTCTGAAAACTTCGTGCATCTGAGAGGGAACAGCATTCATTGAATGTGCGTACTGTTCTATGAATTTGTGTTTCGGTTGTTTCTACGACAAATACCAAGCGGAATTGTGTTCTACCAGAGAAAGCGACGCAAGCGACAGCCAGTAAGCCGATTCCGTAATTTTCTCTGTAACAAACGGAATGCACATTTGAAGAAAGTTTGCTGTAATGATTTATTTATAAATGAAAGTACTATGGCGAAAAAGGCTACTGTCGAATAATTTTGTATGCCACGAACTATTTAATGATACTCAGTACGGTGAAGTTGAGAAAAAGTACAAAGGCAGAATTTGAACCAGTACTGCTAGTGTGGTAAGTAGAGGGGTAAAGCGGGCATCGCCCCACTCTGCATTATTGCCAGAATTATTCGCGGTGGCGAATCCAAGGTGGTGGCCATAGATGTGTCAACTTCTATATATATTACCTTTCCTCTTCACAGCCGGCCGGAGTGGCCGAGCGGTTTTAGGCGCTACAGTCTGGAACCGCACGACCGCTACGGTCGCAGGTTCGAATCCTGCCTCGGGCATGGATGTGTGTGATGTCCTTAGGTTAGTTAGGTTTAAGAACTTCTTAGTTCTAGGGGACTTATGACCACAGCAGTTGAGTCCCATAGTGCTCAGAGCCATTTGAACCATTTGAACCTCTTCACCAATGTGCTTTCTTTCTTTATGCCACACGGATGAGACAGTACGCTAATATAGAGTGCATACTGAATTGTTTCGACATTTTGTTTCTACTGTCTATTAATTTCAGAAATTGCAATACACCCCAAAATTGACGCTGGGGTTTAAACAAAATAGACAATTTTCAACAGTTGTTTTCTTTCATTCTGATAATGAAAGATGCCAAGTGATTACACTGTGCACTCTGTCCACCAGAGTAGTATAGAGGACTCACAGCTCCGGCATGCGTCAGTCGCAGGGCTGCACTAAGGACTTCCTGTCGTATGGGGAGTTATTTCAGCCTTCCTCCTCACCAGCATACTTTCTTACTTTATGCCACATAGATACCCTTTGGCACTCAGCACGTACTGCTTCAGGAGTTTTTAAATCTGGTGTTTAAGCAATGTGCAGAGTATTGTCACACACGTATCTTGGAGATGTCACAAAACTCTACGAATGCTGTTGCTTCAGAAGATGTGCCACAGGAAACATTAATTAAACAGTTCACTTCACATACTAATTGTTGTTGTTGTTGTTGTCGTGATCTTCAGTCCTGAGACTGGTTTGATGCAGCTCGCCATGCTACTCTATTCTGTGGAAGCCTCTTCATCTCCCAGTACCTACTGCAGTCTACATCCTTCTGAATCTGCTTAGTGTATTCATCTCTTGGTCTCCCTCTACGATTTTTAACCTCCACGCTGCCGTCCAGTACTAAATTGGTGATCCCTTGATACCTCAGAACATGTCCTACCAACCGATCCCTTCTTCTAGTCAAGTTGTGCCACAAACTACTCTTCTCCCCAATTCTGTTCAGTACCTCCTCATTAGTTATGTGTTCTACCCATCGAATCTTCAGCAATCTTCTGTAGTACCACATTTCGAAAGCTTCTATTCTCTTCTTGCCTAACTATTTATCATCCTTGTTTCACTTCCATACATGGCTACACTCCATACAAATACTTTCAGAATCGACTTCCTGGCACTTAAATCAATACTCGATGTTAACAAATTTCTCTTTTTCAGAAACGCTTTCCTTGCCATTGCCAGTCAACATTTTGTGTCCTCTCTACTTCGACCATCATCAGGTATTTTGCTCCCCAAATAGCAAAACTCCTTTACTACATTAAGTGTCTCATTTCCTAATCTAATTCCCTCAGCATCACCCGACTTAATTCGACTACATTCCATTATCCTCGTTTTGCTTTTGTTGATGTTCATCTTAAATCCTCCTTTCAAGACACTGTCCATTCCGTTCAACTGCTCTTCCAAGTCCTTTGCTGTCTCTGACAGAATTACAGTATCATCGGTGAACCTCAAAGTTTTTATTTCTTCTCCATGGATTTTAATACCTACTCCGAATTTTTCTTTTGTTTCATTTACTGCTTACGCAATATACAGCTTGAATAGCTTCGGGGAGAGGCTACAAACCTGTCTCACTCCCTTCCCAACCACTGCTTCCCTTTCATGTCCCTCAACTCTTATAACTGCCATCTGGTTTCTGTACAAATTGTAAATAGCCTTTCGCTCCCTGTATTTTATCCCTGCAACCTTCAGAATTTGAAAGAGAGTATTCCAGTCAACATTGTCAAAAGCTTTCTGTAAGTCTACAAATGCTAGAAACGTAGGTTTGCCTTTCCTTAATCTATTTTCTAAGGTAAGTCGTAGGGTCAGTAAACTGATAATACGGTACTTTTCACATCTATCAACCCCTGCTTTTTTGGGATTGGAATTATTATATTCTTCTTAAAGCCTGAGGGAATTTCGCCTGTCTCATACATCTTGCTCACCAGATGCTACAGTTTTGCCAGGCTCTCCCAAGGCTGTCAGTAGTTCTAATGGAATGTTGCCTACTCCCGGGATCTTGTTTCGACTTAGGTCTTTCAGTGCTCAGTCAAACTCTTCACGCAGTATCATATCTCCCATTTCATCTTCATCTACCTCCTCTTCCATTTCCGTAATATTGTCCTCAAGTACATCGCCCTTGTATAGACCCTCTATATACTCCTTCCACCTTTCTGCTTTCCATTCTTTGCTTAGAACTGGGTTTCCATCAAAGCTCTTGATATTCATATAAGTGGTTCTCTTTTCACCAAAGGTTTTAATTTTCCTGTAGGCAGTATCTATATTACCCCTAGTGAGATAAGCCTCTACATCCTTACATTTGTCCTCTAGCCATCCCTGCTTAGCCATTTTGCACTTCCTGTCGATCTCATTTTTGAGACGTTTGTATTTCTTTTTGCCTGCTTCATTTACTGCTTTTTTTATATTTTCTCGTTTCATCAATTAAATTCAATATTTCTTCTGTTACCCAAGGATTTCTACCAGCCCTCGTCTTTTTACCTACTTGATGCTCTGCTGCCTTCACTATTCCATTCCTCAAAGCTAACCATTCTTCTTCTACTGTATTTCTTTCCCCCATTCCTGTCAGTTGTTCCCTTATGCTCTCCCTGAAACTCTGTACAACCTCTGGTTCTTTCAGTTTATCCAGGTCCCATCTCCTTACATTCCCACTTTTTTCCAGTTTCTTCAGTTTTAATCTACTGTTCATAACCAATAGATTGTGGTCATAATCCACATCTGCCCCTGGAAATGTCCTACAGTTTAAAACCTGGTTCCTAAATCTCTGTCTTACCATTATATAATCTATCTGAAACCTGTCAGTATCTCCAGGCTTCTTCCAAGTATACAACCTTCTTTTATGGTTCTTGAACCAAGTGTTAGCTATGATTAAGTTGTGCTCTGTGCAAAATTCTACCAGATGGTTTCCTCTTTCATTTCTTACCCCCAATCCATATTCACCTACTACGTTTCCTTCTCTCTCTTTTCCTACTGACGAATTCCAGTCACCCATGGTTATTAAATTTTCGTCTCCCTACACAACCTGAATAATTTCTTTTATTTCATCTTACATTTCTTCAATTTCTTCGTCATCTGCAGAACTTGTTGGCATGTAAACTTGTACTACTGTGGTAGGTGTGGGCTTCGTATCTATCTTGGCCACAATAATGCGTTCACTATGCTGTTTGTAGTAGCTTACCCGCATTCCTATTTTCCTGTCCATTATTAAACTGAAAGGTCTCTGTTGGATTCCTTTCATGTTTAATTTCTTAAATCTGTTGTCATTTACAGAGTAAATTCCTCTCCTAAATTTACTGTGGCGTTTCTGACTATCTGGGAGGAGACTGAGTAGTGGAACGTGTTACTTTTACACATAAACTAGAACGATCTGTCACACTACTACACTTTAAAACACAGTTTATATGTAATTCATGTCACACAGTCTCATACGGAACCTGCATCCGCTTTCTTTTATATACTGTATATGATAAGATACTGTCATCCCCCTTCCCTTCTGTGTGAGAGTATGAATGAGCAAATGTATTTGTAGTTGCATGCTTGAGGGTAGCAGACAAGCCTGTCTGCTAGAGAACAGTAGGACCAACGTCGGAACAGGTAGCTACGCTTCCTAAAAGCAAAGAGGTTTCTATCCTTAGTATGGTTCTGTCCGTCCATTGTCATGTTGGTATAGGAAGCTGCCCCTCTGGCCACTTCCGTTTGTCTTTGTGAGCCACCCTCAGGAAGCACGCTCGGCAGTAGGCAGTTGCTGTGGGACCGTGGCGAGCGTCTGAAGTGGTAAGATCTCCGGCTAAGCGCGTGTCTGCTAAGTCCAAAGGACAATGGATTTCTTAAGTTCAGCCTAACTGAAAACTTAATACCTTGATTTCAGATTTAGCTCTAAAATATCTAATGCTATCTTAAATTGCAGCGGAGTGTAATTCTCGTGTGAAGTTCAGATTATTTTGCGGTAGTTGCTTTGTCATTACTTTGTGAGTAAGGTGGAACCACGTGTTGATCAGTAACTCTAACTAAGTTCATCAATCTTAAATGTGAATGCTTGTGTGATTATAACGTCTCGTCTTGACTATATTTTACAATATAGCAACTTTTCTTTATGCTTTTCTTTATGTTCAACCCACGTGGAGTGTACTTTGCGAGACCAGTACCACGTGCTTATATAACTGTTTGACCCATCAGGTTAATAGTAAGACGTTAGTAACCAGTTCAAGGTTTTTCTTTTGTCAATTGCTTTTCGATCGAATTTATTTTAATTATCAAAATTACTGTGGAGTTATACGCTTTCTGTAAACCAAGTTGACCACGTGGAGCATGTGGTGTAATCATCAAAGTAGCCTTCAGCTATTCTTTTTGGAAAGATTTCACAAAGAGTTAATATGAATTTAGTATACCAGTGTGTGGTAATTACATGACGGACAGGATTGTGTTACGAACGTAATTTCTTTGGGTGAAAACTGAATCTGTTGGTTGTGGTTAATTTCTTCTTGCTTATGTTTCAACGTTCTTTGGGTGTTGTTTTGTGAATGCAGGGTTGTATGCAGTCTACCAATCTTGGCTCCATATTTGATGTGTTCCGTAAGATTAAAATCTCACATTTTTACAATCCTTAAACAAGGCACCAGCTCAGTTATAACTCACGTATAATACGCTGAAATTTCAATGAACAATCTTAAAATAAATTTCCAAATATAAACTGATTTCTTTCTTTTTATTTAAATTCTCCTTTTTATATATAGATATATTACCGGTTGTTATATGACTGTAAAAGATTATAATCAATGTTAGTGTGATTGGTAATGTGGTAAACCTAGACTAGTTACCTGGTGAAACAGTTGCGCAGTAATGCACGGTTAACTTCTCCCCAGACAGCTCACAGCTTTTAACCCGCTTTTATTCTACTATTAGCACCCGATTTCAGCATAGCAAATTGGTGTAGCAATATTACACATGGCGACCCTATTCTGTGATTCCGCTAGACTCTGGAATCTCTGAGACGTTAGATTGCAAGCGTTGTATAATCTTAATTGTTTTTTCCCTACAGCGCTCAAACTACTTCTGCGTTGTTTCTGAGGAGACTTTCTAAAGATTCACTGCGTTGTTGAGCGGCGTTGTGTTGTTTGTCTTGTTGTTTTGTTTTCTATATTTGTGTGTTTTATATGTGTGTGTGTGTGTGTGTGTTTTTTTTTTCTCGCTTGTAAATTCCACTGTTTCGATCAAAGATAAAAATTTGTTTTGCGTGTGAAAAAGTGAGTACTAGGTTGGGTACCTTTCGTGTAACTGTCGAAATTTTTGGGGGATACATTTACTGTGATTAGTGTGTTGCGTACTGGGTATAAATTTAACTAATGCAGACACGTAACCAAACTAAAAGTAAGCAGTCCGACAACTTAAGCAACATGGACCAAGGGGATAATTTGATTTCAAATGTTAACGCGTCGGGCGGTTCCGAAAATGCAATGGGAAATACTTCAGACGAAATACAGAACAGCACGAACGGGCTCACATCAGAGCCACAAATTAATTTGCCTCCAACTAACCAAATTGATTTGGCAGAACTCATGAAAGCCTTATTGCAACAAAATAAAGAATCATCCGAAAAATCGATCCGCGAGCTAGGGGAACAAATGACGCAGAAAGCAGAAGAATCGTTCTGAGAACAAAAAGAATCATCAAAAAAATCGTTCCGAGAACAAAAAGAATCATCCGAAAAATCGATCCTAGAGCTAGGCGAACAAATAGACAAAAAACTAATCCAGCAGACAAATAAAGTCGACAAGTCGATGCAGAGAGTGTCCGATGATATCTCACAAAGAATAAACAATTTGGCAAGTGAAATAAAAAGTGATATTATGAAAGAATTAGGCCGTACATTTGAACAAATCGATGACCGTCTGCAAGCCTTAGAACAGGGCAAGCGGAGTGGCGAGGCCGAATCTAAAGAAAGCGAAGAACGGCTACTTAGGAATTTCCAAGAGCTGAGGGAAGAATGCCAAAGGGAACACCAGCAGGTACTCTCGAGGGTCCAAGAGGTGGAAACGCATTGTCCCACGTCCGTTAGCAACACAATAGCGGACAACAGTTTAGCGATCCACGCGTTGGAACAGCAAGTAGAACAATTGAAGCAGACTGGGGCGGAGGACAAGAGACAAATAGATGATAAGATTGCAGCATTAGCGGACATTGTAGGCACGATGAAGCTGACGGAAAGTGAGAACAATACTACACTGGTAGCGGCCGCAGAGACCGAAGAAGTGCGTTCGCTTCTGAGATTTCAGAAGGGACAGTTCGAAGTGAACAGGCAAAACAAAGCTGTAACAGGCGAATTACAAGAACGCGTGGCGCATCTGGAAAACCGCATGGCATGTGATTCCGAACTCGCCAATAACACTAAAAATAGCCGTACGAACAGTGCAGAGAGGGACTCCGGCCACGAGGGAGATTTTGACGACAGGGAAGAATGTAATTTAAGGGGCAGACATGAGAGACATAGAAACATTCAAGGGCCTCGCCAGGAGGAACTGCGGGGATTTGATTTCAAACATTTCCTTACAGTAAGAAAGTTTGAGATATTCCGAAATTCGCAAAAAGGAATACATCCACGTGCATGGCTCGAGCAATTTGAGTTTTGTCTTCCCCCCGACTGGGCAAGTTCACATAAGATAGAATATATGTGTGGCTATTTGGAAGGCGAACCGGCGAGTCGCATGAGGTCGGCAGCGCGTCACTGCAACTCCACTCGGGATTTTCGACAAGCCTTTCTCTCCGCCTATTGGTCGGAAGCGGCACAAGACAGGGTCAAACATGGCATAATTATGCTGCCAAATTTGAACCAGTCTGGTTTCGGCAGCCCTGCACGCCTATTCGACCACATGCTGCAGGCAAATCAATTTTTATACGACCCATACGGGCCTGCGGAACTAATTAGGATATGCATCACCAAATTGCCGATGCACTTGCGGTACGTCATTCCTGCGGGACGATGCAAAGAGGACGTGGAAACGTTTAAGACGCTTCTCCAAGAGTTGGAATACAATACAGCAGAATGCCCGCCTAATCAGGCACAAAGTTATTACGGGGCACAGCATCGCGATCGCAGTCGTGGCCGTCGTACTAATCAACGGCGTGACTGGTCGTCGCGACGCGAACGGAACAATAATCGAGACAGGCCGTATAGAAACTGGGGTAACAGTCGCGAACACAGGTGGAACAACGGAAATGATAGAGGACGTGGACAAGATCGTGAACGCAACAGTTATACAGGAGACTGCCCGACTAATCAGGCACAAAGTTATTACGGGGCACAGCAGCGCGACCGCAGTCGTGGCCGTATTACTAATCAACGGCGTGACTGGTCGTCGCGACGCGAACGGAACAATAATCGGGACCGGCCGTATAGAAACTGGGGTAACAGTCGCGAACACAGGTGGAACAACGGAAATGATCGAGGACGTGGACAAGATCGTGAACGCTACAGGTACGGCAACCAGAATCGATACTATGATGAATACGGTGGGAATAGGACTGTAGGCGGAGCACCTCATGATGTTGAAATTCGGCCGGCCAACCCTAGACATAATCCAGCAAATGGAAATGAACAAAACCGACAATGATAAATGATCAGCGCAGAAGGCGCCCAATCGGAACAAATGAGTGACATGGCAAATGAGTAGAAAGGACAGTGAGAAGTAGAGAGGACGGTGAGGAGAAAGAATTGATTGGTTTACATTTGTGATAAATGCATTTTGAATAATATGTTGGTAAAAATAATGATAAAGATGTTTCTATGTGATTGATTGAAATGATGTTTTTCATTTTTTTTCTTTCCTTGTGCAATTAGGATTTAGTTTGATTCAAACGTGAAGATAAAAGGTTTCCTTGTGAACGAGTGAAATGCTGTTTTTTTTTGTGTGTGTAAATTGAAAAGAGTCGCTCCTGAGAGAAGCAAGATCTGTGTTGAATTAATGCAAAACTCAGGGGAATACCCGATCTGTGGGTATTATGGGTCTGGCAAACCCAAGTCCCCAGCTGTTAGTAGCCTTGTTTCCGATTTTCTGCTTTCAGTGCTACTATCTATCTATTACTATTCTATATCTGTCAGTATAAATGAGGATCTCTTACTATAGTATGCGTGCTGTATGAATATTTTAAGACAGGAGAACTCTGAGAAAGGAATGAGTAAATCTGGAATCTTGAAAACAGGACGCGATAATACGATTGTTTAACCATTGGCTTCCCAATATGCGATGTTATGTTAATATTGATGTATATGTCTTTTTTGTTCTTTATAGCTGAGTACGGAAAGTGCTGTCTGTGGATTTCGTAAGTAGATTGATTCCCTTCAAGGTGAAAGAAGAATTGTGGTTTGTGTAATTTACGTGGCCCTGAAATATTATTGTGGTAGTCAAATACGAGCAGTTTTTCAGCAAATGGAGAATGGTACAGAAATATGGATCCTTTCTGTAGTCTTGATTGATGTTGAGCCGAAGCCTGGAAAACTTATTCTGCGTTAATACTTGTCCTAGAAAAGCGACGTTTATGTATTTTTGCTGATGCTGTGAGCATTACAGCTTACCGTTTTTGCTGGTGCGGGATGCACTGCAGCCTATATGATTTGTACTGAGGAAATTTCCCTCTTGAAGGTAGAGGATGATTAAATAATTTTGATTATGGGAACGAAGGAAAGCTTGGTTTAAGGTAATAAGGATGAAGCAAAACATTTGTCATTTAAACTGCAGGAGGATTCGGATCTTTTGTGTCTGTTGTAAGTTCAATATGTTAAGATGATACTGTTTTACAGAATAGAGGTGACCACAATTTTGCCATTCATGAGAAATGAATCCAGAATAACCACCACAGGCGAAATGACTGATTTGGAAGCGAGAGGTAACTTAAAGAAGGAACGAAATCGCAGCAAAATGGGTAAGAAAATGTAGTATAACCTGTATAGTGCAGACATTTTTACCGTTCTCAGAGCCATCTGTGTGATTAATTCTTGTGATAACGTAATTTTAGATGAAATTTTCTTACTGTTTTATGTGTGAATATATGAGTATGATAAATGTATAATTGCGAGTCTCTTTTCAGGTGTGCGAACTGGTATAAATGTTTTGGTGTGTAAATAACCATTGTTCTTTTTACTGTGTATGATTAAGGAAAGTTTCTCCATATTTATCACGTGACAAGACGTATGCCACGAGCGTCAAGAAGAGGACGAATTAGAACAGTGTTGTAGTGGTATATACACGGTGTTGAAATAGCATTGAAGTAGCTTATTGGCTTAACTAGTAGTCGATAGAAGTAGAATATTGAGTAATGCATGTTTATGGGTAGTTAGTTTGTAGAATAGACAACAGGTGTGCATGTATGTGTGTGTAAATAACATGTGAACCCTATGCTGTCCTGACCTATACTTGCACAAGGCATAATCCTATTCATTTTAGTGAATTAATAAGTAGCATTGGATTTATTAAAACGTAAGTGAACCACATTAGTGATGTGGATTTAAATATTATATTGTCAGTTCATTTAATTTTTTATTTTTTTTACATTGTAAAGTCATATCACTTTTATTTTTTTACATTGCCAAGTCATTTAAATTTTATTTTATATTGTCGATTCATCTAATTATTTTTATAAAAAAAAATAAAAAAAATAAATTAAGTCTCACTTTGTTCTTAAAAATTGTGAAAGACAATACTAAGCGGTATTATGTATGACATTGTGTAATCACATAAGGATGATGAAAAATTTCTGTGAATGCAGTTGAGAACGTGAAAGCGAACCGGCAAAACTCTTAAGAGACAGCGGGAGCAGCCGGACTAGTTGTAAACTGGCGGGTTTCCCAGCAGGACACGCTGTCAGCCAGGCCACTTCGGGAGCGTGGCCGACAACAAAAGAAGGTACGCGGCAAACACTTTCCCTTGTACCTGGAGCTAATGGGCGGCCGCCCCGGGCGACCCTTCCTCGAGGCGATGACCTGAGATGGGCGAGCGGTCCACCGCGCGGAAATCCATCTGCTGGCAACGCACCACACGCACGCGACCGTGACGAGACGGCCGCGGAGAAACAACACAAGGGGCGTGGAGCCTTTTGACAGGTACTGTCCAGAGAAACTGGCAGACTTCAGCGACGCCTATCAACATTTCCTGATGGATGCCTACTGTCAAGCGACAGTAAATCATGGTTCGATGTTCTCTGGTCGCTAAGGGTGGCACAAAAGAAGAGCCATTAAGTGTCATCCTTGCCCAGGAATATCAAACCGGCGAGTCAATTGAGGATAACTCAAGAATGTAACAACACAAAGGGCGTGGAGCCTTTTGACACATACTGTCCAGAGAAACTGGCAGACTTCAACGACGCCTATCAACATCTCCTGACGGATGCCCACTGTCAAGCGACAGTAAATCATGGTTCGATGTTCTCTGGTCGCTAAGGGTGGCACAAAAGAAGAGCCATTAAGTGTCATCCTTGCCCAGGAATATCAACTTGGCGTGTCAATCGAGAATACTGCACGAATTTGACAACACAAACATGGAACCAAATCGAGATGTACGTGACACAGACCACTAAGAGAAACTTCATGAGAGGGCAGAGACGGCGGGATTGCACGCAACAGATGGACAAAAATCCCTACTGACAGCTGCGGCGACGAACCCCCTCCCCCACCCCTTATATTGTACCTCGGAACAGTGGAACTAGTGAGTGTATCAGTGAACAGTGATTATACGGTTCTTAGTTCAATGCATATACGTGTGTTTCTGTCACAGAAATTTTGACTCGTGTGTTTTGCAGGGATTCGATTTATTGGTGTTTACTAGACTGACTCTTGTATTTTGCAGGTGTTCTATTTATTAATTTTTTTTAGACTTTGACTCTCGTATTTTGCAGGTGTTCTATTTATAAATTTTTTTTAGACTTTGACTCTCGTATTTTGCAGGTGTTCTATTTATTGTTTATTTCAGACTTTGACTCTTGTATTTTGCAGGTGTTTTATTTATTGGTGTTTTTTATTAGATATTGACTATTGTACTGTTTTATTGATCAATGTTTGTTCTTGTGTGATGTATTAGATTTGTGTTATTTTGTTTCGTAAATTCATTCATGTGGCATTGCTTCGTTTATCAGTCAGATTGCTATTCAGTCTCATTGGACTGTGATCGATTAGCCTTTGCATGGGGCATATTTATAGTGAGGAACCCCTTAAGGGTAACAATCACATAATTAATTGTATTTTCAGTATAATGACACAGTGCTCATTGTTTGCTAACTAACTGAAATATAGTAGAGTGATTAAATTAATGCCACATAGTTATGTTAATTCTACAAATTATTAGTTTTATAAGATATAGAATTTTTTTTGCGATAACCACTTTGTAAAACATGTTTTGTTTCTTATCAATTTTTTGCTTTTGCGGATTGTGCATTGTAATGTTCTGCTTTATAATACCGATGTTATTTGATGTTCTTTTTTTTAATTGCTGTGGCATCTTTGCTGTTTTCATAAATTTTACTTGTTAATAAACAGTCATAAATTTTCCTGTGATCAGTTGGCTCTTGCAATGAGCAAATACTGGTGAACTCCATAAGGGTAACAACCAGAAATTGTTTTCATATTAATGACACAGGAACCATTGTTTTTACTTGCTGACCGAATTAGGTCTACAATATCTTTTAAATAGGTGTCACAGATTGTTTTTTTGTTTCCTCCTTGAAATTGGTAGATTCTAAAGATGTGTTGAAATTATTGTGTTTTAGCAAGTAGCTGGTGACCTTTTGCCCTTTTTTTTTACATTTTTGGTTTAAGTAGGGTGTGAAAGCCTGCTTGGGAATGTCCTAGCATGGCCAGAAAATTCCCTGCACAGTCTTTTCCCGGAGCGTTGGGGTTATGAAAGGTCTCTGTTGGATTCCTTTCATGTTTAATTTCTTAAATCTGTTGTCATTTATGGAGTAAATTCCTCTCCTTAATTTACTGTGGCGTTTCTGACTATCTGGGAGGAGACTGAGTAGTGGAACGTGTTACTTTTACACATAAACAAGAACGATCTGTCACACTACTACACTTTAAAACACAGTTTATATGTAATTCATGTCACACAGTCTCATACGGAACCTGCATCCGCTTTCTTTTATATATTGTATATGATAAGATACTGTCATCCCCCTTCCCTTCTGTGTGAGAGTATGAATGAGCAAATGTATTTGTAGTTGCATGCTTGAGGGTAGCAGACAAGCCTGTCTGCTAGAGAACAGTAGGACCAACGTCGGAACAGGTAGCTACGCTTCCTAAAAGCAAAGAGGTTTCTATCCTTAGTATGGTTCTGTCCGTCCATTGTCATGTTGGTATAGGAAGCTGCCCCTCTGGCCACTTCCGTTTGTCTTTGTGAGCCACCCTCAGGAAGCACGCTCGGCAGTAGGCAGTTGCTGTGGGACCGTGGCGAGCGTCTGAAGTGGTAAGATCTCCGGCTAAGCGCGTGTCTGCTAAGTCCAAAGGACAATGGATTTCTTAAGTTCAGCCTAACTGAAAACTTAATACCTTGATTTCAGATTTAGCTCTAAAATATCTAATGCCATCTTAAATTGCAGCGGAGTGTAATTCTCGTGTGAAGTTCAGATTATTTTGCGGTAGTTGCTTTGTCATTACTTTGTGAGTAAGGTGGAACCACGTGTTGATCAGTAACTCTAACTAAGTTCATCAATCTTAAATGTGAATGCTTGTGTGATTATAACGTCTCGTCTTGACAATATTTTACAATATAGCAACTTTTCTTTATGCTTTTCTTTATGTTCAACCCACGTGGAGTGTACTTTGCGAGACCAGTACCACGTGCTTATATAACTGTTTGACCCATCAGGTTAATAGTAAGACGTTAGTAACCAGTTCAAGGTTTTTCTTTTGTCAATTGCTTTTCGATCGAATTTATTTTAATTATCAAAATTACTGTGGAGTTATACGCTTTCTGTAAACCAAGTTGACCACGTGGAGCATGTGGTGTAATCATCAAAGTAGCCTTCAGCTATTCTTTTTGGGAAGATTTCACAAAGAGTTAATATGAATTTAGTATACCAGTGTGTGGTAATTACATGACGGACAGGATTGTGTTACGAACGTAATTTCTTTGGGTGAAAACTGAATCTGTTGGTTGTGGTTAATTTCTTCTTGCTTATGTTTCAACGTTCTTTGGGTGTTGTTTTGTGAATGCAGGGTTGTATGCAGTCTACCAATCTTGGCTCCATATTTGATGTGTTCCGTAAGATTAAAATCTCACATTTTTACAATCCTTAAACAAGGCACCAGCTCAGTTATAACTCACGTATAATACGCTGAAATTTCAATGAACAATCTTAAAATAAATTTCCAAATATAAACTGATTTCTTTCTTTTTATTTAAATTCTCCTTTTTATATATAGATATATTACCAGTTGTTGTATGACTGAAAAAGATTATAATCAATGTTAGTGTGATTGGTAATGTGGTAAACCTAGACTAGTTACCTGGTGAAACAGTTGCGCAGTAATGCACGGTTAACTTCTCCCCAGACAGCTCACAGCTTTTAACCCACTTTTATTCTACTATTAGCACCCGATTTCAGCATAGCAAATTACTGTAGCAATATTACAAAACCTACTCCTGCATTACCCCTATTTGATTTTGTGTTTATAGCCCTGTATTCACCCGACCAAAAGTCTTAATCCTCCTGCCACCGAACCTCACTAATTCCCACTATATCTACTTTTAACCTATCCATTTCCCTTTTTAATGTTTCTAACCTACATTCGCGATTAAGGGATCTGACATTCCACGCTCCGATCCGTAGAACGCCAGTTTTCTTTCTCTTGATAACGACATCCTCTTGAGAAGTCCCCGCCCGGAGATCCGAATGGGGGACTATTTTACCTCTGGAATATTTTACCCAAGAGGACGCCATCATTATTTAACCATACAGTAAAGCTGCATGCCCTCGGGAAAAATTACGGCTGTAGTTTCCCCTTGCTTTCAGCCATTCGCAGTACCAGCACAGCAAGGTCGTTTTGGTTAGTGTTACAAGGCCAGATCAGTCAATCATCCAGACTGTTGCCCCTGCAACTACTGAAAAGGCTGCTGCCCCTCTTCAGGAACCACACGTTTGTCTGGCCTCTCAACAGATACCCCTCCGTTGTGGTTGCACCTACGGTATGGCTATCTGTATCGCTGAGGCACGCAAGCCTCCCCACCAACGGCAAGGTCCATGGTGCATTGCTAACAATATTAATGTTAAAAACTATACAAGCTTTAAAAATTGATGTATGGTATTCTTTCTGAATGAAGTGGTATTCCAGCAAATTGGAATCAAGTATCTCCATTCAACCACACACTTGCACTGAATCCTGTAATTTTTAATAATTACAGCCACTGGTGAATATTTGTGGCGTTCTCATATCTCGACGTGAGTCACCTTTTTGGAGCCTGTCTGCTAAGGACCTCATACAGTAAAACTCCAGCATTGTCTTAGACAGTCCTTCTGTATCTTATAACGTTTTCTCAGTTTCTGCCCTGCAGCTTTGCCCATGTGATCGTCCCAAATTAAGTTAGAAGTGAGAGAACGCTATATCTACCACCTTCTGCTTCCCATGGCGAAGCAGTGTGAGCCAAGTTAATAGTGCAGGACCATTTTTGTCCAGTCGGTGAAACTAGGAACATCTCAAACTTTTCTCTGCCAACCGTATGTAATAATGTTAAGGCCAGTGCCATGAAAGCTTTCTCCTGCAATATGAGGTAATAGAAACGACAGTAGGAGCAGTTACAGTGGTGTTTCTTATTGGGAAAATTGGGAAGACTCTACATCAGACACGAACTGAAAGAAGGATGAGCATTTTGCTACTGCATTGTGGTGCATTTCGAAACTACATACAGGTACTGTAGGTCGAAGGAGATCTGCGTCTCTCAAGCTGTATTCGTCTATGTCAACCAATCTTCTCTCTATCCTCGTTATTTTGTACTACTCAATAGAGAAAAACTACAAACTATAAAAACTCCACTAATGTCTCCTTGTAGAGAAGTCGATAATATATTACTGCATCTCTCTCTTCCAATATGCCATGAAACAAATACTGTCTGCGTCTTGGCTTTGACCATAAATGGTGATCCGATTAAATGTATATGTATTGGTGCACTGGATCAGGTGGTCAGTGATCGAAGTCGCTTACATACATCTGTGTAGAATTTCATTGCCCATACTTTAGGAGGACTATATCGCACAGACTACCAATCGCAAGAGAGTTGACGGATGGGATGGAAAATACACCGTCGATATGGGACAGTTTACTGTTATAAGTACCACAGCTGACAGTATGGTCACTTTTAACATTTTTACTAGTTTTCCAGTAATTTCAGCACCGACCAATGACACAGCAGCATGCTTCTCAATTACTGTATCTTTTCTAAACCACCCCTCTGCCCCTTTCCGAGTAACATATACTAGACAGCAAATGTAGATAGATGACTGTGCAGAATGTCCATTCATTGTTAATTCTCGAACATATACACCAAAGTAAACCAGGCAGCATCCTATACCGATGCAGCTAGGTTATTTACATGTTTCTAGCTCATCAATCATAGTGTGTAATTTATGATTACGATTGGCCATCTTTCCCTGTGTGGATAGGAGTCACAGAGCATTCTTACATTTTTAGGATAAAGTTGGAGACTGAAAGATGTCGCCACACTGTCTTTGACTAACCTTCCCCGCAACACTCTCACCGATTTAATTTACAGCTGACAGGAAGTAGAGGGTACTATAATGCTGCAACAAGATGCAGAGGGAATGTCTAACACCACGTTGGAGTTTTGCTGTATGGGGTTTTCAGCAGATAGGTTCGAAAAAGTTAGTCGTTTTGAGATATGAGAGTGCCATGAATGTGACTCACCAGTGGCTATAATCATTAAAAGATATCTCCTTATAATCCAACGCAAGTATGTGGTTGAATGGAGACACTTGATTCGAAATTGCAGGAAGACCACTTTACTCGAAGGCAATACCATTCCTCAATTTATTAAAGCTTGTACAGTTTATAACACTGATATCGTTTCTGACGTCCCCATGAACCATGGACCTTGCCGTTCGTGGGGAGGCTTGCGTGCCTCAACGATACAGATAGCCGTACCGTACGTGCAACCACAACAGAGGGGTATCTGTTGAGAGGCCAGACAAACGTGTGGTTCCTGAAGAGGGGCAGCAGCCTTTCCAGTAGTTGCATGGGCAACAGTCTGGATGATTGACTGATCTGGCCCGGTAACACTAACCAAAATAGCCTTGCTGTTCTGGTACTGCGAACGGCTGAAAGCAAGGGGAAACTACAGCCGTAATTTTTCTCGAGGGCATGCAACTTTACTGTATGATTAAATGATGATGGCGTCCTCTTGGGTAAAATATTCCGGAGGTAAAATAGTCCCCCATTCGGATCTCCAGGCGGGGACTACTCAAGAGGACGTCGTTATCAGGAGAAAGAAAACTGGCATTCTACAGATCGGAGCGTGGAATGTCAGATCCCTCAATCGGGCAGGTAGGTTAGAAACTTTAAGAAGGGAAATGGATAGGTTAAAATTAGATATAGTGGGAATTAGTGAAGTTCGGTGGCAGGAGGAACAAGACTTTTGGTCAGGTGAATACAGGATTATAAATACAAAATCAAATAGGGGTAAAGCAGGTGTAGGTTTAATAATGAATAAAAAAAATAGGAGTACGGGTAAGGTACTGCAAACAGCATAGTGAACGCATTATTGTGGCCAAGATAGACACGAATCCCACGCCTACTACAGTAGTACAAGTTTATATGCCAACTAGCTCTGCAGATGAAGAAGAAATTGATGGAATGTATGACGAGATAAAAGAAATTATTCAGGTTGTGAAGGGAGACGAAAATTTAATAGTCATGGGTGACTGGAATTCCTCAATAGGAAAAGGGAGAGAAGGAAACGTAGTAGGCGAACATGCATTGGGGGTAAGAAATAAAAGAGGAAGCCGCCTGGTAGAATTTTGCACAGAGTATAACTTAATCATAGCCAACAGTTGGTTCAAGAATCATGACAAAAGGTTGTATACATGGAAGAACCCTGGAGATACTAAAAGGTATCAGATAGATTATATAATGGTAAGACAGAGATTTAGGACCCAGGTTTTAAATTGTAAGACATATCCAGCGGCAGATGTGGACTCTGACCACAATCTATTGGTTATGAACTGTAGATTAAAACTGAAGAAACTGGAAAAAAGTGGGAATTTAAGGATATGGGACCTGGATAAACTGAAAGAACCAGAGGTTGTACAGAGTTTCAGGGAGAGCATAAGGGAACAATTGACAGGACTGGGGGAAAAAATACAGTAGAAGAAGAATGGGTAACTTTGAGGGATGAAATAGTGAAGGCAGCAAAGGATCAAATAGGTAAAAAGACGAGGGCTTGTAGAAACCCTTGGGTAACAGAAAAAATATTGAATTTAATTGATGAAAGGAGAAAATATAAAAAAGCATTAAATGAAGCAGGCAACAAGGAATACAAACGTCCCAAAAATGAGATCGACAGGAAGTGCAAAATGGCTAAGCAAGGATGGCTAGAGGACAAATGTAAGGATGTAGACGCTTATCTCACTAGGGGTAAGATAGATACTGCTTACAGGAAAATTAAAGAGACCTTTGGAGAAAGGAGAACCACTTACATGAATATCAAGAGCTTTGATGGAAACCCAATTCTAAGCAAAGAAGGGAAAGCAGAGAGGTGGGAGGAGTATATAGAGGGTCTATACAAGGGCGACTTACTTGAGGACCATATTATGGAAATGGAAGAGGAGGTAGGTGAAGATGAAATGGGAGATATGATACTGCGTGAAGAGTTTGACAGAGCACTGGAGGACCTGAGACGAAACAAGGCGCCCGGAGTAGACATCATTCCATCAGAACTACTGACAGCCTTGGGAGAGCCAGTCCTGACAAAACTGTACTATCTGGTGAGCAAGATGTATGAGACAGGCGAAATACCCTCAGGCTTCAAGAAGAATGTAGTAATTCCAATCCCAAAGAAAGCAGGTGTTGACAGATGTGAAAATTACCGAACTATTAGTTTAATAAGCCACAGCTGCAAAATACTAACGCGAATTCTTTGGAGACGAATGGAAAAACTGATAGAAATGGACCTCGGGGAAGATCAGTTTGGATTCCGTAGAAATATCGGAACACGTGAGGCAATACTGACCCTACGACTTATCTTAGAAAATAGATTAAGGAAAGGCAAACCTACGTTTCTAGCATTTGTAGACTTGGAGAAAGCTTTTGACAATGTTGATTGGAATACTCTCTTTCAAATTCTGAAGGTGGCAGCGGTAAAATACAAGGAGCGAAAGGCTATTTACAATTTGTACAGAAACCAGATGGCAGTTATAAGAGTCGAGGGGTATGAAAGGGAAGCAGTGGTTGGGAAGGGAGTGAGACAGGGTTGTAGCCTATCCCCGATGTTATTGAATCTGTATATTGAGCAAGCAATAAAGTAAACAAAAGAAAAGTTCGCAGTAGGTATTAAAATCCATGGAGAAGAAATAAAAACTTTGAGGTTCACCGATGATATTGTAGTGCTGTCAGAGACAGCAAAGGACTTGGAAGAGCAGTTGAACGGAATGGACGGTGTCTTGAAAGGAGGATTTAAGATGAACATCAACAAAAGCAAAACGAGGATAATGGAATGTAGTCGAATTAAGTCGGGTGATGCTGAGGGAATTAGATTAGGAAATGAGACACTTAAAGTAGTAAAGGAGTTTTGCTATTTGGGGAGCAAAATAACTGATGATGGACGAAGTAGAGAGGATATAAAATGTAGACTGGCAATGGCAAGGAAAGCGTTTCTGAAGAAGAAAAATTTATTAACATCGAGTATGGATTTGAATGTCAGGAAGTCGTTTCTGAAAGTATTTTTATTGAGTGTAGCCATGTATAGAAGTGAAACGTGGACAGTAAATAGTTTAGGCAAGAAGAGAATAGAAGCTTTCGAAATGTGGTGCTACGGAAGAATGCTGAAGATTAGATGGGTAGATCACGTAACTAATGAGGAGGTATTGAATAGATTGGGGAGAAGAGGAGCTTGTGGCACAACTTGACTAGAAGAAGGGATCGGTTGGTAGGACATGTTCTGAGACATCGAGGGATCACCAATTTAGTATTGGAGGGCAGCGCGGAGGGTAAAAATCGTAGAGGGAGACCAAGAGATGAATACACTAAGCAGATTCAGAAGGATGTAGGCTGCAGTAGGTACTGGGAAATGAAGAAGCTTGCACAGGATAGAGTAGCATGGAGAGCTGCATCAAACCAGTCTCAGGACTGAAGACCACAACAACAACAACATCGTTTCTGACACCTGTACAGCCAAGGCCGCTTGTTGTGCAGGGTAACAGTAACACAGTAGTTGCAATCGTGTTTTTAATAGCTGGTCGCTTATGAAACGATTGCATGTCTCTTCCTAAGGCACTCTGGTACCACTCGTAAGAAAAACAAATGAGGGATGTCCATCCATGAAAGGTTTTAGCTCAATATTGTTTGATGTCACGAGCATTCAGTTGTAGGTGAAACGTTACAGTTAGTAGCGGATGTGTGATAGATTCGCTGTGATTAGCAGGCTTATAAAGTATGTATTGGGTGTAAAGGTAGTGTGGTCAGTGTTCCAACGTGTGCAAAGATAATGACTATGTGCAATCGTAAGGGAGGTATTGATTTGATGTGGAGAGTTGCAGTTTCAACGAACTGACAGTCACAAGGGGGATGACAGATGTTATATGGAAAATTATGACCAGTCATAAGGAGAATATAAATACTGATGTTCCCAGAGCCATTCAGATATATTTAATTGTAATTACAGTGATAATATGTGTCTGGTATCCTAGGACGACACTGTTTGGTATGGGCGCATGGCGGAGGTAGGATGGGCCGGAACGAATTAACAATTCCGGCTTAAGGTATGAGTCATCGTTGAGCTGCCTGTGTTGGAGATGCGGGTACAAACGTGCAGCTGACCTAACTGTGTCGCCCTCCAGATTGGTGAATAGCAAATTAATACACAGTATGTGTTCAGCAGCAATCGTGATCGCCTGTGTTGCAGATATTCTCCAGTTTTTATGTGGAAATTTGAGGCAATTTAATATGGCGAGTGTTTCCAGAATTTGAAATTTTCCCGGCGAATCAACTGTTCAAAAAGATTTCGGGTTTGCAGGCGGTCGTCGTAAACTTCATTGCACGATATTTCGGCTGGACAGCTGCCAGCCATCTTCAGGTGAGCCGAACGAGCACTGACGAAGACGTTTTTTTCTTCTTCTTTATTGTTATTTTAAAACCTGTACAACAGGCAGGCTGTCAGCAGCATTCTATGCTGCTCTTCAGCCGTAGAATAAACAATGAGAAAAAACAGAAAGAATACACATAAGTTACATAACGGCAGGTAATAAAAGAGAAGACACAGAAATACAAACACGGAGCCGTTCACACTCGACGATAAACCACACTACAAACTGTTGACACGACGCACAAACACTGAAGATGTCGATGGATGAAGACGTTCTCCGCTCCAGCCTATATAGTGCGCTGATAGTACTGCCGCGCATGCGTTGCAATTGCGAAGACAGAAGGGCCACACCGCCCAACGGCAGCGCCCTTGCTGGTGGAACTGCAGTACTCAGCTGCCGTCGGTATTGTCGCTGGCCGCAGCTATCGAAGTCTTCTGGTGTCTTCGTCTCGAGCAAATTTCGGAGATGACGGGATTCCATGCGTTATTCAATTGGTAACCATTGTTACGGTTCATTAGATTTCCCGCAATGCGTATTTCAACAGATTCTTTGATAATCGCCCAAAAAGTTGTTGAAGTGGCCAAAATCGAAGTTTTGTCGTACTCCATTGAGTGTCCGTTAGAAATACAATTTTCCGCAACTGCAGACTTACTGGGTTGCAGTAGACGAGTGCAACGTTGATGTTCTTTACAACGCTCTTCCACTGTACGCGTTGTCTGTCCTATATAGGCCATACCACATTGACAGGGTATTTTGTAAATTCCCGCCTTCCGCAATAACAAATCATCCTTCACCGATCCCAGCAAATCCGAAATCTTAGAAGGTGGACAAAAACCACTTTCACATTAAAATGATTAAGAATCCTTGCTATCTTGAAGGAGACATTTCCGACAAAGGGAAGAAAAGCTAGGGACTAGGCTTGCGCGTCCTCTTCTTTATCCACTTCCCGGATTCTGGCTGTAGTTGAGAAGTCCCTGTTAATTCTCCGGGTAGAGTACCCATTGTCTCTGAACACCGTCCTCAAATGTGCCAGTTCCTTAGGCAAATTCTCTGCATCCGACACTGTGTGTGCCATGTGTACAAGGGTTTTGAGTACACTCATGGTCTGGGATGGGTGGTTATCAACTGAATAACGCATGGAATACCGTCATTTCCGAAATTTTCTCGAGACGAAGACGCCAGAAGACTTCGATAGCTGCGGCCAGCGACAATACCGGCGGCAGCTGAGTACTACAGTTCCACCAGCGAGGGCGCTGCCGTTGGGCGGTGTGGCCCTTCTGTCTCCGCAATTTCAACGCATGCGCGGCAGTACTATCAGCGCACTATATAGGCTGGAACGGAGAACGTCTTCGTCCATCGACATCTTCAGTGTTTGTGCGTCGTGTCAACAGTTTGTAGTGTGGTTTATCGTCGAGTGTGAACGGCTCCGTGTTTGTATTTCCGTGTCTACTCTTTTATTACCCGCCGTTATGTAACTTAAGTGTATTCTTTCTGTTTTTTCTCATCGTTTATTCTATGGCTGAAGAGCAGCGTAGAATGCTGCTGACAGCCTGCCTGTTGTACAGGTTTTAAAATAACAATAAAGAAGAAAAAAAAAGTCTTCGTCAGTCCTCGTTCGGCTCACCTGAAGATGGCTGGCAGTTGTCCAGCCGAAATATCGTGCAATGAAGTTTACGACGGCCGTCTGCAAACCCGAAATCTTTTTGAACATGGAGAGTGTTTGCTCTGGATAATTATGTCCTCCCATGTAAATTGACCAGATGACTGCTTTTGCTGTCATTCTGCACTTTTACTGTCTTTATTTAGTTAAGAGAACATCGATTGTCATGTCTGCTGTTTGCATCTAGGCAATAAAAAACAGATGGAAGAGACATTTGCTGGTTTTCTAGAGATGAGGAACACGTATGATTATATGTATTAAAATCTTAGTTGGCATTGTCAGGTACGAGAATGATCTGGAACGTGTTGTGTCAGTGACATTGGTATTGGTTAAAAATTTGAGTGGAACTACCAGTGTCCTCTATTTTCGAGTTTTCACGTAAAGATATTTGCAGATGAGTTAAATTTCTAGTTACTCAGTGTTTTGCAGCATGCACCACATAGTGTTTCGGGCTTCTAGAGATACAATGTTCCCTGTTTATCTTTGGAACTGTACTGTGTAAGGTGTGTGTGTGATATCTTATGGGACTTAACTGCTAAGGTCATCAGTCCCCAAGCTTACACACCACTTAACCTAAATTATTCTAAGGACAAACACACACACCCATGCCCGAGGAAGGACTCGAACCTCCGCCAGGACCAGCTGCACAGTCCATGACTGCAGCGCCCTTGACCACTCGGCTAATCCCGCGCGGCGCTGTGTAAGGGATCGCTAGTATATTGTTATGCGGTTGATATCAAGAACTGTTGCGTAAATTGTATGATATTCTGGCAAACCATGTGAAAATACATGAAACGACCGAAATTTTCATATGCTACTCGATGGTTTCAGCATAAAAGTGTCATAAATATGCAGTTTTTTGGTGTGTAAAATCAGATGCTGCAGCTAATATCAGTTTTGATGTTGGTAAGTTAATTTGCAATTAACAAAGCATTTCTTGTTGACAGGACTCAGAGAGAAAATGTTCTTATTATCACAGAGTCCTGGAGATAACTCGTTGCAGAAACCATGCAGCAAGCAGGCCAAACCAGAACAGTACCGTTAGCAGACGCCATTGTACTGGGGAAGGGGGAACCAGCCTAGCCTTTGGACGTGAGTTTGACCACTACCAGTGGAGGGAGCTGTGATCATAAATCAGGGCAGCGTACGCGGGAGCAGTTACCTCATGTCTGTTGGCAGTGATAGATGACCGACTGACCTCGCGGGAGATACCTAGTTCTGCGACTATGTACGGTGCATCTGGTTGTGTTTTTGGGATCTGTCTGTCTTCACGGTATACGTGCGAGGGTATGGTGGTCGATAGCTATGTGCAGGATGCAAAAGTGACGATTCTGTATGATGTAGGATACGAATTGTGTTTACTACATCGATTTGGTATGATGGTACAGTGGTTTGTGATGATATAGCCTGATTGAAGATCTGTTTTACGCCGCAAAATTCAACCTTTCCTCGACAGTAGCAGAGCATTGTAATTGAGATGGTGCTTTTGTCGATAGTTTCCGTATTTCATGACCTGTAGACCACTTTTATAGGGTTTAACTCTTAGTGCAATATTGCTGCTGCATGTTTACCAATCTGTGCAAAATAATTTCCCATTGAAATTCTAGTAACTTATCCATTTGCAGAAAGTGGTGGTCAGTGAACCACCACCGACAGTAGCAGCAGTTTTTGGGACAAATTCAGTAAGAGCCAACATATGAGTCACAAGACGTCCTTTGTGTGGGGCGTAGAAGCTCCTATAGACTGGTTCGAACAAGATGGAGCAAGGTGCCTATGGAAAGTACTGTGACGTCTCAGACTCACATGTCTTCTTGGTTCAAATGTTCAGAGACAAGTCGAAGCAGACCAGAGTCCTCTTGTTCGGACAGGTGGGATGCTGCCTCCCACCTACCATGGTGGCTTTAGAGCATCTGCCGACAATTCTCCGAAAATTCCAACCATTTTTCTCTTCTGTAGGACAGTGCTTCCAATTCTGTTTCTGCATGGTCTTTTCTTTCCTTTTCTTTTTTTTGAATCTGTGGGTATTTTAAAATACGTTAGGAACTTTTAGATATGTAATTGTTCTGATTTTTCCGTCTGTGCTTAGACACCAGCGTGCTTCGAAAAGTGAGGGAAAGAAGAAATAAGAGCATTAACATCCTTGACTCAGCAGCAAATATAAATTAAGCCCACTCAGCGTTTCAGAAAAGGGGTGAACACCACAGCAGCTGTAGGACTCAGAAATTTTTCTCTATTTGACAGTGTCTTCAGAGAAGCAGATAAAACTCAAGAAGTGGTGGGCATCCTAGTTAGACTTCCTAATATCGTCGTTTTGGAGTGTAAAATCGGATATAGCAGCTGATATCGGTTTCGAGATGAGTAAAATAATTCACTACTGACGAATCATTTTTCATTGACTTAGCTTAGAAAGTATATATTCATCTAATTCCATAGTCTGAAGGTGGTCGCAGCTCCAACTACAGCTCTCACAGTGTATTGTGGGCAAGTGTATTTCGAGTAGTTTTGTGATATATATTCAGTATGTGAAGTGAACTGTTCAATTAATGTTTCCTGTGGCACATAAGCATTTGTAGAGTTTTGTGACATCTTCAACATATGTGTGTGACAATACTCTGCACATTGCTTAAACACCAGATTTAATAGCTCCTGAAGCAGTACATGTTCAGTGCCGAGGGGTATCTTCGCAGCATAAAGAAGGAAAGCACGCTGGTGAGGAGCAAGGCTGAAATATCTACCCATGCGACGGGGAAGTGCTTAGCGCAGCCCTGTGGCTGCTACATACCAGAGATGTGAGCCCAGCATACTACTCTGGTGGACGAAGCACACGCAAGCAAGTTTTTCAGATACGTTTTGCTCAATCTGTGGCAGTGTAATTATATTGTTCCTTTCGTTATCAGAGTAGAGGAAAAAGACTACAGTTGTTTAACATTGTCTAAATTTTTTAAACACCAGTGTCATTTTTGGGCTGTATTATTATTTCAGAAATAAAGAAATAATATTCTTAAACAAACTGTTTTAACAATTTCTTATGCGGGCTATATTAGCCTTCTGTTAGGTGGCCCTCCCATTCCAGCAGCTCGACACAGACTGAGTGAATTTCCCTGGGTCGCCATGTTGGATTCTGTCTTGTGAGATGTGGTGGAGAGGACGGGGAAGGGAAGGGAAGTAACCTAACCTATTTTCACACCAAAATCTGCATTTCTGCCATGAATTCAATGCATGTTGCCACATCTATGGCGGCTTCCCTGGATCCGCCATCTTGATGCCTGCTTTACCCCACTACTGTGGTAGCCTTGAACCTCAGCTGCTGCTGGTCGGAACATGATTAACGTTAGAGGTATAGGAGGTAAACATTAAAATTCAACTCCGATTTTCTCGGTACCTCGGGACCGTCGCATTAAAAGGTGTTATTCCAAGTTCTCAGGACAGGTCCTTCCACAACATAGCGCAGACGTATTGAAATCCGTAATTAATTATGAGGCTACTCATAGGGAAAACGTTTTGCTGTAGTCAAATGTGTTGCGCACTGTAGAAGGTAGACTATCATACTGGGTTCGTGTGAAATCAGTCCAGCGTGAGTTCGGATTGAATCACGCTTCGATAGTCGTCCGTGGTGGTCGAGCAGTTCTAGGCGCTTCAGTCCGGAACCACACGACTGCTACGGTTGCAGGTTCGAATCCTGCCTCGGGCATGGATGTGTGTGATGTCCTTAGGTTAGTTGGGTTTAAGTAGTTCTAATGTCTAGGGGACTGATGACCTCAGTTGTTAAGTCCCATAGTTCTCAGAGCCATTTGAACCACGTTTCGATACGGCGGACGTTTCAGCTGAGGTGGACGCGGTTGCCCATTCTGCTTGTTCGTAGATTTGTTCCCCCTTTGTTATAATTCTAGTGCCAAAGCAACACCTGTTTTCGTGACATTACACTCGACCCTTAAACTTCCCTTAGTGGGGATGAATTGCAGCTAGTTTTTTTAGTTTGAACGCAAACAGCCTACATAATTTGCATTCTAATCGCCAACTAAATATTTGTCAATGCCTCCAACTGTATATCGACGTGCATATCCACTGACAACGTTTTAAAACTTACATTACCTGTAGTACGTACGAGGCACAGTTTTTTGTTGTTGTTGGCAACACTGAGTGGTAGACGTGGATCCTCTGACCACAGCGAGCGTCGCAGTAACATGGAAGTACGCGTAAACTCATGCTGTAGTGTTCAGCGGAAGGAATAACCCCTAATGAATGTTTTCGCAAATCAAAACGGTTTACGGAGAAGGTTTTATAAACAGAACGAGTATGTTTCAGTGCGTAAGGAGTTCAGTGAAAGAAGAAATTTTCACAACGAACAGAGGATTAGTTGGTGCAAAAAATCGAGGAAACTGTTACTGAAGACCGCCGATTGGCTGAGAATAAAATTTGCGCTATGTTTTCACAGCTCTCGAGAACTCTCTTATATGTCACACTCACAGAAACGCTAGGATATCGGAAACTGTGTGCAAGCTGTATCCCAAAACAGCTGACAGAGCAGCAAAAGAAAAATCGGGTCAGTAGCGCCCGTGAGTCTCTTGAGGGACTTGAATTGAAAGGTGATGATTCTCTAAGCGCTATTGTGACTGGAGTTGAAACATGGGTGGCTCATTACACGGTTGACATAAAAAGACAGTTGTCACAGTGGCTTCACACCATTCTCCCGTCAAAAAATTCAAAACTAAAATTTCGGGCAAAATAAAAAAAAGTCGTTGTCTCAGTGTTTTGGGACCGAAAAGCTAAAACCTTGGTCGAATTTCTCCCTCAGGGAGAGACCATCAATACACAGCAATATTTTGAGACCCTAAAAACATCAAAAGTCTCATTCAAAACAAAAGGAGGGTAATGTTGACGAGAAGAGTGCGCTTATTGCACGACAACGCCCTCCTCACTCGGCCTAACCTCCGAGACACTCTTTGACTCATTTAGTTGGGAAGTTTTGACAAGTTGTGGCACGAGGGAATCATGTTCTATAGCTGCTCGATACAGAATAATAATGTAATTACGGTTATTCTGTTTGTTACACCAGTTAATTTTTTTCTGAGAACATACCTTCGCAATGATGAAAATTCCTGTGATATGTAATCAGCCGGCGCTTCAATCTGGAACCACGCGACCGCTACGCTCGCAGGATCGAATCCTGCTTCGGGCATGAATGTGTGTGATGTCCTTAGGATAGTTAGGTTTAAGTAGTTCTAAGTTCTAGGGGAGTGATGACCTCAGATGTTAAGTCCCATAATGCTCAGTGCCATTTGACATGTAATCTCTAAAACGTACAACACACAATACAGAACGTACAACACACAATACAGCTTTGTTTCTCGTAGAGGTATGTATGTACACCTGATGTCGTTGGCATCGCTGGGGGGACAACTGTTCATCAGTAAATCTGTCCATGGTACTGTTTCGTATCATTGTTAACGCACAATTAACATCGTCGGACTGTGCCACAGTCTTCTGACTGCATTGATGATTTCCGCCATGAATTCCTCTCCTGTGCCAACCTCTTCATCTCAGCTAGATAGCACTTGCAATTTACGTCCTCAGTTATTTGCTGGATGTATTCCAATCGGTGTCTTCCTCTACAGTTTCTGTCCTCTACAATTCCCCCTAGTACCATGGAAGTCATTCTCTCATGTCTTAACAGGTGTCCTATCATCCTGTCCCTTCTCCTTATCAGTGTTTTCCACATATTTCTTCCCTCTCCGATTCTCCGCAGAACCTCCTCATTCCTTACCTTATCAGTCCACATAATTTTCAACATTCTTCTGTAGCATCACATCTCAAATGCTTCGATTCTCTTCTGTTCCGGCTTTCCCAGTCTATGTTTCACAACCATACAATGCAGTACTCCAGACGTACGTTCTCAGAATTTTTTTTCTCAAATAAAGGCCTATGTTTGATACCAGTAGACTTCTCTTGGTCAGGAATGCCCTTTTTGCTATTGCTAGTCTCCTTTTGATGTCCTCCTTCCTCCGTCCGTCATAGGTTATTTTACTACCTAGATAACTGAATTCCTTAACTTCTTCAACTTCGTGACCATCAATTCTGATATTAAGTTTCACGTTGTTCTCATTTCTGTTATTTCTCATTACTTTCGTCTTTCTTCGATTTACTCTCAATCCATATTCTATACTCATTAGATTGTTCATTCCGTTCAGCAGATCATGTAATTCTTCTTCACTTTCACTCAGGATAACAATGTCATCAGCGACTCGTATCTTTGATAACTTTTCACCTAGAATTTTAGTTAAGCACCTGAACCTTTATTTTATTTCCATCATTGCTTCTTCGATGTACAGATTGAACATTACGGAGGAAAGACTACTTCCTTGTCTTACACCCTTTTTAATCCGAGTACTTCGTTCTTGGTCGTCCACTCTTACTATTCCCTCTTGACTCTTGTACATATTGTATAATACTCCTCTCTCCTCTATGCCTTACCCCTATTTTTTCTCAGAATTTCGAACATCTTGCACCATTTTACATTGTCGAAGGCTTTTTCCAGGTCAAGAAATCCTATGAATGTGTCTTGATTTTCCTTTTGTCTTGCTTTCATTATCAACCGCAACGTGCCTTTACCTTTTTAAAGCCAAACTGATCGTCATCTAGCACATCCTCAATTTTCTTTTCCATTCTTCTGTGTATTATTCTTGTCATTAACTTGGATGCAGTAGCTGTTAAACTGGCAGCCCTTGAAATATTCGGAATTGTGTGGTTGATATTTTTCGGAAAGTCAGATGATATATCCCCAGACACATATTCTAGAAACCAACGTGAATAGTCGTTTTGTTGCCATTCCCCCAATGATTTTAAAAATTCTGATGGAATGTTTTCTATCCCTTCTGCCTTATTTGATCTTAAGTCCTCCAAAGCTCTTTTAAATTCTGATTCTAATACTGGATCCCCTATCTGTTCTATATCGACTCCTGTTTCCTCTTCTATCACATCAGACAAATTTTCCCCCCTCACAGACGCTTTCATGTATTCTTTTCACCTATCCGCGCTCTCCTCTGCATTTAGCAGTGGAATTCCCATAGCACTCTTGATGTTATCACCCTCGCTTTTAATGCCACGGAAGGTTGTTTTCACTTTCCAGCATGCTGAGTCTGTCCTTCAGACAATCATTTCTTTTTCGATAGCTTCACGTTTATCGTGCAGCCATTTCGTCATTGCTTCCCTGCACTTACTATTTATTTCATTTCACAGCGACTTGTATTTCTGTATTCCTGAGTTTCCCAGAACATTTTTGTACTTCCTCCTATCATCGATCAGTTGAAGTATTTCTTCTGTTACCCATGTTTCTTCGCAGCTATCTTCTTTGTACCTATGTTTTCCTTCCCAACTTCTGTTATCTCCCTCTTTAGGGATGTCCATTTCTCTTCAACTGTACTGCCTACTGAGCTATTCCTTACTGCTGTGTCTATAGCCTTAGAGAACTTCAAGGGCATCTCGTCATTCCTTAGTACTTCAGTACCCCACTTCTTTGCGTATTGATTCTTTCTGTCTAATTTCTTAAACTTCATCCTACTCTTCATCACTACTATATTGTGATCTGAGTCTATATCTGCTCCTGGGTACACCTTACAATCCAGTATCTGATTTCGGAATCTCTGTCTGACCATGATGTAATCTAACTGCAATCTTCCCGTAACGCCTAGATATTCCAAGTATACCATCTCCTCTTGTGATTCTTTAACAGAGTATTCGCTATTACTAACTGAAACTTGTTACAGAACCCAATTAGTCTTTCTCCTCCCTCATTCCTTGTCCCAAGCCCATATTCTCCTTCCCCTACAACTGCAATCCATTCTTTCATTAGGTTTTCGTCTCACTTTACGTACCTTATTACCCTTTCAGTGTCCTCATATACTTTCTCTATCTCTTCATTTTCAGCTTGCCGCGTCGGCATATATACCTGAACTATCGTCGTCGGTGTTGGTTTGCTGTCGAGTCTGATAAGAACAACACTATCACTGAACTGTTCACAGTAACACACTCTCTACCCTACCTTCCTATTCATAACGAATCCAAATCCCGTTATACCATTTTCTGCTGCTGTTGATATTACCTTATACTCATCTGGCCAGAAATCCTTGTCTGATTTCCATATCACTTCACTGACCCTCACTATACCTAAATTGAGCCTTTGAATTTCCCTTTTCAGATTTTCTAGTTTCCCTACCACGTTCAAGCTCCTGACATTCCAAGCCCGATTCGTAGAACGTTATCCTTTCGTTCATTATTGTCTCTTTCTCATCGTCACCTCCCTCTTTGCAGTCCCCTCTCAGAGATCCGGATGGGGGACTATTCCGGAATCTTTTGCCAGTGGAGAGATGGTCATGACACTTTTCAATTACTGGCCACGTGTCCTGTAGATACGCGTTACGTGTCTTTAATGCAGTGGTTTCCATTGCCTTCTGCATCCTCATGTCTTGGTCCCTGCTGATTCTCCTACCTTTAGGAGCATTTCCCCACCCTTTGGATAAGAGAGTGCCCTGAACCTCTGTCCGATCCTCCGCCCTCTTTGACAAGGCCATTGGCAGAACGAGGTGACTTCTAATGCCGGAAGTCTTCTGCCGTCAATGCTGATTATTAATCAAAATTTAAGCAGACGCAGGATTCGAATTTGGGATCGAGGAAGTTTAGATTACTAATCAAAGATTCTACCCTCAGACCACGCGTCCCTTAGTAAGAGAAACAATAGTAAATGCAAACTGAGGGCAACAAGTTAAATGCGGGCATTACTGCTGGTGACGTGAGAGAAGTATACCGCCTCCTGGATCGCCTCCTAAAAACCGTAGTAAAATGATACGATAACCATAAGTGAACTGTATCAATAACTACGTTTACTCATGTATGTTAATCTGGTATCAACGATAGAATGTTATTTTTGAACAAGGAAAGGTCTCCACATTTAGGTCTCCGTATGTCCATCTTTTTAGAGGTGGCTGCGGGACTCACCTGTTAGATAGAGGATGTCATATTAAATACCTTTCAGCCGTCAGGTTTCAACCTTATTTTGCATGCCAAACATTGACGGCTGAAAGGTATTTAATTTGGCATTGTCCGCCTTGACGTGTTTTGAACATAAAAATATTAATAATAAATATATTTCTGTGTAACAGATACTAACAATAACAAAGACTATGAGTACATAATGTCATGAAATTTCCACTTGAATGCATAAAATGATCACTTTGGTGTCAGCTCTCGTACGAGGTTGCTTCTGAACGCACGATTCTGTTAATTGTACGTAAGGTTTTTCAGAACATATGTCTAAAAAGTATTTGACCTTGTAATCTCATTTTCATACCTCTCCATCTATATGAATACAGTTAAGTGGAAATAATTAATTATCGCTAGAATTCAAGTTCTATCATGGCCATCTGCCATTCTTTTGTCCTAATGGTGTATTGGCAGCCATTACGTGAAATATAATTAATTACATGACTTTCGGGATTCATCCACAAGATAACAGGGAAAAATACTTAAAAAACTTTGCAATCAGAAAAAGAAATTTTTTTGCAGGTAAGTTTTAATTAAGTATACACAACGAACTCAAAAATAATAAATAATAATACGAGGCTCAGGGTTGCTTGTGAGTAACTTGCTGACGGTAGAAATCTGCCGTAAACATTATTCAAATACTAATTAACGGTATAAAAGGTCAGTGTGTAACAAAGAATTTACGTAACACAGACAACAATAGTACAGCTACGGAGGTTATTATATCGTATCTATCTCTGCAACCATATTCATTTATCGGGCATTAATTCCTTCAGTTTTAAACAAAAACAACGCGGCCGGCCGGAGTGGCCGAGCGGTTCTAGGCGCTACAGTCTGGAGCCACGTGAACGATACGGTCGCAGGTTCGAATCCTGCTTCGGGCATGGATGTTTGTGATGTTCTTAGGTTAGTTAGGTTTAAGTAGTTCTAAGTTCAAGGGGACTGATGACCTCAGAAGTTGGGTCCCATAGTGCTCAGAGCCATTTGAACCATTTGAAAAACCACGCGTGTTTTGAGCTAGCCGTGTTGTAGAGTATGTTGGAAACTTACTTAAATTTTTACAACCCAATCCAGTACCTTTACTCAGAATTATTTCTGTATGGAGAAACATTGATGATTCTCAGCGCATATTTTAGCTGCTACTACGAATGTGCGAAATGTACACGAGCTATAAATATTTTCATCCACGATTCGAAACGTAAGAAAACGATATCTTTCATAAAAAAAAGAGAGAGAAAGATGACATAGAAGGGAAACGAAGCATACAGCGCATACCGCCGACTTCTGCACTGTTGTACGCTATTGTCTGTGCAGTACAGACATAAAGCCGGAGATCGTGGGTCCCTGATACGAGAATACTCAGAAGGCATATCTGAATAACTTGTGACAGTTTGTCGGTGTAATTTTGGTTCATCCGTCAGTTCTGTCTGAATAAGCAAAGTCGATAGCGGTACCTCTGTAATTAATACAAGTATTGAAAGAGACTTTATGTTATTTAGTGAGGAGTTTCTCAGAATTCATCAGGGTCAAAGCAGAATAACGACAGGCTATATTGTCGAAAGCAGACTTGAGAAGCGTGGCTACTGTAGAGTTATAAGATGTACAGTTTACAACGGTAGATAATTGTGACTGGCTGCTGTTTTAAATTGTAAACTTTACTAACAATAAAGATATCTTAAATGGTTCCAGGAATATTTGGGAACAGGTTAGCTGAATCACCCTTTATATTAGAATTACTAAAAACAATCACATGTGAAAAAAACTAACAATTAAATTCCTATCGTTCCGCACCACGTTCTTGTGCAAAGACAGAGTTTACAATTATCGAGCACAGATGCTTCTGGATGACGTGCGGCTTCCACTACATCGTGAATATACCATCAGCGCTTCAGCCGCTTGGTTCGCTACGTCGAGCTGTTCGTTGACTGTTTACAAATGGGTCGAATAACGACTCTTGAGAAAGGCTGTGTGATAATCGCTGCCTGATAACATTATGTATGCCGGAAGGGAATCTTTCTCGGAAAGAGATAATCAGTGGAACTGTGGCGGATCGTCGTCTTCGACCCTAAAGGCTGAGAGTAGAGTATGGACACATTCATGAAGAGCCTGTATTTCCTGAAAGATACTGTTACGAAATGTGAAAAATGTAGCTGGTCTGGGTGATTGAGGTGCGGAAGCAGGCGACTAAGTGTATCCGTATGCATCGCAGCCGACATTGACTGAGTAAAAGGACTCTTACTGAGATGCGATCTGAGTGCCTTTCCCAGCAGGTGCACCGATGCATTATACATATGTTATTTATTGACGTGACTACCCACCGAGGCTGCGAGATGCACGCATTTCAATAGATCCGGGCGTTCTCGGCGAGCCTGCAAAATCAGTCTCGCATACCGTAACATGCCGCTCCATTAAATAGCAGCGATTTATGGACGTCTATGATAGCATCTGCTCCATTTTCCATTTCCCATGCCCAGCCAGCTGATTAAGTAGCGATCATCGTAAAAACTATTTCTCTTCCATTTCGCTCACAAATACACTGCCGGACAAGAAAAAAGTGAAACACCAAAATGGAGGGGGGGAAGGTAACGAAATGAAACTTAACGGTTTGAAAGGATATGTGACGTTATCTCAGCGATTGCAAAATCGGGTCAAATTTGCAAATAATTTTGCAGTTTCAGTCAACGTATGAGTATGTTGTTGCCCTTCCTCTGGCCGGGATGCATGCTGTGATTCCATTGGGAAAGATGTAATCGAGCCGTTGTAGCCTCTTTACATCTACATCTACATTTATATTCCGCAAGCCACCCAACGGTGTGTGGCGGAGGGCACTGTACGTGCCACTGTCATTACCTCCCTTTCCGTCCGCAGCTCGTGGTCGTGCGGTAGCGTTCTCGCTTCCCGCACCCGGGTTCCCGGGTTCGATTCCCGGCGGGGTCAGGGATTTTCTCTGCCTCGTGATGACTGGGTGTTGTGTGATGTTCTTAGGTTAGTTAGGTTTAAGCAGTTCTAAGTTCTAGGGGACTGATGACCACAGCAGTTAAGTCCCATAGTGCTCAGAGCCATTTGAACCATTTGAACCTCCCTTCCCTGTTCCAGTCGCGTATGGTTCGCGGGAAGAACTACTGCCGAAAAGCCTCCGTGCGCCCTTGAATCTCTCTAATTTTACATTAGTGATCTCCTCGGGAGATATAAGTAGGGGTAAGCAATATATTCGATACCTCATCCAGAAACGCACCCTCTCGAAACCTGGACAGCAAGCTACACCGCGATGCAGAGCGCCTCTCTTGTAGAATCTGCCACTTGAGTTTGCTAAGCATCTCCGTAACGCTATCACTCTTACCAACTAACCCTGTGACGAATCGCGCCGCTCTTCTTTGGATCTTCTCTATTTCCTTTGTCAACCCGATCTGGTACGGATCCTACACTGATGATCAATACTCAAGTATAGGTCGAACGAGTGGTTTTTAAACCACCTCCTTTGTTGATGGACTACATTTTCTAAGGACTCTCCCAATGAATCTCAACCTGGCACCCGCCTTACCAACAATTAATTTTATATGATCATTCCACTTCATATCGTTCCGTACGCATACTCACAGATATTTTACAGAAGTAACTGCTACCAGTGTTTGTTCCGCTATCGTATAATCATACAATAAAGGATCCTTCTTTCTACGTATTCGCAATACATTACATTTGTCTATGTTAAGGGTCAGTTGCCACTCCCTGCACTAAGTGCCTATCCGCTGCAAGTCTTCCTGCATTTCGCTGCAATTTTCTAATGCTGCAGCTTCTCTATATACTGCAGCATCATCCGCGAAAAACCGCATGGAACTTCCGACACTATCTACTAGGTCATTTATACATATTGTGAAAAGCAATGGTCCCATAAGACTCCCCTGTGGCACGCCAGTGGTTACTTTAACGTCTGTAGACATCTCTCCTGGTGCAAGTTGGCAAGCTCGTAAGAAAAAAGGTCAAGAACCGTAATTCTACACAACAATTTTAGTATTTAAGCAACCAGTGTTGACTCTTCATTAGCGTCACCTTCAGGCCGCTCTACCAGAAAACGAATGATGACATCCAAAAATTGGTGCGTGTGGAACAGGTGCCAATTATATTCAAGTGGATTCCACGGATTTCTATTCATTCGAGGTGTACACTCTAAACACACATCAAAAACTGTCAGTTGCTGTCGTGAATTTCAAATGTATACGTAAATCATTCTATTTATTCGACATGTGCACTCCAAATGCACGTCAACAATAGTTAGATGTTGTCATGGGTTTGGAGTGTACACGTCGAATAAATATAAGTCCATGGTATCCAGCATGATGTATACGGTACCTATTCTATGTACGCCAACGTGGGGATGTCAACAATTGTCAGTTCTTGTGCGTTAGGAGCGTACACATCGAATAAATAGAAGTCCACGGTATCCAGTTCAACATATATATTACGTATTCTGTGAGTGTCAATGTCTGGAGTATCCATTCTTTTTTCGCATAATGGCCTGGAGATGGCGCTACTGAAGCGTCGGAACTAGTTGCTTAAATACGAGGTGCGGCTAGAAAAAAACCGGACTGATGCTGGAAAAAACATTTATTTACAATTATTTACAATTTCATGTTATCTCCTTCAATGTACTCTCCTCCTCGGTCTCTACATCGCTCCATACGAATTTTCCACTGTTCATAGCAATGCTGCAGATCATTTTCGGTAAGTCGATACATTACTTCCGTCGCTTTTTCTTTTACTGCTTCAACAGTCTCAAATCTAGTTCCTTTCAAAGCTGACTTGACTTTAGGGAAAAGAAAAAAGTCACAGGGGGCCAAATCAGGTGAGTAGGGTGGATGATCTAAGATGGGAATGTTGTGTTTTGCCAAAAACGTCTTCACTGACAACGCACTGTGAGCTGGGGCATTGTCTTGGTGAAGGATCCATGACTTTTTTCTCCACAAATCGTTTCGTTTTCTCTGTACCCGCTCACGTAGGGTAGCCAGGACGCTAATGTAGTAATGCTGATTCACTGTTTGTCCCTCTGGTACCCAATCAATGTGCACAATCCCTCTGATGTCAAAAAAAAAAAAAAAATCATCATTGCCTTGAATTTCGATTTTGACATTCGTGCTTTTTTTTGTCGTGGAGAACCAGGAGTTTTTCAATGCATCGATTTTGTAAGAAGGTGGGATCACTTTCAATGTTTTCCAGGATGTCAGAACAAATCATTCTTCGGCGTTCCTTCTGTTCAATTGTGAGACACTTTGGAACCATTTTTGAACACACTTTGTTCATGTTGAAACTTTCATGAAGAATCTGCCTAATACTTTCCTTGTCAACTCCTGTTAACTCAGACGCTGCTCTGATTGTTAAACGGCGATCTTGTCGAAAAAGTTTACCGATTTTTTCAATGTTTGCATCAGTTTTTGCTGACAATGGTCTGCCAGTGCGAGTGTCATCACTGGTGTCTTCGCGGCCATCTTTAAATCGTTTAAACCACTCAAACACTTGTGTTCGCGATAAACAATCATCGCCGTACACTTGTTGTAACATTACAAACGTTTCACTTGCAGATTTTCCTAGTTTGAAACAAAATTTGATGTTAACACGCTGTTCTTTCTGTACACTCAACATTTTCCGACGCACAGACAAAACGTCAACTACTTAAAACAGACGCCACGGGCAGACTTGAGTGCAGGAGGCAGATGAAACTCGAGCAGTAGGCGGAGCGAGAGTCACGTGACAGGCCACGCGACTTTCAGCCTTATTGCATTCGTTTTATTGTTTCACCAGTACTAGTCCGGTTTTTTTCTAGCCACACCTCGTAATAATATTTTTAAGAATAATTACGGCTGTTGTAATGATTTTTCTACGAGTTATTGATGAACCGCAGTCTCGCAGCCGCATGTATACCATGGATCTACAGCAGTGGTTGCCAACCTTTCTTAGACCATTACTCCTGAGTGCAATCAGACATCAGCTAGTATCCCTGCCCACCTCCTGCCCTCTGTTGCCCCCCCCCCCCCTCCACCACATCGTTATAAACTGCAGCACCTAACTAGAGTGTAGAATGAAAGACTTTTATTGGAAGTCTTTTATTTTTAAAATGAATGAAGATGAATGATATTTAGTTTGTGTGTGAGGATGTATTACATGAATGATGAAGGAATTCGTGGTACATTGCAAGTGCTACCCAAAATTCTTTCTCAGATAAGAAATCCAACTATCCACAGTGAGGGTAGACACTTGCTATAAGACATACTTATCCTTTGTTACTTCTCTCCATTACAGCACTTGCTTGACTTGCGCAGTGCAACCCCATTTAAAATCAAATAAGTTGAGTTGTGTGCACCGTACTGACTGTTTGTAAATCACGTGACTGCTGCACTTCTTACTTCTGAACTGGCAAAAATTTGACGACTTCAGGCTGTTAATGCTTTGTGTCTCACAACTCTATCAATAATAATAATGGGTACTGCACTATAATAGCCCTTACGTAGATACTTCTGTGTTGTGCTATCAATTTAGTCATTTATCTGTTTCGAAGCATGTAATGAAGCAATTTCTGGACTACTGCAAGTACTATCTACAACTTGGAGAAGACGTTTTCTTCAGATATTGAGCATTTGTTAGGTATATGTCTCACTTTCATCATCAGCGATTGATGGGACAAAGCCCAAGATATGTATGTAGTGAGTGGACTATGTGAGGAACCTGTAACCTCCACTGCATTAATGCCAGTAATTGAGAAAAGCTAATTGTTGATGCTGTTGTTGCTGTTGTGGTCTTCAGTCCTGAGACTGGTTTGATGCAGCTCTCCATGCTACTCTATCATGTGCAAGCTTCTTCATCTCCCAGTACCTACTGCAACCTACATCCTTCTGAATCTGCTTAGTGTATTCATCTCTTGGTCTCCCCCTACGATTTTTACCCTCCACGCTGCCCTCCAATACTAAATTGGTGATCCCTTGATGCCTCAGAACATGTCCTACCAACCGATCCCTTCTTCTGGTCAAGTTGTGCCACAAACTCCTCTTCTCCCCAATCCTATTCAGTACCTCCTCATTAGTTATGTGATCTACCCATCTAATCTTCAGCATTCTTCTGTAGCACCACATTTCGAAAGCTTCTATTCTCTTCTTGTCCAAAGTATTTACCGTCCATGTTTCACTTCCATACATGGCTACACTCCATACAAATACTTTCAGAAATGACTTCCTGACACTTAAATCTATACTCGATGTTAACTAATTTCTCTTCTTCAGAAACGCTTTCCTTGCCATTGCCAGTCTTCATTTTATATCCTCTCTACTTCGACCATCATCAGTTATTTTGCTCCCCAAATAGCAAAACTCCTTTACTACTTTAAGTTTCTCATTTCCTAATCTAATACCCTCAACATCACCCGACTTAATTCGACTACATTCCATTATCCTCGTTTTGCTTTTGTTGATGTTCATCTTATATCCTCCCTTCAAGACACCATGTTGATAACTTATATAATATATTAGAATTTTACAGTATTGTGATAATAGTAACGATCTTTTGAAAATAATTGACAGAAACATAATCGAATCGCTTAGTTTTTAGCTCTCAGAAAATTTCATTTTACCCTTCCGGGGGTAAGTACCCCCAGGTTGGAAATCACTGATCTACAGAAACTAAACTGCGTAACTGGTCACAGATATCGTGGAAAGTGGCGCTGGCACTGTTCTGTCGCGGACAGATCTGAGGATCTTGCTGACCACAGGAGTACTCAGTATCACGCTGACAATTCGTAGAGAGGCATGCAATGTCCGGACGAGCACTGTCCTGCTGAAAAATGGCACCACGATATTGTCACGTGAGAGGAAGCGCATGAGGATGCACGATGCCTGTGACGGACCGTTGGGCCGTCAGATTTGCCTCCGTCACTACTAGCCAAGACCTGAAATCGTACACCATGTCCTCCCACACTATGGAGCCACTAGTAACGCCGCTGCTCCTGTCCTAAACATTGGACGAATGCGACCTCTGCCCAGTTCACCGTCATACTTGCAGACGATGGGCAACCGGGATAATGTAGAACGGCGATTTATCACTGTACTGTACTGTACTGCCGATCAAAAGTGCGGACTGACACAGAATGTAGCAGGGAGTCCGTTTCTTATCCTCGAATGCCAGGCACCGGTTTGAAGGGACTACGTCGCGTCTGGTGCGTAAAAGGGCGATGCTCCTGCTTCACTGTTTTTGTCGAGCTGTGTATAAAACTCGTACTAGAGAAAAAATTTCTGTAAAACTTTCGATGGTTCGCCGTTCTAATTGGATCATCTCGGGTTACTAGGATATTGGCAGCCCATCTCGTAGCCGAGAACACTAACGGACACTTTCATGGTGGGCCCGACTCGACGGTAGCCTACTCGACTTCTAGTAAACCAAGAAATTTTCATCGTAAGTGTTTCGCCACAAGGTGAGTCGAGATGGTAACCAGACTTAACGTTAGGTTCTGTATTAAATTACAAACGTCTGCACACTGTCTCATGAGTGCTCCTAGCACTGTTGATGGCGATTACCCGTCGGACTGGGGATGTTAAGCCCAGTGGTTCCTCGGGTACTATTCGAGAGAAATAAGCTACGTGGCAGCACCACGTTTGACCCTTTCCCCCTCCCCCGCCATCGTACAATACAAATGTGACACTAAGTTATGTAGGAAGCAAAATGACACGTAATGGGAGAAGCAAGGAGGACGTAGAAAACCGATTAGCCAGGCCTTAATTTGAGGAAGAAACTTCTGAAAACGTACTTTTCGAGTACAGCGTTCTATGGTGATGAATCATGGAAAATGGGGAAGATGTTACAGAATAATGTTGAAAACGAAGTGGACTAATAAGGAATGAGGTTATCCACTGAACGGAGAAAGAGGGGAATACATGGAAATCTCTTGCCAGAAGAAAAAAACAAATCAAATAAAGTACGAAAATTACTACATCCAGGCAAAATACCAGACCTTGGGGACTATTGATTATGAAAAGGAAAAATAAATAAAAATGTCTTCATTGGAAATAAGACTGGGTTGACATACAACTGCTTCTGCTTCTGGTTGGTTGATAAGGGGGAAAGGGGGGGAGCAGACAGCGAGGTCATTGGTTCCAACCGATTAAGAAAGGAGGTCGGCCGCACTCTTTCAAAGGAACCATCACGGCATTTGCCTAAAGTGATTTAGGGAAATCACGGAAAACCTAAATCGCGATGGCCGGACGGGGGTTTGAACCGGCGTTCAATCCAGTGTGCGAATCCAGTGTGCTAACAACTGCGGCACCGCGCTCCCTTCATAATGGGCCGCATCAACCCATGCAGAAGACTGGTGACTGAAAAAAAAAAGGAAATAAAATCTTTAAAATACTTCCGGGTATACAGTTATTGAGGTTTTCGAGGCCACTTCTTGACATGTTGCCTATTTGACTATTTTTCTAACGTTTGGCCAGCAGGAGTTGGTGGCACTGTCAGTCCTTCGCACAACGCTGCTAGTGGGGAATTGCAGTCGAGATCGCGGCCAGAGAGTATTTGCACCTATATATGCTCCTGTGGGTGCAGAACAAATCCGACCGCTCCACCAAAAGATAATATGAAATGTTTGCAAGGTATGGAAAGCAGATATGCAAGCCGATTCCCAACCTTTCATGGTCAGTGGTCAACTACAGTTAACGAAAGTTGGCCTCAGAGGAGCGGTCTGTCCTTTAAACAGGACAGAATTTTGCCATCGTCCCCAGTATGAGCAATCGAAGATATTGCTAACACTGAAACGGCTATCCGGACGCTTCCTTGTAAGAAAAGCTGAGAAAATATGCAGTGAAACCGCCAGAATACTGCGCCAGGGAAAATCAGCTTGCAGCGTGAAAAAAATGAGTGTTACAAGGTATCAAAAGCCTTAACACTGACAGAGCATATTGTCACTGCCTGCTCACAAAGGAAATGCGACCGTTGTAATAAAGACCGAACAATAACGGCAAAAGGTGTGACAACGTGCCGAAAGCTAAGCACAGATCTGATGCAGCGAATCACACGGAATGCTCTACGCCTGCATCTACGTGGTTACCATGCAGTCCATAGTTAACTGCCTGGCAGAGGGTCTATCGAACCAGCTTCAAGTTGTTTCGAAGAGCGCGCGGTAAAAACGAACACTCAAATCCTTCCGTGCGAGCTCTGATTTCTCTTATTTTATTATGGTGATCATTTCTCCCTAAGTAGGTGGGCGCCCACAAAATACTTTCACACTATGAGGAGAAAGCTGGTCATTGAAATGTCATTAGAAGGTCCTGCCGCAGTGAAAAACGCCTTTGTTTTACTGATTGCCACCTCAACTTGCGTCTCATAACTGTGGCACTCTTCCTTATTTCGCGATGATGCAAAACGAGCTGCCCTTATTTGAATTTTTTCAATGTACTCCATCAATCGTATTTGATGGTGATCCCACACCACACAGCAATACTGCAGAAGAGGGCGGAAAAGAGAAATGTAACCCGTCTCTTTAATAGACGCAGTGCATTTTCTAAGTATTCTGTCAACAAATCGCAGTCTTTGATTTACTTTTCCCACAACAGTGCTAATGTGATCATTCCAGTCTAAGTTATTCATAATTGTAATTCCTAGTTGAATTTACAGCCTTTAGATTTGGTGATTTATCGTGTAACCGAAATTTAGCGATTTCCTTTTAGTACTCATGTGGATTTAGATTAAGGAAAGGCAAACCTACGTTTCTAGCATTTGTAGACTTAGAGAAAGCTTTTGACAATGTTGACTGGAATACTCTCTTTCAAATTCTAAAGGTGGCAGGGGTAAAATACAGGGAGCGAAAGGCTATTTACAATTTGTACAGAAACCAGATGGCAGTTATAAGAGTCGAGGGACATGAAAGGGAAGCAGTGGTTGGGAAGGGAGTAAGACAGGGTTGTAGCCTCTCCCCGATGTTGCTCAATCTGTATATTGAGCAAGCAGTAAAGGAAACAAAAGAAAAATTCGGAGTAGGTATTAAAATTCATGGAGAAGAAATAAAAACTTTGAGGTTCGCCGATGACATTGTAATTCTGTCAGAGACAGCAAAGGACTTGGAAGAGCAGTTGAATGGAATGGACAGTGTCTTGAAAGGAGAATATAAGATGAACATCAACAAAAGCAAAACAAGGATAATGGAATGTAGTCTAATTAAGTCAGGTGATGCTGAGGGAATTAGATTAGGAAATGAGAAACTTAAAGTAGTAAAGGAGTTTTCCTATTTGGGGAGCAAAATAACTGACGATGGTCGATGTAGAGAGGATATAAAATGTAGGCTGGCAATGGCAAGGAAAGCGTTTCTGAAGAAGAGAAATTTGTTAACATCGAGTATAGATTTAAGTGTCAGGAAGTCATTTCTGAAAGTATTTGTATGGAGTGTAGCCATGTATGGAAGTGAAACATGGACGGTAAATAGTTTGGACAAGAAGAGAATAGAAGCTTTCGAAATGTGGTGCTACAGAAGAATGCTGAAGATTAGATGGGTAGATCACATAACTAATGAGGAAGTATTGAATAGGATTGGGGAGAAGAGAAGTTTGTGGCACAACTTGACCAGAAGAAGGGATCGGTTGGTAGGACATGTTCTGAGGCATCAAGGGATCACCAATTTAGTATTGGAGGGCAGCGTGGAGGGTAAAAATCGTAGAGGGAGACCAAGAGATGAATACACTAAGCAGATTCAGAAGGATGTAGGTTGCAGTAGGTACTGGGAGATGAAAAAGCTTGCACAGGATAGAGTAGCATGGAGAGCTGCAGCAAACCAGTCTCAGGACTGAAGACCACAACAACAACAACTCATGTGGATGACTTCACACTTTTCATTATTCAAAGTCAATTTCCACTTTCCGCGCCGTATTGATATCTAATCTAAACCATTTTGCAACTGGTTTTGATAATCTGATGACTTTATGAGACTGTGAATGACACCATCATCTGAAAATAAACTAAGAGGGCTGCTCAGATTGTCTCCTAAATCGATTGTGTAGATCAGGAAGAGCAGAGAGTCTATAACATTTCGTTGGAGAACGTCCGATATTACTTCTGTTTTACTCGATGACCTTCCGTCACTTAATGCGAACTGTCACCTTCATGAGAGGGAATCACTGATCTATTCACACAAATGAGACTATACTCCATAGGAACGTAGTATAATTGGAAGTCGCTTGTGAAGAACAGCGACAGAAGCCTTCAAAACCTAAAAATATGGAATCATTTTGACATCCTTTGTCAATAGCACTCATTATTTTGTGGGATTAAATAGCTGGGTGTGTTTCAAAAAAACTGTATTTTCTGAATCCGTGTTGGCTGTTTCTCAAATAGTTTTCTTCGGGGTAATTTATAATGTTTCCACACAGTACTCGTTCCAAGATTCTACTGCATACCGACTTTAGTGATATGGGTCTGCAGTTCAGCGGATTTCTCCTATTTCCTATCTTGTGTTTTGGTGTGACTTGCACAACTTTCCAGCCTTTTCCAGGTACTGATATTTCTAAGAGGGAGTGGTTGTATATGACTGCAAAGTATGGAGGCTATGATATTGCATCAGCATACTCTGGAAGGAACCTGGATGGTTTGCAAACCAGACTGGAGGCTGTGATGGGGCACCCTCCTCTAACACTTCCTTTTTTATATATATAGAAATAGCCGATACAAATGATACTGTCGATTCTTGTATAGGTGAACTCTCTCGTCCGTTTCACTGAAAGAATTTCACTTGATTTTGTATACGATGTATTATATTTCAGGCTGAAATGTATAAAAAGAAATTAATTTGTTATAATCGATATGCACTAACGGTTAAAAATTATTCTTGTTTTAGAAATGTTTGAAACTAGAAATTCTGGCATACTTAAAATTAATATTATTAATTGCACAAGCTAACGCTAATTATTAAATTTACTTCTGGATTCATTTATAAAATAATGTTAGATCTTGGTAATGATTCTTCTTTTGTCAAGAAAGTTCGTAAACTCTTTCGCTTTGTAGACTCTTTGGAATATTGTGAGTACCGCAGAATGTGACAGATGGAATGTAAATGAGACATGGACTAAGACGTATTTTTGATTGTGTCACTAACAATGTAATTCGTAGTGCGCTAGAAGAGGAAGTTGTTAAAGATGGTGTGATATTTAAAAGTATGACAAAGAATAAAATTCAGGAAATATACAGGCAAATCTTCATCAGTTATTTAGTCATCAGGAACCCACAACGTTAAACGAAAATTTCAGTCGCAGGAATGTACCCCTAGACGCAAGATTTGGAGCCAACAAGAGAAATTGAAGATAAGTAAAAAGTTTTTCTTTTGTATATCTTACGCCTCTCGAAGCTTTTAAAAGTAATAAAGAGACTAAGAGAAATTTAATGGTGATGTGTGGGAGGGTAAGATTACAAGGTCTTGCGTTTGTTAACAAGGGAACCTCCCCATCGCACCCCCCTCAGATTTAGTTATAAGTTGGCACAGTGGATAGGCCTTGAAAAACTGAACACAAATCAATCGGAAAAACAGGAAGAAGTTGTGTGAAACTATGAAAAAAATAAGCAAAATATACAAACTGAGTAGTCCATGCGCAAGATCGGCAACATGAAGGATAATATGTGCTCAGTAGCGCTGTGGTGCCGTGGTTAGCGTGTGCAGCTGCGGAACGAAAGGTCCTTGGTTGAAGTCTTACCTCGACTGAAAAGTTTAATTTTTTATTTTCAGACAATTATCAAAGTTCAGGTACTCACACATAATCAACTTCGCTCTCCAAGATTCTAGGACATGTTCAGATTTGCTTGGACATATGCAGGATTTGACGGTCTACACACGGAAAAATTTGAAAACGTTAAAAACATGTTTTGACAGAGCACAGGGAAAACTGTGCGACTGTGAAACTGTTGCATTCATTTGTTACAGTTTATGTGACAAACTCTTATGTTTTCATCACATTTTTGGGAGTGATTATGACATCCACAAGAAAACCTAAATCGGGCAAGGTAGAAGAATCTTTTCACCCATTCGTCAAGTGTACAAGTTAGGTGGGTCGACAACATATTCCTGTCATGTGACGCACATGCCGTCACCGGTGTCGTATAGAATATACCAGACGTGTTTCTTGTGGAGGAATCGGTTGACCTATGACCTTGCGATCAAATGTTTTCGGTTCCCATTGGAGTGGCACGTCCTTTCGTCTACTAGTCGCACGGTTTTGCGGTGCGGTCCCAAAACACGGACACTAAACTTCTTACAGTGAACAGAGACGTCAATGAACGAACGGACAGATCATAACTTTGCGAAAATAAAGAAAATAAAAATTTTCACTGGAGGGAAGACTTGAACCAAGGACCTCTCGCTTCGCAACTGCTCACGCTAACCACGGGACCACGGCGCTACTGCGCTCACATTATCCTTGATGTTGCCCATCTTCCACATGGTCTACTCAGTTTGTATATTTTGCTTATTTTTTTCATAGTTCCACACAACTTCTTCCTGTTTTCTCGATTGATCTGTGTTCAGTTTCTCAAGGCCTATCCACTGTGCCAACTTATAAATAAATCTGAGGGGGGTGCGATTGGGAGGTTCCCTTGTAAGAAATTTAAGCCGCTTCGCTACTCCTAAGTGGCACATGTTGGCAGTTGTTCTTGATTCGAATCCTGTAATATCGACTTCGTATTCTTTGGTGAAGGAATTTCGGAAAAGTGTGTTTAATTATTCTGCTTTACTGGCACTGTCATCAATAACTTCACCATTGTCGTCACACAGTAAAGGTATTGAATGTGTCTTGCCACTGGTGTCCTTTACATACGACCTTAATATCCCTGGGTTTTCTGCCAAATATCGAGACAGAGTTTCGTTGTGTTAACTATTAAAAGTATCTCACTTTGTAGTTCATGCTAAATTACGAACTTCTTTAAAACATTGCCAAACTTGAAGTTTTTGCGTTCTTTTAAATTTGGCATGCATTTTTCATTGCTTCTGCAACAATGTTCTGACGTGTTTGGTATAGCATGGGATGTCAGTACCATCTCTCATTAATGTATGTGATATATAACTCTATGGACTGATCAGATGATCGATGCGTCTTCTCCCTCGGTAGAGTTACAGAGGGTCGTGTGTAACACGGATGACCTACCACTATAGCTGTTCGGATTAACAAAAATCCATAAAGATTATGTACCCCTAAGACCAATCATAAGCAGTCTTGGTCAGAAATGTGTCAACTGGCAAAATATTTGCCCACTCAAAGTGCAGCTGTATGTGGGAAGTTGACTCATGCAGCATGGACTCGTTGGGATATTTAAGAAACAACTTGCACAAAAAACATCTTGGTCAGAATGAGATTTTCACTCTGCAGCGGAGTGTGCGCTGATATGAAACTTTCTGACACATTAAAACTGTGTGCCAGACCGAGACTCGAACTCGGGACCTTTGCCTTTCGCGAGCAAGTGCTCTACCACCTTAGCTACCCAAGTACGACTCGCGCCCCGTCCTCACATCCTTAATTCTGCCAGTAGAGCACATGCCCGCGAAAGGCAAAGGTCCCGAGTTCGAGTCTAGGTCCGGCACACAGTTTTAATCTGCCAGGAAGTTTCAACGTCTTGGTCAGCTTTGATGCATTTTCTTTGTTTACGTAAGTGCTCTCAGTGATTCGCTTTAGCATGTTGGTTCCATTTTACAACATGACATCACCAAGCTCTTCCCTTCATGTCTTGCCACGAGCTACGTCATGTAGAATAATAGCTGGAAGCTGTCGCCATAGATAGTCCCTCAGTCCATTGGTGGCCAATTTCTCCATGGGGTGTCTCAAAACACATGCAATAGTCTTGGCCCTTGGAAAATCTAATGTGCGTAACAGGTATGTTGACGACACCTTCGTCGTGTGGAGGTGTCGTGAGAAGAGCTCGGTGACTTTGCAAGACACCTGAACAGTCTCCGTGCCAAAACAATATTTATTATGTTGAAAAGACCAAGAACTACCGTTTTTAGATGTGATGGTTACGAGGAATGGTGAGAATCTGGGACATAGCATGTATCTAAAAGTGATATTCACGAACCCTTACCTACGCAGACTGTCAAATCATCACCTGAGCTGCAGAGAGAGATGAGTAACTCGTTCACAATGTGCGCAGGACGAGTCTGTGAAACGACATGTAATGCAACACCTGGAAAGCATTATGAGCAACAATGTGTACTCAACCAGTTGCATAAGAAGTATAATGAAATCTAATGGTAAACGAAGGGACTCGTCAGAAGAATAAACGTCGGGTGAGGCCTTCTTGCCATGCATCCCCAGGTTGACAGAATCAGACATACATTACGCAAATATGGCTTAAAGACTATTTTCAAAGCAACCAGGAAGACGAACGAGCGTGTCAGATCGGGAAAGGACAGGAGAGTCCCACTTGCAATGTATAATAAACATGTGGTAAAGTCTATGTAGAAATGACTTGACTGTTCATCAACACCAGTATTACTGAACGTGAACAGTATTGTAGGATGGGACAGATGAAGAAATAAGCAATGGCAGATTGACCACACAATAAAATTCGCTGGCACGGAAGTTATTGCTGTGGAGAAGGTCTATCACTCTCACTTGTTCAGGGAATTGCCCTAAATAGCTCCAGGCAAATGAGGGGATGGTTTCTTTGAAGGGATCCAGTCTATTTCCTTCCCCACTCTTGACACAGTCCGAGCTTGTGCTACATCTCTAATGACTACGATACCGACGGGACGTTAAACTAAATCTTCCTTTCTTCCTTCCTTCTTTGTAAAATTTTCCTAAGGTAAAAATTATTTCTACCATCACCCCATATTCGTCACAAGGTCGATGCACCTTTGCGCTGTTATGTCTTTAGTTGGCACAATAATCTCAGCCATTGAATGATGACCTGTAATTGTGCTGTAACTAGCATGTGGGGTAATGCCTCATTTCTGTGGGGTTGAGGGTGGGGGTGTTGATTTGGGGGGGGGGGGGGAAGGAGGTGACCAGACTGCGAGGTCATCCGTCTCATCAGTTTAGGGAAGGATGGGGAAAGAAGTCGGCCGTGCCCTTTCAAAGGAACCATCCCGGCATTTGCCTGAAGCGATTTAGGGAAATCACGGAAAACGTAAATCAGGATGGCCGGACACGGGATTGAAACGTCCCCCCCCCCCCCCCCCACCCGAATGCTAGTCCAGTGTGCTAACCACTGCGCCACTTCGTTCAGTAACCTCATTTGTGAAATATGGCTCCTGTACACATAGTATGTGTAGGTCCATCTCATGTGACACTTTCCCGAGTTCTTGCTTCACCATGCACTGTGCATCGCATTTATCTGGCCGATTTTAATCATTTGTCTCTGTTCCATTGCCGTTTGGCTGCGACTTGATTGTAAATGAATGCTACGAGAACATACTGAACATATAGCGACGGGGCCAGTCTAACCTCTAAACATATATAATTCGGCCATGTGTCATCACTAATTGCCTGTAAAGATGCTCAATATCAATTGTCTCCTGTCTCCTCTTAAAGACGACGTCAAGTAGAGTCTGCAGTTCCTTTATATTTGTAGGCAAGTTGTTGACACTGAGCTGAATATGTTCAACTTCCTTCATGTTAGGAGAATTTAGAGTACAGTCTTTTGGTTGAATGTGACTAACCAGGTGTCTTGCAGCTAGCTGGCTGGTGTGGCCGTGCAGTTCTAGGCACTTCAGTCTGGAACTGCGTGACCGCTACGGTCGAGGGTTCGAATCCTGCCTCGGGCATGGATGTGTGTGATGTCCTTAGGTTAGTTAGGTTTAAGTAGTTCTAAGTTCTAGGGGACTGATGACCATAGATGTTAAGTCCCATAGTGTTCAGAGCCATTTGAACCATTTTTTTCTTGCAGCTATGGTCAACACATGCATATGCTGCAGTTTAGCTAGTCTCAGTACAGCTTCAAACATTTTCTGTACAGACAGTGTGTGTGACCATAAACTTCTTCCATTCTTCATGTCATGTCAGTCACTGTTTGTCTCTTCTGCGTAATTCCCTTTGGCCTCTGTAGATTCTATTGTAAGATGGCATGAACTATGCCCCTTACATGAAGCTATTAAAGATCACCTAACTCACGTTGAGCGAACAGGTAGGGCTGAACAAAAATGACTGACAAGGCACAATGCATCTTGTAGAGGGTATAGTATGGATGTATTGGAATAATTAATGTCAGGTGATGGTTTTAAAGTAATTCACACGACATGAAAACTTTGTGGAAACCCGTCGATTTATTGGAGGCTAGTTTACCCCAGGGAAGTACTCAGAATTGACCATGGCCGCCGGGGGAGAGGCTAAGGGAAGCGACAATAGGCAGCTTAGGGCGGCTCAAGCTCTGAGAAAGCGGTAACGGTGCGCTGCCTCCAGCCACCTTAAGATGAGTGACAGTGAGTGGGTGGTTGACCCCGACTCCATGCTGGTGTACTGGGAAACAGACGGAGAACTTGTATGCCTATTGATAAATGTCCGTCATCCCGTTTTCTGTGAAACATGCGAGAAAGCCGCGCAAAGCTACGGTGGAGCGGTCAATAGAGATCAAAATATGCATGTTCATGACTATAGCAACTTCACGCTGAATTCACGGTCTGCAGAGTCTGAAGCAAATCAGGTGAAGAGCGACAGAATGGAATACGCCGGCCTCCAATGGGAATGTAGGACCAAGGAATTTGAAGTACTCTCCTGGGAGTCAGAATCCCGGAAATCTTGGTGTTTGTGCAGACACTAACCTTGATGGGTGGCCTGGGAGGAGCAAAATAGAAGTTGAAAGGATGGGAAATTTTGTGGGAATTTGTTCACTTCCCAGAGCAGGCACTGGTCGGCGCTGGGAAGTGACGCATAATTAATGCGACTTGCGCTGCAATTGGTGTAAGTGATTTTGCTGGAGGGGAAATCAAGGCGAAGAGCGGACTGTGAGAAGTCTCCATAGAGGTCTTCCATTCCCAGCTTGCCTAGAGTGCGGACGTGGTGTTCTTTACTCAGCTTGCCTGAGAAAGAGTGAGTATCTCTGCAGTTTAGGACTTAGCGAAGGGAACTATTGAGCTTGGAGAGGAAGTTTTGGTTCAGCTACGTACTGAGCAAGATAGCTAGGAGTGAATAGATGAGCACAGCCTTGCAGCACCACGAGGTGGGCCGACGTCCGCACAACGACGCCGCTCCACCACGCTGTATTCGGTGATAATGCGCCCGCTCCGGCCATTGATTAATTTGCTGGTTCACGTCGGCAAAGTTTCCACGAGGGTTTCGTGGGCCGTGTATTGTAGAATTCTTCTCACACTTCACATTACGCCTGGGTCAGTCGATACGAATTACTTTTGAGTTATCGCGCTTTACTCCACGCAAACGCAATTTATTACCACTGCCTGATAGGAGTGTCTTGTAATGTGATGATTGAAGGTCGGGAGATAAAATAAATTTGTGCTAATCGACTGTATCTGTTTTCAATCAAGCAGCTGAAATCCAAAGTCACTTTCTTAATTAATTTTAGGTTCAACATTTGCATCTGGTGTTCAATAGCTGAATATAACATCAATGTGCACCCCCTTTTAATTAAAAGTGATCAATTCTGAATAAATTAATGTCAACACTGCCACTGCAGTTCAATCAGAAGTCACAGGGCCATATTACTTTTTTGGGTCATCCGATATTGCGGCAGTTTTACACTCTCTGTTGATCTGTCAGTCAATTAGTTGGGGTGAACACACGCCAAACCAGCTAAGAGACGGGTGGGGTGTTACACTATGATCGGTTTATTTTCATGATCTTCCTCTATTAGCTGTTGCGTGCTATCACACGTCGCTACTGTAACATGTTGCTTGCTCCCCCACTTTACAGTTTTGCACTTTCAACTTTTTCTGAGTTTGAGAGTATATTTTTCTTCAATTCTTCCATGTCTACCAATACAGTAGCACAAAGAACTGTTAAAAATCGGTTATTTCAACGAAAGCTCCGAGCCAGACGTCCTGCAGCGTGCAATCCACTGACCCAAAACCACCACCACCAGTGGTGTCAAGCGAGAGCTCGTTGGAGGGCAGGGTGGAGGTCTGTTTTGTTTTGTGATAAAAGCTGGTTCGGCCTCGCTACCAGTGATAGTCTTGTGTTGGCTAGAAGATGGCTAGTTGAGGGCCTGCAACCCGTTCGTCTGTGCTAGAAACACTGGACCTACACCTACGGTGTGATTTCGTATGACAGCAGGAGCACTCTCGTCGTTATCCCACACATCCTGACTGAAAATTTATACATCAATTTGGGGATTCAACGTGTTGTGCTGCTATTCATGAACAGAGTTCTAGGGGTGTTTTCTAACGCTCGCCACATACCACTGCTGTAACCCAACGTGCTCTACAGAGTGTCTGGATGTTTTCTTGGTCTTATCGATAACCAGACCCGTCCCCAGTCGAGCACATATGGGACATCATCGGATGACAACTCCAAAGTTATCTACAACCAGCATTAACGGTCCCTGTACTGACCGAACAAGTGCGTGGAAGTCCACCTCACAAACTAACATCCAGCACCTCTATAGCACAATGGAACCAGGTTTGCATGCTTCCATGTAATCTTCTGGCTGCTATATCGGGTATTAAAGTATTAGCATTTCACGTTTGCAGTGGCTTATCTCGCGCTTACATTAGCACGTGGTCTTGCAATCTTAATCACTTAGATATGTAACCTACAGAAATGTATTCCCGAAATATCATTCCTCAACGCTAACCATTTTCTGATGCTGTGATTTTTTCCATCAGTGTATATTGCTACGTTCTGTTATAAAATACTTAAAATAAACATTGATTCGATTTCACAGGTTTGCTGTAACTGTGTTAATGATATTTGTCACAGGGTTTAGCACACACACATATTACAAGTGCTAATCTGTGACCCACTACCGATTCTGCAGATATCGATGATCACGTTCTTCCCACGTTCGACGCAGCATGTTCCTATGAAGCTGTTCAAAAGCACTGTTGATGCGAGATCGCGTTTCTGATATATTTGTTGGCATAGGAGGCGTAAGCACTGAATATTTCACTTGATCCCACACAAAAAATCGTTTGCAGTCAGTCGAGAGAGTGTAGAGATCATGACATGAATAGCTGATGACCAACCCCACCATGACCGATCCTTCGGTGTCTCAACTTACTGTTTCAGAATTCATGAACATTATGAAGAAATTGGGATGGAGCACCAACCTCTAAGGAGACTAAGTCCACACATGAGCCAATTTCCCTGCTTGCCCAGACAGACGCGACTGTAACAGTCTTTTCGCAAAAGAAAAAGGGACGGTAAAGTCTAAACTGCAAGTCTGCACAGAACACATTAACTTAGGTGAATCTCCAATTTGAATTTTTCCACACTCTAACTTAACAGTCGCGACGCTTCATCACGTTTTTGTTTATGATCGGATGAGTGCGAATTTTTTATTTTTTATTTTTTATTTTTTTTGTCGTCAGTCTACTGACTGGTTTGATGCGGCCCGCCACGAATTCCTTTCCTGTGCTAACCTCTTCATCTCAGAGTAGCACTTGCAACCTACGTCCTCAATTATTTGCTTGACGTATTCCAACCTCTGTCTTCCTCTACAGTTTTTGCCCTCTACAGCTCCCTCTAGTACCATGGAGGTCATTCCCTCATGTCTTAGCAGGTGTCCTATCATCCTGTCCCTTCTCCTTATCAGTGTTTTCCACATATTCCTTTTCTCTCCGATTCTGCGTAGAACCTCCTCATTCCTTACCTTATCAGTCCACCTAATTTTCAACATTCGTCTATAGCACCACATCTCAAATGCTTCGATTCTCTTCTGTTCCGGTTTTTCCCACAGTCCATGTTCCACTACCATACAATGCTGTACTCCAGACGTATATCCTCAGAAATTTCTTCCTCAAATTAAGGCCGGTATTTGATAGTAGTAGACTTCTCTTGGCCAGCAATGCCTTTTTTGCCATAACGAGTCTGCTTTTGATGTCCTCCTTGCTCCGTCTGTCATTGGTTATTTTACTGCCTAGGTAGCAGAATTCCTTAACTTTATTGACTTCGTGACCATCAATCCTGATGTTAAGTTTCTCGCTGTTCTCATTTCTACTACTTCTCATTACCTTCGCTGATTTACTCTCAAACCATACTGTGTACTCATTAGACTGTTCATTCCGTTCAGCAGATCATTTAATTCTTCTTGACTTTCACTCAGGATAGCAATGTCATCAGCGAATCGTATCGTTGATATCCTTTCACCTTGTATTTTAATTCCACTCCTGAACCTTTCTTTTATTTCCATCATTGCTTCCTCAATGTACAGATTGAAGAGTAGGGGCGAAAGGCTACAGCCTTGTCTTACACCCTTCTTAATACGAGCACTTCGTTCTTGATCGTCCACTCTTATTATTCCCTCTTGGTTGTTGTACGTATTGTATATGACCCGTCTCTCCTTATAGCTTACCCCTAATTTTTTCAGAATCTCGAACACCTTGCACCATTTTATGTTGTCGAACGCTTTTTCCAGGTCGACAAATCCTATGAAAGTGTCTTGATTTTTCTTTAGCCTTGCTTCCATTATTAGCCGTAACGTCATAATTGCCTCTCTCGTCCCTTTGCTTTTCCTAAAGCCAAACTGATCGTCACCTAGCGCATTCTCAATTTTCTTTTCCATTCTTCTGTATATTATTCTTGTAAGCAGCTTCGATGCATGAGCTGTTAAGCTGATTGTGCGATAATTCTCGCACTTGTCAGCTCTTGCTGTCTTCGGAATTATGTGGATGATGCTTTTACGAAAGTCAGATGGTATATCGCCAGACTCATATATTCTACACACCAACGTGAATAGTCGTTTTGTTGCCACTTCCCCCAATGATTTTAGAAATTCTGATGGAATGTTATCTATCCCTTCTGCCTTATTTGACCGTAAGTCCTCCAAAGCTCTTTTAAATTCCGATTCTAATACTGGATCCCCTATCTCTTCTAACTCGACTCCTGTTTCTTCTTCTATCACATCAGACAAATCTTCACCCTCATAGAGGCTTTCAATGTATTCTTTCCACCTATCTGCTCTCTCCTCTGCATTTAACTGTGGAATTCCCGTTGCACTCTTAATGTTACCACCGTTGCTTTTAATGTCACCAAAGGTTGTTATGACTTTCCTGTATGCTGAGTCTGTCCTTCCGACAATCATATCTTTTTCGATGTCTTCACATTTTTCCTGCAGCCATTACGTCTTAGCTTCCCTGCACTTCCTATTTATTTCATTCCTCAGCGACTTGTATTTCTCTATTCCTGATTTTCCCGGAACATGTTTGTACTTCCTTCTTTCATCAATCAACTGAAGTATTTCTTCTGTTACCCATCGTTTCTTCGCAGCTACCTTCTTTGTACCTATGTTTTCCTTCCCAACTTCTGTGATGGCCCTTTTTAGAGATGTCGATTCCTCTTCAACTGTACTGCCTACTGCGCTATTCCTTATTGCTGTATCTATAGCGTTAGAGAACTTCAAACGTATCTCGTCATTCGTTAGTACTTCCGTATCCCACTTCTTTGCGTATTGATTCTTCCTGACTAATGTCTTGAACTTCAGCCTACTCTTCATCACTGCTATATTGTGATCTGAGTCTATATCTGCTCCTGGGTACGCCTTACAATCCAGTATCTGATTTCGGAATCTCTGTCTGACCATGATGTAATCTAATTGAAATCTTCCCGTATCTCCCGGCCTTTTCCAAGTATATCTCCTTCTCTTGTAATTCTTGAACAGGGTATTCGCTATTACTAGCTGAAACTTGTTACAGAACTCAATTAGTCTTTCTTCTCTTTCCTTCCTTGTCCCAAGCCCATATTTTCCTGTAACATTTTCTTCTACTCCTTCCCCTACAACTGCATTCCAGTCGCCCATGTCTATTACATTTTCGTCCCCCTTTACCGTCTGCATTACCCTTTCAATATCCTCAAACACTTTCTCTATCTGTTCATCTTCAGCTTGCGACGTCGGCATGTATATCTGAACTATCGTTGTCGGTGTTGGTCTGCTGTCGATTGTGATTAGATCAACCCGGTCACTGAATTGTTCACAGTAACACACCCTCTGCGCTACCTTCCTATTCATAACGAATCCTACACCTGTTATACCATTTTCTGCTGCTGTTGATATTACTAGATACTCATCTGACCATAAATCCATGTCTTCCTTCCACTTCACTTCACTGACCCCTACTATATCTAGATGGAGCCTTTGCATTTCCCTTTTCAGATTTTCTAGTTTCCCTACCACGTTCAAGCGAATACTAAAGTTTATGTTGGTATATGACACAGTTTTTACAATATGGAGTGTATGTAATGCCGTAACAATCGACGTTAACTAAAAAATTGTCTCACATTTGTCATTATTTAGTTTTCTAACGAACTTGGGAAGTACGAAACGGTACATTACAGGACAGTTTATTTACGGTTCTCTTGTTACGTAAAGACATTTACCGAATAATGTTTTTCTTTAATAACGAAAAATCGCTAGTAGACATCAGAACACTTGACCTTTTGCAGAAAGACGGTGTATACCCACCGAAAGAAGCAGAGTTTTCTTGATGACTAAGTTGTAGCTTATGTCATTGAATCAGAGTGATTTGGCTCTTTTCATAAAACTTCACGTCAGGCATGCTCATTCTCTGAGATATCAAATTTTGTACGTTCCCCAGCTGCTGTATACTTCTGTTAGGGCACCCCGCGTCTTTTCTTCGTTCTCTGGATCAATAAACCACATTGGCAGGTTTTTGAAAATGACGATGTGATTTTCGAGGTGAAAGAATTATTGAACATTAAAACCGCAGATTTCTACAACTAAAGTGCCTGCCATCCGTCGCAGGGAAAAATGAGTTACATCGAAAAGTAAATATATAGAGGAAGGCTAATACCTCAACATGCCTCTTTTGGACACAGCTTCATAATTAAAACTTGATTATTACCCTTAGTACATGCAATCAGAGCTGAAGGCCTAGTACATGTCCAGGCAGTTACTGTTGTTCTGTCGGAAATGAGGTGTCCATGACGATGTCCTGTAGTCTGCAAATCTTATCTGAAATCAAAAAACAAACTATTTTATTAATCTGTAGGATATTGCACACAGAGCAATAGCACAGTTTTTGAAATTTGGAAAAATAAGAAAAAAAGATGTGGTTTCGTCATGTGTTTTTGGTCACGTTTTTTACGATGACTAATGAATAAATTAAAATAAAAAATTACCCTACTATTCCTTGTATACATGCCCCAGGAGTGTCTCAAGTTGAAGGAATGGATTTCGAACTCACTAATAAAGATATATTTCTGAAATTTGATTGAATTACTCCTTGGGCATGTCTGCAAGGAGTAATATGCTAATATGTGGAATTTAATTCATTCGTCATTTGTTGCAAAAAACGTGACCTAAAACACTCGATAAAACTACTACTTTGTTTCAAACGTCCTTCATTTAATTATTTTGTCAAATTTCAGAAAACTTGGAGTCAGTGCGCAATATCCCATTGATTAAGGGACTTGTTTGTCTTTTGATTTCTGATAAATTTGTATGCTGCAAGACTTCTGTCGTGGAGACACCTGATTTTGGTCAGAGCAACTTTAACTCGTCGTATGGAGGGCTTCACGATGACAGAATTTCTTAAAAAAATCGTAGTGTGTTGTCCAAGAATCAACAAATAATGCGCAAAACATTTGTATTGATTGCGTGACTAGTTTTTCCAAAAAGAGTCGTAAAAGTCGCTTATTTATAGGCTGGCTGAGAAGAACCATTTAGAAAAATTACGAGAAACTAAATCTGGGTGGCGCTGCGGGATTTTAACAGTTGTCCTCATGAGTATGTAGCTAGTGTCCAGTCACTGCACCGACTTGCTCAGGAAAGAGAATGATTAGCAATTGTGGGCTGTATGCTACGCAGCGCGCTACACTCTGGCTTGTGAATTTATATAGGATGTTTCCGCAAGAGCGTGCAAAAATTTAACAGGACATAGAGAATGCTCCACTGAACAAATTGAGACAGGGAATCTGGGGTCAGAGAAGCCAGCTTAAGGAAATAATAGGAATAAAATCACATTATTGTGTACTTTTTTATTTACATTATTACAGTTAATTGCAAATACCATAACTGATGCAATGAACGTACCATTTGCACTGTATCCTACAAAATGTGCTCAAACTGACGCCCATCAACTTCAATGCAAGCATGACACCCTGACAAATATCCCAGGTGTGTTTGGAATCACGTCTTAGGAAGCTACAGTTTTGGCAACTAACTCTATGTCCCTATCCACTGGGGTCTCATAGACAAGTGACTTTAAATATCCCCGTAAGAAATAATGACGGGAATTTAGCTCAGGTGACCTCACATGCCACGGAATAGGACCTCCACTCCCAGTCCAGCGACCAGCAAATACATCACTGAGATAGCTGTGGACATCCACACTGAAGTGAGGCGTAGCACCGTCATGTTTTATTCGCATCTTCTCCAGAACAGCCAAGAGTAAGTTCCGCAACTCAAGCAGAACTCCTCGCACACACCTCGAGTACAGGCTCGTCCTTCTTGTTTCTCTGCAGGAAATAAAGAATCTACATGTAAATAAACAACACAGTACATGTAAACTTGTCTGCATGTTACTTGCAAATAAGCTGAGAGACAGTAATGCTAGACAAAGTGGTAGACAAGTTGACTTCCATATCTCCTTAACCTGGCTTCTCCGACCTCAAGTTCCCTGCCTCAGATTGTTCAGTGGAGCATTTTCCATGTCCTGTTGCGCTTCTGCACGTCCTTACGGAAACACTCTCTGCAGATGGTCCATATTAAGATTCTCCAGCTGAGCTCTAATAAACTTCAATTAATATTGGAAAAAGGCGGTTGGTGTGGTGACACAATGGCAGTTAGCAAAGTACGATCTGACGATCCAGTCAGTAGTGTCATTCTGCTGCGTCTGCTGGTAGCGTGGACTTTTCACAGAGAACTTTTAGCTTCGTCATTCATCTTAGGTACGCTGAAGGCACCTAGCTAGTGTAGTGTTCATTTTGGCAACAGAGAGGAAATTGAGCAAATAGTACGGTACGAAGAGAGAGCGATATCTTTCTGCGAAGATAAATTATTGTAGCCATAGTCCAAAGCAGAACTGTAGCCCAATGTGGCACGTTGTCAGTTATCAGAGCAGTCGACACCTGGAGTGAGTGGCGTGGGTCAGAGACAGAGCATACATTGGCAGCTCACAAAGTGTTCTTCTCCATATGTGCACAACACTTCAAGCACAGGTTTTCTTACGACGCACTAGTGAGCGACTGATCCACTGCTCGTCCCAAATGGGCCTCCTCTGATGCATGAGGTGCCATGGTCAGGAAAATGGTTCAAATGGCTCTGAGCACTATGGGACTTAACATCTGTGGTCATCAGTCCCCTAGAACTTAGAACTACTTAAACCTAACTAACCTAAGTACAGCACAAACATCCATGCCCGAGGCAGGATTCGAACCTGCGACCGTAGCAGTCGCGCGGTTCCGGACTGCGCGCCTAGAACCGCTAGACCACCGCGGCCGGCCCATGGTCAAGAGATAGTGTAATATTTTTGACTAGTTGGTGCTGTGCTGAGAACTACTAAATCTGAAATATGATTCTCGTTTAGTCGGTGACGTACATTACAGCCAAATAACGAGGTACATGGAAACTGTAATGTTGCGCAATACGAAATTGACTCAACTGGACGACACATAGTGCATCGTGATCACTGAGAAATACGTGTCCCCCTGTCTGGCCGTACCACACCCTCATGAGGAAGTGTTGCCTTTTCTGGCCTATTATGGGCAAACATTTGAAAACAGACTCCAGAACAGCCTGACATGAAAGGGTGGCTGCAGCTGAAAGGTGGCTACTCCTTTGGGCTCGTCTCTCTCTCAGTTGTGTACCGACGGCACATTGGGGTTGGGTCGGGTTGTTTGGGGAAGGAGACCAGACAGCGAGGTCATCGGTCTCATCGGATTAGGGATGGACGGGGGAGGAAGTAGGCCGTGGCCGTGACGGCAGATTAGAACACCCATGTCACATTAAGGATATGGAGTGATCAGATCACTGAACAGTATGGATGATTGAAAGTGATTAGTCTTGGTGTTGGTTATAACGAAGTTTTGGTGCTATATTTTGAGTTGAAGGATTTGCGCTCGTGTTGGAAATGCGTTTACCCCATGCCCAGTTAAGGCTGCTGTTGGACATGGTGGCCGCAGCCGGTAGAGGTACAAAACAGCCACTTTACACCAGGCTATTTGGAAAATGTGAAGGGCTGAGCTCTGGTATGCTGGGTGACGGATGAAGAGTCACAGTCACACTTACTCCTGCAGATGACAGACAGGTCCTAGCAGCGGGGAGCAGACCGGTGTCCCGTGGGTCACGTACATAGCGGGACATGAGCCAGTTTGCCGAAGATGCCAGCGACAAATTTTTTACGGCACTTTTGCAGAAGCGTGTCAGCACAGGGCACTAGTAACTGACCCTTGCAGACGATAGAACATGCCTTGGCTTTCATAGATAGTCCAGACGACCCTTTTTCCTGTGAGCCTTCCGGGGAACGCCGTTTCTGCCTGTGAAATAAAACATTTTAACTTTGATGAAATGGGTCGAAGTAGCTCGATAACTGCCGCCCAGGCGTTCCAAAATTTTCTGCAGTTTTTCTTTGAGAGGTGCACCGGCTACCACACCGCTGTTCCCGCATGAATTCAGAAGCGATATTTTGCTTGGCGTGCTGACTGGGACTTCGAAGCGCGTACCAGAGAGTGTGTGTCTGATGTCAAGATAGAGAGAAGATTGGAAGAATGAAACGATAATTAAATGAAGACTCTCAGCTGCCGACAGGCGTTGCTATACTTCAACAGGGAAGTTGAAAATGTGTTCCCCGACCGGTACTCGAACCCTGGATCTCCTGCTTACAGGGAAGACGCTGTATCCATCTGAGCCGACGAGGGTACAGAGGATAGTGCGACTGGAGGGACTTATCCCTTGCACCGTCCCCCTGAGACCCACATTCCCGACTTAATGTCCACACACTACTTTCGTAGTGCCCCTGCACATTACACTCATTACTCGGGGCAGACAATCTGAGCGGGTCCCGTAAGAGTTCGGGCAAATGCGTGTACATCCGCACAGAAGAAGGTGAATGGCCGGTTGGCCTTAACTGTATGAAGATGGTATCTGTTCTTTCGGACATGCCCGAAAGAACAGATACCATCTTCATATAGAGAAAAGATAGTTTGAAGAGGATATGCGTATCTGTTGGTCGGATGCAGTACCGTGCATTAAAAAATACACAGCGAAAAAGACAATTCACGGCTCCTTATTTCTGGAATGCGGATTTTGAAGCTGCTCCACGTGGAGTACTTGGATTTGAAAAACATTTAACAGAGTAGAATAGAAGGAGTCGCACTGCGGAAATTGTAGGGTGAAGGCGGGGTTTGCGGTTTGGAGGCAGTGAGATAGGACATGAATTGCGATTTGTCTACGGGAGAGAAGAAGTAATTAGACTGTCAGAATTGTAAGTGTTGTGTGACAGCCGCAAGGTCCACCATACACTCAGGTCGATTTCCAGTTTCTTGCCAAGAGGCAAATCTGTACGAATTTTGTGGCAGAGAGTCTTGGCTCGTGAAGCATTCCTATTCTTGTCAAGTGCACTGCAGAAATTTTCATGTTCTTTTTAATTGTGTGTTATTACGTTTACTCATTGTATTTCACACTTGTCTTTATGATAATAAATCTGTGTAATCATACTCAACATCTTTAATTTCAGGAGAAATCAGAGGCTAAAGTTTTTATAAAGTAATTTATGTGCGAAATAGTTGAAGTTGTGAGGAATCTATTATGTTAAGTCCACTTCAGCCTCTCCATTGTTTTTGTTGTTGTGGTCTTCAGTCCAGAGACTGGTTTGATGCAGCTCTCCATGCTACTCTATCCTGTGCAAGCTTCTTCATCTCCCAGTACCTACCGCAACCTACATCCTTCTGAATCTGTTTAGTGTATTCATCTCTTGGTCTCCCTCTACGAATTTAACCCTCCGTGCTGCCCTCCAATATAAAATTGGTGATCCCTTTATGGCTCAGAATATGTCCTACCAACCGATCCCTTCTTCTAGTCAAGTTGGGCCACAAATTTCTGTTCTCCCCAATTCTATTACCTCCTCATTAGTTATGTGATCTACCCATATAAGCCGGCTGGAGTGGCCGTGCGGTTCTAGGCGCTGCAGTCTGGAACCGCGTGACCGCTACGGTCGCAGGTTCGAATCCTGCCTCGGGCATGGATGTGTGTGATGTCCTTAGGTTGGTTAGGTTTAAGTAGTCCTAAGTTCTAGGGGACTGATGACCACAGCAGTTAAGTCCCATGGTGCTCAGAGCCATCTGAACCATCTAATCTTCAGCATCCTTCTGTAGCACCACATTTCGAAAGCTTCTATTCTGTTTTTGTCTAAACTATTTATCGCCTACGTTTCACTTCCATACATATCTACACTCCATAAAAATACTTACAGAAACGACTTCCTGACACTTAAATCTATACTGGATGTTAACAGATTTCTCTTCTTCAGAAACGCTTTCCTTGCCGTTGCCAGTCTACATTTTATATCCTCTCTACTTCGACCATCATCAGTTATTTTGCTCCCAAAATAGCAAAATTCATTTACTACTTTAAGCGTCTCATTTCGTAATCTAATTCCCGCAGCATCACCCGATTTATTTCGACTACATTCCATTATCCTCGTTTTGCTTTTGTTGATGTTCATCTAATATCCTCCCTTCAAGGCACTGTCCATTCCGTTCAGCTGCTCTTCAAGATCCTTCGCTGTCTCTGACAGAGTTACAATGTTATCGGCGAACCTCAAAGTTTTTATTTCTTCTCCATGGATTTGAATTCCTACTCCGAATTTTTCTTTTGTTTCCTTTACTGCTTGCTCAATATACAGATTGAATAACATCGGGGATAGGCTACAACCCTGTCTCACTCCCTTCCCAACCACTGCTTCCCTTTCGTGCCCCTCGACTCTTATAACTGCCATCTGGTTTCTGTACAAATTGTAAATAGTCTTTCGCTCCCTGTATTTTACCTCTGCCACCTTCAGAATTTGAAAGAGAGTATTCCAGTCAACATTGTCAAAAGCTTTCTCTAAGTCTACAAATGCTAGAAACGTAGGATTGCTATTCCTTAATCTATTTTCTACGGTAAGTCGTAGGGTCAGTAAACATAATTCGGTACTTTTCGCATCTGTCAACCCCTGCTTTTTTGGGATTGGAATTATTATATTCTTCTTGAATTCTGAGGGTATTTCGCCTGTCTCATACATCTTGCTCACCAGATGGTAGAGAATTTGTCAGGGCTGGCTCTCACAAAGCTATCAGTAGTTCTAATGGAATGTTGTCTACTCCTGGGGCCTTGTTTCGACTTAGCTCTTTCAGTGCTCTGTCAAACTCTTCATGCAGTATCATATCTCCCATTTCATATTCATCTACATCCTCTTCCATTTCCATAATATTGTCCTCAAGAACATCGCCCTTGCATATGGCATACTCCTTCCACCTTTCTGCTTTCCCTTCTTTGCTTAGAACTGGGTTTCCATCTGAGCTCTTGATATTCATGCAAGTGGTTCTCTTTCCTCCAAAGGTCTCTTTAATTTTCCTGTAGGCAGTATCTATCTTACCCCTAGTGATATACGCCTCTACATCCTTGCATTTGTCCTCTAGCCATCCCTGCTTAGCCATTTTGCACTTCCTGTCGATCTCATTTTTGAGACGTTTGTATTCCTTTTTGCCTGCTTCATTTACTGCAACTTTATATTTTCTCCTTTCATCAGTTAAATTCAGTATCTCTTCTATTACCCAAGGACTTCTATTAGCCATCGTCTTTTTATCTATTTGATCCTCTGCTGCCTTCACTATTTCATCTCTCAAAGCTACCCATTCTTCTTCTACTGTGTTTCTTTCACCCATTCTTGTCAGTTGTTCGCTAATACCCTCCCTGAAACTCTCTACAACCTCTGATTCTGTCAGTTTATCCAGGTTCCAACTCCTTAAATTCCCGCCTTTTTGCAGTTTCTTTAGTTTTAATCTACAGTTCATAACCAATAGATTGTGGCCAGAGTCCACATCTGCCCCTGGAAATATCTTACAATTTATAATCTGGTTCCTAAATCTCTGTCTTACCATTATATAATCTATCTGAAACCCGTCAGTATCTCCAGGCTTCTTCAATGTATACAACCTTCTGCTATGATTCTTGAACCAAGTGTTAGTTATGATTTAGTTATGCTCTGTGCAAAATTCTACCAGGTGGCTTCCTCTTTCATTGCTTACCCCCATTCTGTATTCATCTACTACGTTTCCTTCTCTTCCTTTTCCTACTATCGAGTTCCAGTCACCCATGACTATTAAATTTTCGTCTCCCTGCACTATCTGAATAATTTCTTTAATCTCATCATACATTTCATCAATCTCTTCGTCATCTGTGGAGCTATCGGCGTGCCCTGGCTGGCTGCAGACCCCGCGTCAGCCTCACAGGGTCGAACCCCATCTGTTGCTGTATGTAGCCCGGCAGAGTGACACGCCCCGCCATCCAGAAGAGCTGCCAAACTTGAATGAATCTCGTTAGAAAAGAACACCTATTTATACTCGGCTGCGCGCCTCTGTTTCGCTATCACATTGCTCCGAGTCACGTACACCCCACACCCCGGTTGTGCCAGTGGGCCCCTTCTTCCTGTAACTTGCGACATGCAAACCGCTGCGTTTAAGCTTTTCAGCGGTTTGGCGGCCCTGTGGCCTCCATTCCACTTCACAACCACTGGTCAACGTAACTTACTGCAATCCGGCCCGCACCTGGCTGTAACTTGAGCTCAGAATCTCGCACAAAACTAACTTTCCCTATCTTAAATGATAGCCCAAACTGTATCTGGGTGTAGAAAAATTTAATTATTGTAGTAGTCGATACCAATCTACCCATATGCGTTCCACGGAGACAGATCCGGTGATTGAGTAGGCCAAGGCAACATATCGACACTATGTAGAGCATGTTGGGTTACAACAGCGGTATGTGGGTGAGCGGTATCCTGTTGGAAAATGTCCCCTGGAATGCTGCTCATGAATGGCAGCACCCCGTCGGATGTTCGAACCCTCCCTCGGGCGTGAGTGTGTTGTTATTACAAGGGAACCTCCCCATCGCACACCTCTCAGATTTAGTTATAAGTTGGCACAGTGGATAGGCCTTGAAACACTGAACACAGATCAATCGAGAAAACGATATGTGGAATTATGAAAAAAATAAGCAAAATATACAAACTGAGTAGTCCATGTGTAACATAGGCAACATCAAGGATTGTATAAGCACAGGAGCGTCGTGGTCCCGTGGTTAGCGTGAACAGCTCCGGGACGAGAGGTCCTTGGTTCAAGTCTTCCCTCGAGTGTAAATTCTAATTTTTTTATTTTCAGACAATTATTATCTGACGCTGATATCCGGCAGAACACCCGACAACCCAAGATGTCATTAGATCGCCGGGAAAGCCTGAAGAGTTACAATTATTATCTGTCCGTCCGTCCGTCCGTCCGTGATTACCATTCCTCCAGGTTGTACACCTCTTGTGCAACCGTTAGATGTGTTCGGTTTTCGGCAAGTGAAATACTTGATGATTGTATGATTTTGCGAAGCTGCACAGGTACACAGAGCAGTACTGTTTACGTGATCGTGTGTCAATTATGAAAGTTCAGGCAGTCACACATAATCAACTTCGCTCTCCAAAATTCCAGGACATGTTCATATTTGCTTGGACATATGCAGGATTTGACGGTCTACACACGGAAAAATTTGAAAGCGTTAAAAACGTATGTTTTGACCGAGCTCAGGGAAAACTGTGCGACTGTGAAACTGTTGCATTCATTTGTTGTAGTTTATGTGACAAGCTCTTATGTTTTTATCACTTTTTTGGGACTGATTATCACATCCACAAGAAAACCTAAATGGAGCAAGGGAGAAGAACCTTTTTATCCATTCGCCAAGTGTACGAGTTAAGTCGACAACATATTCCTGTCATGTGATGCACATGCCGTCACCAGTGTCGTATAGAATATATCAGACGTGTTTTCCTGTGGAGGAATCGGTTGACCTATGACATTGCGATCAAATGTTTTCGGTTTCCATTGGAGAGGCACCTCCTTTCGTCTACTAATCGCACGGTTTTGCGGTGCGGTTGCAAAACAGAGACACTAAATTTATTACGGTGAACAGAGACGTCAATGAATGAACGGACAGATCATAACTTTGCGAAAATAAAGTAAGTAAAATTTTCACTCGAGGGAATACTTGAACGACGGACCTCCCGTTCCGCAGCTGCTCACGCTAACCACCGGACCACAGTGCTCCTGAACTCAGAGCATCCATGATGTTGCCTATGTTACGCACGGACTACTCAGTTTGTATATTTTGCTTATTTTTTTCATAGTTCCACACAACTTCTTCCTGTTTTCTCGATTGATCGGTGTTCAGTTTTTAAAGGCCTATCCACTGTGCCAACTTATAATTAAATCTGAGGGGGGTGCGGTGGGGAGGTTCCCTTGTTAGCTTAAGTCGAGTTAGAACGGAAATTTTTTTTTGCATTTTCGGATATTTATCTCACTATAAAATTTGCAATTTCCCAAATAAAATGATATATATGCATATATATCACTTATAAACTCACATGGGAAGTGTTTTATTTTCTTTTTTAAATATAGTCTACACTGGTTGAAAATGCTAAAATTTTTGTCTGCGTTACTTCAAGATGTAATAAAATAGGTAATTTTTTATGGAGAAGGTTGTGGATTGCTGTGTTATAAAGGTTAAATTGCGTGTTTGTATTGGTAACACTGTCAAAAACAGTATTGTATTGTTTCGTAGTATAAACACGCGTTGTATGTCGAAGTGCTAACGTTTTTCCGAGGAAAAGTGTCGAATAGATTGGTAAATCTCTCGAGAAGTAAAGCCAAAACGAAGTGTTTTTAAGAAACGGGGGTTTCATGGTAATAGATTTTCGAATGAAGGGAAACATTGTGTTCAAGATGTGCCGTGTGAAGTTACAAACAATGGAATACAGGCAAACTCGTCATTATCTAGAGAAACACACATTATTGTTTCGAAGATTAAAATAAAACGTCGTTATACACAGTTTTCTCAAATCTAAAGTGATGTAAAAGGTGGGTTAGATTATATTCTGACAGATTTACACATCCTAACAAGGCTGTTACGTGAATGTGTGTATTGTAAAATATGTGGAGGGCCAGTTAGTTTACATGAAGACATATCAAATGGACTAGCCAGGAAACTTATCATTAATTGTAAATATTCTCAATCATTTTGGAATTGTGATAAGTGTAAAGACAATTATTTTGAAGTAAATATTAGGTGGTTTTATGGATTGAGAGCTATTGTCAAAGGAGACAATGCAGCAGAAACAATGTGTGCCATGATGAAAATGCCATGCCCACCTTGTAAAATGGACAAGTGTGCAGGATTTATTGTAGCTGCTGTGGAATCTGTTGCATGTGATCCACGAAGGGCGCTGCGAACGAAGCTGTTGAAATAAATAATGGTATGATTGACATAACAGTAGCTTCTGATGGCACTTGGCAGAATCGCGTCTACATTTCTAAGAATTCGGTTGCTATGGTGACCAGTGTGGATTCTGGAAAGGTAATAGATTTCCAGATTTTAACGAAACAAAGTTACAAGTGTAAATCAGGGAATGAAGAAGGGCATATCTGTGACAGAAATTATGAAGGAACATTTGGTAGTATGGAGGCCACTGCAGCTACTGAAATTTTTAGTCGATCTGTGAACGAAAGGGGAGTGTTTTACACTAAGTTCTTAGGTGATGGAGACTCAAAAGCTTATAACAGTGTAGTAGCCGCTCAGCCTTATAGTGAGAAGATTAACACAAAACTGCAATGTATTTGTCATGTCCAGAAGAGGATGGTCACCAGGTTGAGAAAGTTGAAACGAAGTTTGAGAGACAATAAACTTTCTGATGGTAAAACCGTAAGAGGTAGGCTGACAGACAAAATGATTAACGAACTATAGCAGCATTGCGGAATGGCCATCAGAAATCATACTGAGTATTTGTTTAAAATGAAGCATGCAGTATGGGCTATCTTTTTCCACAGACTGTCAACTGATTAAAAACCAGTACACCACCTTTGCCCTCCCGGACCTGATTCATGGTGCAATTACTGCAATGCCCCGTACTCAAACAGTTCATAGAACCACAAACATTCCACCCTGGCAGCAGTCATGGATATCATAAAACCTGTTTACAGAGATCTGGAAATTCGGAATTACTGAAGAAGTGTCTGCGTGGTCACACTCAAAATCCCAATGAGTCATTCGATGATCTTAAAAGGACTCGCTTAGCAAAAAATGTTTTTGTTGGAATGGAGACCATGAAGTGGGTGGTCAGTGAAGCTGTAATTGCTTTTAATGATGGCAACAACGACAGGATGAAAGTGCTGCAGCCTATGGGAATTGATCCTGGAGCAAACTGCACAGAGAACTTGAAAGGATGGACAAGGTTCGCATTAATAAAGCAGATTATGCAGCACAGTTGGTCTCTAAGGAGTCCAGAAAGGAGAAAAGGAGATAACACTTTGAAAAAAATGAAGAGGGTGATACACAGTATGGTGCAGGGTGCTTCCGAGGGACTCAAAAAAATGAAGCATATACGAGTATTAAGTGAGTTAGAGTATTTTGAAACTTTAGAAGCCGCTCCTGAAAATTTACATTTTCTGATGCATTTTTCCCTAAATGTCGGAAACCACTTCGAGTAGAGTATTCAAATTTTCAGAGAGTAACGAGCGATTGTAGGCGCTTCAGTTCGGAACCGAGCTGCTGCTACGGTCGTAGGTTCGAATCCTGCCTCGGGCATGGATGTGTGTGATGTCCTTAGGTTATTTAGGTTTAAGTAGATCTAAGTCTCGGGGACTGATGGCTTCCGATGTTAAGTCCTATAGTGCTTGGAGCCATTTGAACCATTTGAACCATTTGAGAGTAATAACATACACATCCTGAGTCTACTGAACTAAAAGAAGAACATAATGTTATGTATAATTAAAATTATTTAGGATAATGTACAAAAAGTACACAAAATTTTAACTGTGTAATTAAAAATCGTTATTTCCGAAAGCGGTGGCTGAAATGTAATTATTATAATTCAGCAGACTCAGATCATAGAGTTTAATGTCCTGTAAAAGTTTCATGACAGTGGCTACAGTGGTTCCTGAAGTACAGGGAAGCCAAGTCGCTAAATTTAACATTGTTGGGATAGGGCGTTCCAACTCTCCTTAAGTTAGTTTAAGTACTGTGTAAGTCTCTGGATGGATGGTCTCAGCAGTTCATCCCGTAGTAATTCACACAATTTTTTTGAATGGCAGCACGACAGGTCCAATCACCAGGCTGACGTACAAATTGGTTGTGGTGTTACGTATGATGACCACGAGAGTCTCCTGCTGTCGTACGAAATCGCACCTCAGACCATAACTCCAGGTGTAGGTCCAGTGTGTATAGCATGCAGACAGGTTTGTTGCAAGTCCGTAACTGGCCTCCTAACCAACAAACGGCGATCACTGGTACCGAGATAGAAGCAGGTTTCATCAGAAAACACAATAGACCTCCATCCTGCCTTTCAATGAACTCTCGCGACACTACTGAAGCCACATATGGCAGTGGTTTGAGGTCAATGGAATGCACGCTACAGGCCGTCTGGCTCGGAGTTATCCTTGGGGTAATTTCTAACAGTTTGCTATTTCACTGAGGTGCCAACTGCTGCTCAAATTGCTGCTGGAAATGTGGTAAGATGCTCCAGACGCATACGTCGAACATGATGGTCTTCCATCATGGTATTACCACGTGGCCGTCCTGAGTCCGGTCTTCTTGCAACCGTACATTCTCGTGACCATCACTACCAGCAGTCGTGTACACTGGCTACATTCCTTCCAAGTCTTCCTGAAATATCGCAGAAGGATCATCCAGCGTCTTGTAGCCCTATCACACGACCGTGTTGAAACTCGGTGAGGTGTTGGCACCTTAAAAGCATTCTTGACTAGCTTCAACTCAACGCTATCCATTGTCAAACGTAACTAACGTTCATGACCGCTACAGCGTGTATTTAAAGCAAACCTGATTTGTATCCTCATAGTGGCGCTACTAGTGGCACGATTATGCGGCTGGCGCGAAATTTGCACAGACATCATCTTTCGCGTGTAGAAACACGGCTACAAACTTTCGTTTACATCGCACAACTCCTTCTTGGTGTTGCGATTTTTTTCCATCACTGTATTATTCAGTTAAATAAATTTCAGTTAAATAATTTTCAGAATTTAAACGTATTAGCTCTATTCCTAAATCCTTAAATGTATAATTGTAAACTGTATGTGTATCTTAATATTTGTTGTCGTTGCCATACGAAAAATAAAAATAAAAATAACTGATTACACCGGTCTGCAAATAAATATTTTTTGAAAGTAGTTTGAAATTTGGTAACTGACTTTTATATACTTTGAGCGCTGATTTCAAAAATGCAGTCCATTCTTTTCTATCACGTCAGGTTTTCTCACAAAAAGGGAGTATTTTTGGGTATAATAACAAAATTTAAGAAACTTATCACATTTTTTCCAACGTTATAAAATTTTATTTTATTTATAAATCATGTTCTAAGCTGCATTTCCAGTACACTTCCATTTCTCTTTAAGCTCTTAAGCCCTTATAATAACTCTTTCGCTTTCTATCGAAGTTTCTTTTATTGCTACAGGCTGTGGACTCGTTGAGGATCATTCCTTTTTATCATCCAGCAGTAGTCCGGTATCATGTTGACGTTCCATCTTCCTTGATATCTTTTTTCCATTTCTTCGATGTCCTGATGAATCTTTCGCCCTGCTCTTCACTTACATCAGCAAAGTTTGCAAGGAAGTAGTCATGATGTGAGTGGAGAAAATGAACTTTAATGCTAATGTTACAGCCCAGCTTCTTAAAGTTGTTGAGCATGTCTGCGACGATTTTCTTGTAGTTTGGATCTCTTTTGTTTCCTAGAAAACCGGTAACAACTAATTTAAAAGATGTCCATGCTGCCTTTTCTTTTGTTTACATTTTGTTCACAAAGTTGGGATCTGTCATTAGTTTTCTAATGTCTGGTCCGACAAAGAATCCTTCTTTAGCTTTGCCTCGGATAAACCAGGAAACTGTCCACAATGATACCTGAAACACTCCCCTTCTTTTGGCAATGCCTTAACAAATTGTTTCATCAGCCCCAACTTAATGTGAAGTGATGGAAGTAACACCTTTTTTGGATCCACAAGGCTTTTGGCTCTGAGCACTATGGGACTGAACTGCTGAGGTCATCAGTCTTCTAGAACTTAGAACTACTTAAACTTAACTAACCGAAGGACATCACACACATCCATGCCCAAGGCAGGATTCGAACCTGCGACCGTAGCGGTCGCGCGGTTCCAGGCTGTAGCGCCTAGAACCGCTCGGCCACTTCGGCCGGCCACAAGGCTTTTCCTCTCAACATTTTTAACCGCTACCTGTAAGGTTTTTCTCAAGGGCCAAGCTTTTTTTATGTAGTGTTTCTTTCTGTCTTTACTGTCCCATTCACAGTGAAAGCAAGGGAACTTTGTATATCCACTATGTTGACCAAGCAGCATTGAAATCAGTTTTAAATCACCACATAGTGTCCATTTGTTGTCTCAACAGCAGAGTTTGCTTAAAACCAGTTCAAGGTTTCGTAACAATCTTTTAAGTGAACCGAGTATCCAACTGCTATAGAAGTACACTTATTGCCATTGTGCAGAAGTATTGCTTTAAGACTTCTTTTGAAGAATCAATAAAAGTCTCCACTCATCAGGATCATATTCTATTTTGAAACGTGCCATAAGTCCAGGAACATCACTGCAAAACACCAGGTCACCTTCTTGAGAGAAGAAAGATACAAACTCCTTTACCCTCGATGTACCCGGATGTACCCGGAGCCAACATATGTTTATCTTTCAGTCTAGATCCTGCAGATTCCTTAGAAAGGCCTAAATCTCTTACTCTCAGATTGTGAGAATGGAATGGGGTCGGTTGTGCCAGGATCGTAGAAATCTCTGTCTTATTCTCTATCACCTTGCTGAGGCTCGTGATCATCTACGTATATCATCCAAAGAATCTGGAGGAGAGGCTATTGGTACTTCAGGTCCATGAGGAACAGGGCGAATGGCTGATTGAATGTTAGGGTAAGAAATATCACTTTGGTTTTCAAACTGAAACAAAAATGTTCAAATGTGTGTGAAATCTTATGGGACTTAACTACTATGGTCATCAGTCCCTAACCTTACACACTACTTAACCTAAATTATCCTAAGGGCAAACACACACACCCATGCCCGAGGGAGGACTCGAACCTCCGCCGGGATCAGTCGCACAGTCCACGACTGCAGTGACCGAGACCGCTCGGCTAATCCCGCGCGGCCAAACTGAAACCTCGTACGTTGCAAAAACAAAAATAGCAGTTATCACTATCATTTCTGGGCTCCAAACCACTGGTATTCCAAAACGTAAGGACTGCATTTAAAGTTGAAACCATTGCCTCAGTTCTTCAACACACACTGAACAAGTTTTGTGTGGGGCCCAAGGATTATCTTGATCGCCTAACTTTATACCAGAATAGGTGAAATATATTTTTTCAACAAAATCGGAAATGTTTCTTTGTTGCTTTTTAACGGTATAGTTAACGCAAGTGTAGGAGAAGCAATCTGGCGAGTTTATACATCTTCTGTACGTGATGGAATTTTTTCACTGTTTTTCCCGAAATCAGCGTTGAAAACACTATAAAAATCACTTAATAAATGTGAAACAATAGCCAACTAACGTAATAATTATTTTCCTCGATTTTCATCACGGACAAGGTGATATCGTCACCGGGCCAACGGATGAACTACCGCGCGATATCTTCCTCACGAGGGGCACAGATACAGAAGACGCGAATGGAATGGAAAGAACATTAGAATCAGCTCACATCATCGGTATTTGGAAGTGACGTCTAGTAGTCGAGACGTTGCAACATATAAAATAAATAAAATAAAATAAAATAAAATAAAATATTAATTATTTTATCTGTATGTTTGTCTCTCCTATGAGTCGTCAGGTTTTAATTATTCGGTATCAGACGCTTGACAATGGCTTTTTCGTAAAGGCAATGTTACTCGTAGTTGACCGTGAAATAAAACTGAAATAATCGGACTTCGTAATTAAATCGTTTCCAAAGACTGCTGCGGTAGGTGCGGACTCATAATCTAAATCTCAATATTACAATAATTTGCCAGCCATGCCAAAACGTCGTACAGAGGTGATTGTATACTAAACAAAAAATTACACAGTTAGTTAAATCAGATATATTCAATGAATAAGCCTACAGTTCATAATCCTACTTACTTTTATAAATATAAATTCTTTACAGTATCGAGTGCCTAGTATGGTTGCAACTCGCAGTAATTTTTTATAACATGAAATATGGCGGTGTGCCAGACAATAAACTAAATACGTGCTTCTCGCACCACTTCAACCAGAGCTCTCCTATCTTAATCAAACATACGAGTAACGTAATTGTGCTTTTGTTTTATCAGCGACACAGCGCTGCAGTTGTGTGCCATAGGCTTTATTTATTTGTCACTGATTATTTATTTAATTAATATCTCGCGTTTCCGAGGAAACTCACGCTCGGCATGCAAATGTGCCTTTATATTGCCCCCTGAATTGCGAGGCGAAAGGACACACCTGCAGGCGAGCAATTCACCTAAAGGCACAAGAAAATCTAAGTTATCTACAACTATTTACATGACCTACATTATACACATTATATACAACTTTGAATGACGCGGGTGCGCCGTAAAAGTTCTTATGTTGGCAGATAGAGTGCGCGCATGCGCAGAAGCGTCTGTGTGACTGCCGTTATGTCGTACAGTTAGATCACGCGGCACAGTATTGCAGTTCATATTGTTCGTGTGCGCGCGTTTCTCAGTCGTTGCACAAAGAAAATTTTCAACCAAGATTACATATGAAGACTACATTCTATGACAGGTAACTTAGTTTTAAATTTACAATATTCGTTATAACACAATACAACTTAGATTGTTGAATGTTCTTAGTTACATAGTATTGTTTTGAAATACTTCAAAGAAAAATGTCCGTATTTTTCAGGTGCATTGACCTACACACATCGTGTCGTTTTACACTTCATATTCATCAGCTGCACAATAATTTTTTACAGGTTAGTATCGTCGTGGTAAAGTTTTTTGATCGCAGTAACATCGTTGTATAACAACGTGATTAATACATAAGCGTGTCCATTTCCTATTTCCATTATAGTCGTTGTGATGCAGTTCGTAGTGAGTAAAAGCATTGCTTATTACAGATCAGACGTGACCCGTCGAGTAATTGGTCCACGTGCAGTTCGTTTTTTACATTCCGTGGAAGCTTGGTTGCAGAACCTCGGACGGCACATAGCTGGCGTCGATCCTTGGACAGTCCAGGTAAGAGTGTCCGTTACATTTCGAGAACATTTCATTCCCTGAAGTTCCAACCAAAATTCTTCCACCCGTCGTGTTGATTTCTGGTCAGGCACTTTGTGTCCATTTAATCCAGTTAACATCTTGAAGTTAGGTACTGTAGTAATGTCACTAGACGATGCACGAATTATTCACTTCACATTTTCAGTTTTTTGCTGAATATAGCTCACCCAAATGTTCGTAGTTATTAATCAAGGAAATCGTTCATCGCGTTTACATAGGTACGATGCATAATGAATGGCATTAACCGTTTCCTTCACATAGGTTTCTGCGTAGTTGCAGAGTTAGTAATGTTCGTTAATGTCCGTGAACAGAGGTTCACTATGCAATGTCTTTTTGGCACTCGTTTTGTTCAAATCTTTACATGATACATCAGTTAAAAAAATAAGTAATTATACATACACACGTCACATATTTTCTTAGCATAAACATAATACAGTTGCACATAAACATGTTTACATCATCATTACATAGCTATAGGTTATTACATTGTGTCACATTTGATTACATGAATTGCAGATATTTACATCCTCTTTAGCGGTTTTGCTGGGATATTATCGATGTTTTTTGTGATGTCATCTGAAATTAAGATAGGTTAGACACAACATTCATTACATCAGTAGGCAAGACCAGGCGTTTTCACTACTCAATAAATATTCAAAATAGTAAGAGAGAGAAAATGTTCGATTCCTCGCGTTTTGTGCGTGTGTGTAGAGTGTCTGTGTGGCCTTGACTACTGATAGATGCTTTTCGTGTTGAGAGATGTGCGTCTAATCTATTTCTCAAAGTAAAAGATCGCTTCACAGATGACGTCTGTCAGTTCGTCAGGTGTCATACCAAGTCAGTGGTACCTACAATAACAAATGTTCCGTGAAAAATTAATATGTCATTCACTGCTACGTAATCATATATTTTACTTTAATATTCAGTCTTCTCGGTGGAGCCGCGGCGTTGAAAGAAAAGTTCTTCTGTCTTCAACTGCGACTCTGGAACGCTGAAATGAAAATTTCTATACTACTTATTATCTGTGTTGTAGCAACAGAGTTTTTCGAGTTGCTTAGCAATATTTTGATGGGTATGACTTTGACATTATTCAGCATGAAATGCTCTAAGATCTCGGTGTGCGTATAGCCCAATAATTTTGTTAGTTCTACGATGTTGTAACAGATACGCACCAGGGTGCGGTATGTTAACAATTATATAAGGTCCTTCATATAGCAGACGCCACTTAGCGTTGCGTCGTTTGAGTGCAACAGATTTATGATGAGTACGAAGTAGTACAAGCATTCCTACCTCGAATTTTTGTTTTCTTTTTATTATGTTTCTGTGATGTTTGTTTCGTATTTGTGCGTGATGTGTCAATGTAGTCAATACTTCTTTTATTTTCTGTTCAGGTGTGATTTCCTTGTCTGACAACTTAGGTAATGGTTCTATCCACTGATCGTTCTGTTTGCAATTGAACATGATCTCGTTAGGTGTGTAATTTGTATCGTAAATATTTAAGTTATTGTGTACATCTTCGAAAAGACTTAGGTAGGACACCCAATTAGTATGTTTTGATGAAATATAGGTCCTCATGAAACGGTTTAATTCTCGGAAAAGTCTCTCGGTCGCGTTACATTGTGGACTAAACCTCGAAATAAATATACTTTTAATGTTATTGTCCTTCAAGAAATTTCTCCATTTGTACCCAGAATAGTATGCTGCATTATCTGATAGAATTGCTTTAGGTTTTCCCACGTGCGTCAGGTAATCACTTGAGAATCTTCGTATTATAGCACTTGCAGTGGCGGATTTTAAAGCATAAAGTTTAACATGTTTAGAAAATATATCGTAAAAAGCTAAGATATATTTGACGCCTCCAGAGCTTGCTGGATGCGGTCCACTGATGTCAGTACACAGAATTTCCAGGGGTTTACTAGGTAAAATAGAATGTAAATCTGTTTTTGTGGATAAATTCTGAGGTTTTGATTTTTGACATATGACACATGTTTTCAGTTCCCTGTAAATTTTTCTTCTCATATTGCTAAAATAACAGTATGTACTGAGCTTCGATAAACACTTATTTGTCCCATAATGACCCCATACTAAGTGTGTGTGCCAAATTAGATTACGTTCAGACTCTTTGGGAATGCATACACACCAGTTAGTAGCATTTGGATGTCGGCGGTAAAATAACACATCATTGTGTAACTTGTAATACTTAGTCAAAGGATGATTGTGTTTTTCTACCAGTAATGTTATTATTTTATACCAGTGAGGATCAGATTTTTGTAATTCAGCCATGTTTCTGCACATATCAATATAATATTGGTGATACTGCTTGTCTTGCATTAAGAGAATCCTGTAGTCATTTATATTTTCTAAGTCACTGTTGGTATCATTCATACCTTGTGGAAGTCTAGACAAAGTGTCTGCAATGGTGTTGTCCTTACCTCTTATGTACTTAATTTCAAAAGAGTAGTTCTGAAGTGTAACTGCCCATCGTGATAGTCTAGGATGTACAAGTTTACAAGTTAACAAAAATGTCAGGGCCTGGTGATCGGTGTAAATTACTGTATGTTTTCCAAATAAATAATAATTGAATTTCTTGAATGCCCATACTATGGAAAGTGTTTCTAACTCAGTAGTAGAGTATGTACGCTCACATTCAGTTAGAGTGCGACTCGCAAACCCAATAATTCTTATCTGTTCCTCCTCTTTATTCTTTACAACTTGAAATAAGCAACAGCCCAAGCCAGTACGTGAAGCGTCACAAGTCATACAAAAATCTAAATTGAAATCTGGATGGCTCAATATGTTAGCATTCACTAAAGCATGTTTAATTGTATTAAAGTCATTCTGGCACTGTTCCGACCAGATCCAAACTTGATTCTTTCTGAGTAGATTTAGCAGATGTTTACTGTTCAAAAGTGGTTGTGGCAAAAAACGTCTGAAAAATGAACATAGCCCAAGGAATGATTTTAACTGCTTTTTAGTTCGAGGGCTAGGAAAGTTTCTGATAGCATCTAATTTACTGGGATCCGGACGTATGCCCTGTGAATTAATGATATGTCCTAAATACTTTATCTCACTGCAAACAAACTTTGATTTTCTAAGATTGGCTGTGACTCCAGCTTGTGCAAATTTTTCTAAAATTCCTTGAAGTGTGTCAACGTGTTCATTCCAAGATTGTGTAGCTATCAGTATATCATCTACATAGTGTGTGACTGTCTCAACTAAATCGTCGCCAAGCACGGTATCCAGGGCTGTAATGAATACCCCAGAGCTGACATTCAGTCCGAAGGGTAGAACACAAAACTGATAGGTTCGCCCCCCGAACATAAATGCAGTATATTTCCGAGAATCAGGAGTGATACCCACCTGCCAAAACGAATTAGCGAGATCTATTGTGGAAAAATATTTTGCATCTAGAAATTTCTGTAATTGCTCTTCTAAATTTTCAGGTTTTGTGTGAACCGGTAAAATTATTTCATTAATAGCTCGTGCGTCTAACACTAACCTAATGCTTCCATTTGATTTTTTGACAACAAGTAGAGGACTACAGTAAGGTGAGGTGGATGGTTCAATGACCTTCCAGTCTAACATTTGTTTTAATTCTTGCCACACAGCAGGTCGTTGAGATAACGGTACGTTATATGTCTTATGGTAGAAGATCTTGTGAGGCTTAACTTCAATCTTGTACACATACGTGTTGATAACACCTAATCGTTTGGTAAAAACTTGTAAATATTTGGATAACACTTGCTGTAGTTTTATACGTTCATGTACACTGAGAGCTGTAGCTTCACTTATCTTATGATCAAGCAATGTTTTCAAGTCCATTAGCTCTGCGTCAGATGAGTGTGTTTGCATGTCTTGAATGTCTTTGTCAAGTACTAACTGAACCTTGTACCCAGTACAGTGTTTGTCATGCTTTAGAGTTCTCCTGTCCAAATCAATAATAATTACCCTGCTTTTATCATTTAAAATACATTTACCTTTGGAGAAGTCTATAATGCAGTCCTTCTCGCTCATAATATCTATTCCTAATATGCAATTAGTCACAAGGTTTTGTACAACCAGGAATGGCCATTGTACGGTTCCATTACCTATTTTAACGTTTACAAAAACTTGCTTCGTAACCCTACATGACTTATTACCTAGTGCAGTAGTTATTTTACAGTTTTGGGCAGGAAACTCAGGCACAGGTTCCAATTCACACATCTTTTTATAAAAATTAAAAGATAAAACGCTCACAGCTGCACCTGTATCTAGGATAATAGTTGGAATCCCACCTACTACACCAGTAGTGGATGCTAAAACGATTTCATTTGTGTTTAAACGACATTGTGTACTGTCTTGTAAAAGTTCATCTGATATATTGTTATTGTGGTTGTATCTTATAAATAAAACAGGTAGTTTTTGTTTAGAATTACTCGGCATATCATTATTCCGTTGTTCAAGTGTGATGTCAAATAACTGATTAACATTGAAGCCGCCCCCCAAGGATTCTTCAGCCACGACCTGGGGCAAAGTAGTGACTGTTTCTAGTTTGTTGGATTAGCATTTGTACTAGGTACTGACACAGATTGAGGTTGTGCATCAGGTGTCATTTCTATTATATTCACATTCGGATATTGCCTATTATGATCTCTAAACTTTTGCGGTTGTTGTTGCTGTTGCGCATTATAACTTACCTGTCGGTCGTAAGGTATGCTCCAATTTTGACCTGGTGGCTGTTGTGGTAAAGTAGAGTTTGAATGAAAGTACTGATCGTTACGAGTCCAACCTTGATGCTGTCTTGGCTCGTAGTTATTATTATTTCTATTTCTGTTTGTGTTTTTGTTATTACCTTTGTATCCGTTGTTACCGTTGTAGTTATTACCGCGGTGCCTTTTGTATGGATTGCCGCATGAAATGTTATTACTGTTGTAACTATTGTTTGTATTGGAATACGCGTGTTGATTTTGATTTCCGTACTGAGACGGCATGTGAGTTTGCTGTTTTTGTCGTACCGCGTATCCAACTGTGGGCGCGCCAGAATTGTGTTGGCAAGCCTGCATGTTTTGCATACCACTAGTGTAAACATTGTGGCTGCTGTTTTGCCGCGCGAAGCGCTGATCTTCAAGTAACATGTCAACCGAATCTAAAGCTGTTAAAAAATAATCTGAATCGTCATCCGGGATATGTAGGAGTTTTTCTTTAATGTTGAAAGGCAATTTGGCCTTCAACGCACGGAGTATATCTCGCGTTGCGACTGGTTCGTCTAAAAAGTGTCCCATGTTCAAGTATTTTTCAAAATATCTGCGTAAGTTACCATTTTTACTGTTAAAAGTTTCAGGTTCTAAAATTTGTCTTCTGAGTCGCTCCTGAACGGATTGCGACCAGAATTTGTTCAGAAAAGCACGCTCAAACTCACTGTACGTGGTACATACGTCAGCTTGACTGTATGCCCAGACAGCTGCATCGCCTTGGATGTAACCGACAATATATGAAATCTTTTTTCGGTCACTCCAAGTGCGTGGAAATGCGTTACTAAAGGATTTGAGAAAAATCACCGGATGAATGGTTCGTTTTTCTGGGATAAAAATCTGAAATTGCCTGTGTTTCATTAAGCTTTCGTCTTCCTTTGCATTATGATATGGATTTGTCCCACTGTAATTACTGCCATGTCCAGCTGGCGAGTAATTACGATAATGTTGCTGTGGTTTACCATGATAATAGCTTGTGTTTGTGTTTGCACATCGTGGTATGTGTTGTAGTTGTGGTGTGTTTTGTTCTTGTGTGTTTGTCGTGTGCGGTATGTGTGCGTCATACTCGAATGTATATTGGTTCCTGAACTGTGCATTTTGACTGATATTTTCGTTACTTTCAGACTGTGGTCGATCGGTGAATTGTCCCATGGGTGCAGTGACGGATTGTACTGCGTCACTGATCAGCTGGTTGTTATTAGTAATGTATTGCGCTACGGAGTCGTGCACCATTGTTGGTAAATTTTCACGTAAGCATCTATCAAAATGTTTGTCTTTGTTGACTACCCAATCATGAAATTCTTTATTAATATTTTGAAAATGAGCTGTGGCATCAGATTGTAAGATGTCAGTCAGGTGTTGTTCAACATTGTCAAATTTATTCTGTACGTCAGTAATTCGTTTTTCAAGGTTGTCATGTACTGAAGGATATGTTTGAATTTGTTCAGTAAGAACTTCACACGTGACATTAAGGTTTTTTACTTGTGTCTGTAAAAGTGCTACGTCAGTTGTAGTCTTTTCTTGTCTCGTATTAAGCTGGGAAAATTTAGCACTGAGTTCAGTCATCTGTTTGGTCAGTGTGGCGTCTATAAGTTCCACACGCTTACATAAAGTGTCATTACCTGTCTTGAGTGCTATGAGATCAGATTTGATTCCGTCATTTTGTGTCTTTAACTGTTCATTTTGCGTCTGTAAGGTTGCCATGTTTTCCGCGTTCTGTTTCATTAGCATTTGTAACATGTTGACAATGTTTACTGTTTGCAAGGTCTCTGCCCCCGCCGCGTCATTAGACGTGACGTCATGTATTAACATGGGCTCTGACTGAGACTTTGAAATTTTTGTGGTGGACGGCCTATTGTCAAAATTTCCGTTAACACTTGGGTCAATATTTGATGAATCATCACTACCGGTTGCTGTCGTAAAGTCATTTTCTAACATTTGTCTCTCGTCCGAGTCGGATTGCGTCTGAATAGTATGGCTTTGCTGTTCCATCTTTGCGTATTGTTTTCTAGTTATGACCATGCCACACGTGATATATGTTTCAAGAAAATATTTGACACTGATTTTAAAATAAAATGCAGTTGAGCATGAATCGGTCGTAGCAACAATGGCTGTCTGTTAATTTAAAAATATAAACTGAATTTGAGATTATTGGTAATGGCTGCTGGCCATGTTACATGATATCGTACAGAAGTCGGCCATATTGTACACTCGTGTATTGGTATTGTTGCATACGTTATTGTTTAAGGAAAAATACTGAGAATGGAATTTATCACTGAAACTGTTATGCGGAAAAGAAACACTACAGAATTTTACTGAAAAGCTAATACACTGAATTATACGTCTGGTCAAGCCTGCTAATGCAAAGATGCTGGAAGCTTCTTTGCGTCTTCCCGCAAAATTTTATAATTGGCAAATATCTTTTGATTTTTGTTATTTCTCATATAGTGAAGTCCAGGTCCAGAAAGTTGATTTTTCACATGAAACAAAGAGAACAATGTAACAAATGACAAAATAACAAATCCGACACGCAGTCGCCAATATAAAATAAATAAAATAAAATAAAATAAAATATTAATTATTTTATCTGTATGTTTGTCTCTCCTATGAGTCGTCAGGTTTTAATTATTCGGTATCAGACGCTTGACAATGGCTTTTTCGTAAAGGCAATGTTACTCGTAGTTGACCGTGAAATAAAACTGAAATAATCGGACTTCGTAATTAAATCGTTTCCAAAGACTGCTGCGGTAGGTGCGGACTCATAATCTAAATCTCAATATTACAATAATTTGCCAGCCATGCCAAAACGTCGTACAGAGGTGATTGTCTACTAAACAAAAAATTACACAGTTAAATCAGATATATTCAATGAATAAGCCTACAGTTCATAATCCTACTTACTTTTATAAATATAAATTCTTTACAGTATCGAGTGCCTAGTATGGTTGCAACTCGCAGTAATTTTTTATAACATGAAATATGGCGGTGTGCCAGACAATAAACTAAATACGTGCTTCTCGCACCACTTCAACCAGAGCTCTCCTATCTTAATCAAACATACGAGTAACGTAATTGTGCTTTTGTTTTATCAGCGACACAGCGCTGCAGTTGTGTGCCATAGGCTTTATTTATTTGTCACTGATTATTTATTTAATTAATATCTCGCGTTTCCGAGGAAACTCACGCTTGGCATGCAAATGTGCCTTTATAAACAGGATACGGATGCGAACATCGCACACTGTACCCGGCTCTCACAACTGACGCGCTCAGACGGTGCCCTCTGCCTCGGACTCGTTCCCAGGGAGCGCCGGCAGGAAACCAGATCATCTGCCTGGGGAGCGCTGGAGCTGGAGTGGATGGGCGTCCCGGGACGCAGGTGGCGTAAACACGACTACTTTACGGCCGGCCGTCGCTGATTGTTTACGTAATGCCTCCGGGAGGGCGGGCAGTAGGAGGAAGTCTGGAGGGGGGGGGGGGGGGGGGGAGGCGAGGAAGGCCTGCAGGTGAGGAATGAATAATAGCGGCGGGACCCGCTCTGTCCCGGTCGCGATACGCGCCGGATACGCCTCTTGTATACGAAGTGTCTCGTAAGCCACAACAGTCGCATATTTTGCGATGGTAACGCACTACGACACGATTCCTCCGGTTACAAGTACATTCATTTTGACTGTATCACCAGCGTTCAATTTTGGTTGCTGTGAAACGCTTCCTTGCCATCGTATCAGGTTTTCACGATCGAGGTCTATTGGCACTTGACCGAACGGAACCGAAACGTTCCACAGTGGTTGGTGTTATTTCACCCATTAGAAAGTGTTCGTCAAAGCCTGCGACTATAAACACAACTGTTTTGTTTAATGCGAAATAAAAAAAAACTGATTATTATGCAAACTGGTTGTCACCACGAGTGGTATCCGTGTACCGGCCGGCACGGTAGCTCAGCACGTTCGGTCACAGGCCTGCTTACTCCCTGTAATAAAGAAACTGAGTAAAGGAATCAACGATTAAATTCAAGGGATGTCTTGTGATGTCCACCCAGACCAAACGCAAAAAAAAAGGTCGCTAGCGTTGCTGCCTCTGGATCAGGGGTTCGATTTCCGGTCGGGTTGGGGATTTTCTCTGCCCAGGGACTGGGTGTTTGTGTTGTTCTCATCTTTTAATCATCATCATCATTCGTGACAGTGGCTAGATTGGACTTTATACAAAGATTGGGCTGTGTAAAAATTGGGACTTTGTACGGGTGCTGATGAACCCGCAGTTGAGGGCCCCACAAACCAAACATCATCATCGTCAGCTGCTTACTTCAGTTACGATTTACCATAGAATTTAAAAAAGCTTCCGTTTTTTGCAACTCAAATTTATTCTTGAATAGCACGTATTTTTCATCTATTCATATTATGCATCACCAGTGTTCTATAATACATAAAAAATTATTTAATACTTGGCAGTTTATTTAAATGTAGCTACTTCTATTAACAATTAGTTGTGTGTCCTGTTGTGCAGCCATTTGTTGTTTTATATATGTTAAATGCACATAGTATAGGTTTTTTCCAGTAAATATTTATTTCTACATAACCCAACCTATAATAAACTGCACATGCTCACACTGCTCTTGACTTTATTTTGTGTTCGATAGATTTCGGGAAATAATTCACATTAGCAACTATGTTTCTCGCGTATTATTCTAGGAGCCTTAATGATAATATAAACACCTGCAGTTCTGTAATTACTGGTGTATCTTTCACTGGGGTTGTTGTGGTCTTCAGTCCAGAGACTGGTTTGATGCAACTCTACATGCATCTTTCACTATAGATAATGAAAAATTTGTAAATAGCTTTTACTAGCAGATTTCTAGTTGTCCTCTTATTCACAAAACTACACACATTATACATTAATTATACAGCTGACAGTCCGTAGAACACGTTACAAATATGCTCTGCACTTAAAGATAGTTGACGATCTGTAGTATCATATCTTTGTAGACAGTACCTAACATATTTTTCTGACTACATGTTACTGTTTATTTCCGTTTTTAACGTGTGTAGTGTACTGTCAGCTGTGTTAGTGATATATACATCAACTTACAAGCCAAATTCTTGTCATTTGCAGGAAGTTTTAATTTTCAGCTTTAAAATGAAGAAATCGGCGTCTGAGGCTCACAAAATGCTGGATAACACCTACTGTGAGGCACCTATTAATGACAGAACGTGGAGACAGTGGTTTCACTGCTTCAAGCACGGTCACTTTGGCGTAGAAGATTGACATGACGATGAAGAGAGATTATTTTCGAAGTTACTGAAACCGACGGATACAATCACAGGAAATTGTTATCAAAAACAACTGATGCATCTGAGAAGAACACTGAAAGACAAACGGGCACACTATAGTAATTGACATGAAAAGGTTATTTTCAGCATGATGGTGCTCGACCGCATGCCGCAAAACCCATCACAACATACTTGGAAACACTGAAATGAGAAGTTCTAACCCGACCACCGTATTCTCCAGACATAGCTCCCTCTTGTTACCACCCTTTTCGATCAATGGCACACGGCCTGGCTGACTAGCACTTCCGGCCATATGAACGAGTGCAAAATTGGATCGATTCATGGACCTTCTCGAAAGACGCCCATTTCTTCCACGGAGGGACTCGTATGTTGCCCGAAAGATGGGAGAACGTAGTCCCAGTGATGGCCAGTACTTTGAATCGTAAGGGTTTTGTACTTGTTTCACTATGAAGCCTCGAACTTCGAGGAAGAAACTGCATAAACAAAGCTGTAGACCAAATAAATAAACGTTATTATAACCAGTAATACAAATTGTGCGTGTTTATATTGCAGCAAAGGTGTGTGAAGATTTTATTGATTTAAAGAAAACACTTAACAATGTGGATTGGTATAATATGATACAAATTTGGATGTGCATTAAGTGTGATCACTGACGAAGGAAACCAATCAAAATGGTTCAAATGGTTCTGAGCACTATGGGACTTAACTGCTGAGGTCATCAGTCCCCTAGAACTTAGAACTACTTAAACGTAACTAACCTAAGGACGTCACACACATCCATGCCTGAGATAGGATTCGAACTTGCGACCGTAGCGGTCGCACCGTTCCAGACTGTAGCGCCTAGAACCGCTCGGCCACCCCGGCCGGCAAGGAAACCAATCCAGCAGTTTCACTGACATCAGATAGCGTTTTGTCAAAATAAGACACTGATGCAATATTTGAAAGCGTAAACAAAAGTGTTCGGTGGGGATGCAACGTTTCCCCATTCCACTTCAATATACATACTGAGGATGCAATTAACGAATTTAAAAATACGTATGTTGAAAAAATAAACATATATCGAGGAAAGGTAAAAATGCTCAGATTTGTAAATAGTATAGCAATGTCAGCTGAATCTGAAAATAGTTTGAAAAAGACTGTAGAATCCATGAACAAAGCACAAAATGGAAATAAATAAGAAGAAAACCAAAATCCATTTATCTGGCAACCGTCTAATATTGCAGATAAAAACCTACGCCAGGACGGAGAGAATCTGAAGCAAGTCAGCAGCTTTAAGCACGTGGATAGTACTATAACAGACGAAGGTAGATCACGTAAGAAAATTAAATACAGAGTTTCACAAGCTGAAACAGCATTCAGCTGAAAAAAGAAGCTAACGACACCGAAAAATTTTAATTTAAATATCAGAAAACAGTTTGTAAATACTTTTTGTTTGGAGCGATGCACTTTATGACTCTAGGGACAATAGAGGAGACAGAACGCAAAAAAAAAACACCGACTTGTAAAACCTAGTTTTGGAGAAGTCCTGAAGATTTCATGGATAGAAAGAATCACCAATGAAGGTGTGTTCAACAACATGCAATTTTTAACGATTATCAAGGAACTGAGTCTCTAGTGCATGGACAAACATTTAGCTACGGTTGGAGTGTTTTTCCTCTAGTTACATATAATTCCTGCGGAGACTGGTTCCCCGACAGTTAATCCAGAACTGTGGATTTATGTCATTCCGCGCTGCAGCAAGCTATCTCTCGTTCAAACAAGTTGTTTTTAATGGGCTATATACATTTAATCCATTGATTTATTGCTTGTCTTTTGAATGTTTGTGGCGTTCCCAGTGTCCCTTATTATATAACTTCTTCTGGCAGAAACAGCTGCTGTAGGGGTGATCTCCGATTTGTCACTGTGAAGGACAGAGATCTGCGAGTAAGGTATCTTAGTCTGCTGATAGGACTGTTGAAACAGATAGGGCATATAATTGTACGTAACTCTCCTCGTCTTCGACCTCATCAATTTTGTGCACGCTACAAGAAGTATCGGCGGAACGAGAGTTTTATAAGCAATCCCTTCCGAGAATAAATTACGTTTCCTTTTCCTTCTCGGACATCCAACTTTATACAGTTCTTCCATTTCACGTCGATGTGTTATCCGTGACTGATAACTAATCGCTTGATGGAATAATGATGGGCAACAACTAATGGCAAGGTAAACTAGTGGCTTAGAGTTACTAATTACCACTTGACTACAGTACGTTGCGTACCAACACCTTAATTTGCCATATTTTCCCGTTTAGCGAGAAAAATACTAATCGCTTCCATTGCAGCTCCTAAACTTCAACATTATTCTCAACAGTCAGAGCTACATGTTCTTTTTAAATGGTTGCGATGATCATACTTACTACAGACGTCATTTGTGTTGTAATAAATTGACACAGTAATTTTGAACGTCTTTACGTGTTCTGAGTTCATTAATGCCTGTCTGTAAGTTCCATCAAGGAGGATTTTCTGCTATTTACGAAAGGCAATGGACTTTGAGCGTTGCTTTAGAACACTTCACAACCGAAATCTCACAACTCCGTGTTCAATGCCTCGTTCTTGTAATATCATATGTTTTAAATTGTTACTTCCACGTTTATGATGTCTTATTGTGTTGCTTTGTATGGTAGAAATGAGATTTGAGCTATCAGTGGGAGAGTTGGTAGTTGATTAGGGGAAGAGGAAGAGGAGGGTACTTGGATGGTCCATTTGGTGGCTGTTTGGTTGTCATGGATTACCACATGTCATTATGCTCCAGAATGAAAAACTTGTAGCTGCTTCAAGTAACAGTTAGTTCTAGGGACCGTAATGTGACCCGACGGAGATCAGTGCCAACAATAACCTTAAGATACAGGGCGTTTCAACTACGATGAAATTGCATGCTGTAACGCCGCAAAGACAGAAAACCCCGATTAACAAACTTTGTGGAAATTAAAGTAAGGAAGTGAGTCATCCTGACGGTGACGGCAACTATTGACGATAAAATCTACACTGGTAATATTTTTATTAACAGCTATACCATTCAAATACTGAGAATAGCATACAAAAAGAGGAGATAAAAGGAAAGGATTATCATAGATTCTTTATCAAACATCAATAGAATAAATTCAAAATCATATGAACGAAGGTTAAATCCAAGAAAGTAATTCAAAGATAATATTTACCATGGAAGAGAGTTGTAGCAGCATCGAAAAGGAAATTCAATGCTACTACAATGAAACTCGGATATGGAAATGTTCAGTTAGTTAGTTGCTCTTGAGTCGCTCTAGAGTACTTTTGCAATAGTTGTCTGGACGCAAACGCTATTAGATTGTTTCAGTTTTGGAAGTTTGATAATTCGTGAGGTAGAAACTGAAGTATTGCTCAGTCATTCGACTGATGAACGTTAATCTTTACCGTACTCAACGCGTCGGTATAGTAAGACGAGTGTTAGAATTCGATTGAGTGATTTGGTTTATAGGACTTAGCCTTCGTACTGATGAACACTTACAAACCTTGACAGCAATGGATCAACGACAGAAAAACAATTCGTAGTCTTGAGTATGACACAATAAAACGAAGACACGAAGAAAGACAAGTACCCCGATTAGTAACAAGTTGTCGTCAGCCTCACGTTTACTGAACTGAAGTTAATCTTGAATGACATATCGGTGTGCGTGTGTTGTGGGGACAACCGATTAATTACAGAAAGAATAATAAAATCTGAGTCAAAAGGTAAATCTTACGTGTCGCCTAACTCTTTAAATATTTTAAGTGACTAAGTGAATACATGAATAATGGACGGAGAAGAGTGATTGGCTTAAACCAGTATTACGGTGTATAAAAAAAAAAAGAAAATTACTCCAACATAAGTTATCTCTGGAGTTACTTCGGACAGTTGTTAATAACTGGACGTAGCAACGGCATAGCAGAGGAATAGTAGACAGGAAATTTTCATCCTCGCTATGTATGATTTGAAAAACGACCGTAATGATTAAATCAAGACTCAAGATTTTATTTCATCACGGAACTAACCGGGCATAAAAATAAACGATTGCAGTTTACCAGTTCGCTCAAATTCAGAAGACTGTTGCGGACAGATAACAATGTTTCTAAACCACGTGATGAGTTGTGTTCTGATGAGAGTTATAGGTGCTGTTCCATGTCACTCCGATGGAGATGAACATCGGTACGAGTCGCGTCTCTTCCCGGCGAGTGAAGGAGGGAAGGGACGTCACAAAGCCCATGGTTCGCATGGGATGCACACCAGTAAATGCCCTCCGAAACTGTCGCACGACTAAATGCTCCCACATACCCATTTATAGGACACATGTTGGTTGTTGTTATTGTGGTCTTCAATCCTGAGACTGGTTTGATGCAGCTCTCCATGCTACTTTATCCTGTGCAAGCTTCTTCATCTCCCAGTACCTACTGCAACCTACATCCTTCTGAATCTGCTTAGTGTATTCATCTCTTGGTCTCCCCCTACGATTTTTACCCTCCACGCTGCCCTCCAATACTAAATTGGTGATCCCTTGATGCCTCAGAACATACCCTACCAACCGATCCCTTCTTCTGGTCAAGTTGTGCCACAAACTTCTCCCCAATCCCATTCAATACTTCCTCATTAGTTATGTGATCTACTCATCTGATCTTCAGCATTGTTCTGTAGCACCACATTTCGAAAGCTTCTATTCTCTTCTTGTCCAAACTATTTACCGTCCATGTTTCACTTTCATACATGGCTACACTCCATACAAAAACTTTCAGAAATGACTTCCTGACACTTAAATCTATACTCGATGTTAACAAATTTCTCTTCTTCAGAAACGCTTTCCTTGCCATTGCCAGTCAACATTTTATATCCTCTCTACTTCGACCATCATCAGTTATTTTGCTCCCCAAATAGCAGAACTCCTTTACTACTTTGTCTCATTTCCTAATCTAATACCCTCAACATCACCCGACTTAATTCGACTACATTCCATTATCCTCGTTTTGCTTTTGTTGATGTTCATCTTATATCCTCCCTTCAAGACACCATCCATTCCGTTCAACTGCTCTTCCAAGTTGTGGTGTCACCGCCGGACACCACACTTGGTAGGTGGTAGTCTTTAAATCGGCCGCGGTCCGCTAGTATACGTCGGACCCGCGTGTCGCCACTATCAGTGATTGCAGACCGAGCGCCGCCACACGGCAGGTCTAGAGAGACGTCCTAGCACTCGCCCCAGTTGTACAGCCGACTTTGATAGCGATGGTTCACTGACAAATTACGCTCTCAAGTGCCGAGACGATAGTTAGCAAAGCCTTCAGCTACGTCATTTGCTACGACCTAGCAAGGCGCCATTATCGTTTGCTATTAATCTTGTGATGCATGTACCGTCAGACCGATGTTCACCAATTATGGATTAAAGTTAAGTATTCCAGAAACTACGTACTTATTTTACTAGTCTCAATTCCTTTAACTGTTCCAGACATCACGCCAGCCTGCGTGAGTTTAAACGCGTGCCTTTCGGCTTCACCTCATAGTGGCTTGACTGTCTTGCCAAGTCACAACACAAGTCCTTTGCTGTCTAACAGAATTACAATGTCATCGGCGAACCTCAAAGTTTTTATTTCTTCTCCATGGATTTTAATACCTACTCCGAATTTTTCTTTTGTTTCCTTTACTGTTTGCTCAATATACAGATTGAATAACATCGGGGAGAGGCTATAACCCTGTCTTAGTCCCTTCCCAACCACTGCTTCCCTTTCACGTCCCTCGACTCTTATAACTGCCATCTGGTTTCTGTACAAATTGTAAATAGCCTTTCGCTCCCTGTATTTTACCCCTGCCACCTTTAGAATTTGAAAGAGAGTATTCCAGTCAACATTGTCAAAAGCTTTCTCTAAGTCTACAAATGCTAGAAACGTAGGTTAGCCTTTCCTTAAACTTTCTTCTAAGATAAGTCGTATGGTCAGTATTGCCTCACGTGTTCCAGTATTTCTACGGAATCCAAACTGATCTTCCCCGAGGTCGGCTTCTACTAGTTTTTCCATTCGTCTGTAAAGAAATCGTGTTAGTATTTTGCAGCTGTGGCTTATTAAACTGATTGTTCGGTAATTTTCACATCTGTCAACACCTGCTTTCTTTGGGATTAGAATTATTATACTCTTCTTGAAGTCTGAGGGTATTTCGCCTGTTTCATATATCTTGCTCACCAGATGTTAGAGTTTTGTCAGGACTGGCTCTCCCAAGGCCGTCAGTAGTTCCAATGGAATGTTGCCTACTCCGGGGGCCTTGTTTCCACTCAGGCCTTTCAGTGCTCTGTCAAACTCTTCACGCAGTATCGTATCTCCCATTTCATCTTCATCTACATCCTCTTCCATTTCCATAATATTGTCCTCAAGTACATCGCCCTTGTATAGACCCTCTATATACTCCTTCCACCTTTCTGCTTTCCCTTCTTTGCTTAGAACTGGGTTTCCATCTGAGCTCTTGATGTTCATACAAGTGGTTCTCTTATCTCCAAAGGTCTCTTTAATTGTCCTGTAGGCAGTAACTATCTTACCCCTAGTGAGATAAGCCTCTACATCCTTGCATTTGTCCTCTAGCCATCCCTGCTTAGCCATTTTGCACTTCCTGTCGATCGCATTTTTGAGACGTTTGTATTCCATTTTGCCTGCTTCATTTACTGCATTTTTATATTTTCTCCTTTCATCAATTAAATTCAATATTTCTTCTGTTACCCAAGAATTTCTACTAGCCCTCGTCTTTTTACCTACTTGATCCTCTGCTGCCTTCACTACTTCATCCCTCAAAGCTACCAATTCTACTTCTACTGTATTTCTTTCCTCCATTCCTGTCAATTGTTCCCTTATGCTCTCCCTGAAACTCTGTACAACCTCTAGTTCTTTCAGTTTATCCAGGTCCCATCTCCTTAAATTCCCACCTTTTTGCAGTTTCTTCAGTGGTCAGAGTCCGCATCTGCCCCTGGAAATGTCTTACAATTTAAAACCTGGTTCATAAATCTCTGTCTTACCATTTTATAATCTATCTGATACCTTGTAGTATCTCCAGGGTTCTTCCATGTATACAACCTTCTATCATGATTCTTAAACCAAGTGTTTGCTATGATTAAGTTGTGCTCTGTGCAAAATTCTACCAGGCGGCTTTCTCTTTCATTTCTTAGCCCCAATCCATATTCACTTACTATGTTTCCTTCTCTCCCTTTTCCTACACTCGAATTCCAGTCACCCGTGACTATTAAATTTTCGTCTCCCTTCACTATCTGAATAATTTCTTTTATTTCATCATACATTTCTTCAATTTCTTCGTCATCTGCAGAGCTAGTTGGCATATAAACTTGTACTACTGTAGCAGGTTTGGGCTTCGTATCTATCTTGGCCACAATAATGCGTTCACCATGCTGTTTGTAGTAGCTTAGCCGCATTCCTATTTTCCTATTCATTATTAAACCTACTCCTGCATTACCCCTATTTGACTTTGTGTTTATAACCCTGTATTCACCTGACCAGAAGTCTTGTTCCTCCTGCCACCGACCGTCACTAATTCGCACTATATCTAACTTTAACCTATCCATTTCCCTTTTTAAATTTTCTAACCTACCTGCCCGATTAAGGGATCTGACATTCCACGCTCCGGTCCGTAGAACGCCAGTTTTCTTTCCCCTGATAGCAACACCCTCTTGAGTAGTCTCCGCCCGAAGATCCGAATGGGGGACTATTTTACCTCCGGAATATTTTACCCAAGAGGACGCCATCATCATTTAATCATACAGTAAAGCTGCATGCCCTCGGGAAAAATTACGGCCGTAGTTTCCCCTTGCTTTCAGCCGTTCGCAGTAGCAGCACTGCAAGGCCGTTTTGGTTATTGTTACAAGGCCAGATCAGTCAATCATCCAGACTGTTGCCCTTGCAACTACTGAAAAGGCTGCTGCCCCTCTTCAGGAACCACACGTTTGTCTGGCCTCTCAACAGATACCCCTCCGTTGTGGTTGTACCTACGGTACGGCTATCTGTATCACTGAGGCACGCAAGCCTCCCCACCAACGGCAAGGTCCGTGGTTCATGGGGGGTAATATTCTAAAATAATTGCAATGCACAAGAAAATTTCTCCTCTTCGACCTCATCAGTTTCGTTCATGTTACAACAAGAATGTGTGCAACGAGAGTTTCATGAGCAGTCTCCTCCAAACGTGAATTACATTTGCTTTTCCTTCTCTAACAACTACCTTTCCTTAATTCGGTACACAAGTGATAGCACACAGCAGATTCATTACGTAAGAGACATGCAGATTCCAGACACAGTCCCTCTCCTCTCATTTGATCTACAGAACATTATTCTAATAAACCAATAACAGAAACGATGAACATGGATGAAAATCATAAGACACAGTACATTTCATGCTGTTAGAGTTTATAATAAAGCAGAACAACTTCCAGTTTAGTAATGAATTCTATTTACAAAGTGAAGGATTATCATGGGATCCCCTGTGTCAGAAACCATAACACACATAATTATGAACCGTTTTTAACATGTCATATTTATCAAAATAGTGCCAGACAGGTGAAACATCCTGTACTGGGCTAAATATATGGATAATATACTGTGCCTGGTAGGTGAACCAAGCGTAAAAATTGACCAGATTCTGTTCGTGATACAATAAATTTTACAATGAAAACAGAGCAAAGTGGGTAGTTTAATTTCTTTGAAATTACCGTAAAGATTCGAACAGCCAACACATCTTCTTTGTTAAAAAACATCGATCTTGTTGTATACCATGAGTTGTACACAACATATGTGACTGCTAGACCGGTACTGGACAAGCTGCCCATCATCAGTGGCATATATCATCTATGTCTCAATCAACTGATATGTGTGTTGAGGACGAAATCATTATGATGTTAAAATTGATATGGATTTCTGTGAGACAGTGTTATATGCGAATGTTATAGCTGTCAAACGCTGTATGTCCATACTTCTTGGTCATGGTGTCAAATTCTAACGATCACACTTCTTGGTCGCATTGTCCAATATGATCAAGAAGTGTGGCCATTTTACAGCTATAACATGTAAACATGACAGCCTCTAAACCACAGACATCCACATAAATTTCAACATTATGATCAGTTGATATAGACTTCGATGTAATGCAACTGATCAGTGATTTTCCTAAATCACCTCAGGCTAATGGCGGGGTGGTTCCTGTGATAAGGCAAGGCCAATTTCCTTCCCCATCCATCCCCAAATAGAGTTTGTGCTCCCTCTCTAATGATCTCGTTATCAATGAGACGTTAATCACTAACCTCCTCCTCCAACTAATGAATGGCTATTCACCCGAATACCGGTCTGGCAATTAAATATTTTACCTCAGCTAATGGTGTACTGTAATATGTTTTTTTAAGTCATACACGCTTCAGAGCAACAAATATGCAAGCTTTTCGCAACACATATTTGACCCGTGCCGAAAACCCACGAAAGCGGGCGCAGTAATACACCAGCTTTAAAACTCCCCAAACCTATACAAATAAGCAGCATTTAGAGGCACATTCCACAGAGTAAAAACAGTGACACTAAACACAGATAATTAGCAAAAAAAAGTACCATGGCACAAATAACCACAAACGAGGTTATAAAGAAAACTTAGTAACATAATTGAACAATAAACTCAAAAAACGCAAGAAATTCAACACCCAGCAATCACCAATGGAAGGACAGAACCCCACATAACGAAACAGACAGAGCTCAAGAGCAGGAACAACATCACAGAATATCTAATACTTTCAGAAAACAAGGCATAAAAATTTCTTACCTAACCAACAGCTCAATTTAAAAATATTTTCTAAGCGCAATATAAAACACAGATTAGTACCGACGAAAAGAAATTAGTATACCTGAAAGACGTCGATTTTGATCTGATGATGGCATATGCCACCTGGAGAGTAGTAGATACACTGATAAATGGTTTCAATGCCGCCCGCCAACAGATAGCGTAGTGGTGTAGCTTCCAGAGCGGCATCTGTGTCTACCCTTAAAGAGGGAACGCTCACAGCCAGGAGACTAATGTGGTCCAAAAGGCAGCATGATCCTTTCGGAGATTTTCCACTAAAGCTGGATACACTGTATCAGTTGTTCACCGATGCTCGTATCTGTGGTCACGTTAACATTCTCACACCTGCAGAAGAGTGGACATCCATGAAACACAGACACCCGCCAGAATCATGGTATTGTAAGGGCAGCAGTGGCAGATGGTACAAAAACAAATAAGAGGTCTTGTGAGCCCAGACGTCATAGCACGAATTGTTGCGAACTGGTTATTATCATCAGTAGCTGTGAGATTATGGGTACGCACACCTCTCGCACGTCTTTCACTCACGCCACGGAATCGGCGAGCGCGGCGGCGCGACCGGTGCTGTCGTCAATGGATCACCCGAAAGATGGAAGGGCGCGCCGTCGTCTTCAGCGGTGAAAGCAGACTCTGCCTGTACGCAAATGATGGTCCTTAGCGCGTGAGACGTAGACCTGGTGAGCACTGTCTGGTAGATGGTTCAGATGGCTCTAAGCACTACGGGACTTTAACATCTGAGGTCATCAGTCCCCTAGGCTTAGAACTACTTAAACCTAACTGACATAAGGACATCACACACATCCATGTCCGAGGCAGGATTCGAACCTGCGACCGTAGCAGCAGCATGGTTCCGGAATGAAGCGCCTAGAACCGCTCGGCCACAGCGGCCGGCTTGTCTGGTAGAGTGCACTCGACCAAGACTCACTGGCCCCACCCAAGCTTTATGGTCTGGATGCTAACCAGCGCTCCCTTCTTTCGCCACTCTTGAAACAGGAAGGTGATGTGTTGTTCCAACAGGATAATGCTCGCCTGTACACTGCTCGTGAAACTCAAAGTGCTCTGCAAGACGTGCAGCAGTATCCCTGTCCAACAAGATTTCCTGACTTGTCTGAAATTGAGCATGTGTGGGATGTGATGTGAAGGGAGTCATGTGTCTTACAGAACTACGTGAACAGGTCGAGTAGGCATGGTACAGGGTATCCCTGGACAATATTCGCCATCTATCCGTTCGACTGGATGCCAGAGTCAACCTCTGCATTGCCGCCTGTGAAGGCTACACCTCCCTTATCACCAATATGGGCGTTTCAGCATGGGTCGATAGCTGAGACCTCAGACCCGCTTATGCTATTGATCTGTAAACGTTCATGTACTCACTTTTGCAACAATAAATTGTGAGTGAATTGGAAACCTCTAAAAGGGTGTACTCATTTTTTCCCCTGCGGTTTCTATCAGAATTCAGGAATGTAGCAACTAAAACGTAATACACTACTGACATCGTCAGCTTGGGGCCGATGAACACTGAATAAATTCTCAACTACCAAGACCGCTAAAATCATTTATTCATATAGATGACCGGTTTCGGCGATTCTCTGTAGCCATATTCGGATCTATGTTTACATCACAGGGGTTAATGGTTCAAATGGCTCTGAACACTACGGGACTTAACTGCTGAGGTCATCAGTCCCCTAGTACTTAGAACTACTTAAACCTAACTAGCCTAAGGACATCACACACATCCATGCCCGAAGCAGGATTCGAACCTGCGACCGTAGCGGTCACGCGGTTCCAGACTGTAGCGCCTAGAACCGCTCGGCCACTCCGGCCGGCCCAGGGGATTATGTAATGATCTAAACATAGATCCGAATATGGCAACAGAGAATTGCCGAGACCGGACTTCTGCATGAATAAATCATTTTAGCAATCTTGGCAGCTGAGAATTTATTAAGTGTTCACAAAACGTGAAACATGAGATGGGTAAAATACAGGCAAACCAGAAAAAATTTGACACTTGATACAAAGAGGATGAAGAGCATAGTAATACAGGACAAACCATTTCACTTTTGCCGAACATTGACACTAGCACCAAAGCAAAATTACTGCCGGAGACACAGACTTGAAAATCTCAAAGATAAATAACAAAAAACACTTTCTTACTCTACGAGAAACTACCACATTCATAAAACCACAACAGAAAGGAAACAACTCGCAGACGAACAGACCAACGTGGGAAAGACACTTTTAGATTTAATAGACCTCTTAGTAATGAAAGGTGCCTGGTTTTTGTTCTTCTCTTTCATCTTTTTTAATAGCCCTAATATTTATTTTATAACTGTCTCGGAGATATCGACTTAACCAGCTTCATTGCACGCCGATTCTGGTACGTTTTTAAGCGTATACCATATACTTTTGGTTCGAAAAGGAAGTCAGACGTCATTATAGCGGCATTTCTTGTTGTTCATAGTCGGATTCCTTTATCTTGCAATGACGAAGTGCTTTGTATTTGAAGGAACAGAGTGGTGCGATGAAAGTAATTTTCCATATGGAGAGCTATGATGTTCGATTCCTGTATGATACATCAGCTTACCAGTAAGACAGTTCCAAGTTAATTTATTTTGGGTGGCCGGCCGCGGTGGCCGAGCGGTTCTAGGCGCTTCAGTCCGGAACAGCGCTTCTACTACGGTCGCAGGTTCGAATCCTGGCTCGGGCATGGATGTGTGTGATGTCCTTAGGTTAGTTAGGTTTGAGTAGTTCTAAGTTCTAGGGGACTGATGATCTCAGATGTAAAGTCACATCGCGCTCAGAGCCATTTGAACTTTTTTTTTTATTTTGGCGAATTCTGTGCCACACTGTGAGGTAAAAAGTAGTCTGAGGTTTGATATCTTTCCGCTTGGCAGTTCTCACATAAGCCTGTTCCACATGCTGTGGTCTAGACTACGACACAGTGCGAATAATCAAATATCGAGCAGCTGGTGGCTGCATCATTTTCCAAGTTTATTTAATTCTGTTTGTGTGTTCTATTTTTCCACCGTATGTTATATGAGAACGACAAGGTTGGCTTATACATGAAATGGGTTAATATGGTTGTCCGCCAGATTTGAAACGTTGTTTTACAAGGTTAAATATAATCACGATTCTCACTGCGGAACTATAATATTATCAAAATGAATTTTTCAATCTGCAGCGGAGTGTGTGCTGATATGTAGCTTCCTTACAGATTAAAACTGTGTGCCGGATCGAGAATCGAAATTTGGACCTTTGCTTTCTGCGGACAAGTGCTGTACCGACTCAGTCACCCAAGCACGACTCCCGATGCCTCCTAACAGCTTTACTTCGGCTAGCACCTCATCCACCTTCCTAACTTCACAGAACTTCTCCTTCGAAGGAAAACTTTTTTGAAGTTTGAAGGAGATGAGGTACTGAGGAAACTAAAACTATGGGGAGGCGTCGTGAATCGTGCTTGGGTAGCGCAGTCTGTACAGCAGAAAGCAAAGGTCCAAATTTCGAGTCTCGCTCAGGCAGACAGTTTTAATCTTTCGGGAAGTTTCGTTTCTGTAATATTATGTTTCGTTTCGTTTAAAATCAATATATTCATTTCAGTTATATGTGTTGAACAGTCATTTCTAGTTAGATGAGATGTAAATTACTTGTGATGATTAGAATAACATGTCATTAAACAAGGGTAGAAACGTACATTACAATGTGGAACAATTTATCCTCTTATGAGTTGGTCATTTTCAGCCATCTGTTAAGCCAAGGCTATAATGGTTGCTGTTGGTGGACACAGGACTGCTACATGTGGTAGCACTAAATCACAGTATCATATTCGTTTTACGTACTTGAAATGTGTAAGTGGAATTGATTCGTTCTTATGTAAATGCTTAATTATTGCATTGATTATAAGTAGATGAATACCTATTGGGGAGACAGCCCCAGTGTAGTACGTATCGCTAAAGCACGAAGCGTGTTGTTTTCATACATCTATTTATGCACATATTATGTTCTGTACCGTGAATTGTTGGCACTTAACTAACCCTTGCGACCAGTTTTATGAAAGTACTCGTATGTGCTGTGTGGCTACTCTTAAAGCTTTATTTCGAGTCAGATAGTGTTAATAATATTTTCATGGCCGTAATCATATTCTTTACGAACTTCACTATAAGATCAGTGCTTGATCGTCGTTACCTCTGAGAAGGATAGATACTTTCAAAAACACAAACGCATCTTTCCGTAAAGTATGAAATATGGCCACATCTCAATGTATGTCACCTTCTCACTACCGTTCTGACCCTCACATCCCAACTCACTTCTGATTCCCACCACTATCTCCTTCGTCAGAGGTCTGTTGAACATCTAGCCCACCTTCTCTAATTTACCTTCACTCAAACAAAACTGTATGCACAAAGTTGGCAATACTCACATTCTACAGAAAAAAACACATGAATCATCATAAACGCTGTGCTGAGCGCGGAACACATGAAAACTACAGTGCTGGTTCTCTTCAGAAGGTTAAGAAGTGCAAAAAAGCAGCATAAGAAAAACCGAGTTAATAAAAGCCGAAAAATTACAAAATGTCAATGTGCAACCACTTTTTCTTTATTTGAACCTGTGGTATCAACGTTCGATACGACACTTGTTACGGGTTGCAGATATCGACCGCGGTCCGTAATAGATATCGCTGGTTCCGCGAGTCGCGGCTACCGCCTCTCCGCGGCTTCTGACAAGTATCTGGCGAGCTCTCGTCCACTCTTGCTCGAGAAGTCAACTAGGGATGTAGCATAGCCTTCTGCTGATAGGAAGCAACCTCTAACAAGGCGCTTAGTTAAGTATGGCATAAGTAATGCCTCTCTAGAAATCTGTTTGTAATTACATTATGCAGCATATGAAGAAGCCTGTAACACAAGTTAAGTACAGTATATATTATTTTTTACCAACGACTACTAATCATTTTAGACGTTGCAGATACAGACTATGCAGCCAGCTCCTTATGTATTTCACTGCCAAACCTGCAGTATATGTTTCTATTTAGCATTGGCCACCAGTCATCATAACAACTGACGACGAGAATCATAACATAACCTACGCTGACAATGAAGGAGAAAGAGCAAGGCATTATAACATTTAACAAGAGTCAAAAACACCGTAATTACACGTAAGTTTTATAAACAAGTACTGTTTTTAATACAATATAAAAATACCAAAGAGAGAGACATATTATGTGTACGGTACTGTATTTCCAGAATGAGCACAGAAGCGAAACCCCTGTGGTTAAAAATATTGTTTAATTGCAGTAAGCTTAAGGCGGAGAAACCAATAATAGTTTATTTCGATAGCTGCTATAGAAGAGGGTCATGCAGACAAACATATCATACAGAGAAGTAGTTCTAAGTTCTAGAGGACTGATGACCTCAGAAGTTAAGTCCCATAGTGCTCAGAGCCATTTGAACCACTCCGCGCAGCATTCTCTCTCTCTCTCTGTCTCCGTCTACCTCTCCCTCCCTCCCTTTTTACTTAAATTCTGGTTTTCCCTAAGCTTCATAATGTTCTTTAGTGCTTAGCTGTACTGAGCTCACTAAGAATCCGAGGACCAAGACATCTGTCGACCAGGAGGGTGTCTTTCATCACCTCAAGGAAAATACTAAGAGGTTATGACTGTTTTATTAGTGATAGGTCTCTACTATTAAGAAGAACCGCAGTCTTAAAAGGAAAACTAGAACTTGGCGTTTAGTGTACATGGCTTGTGTGAACGAGATAACATGCCAATGTAGGTAAAAACTGTTACAGTACACACAATTTCTATAATTTAAGATCATCTGCAGAAACGGAACGGTTATTTGACTGTCAGTGGATACTCAGAATTTAAAAAAAAAAAAAAAAAATACTGTTTGATGACACATTCCTGAGGATGAATATATGAACTGAACTCGGTGGATATTACTCTGAAGTCTTAAATCAAAGCCGCGAGGGATTAGCCGAGCGGTTTAAGGCGCTGCAGTCATGGACTGTGCGGCTGGTCCCGGCGGAGGTTCGAGTCCTCCTTCGGGCATGGGTGTGTGTGTTTGTCCTTAGGATAATTTAGGTTAAGTAGTGTGTAAGCTTAGGGACTGATGACCTTAGCAGTTAAGTCCCATAAGATTTCACACACACGCATGTCTTAAATCAAACACCCCTTAGATTGCAGAAGTACTCTGCTGCTTTTGGCCTCTCTGCTTGAATAATTTTATAACAAATTATTGCCTCTCATTTTTAACGACATGTTGACACCGAATTTACAAATTTTGTTTCGTAAGCTACTGGCGCTGTTTTATCCGATACCACAAACAGGAATCAGGTTCAGCAAAGCGGACATGGATGTAGTATACCTTCCATGAAGTGTATCATAATGATTATCTTCTATCATAGAGAGGCCGATGATGGTGTAACAGAAAACAAACTGATTACAATAAAAATTAAACTTATAAATATAGCGGGAGGTGTCATACCTACTACATGAAAATGAGTCTGAATCTGCAGGCAGAACGGTTTGCCACCATGGACGTTTCCAGGGCTGTCAGCGATTATACTACACTAGGAACAGTTTTAATGATTTCTTTCGTGAGTGATAATGTGGATATGTATGCTGAAACGGGAAGCCGTCCAAGGGTGTTACTATCGGCTGTTTCGGAATGACAAAATCTGGCCAGCGTAGAGAGCTCGATGGACTACTAAAGATGATCGAAGTGAATAGAAGACATCATAATCATAGTCATCACCACCGTCATCATGACTGCCTGTAGACTTTTCCATGCATTTTCAGGTAAACGCATTCATGTAGCTCCTACTGTTTTTCAGACACCATTTACCCAGCTTCCAGATGTCTCCTTTTCTCACTTCGTGGAAACCACTGGAGAACTTTCCTTGTCCACCTACCGCCCATTCGCCTGACTACTAGCACCACCCACTTCCCTTTCATCATATTACCGTCATAATTACGTCTCGGACTCCAGTTCGTTTTTCTGACTGTTTTAGCACTTGCCAACATGGGTCCCTTCATTGTCCGCTCATCTATCCTCAGTTCTTGTCTGGTTCTCCTACAAACCACCCGTGTCACACTGTCGTTAAACTGAAACTGTTGTACAAATCGACTGTAAGCTTCTATTTTCAGACGCATCAGATGCTTAGTTTTGGAAACCCTACTAGCTTGACAAAAGCACACTTCATTTTAACTTCTGCATTATTTTGTACTCATTGTACATTATTTCAGTCTTATCATAATCTATATTCTGCCCAACGTTCAAACAGTCTATCTCACTTTTATGTTACCCAGTGTTGTTGGTCAGCACTTGAGGCAAACATTACTATGTCCTCAGCAAAACGGCAGGTGAGTCCCACTGAAACATGTTCGTTGTTTGGCTTCCCAATTAAAGAATTTGTGATTTTTCCCTTGCGACATCTGAGAATAGTTTTGGTGATATAAAGTTTTCTTGTTCGCCTCCTCTTCTGTTATTCATTTCATTCAACAGGTCTTGTAATTCTTTGTCACTTTCATTGAGGATAGACACGTCATCGGCGAATCTATTCACTGAGATTTCTGTTTTAATCTCAGTTATCAACATTTCTTTTATTCTCGTCATTCTTAATCACTCATGCAGGTTGGGCACCTAAGGAGAAACCCGGCATCCCTGCCTAACACATTTTCTAATCTGATCACTTTTCTTTCGGTCTTTCAATCTTATTTTTCCGTCTCGATTGTTGCACATATTGTAAACAACTAACCTTTTCCATTGCTTATACCCATTTTTATCACATTTCAATTTGGACAGTATAGCGAATGCATTGTCCATCGTCATAACTAAAATACATAAAAGTCAATAGCCATTACAGTAGTACACGCTTGTATGACTACCAGCACCACAAACGACGAAGAGATTGAAAGAATGTGTAATGGGATAAAATAAATTAAAGGAAAGGAATGGAAGATGAAACAGTAGCACAACATGGAATGGAGGAAAGAAATGAAAGGGCGGCCGCCTGGTAGAATATTATACAGTGCTCAGTTTAATCATTTGTAACACTTGGTTTAAGAATAATAAGACGGTTTTAAACGTGAGTGGGACGTGGAGACACCTAATGGTTTTAGACGAGTTACTTATTAGTAAGATACTGAGCTCTAAACCAGATTTATAAAGTGTAATGTTTTCAGGAGTATATGTGAGCTCTGGCCACAATTTATTCGTTCTGAACTGCAGATTTAAACCTGACAAACTATATAGATATCTTTGTAGACGTCTATAAAAGAAGGTACGGTTTAGAATTCACGACTTCTAGGAACATACGGCCCAGCACGCCAGTATCGTTTATTTTTGAGAGATGCATATGGGGCTTGTATATGGCATAATGGAATGCCGAAACTGGTAGTAAAAATAAAATAACATCTGAACTGCAGGTTTTTTGGCGAATTTTATTGTTAAAACATGACAAAATGTTATTGATTAGAGGAGAAACACAAAGCTGTTGCTGTGATATACGTACCGTCTGCAGGAAACACAAACAAATCTTTGGAGAAAAAGCAAGCAGATGAATGAATTTCAGGAGCTCAGATGGAAAACTAAAACTAAGGTGTGAAGAAAGGCTGAAAAATGAAATAAATGTATAGAAGGACTAGACAAACGAAACTAAATTGAGAACAATACTATAGGAAGGGAAGAGGAAGTAGATGAAGACGGTGAGGAAGCGGTATATCTCGAAAGCGAAAGCACGTACGTGATACCTCTTGCATTGATTTTTAATGCCAGAAAAACCTGGTGTTATCAGATTGATCCTATGAGTTAAAGTTGATACTTCCCTTTCGCATTAGCAGGAAACCGTGCTGCTGACGCCTTGTGAGTTAATAACTAAAAACCAACATTATACGTGGATAACATAGACAAAGCTGGAAACTGCAGCTGTGCGGTCTAATAATGACACCTATCTGTTTGTTGCTTTGAATGCAACTGTTCTTTTTTATTTTTGCCTATATTGCAAAGGGACGCATAAATACAAGTCAGCTACTACCTTTCACTTCGATGCCACAGACTGTTTAGAAATTAAGATGAACATATAACAGTTGAGGACATCAATACTGAATAGTGCTTAAGCTTGTAAGAATAAGTAAGTACTCTGAACCACTGAATCATGTGTCGGAAAGCGCATCAAGTAGCTACAAGGGTAAGGGAATTATCTTCGCCTAAACCTTGTGCAGAGACAACTACGAGGGAAGAGGAACTGGTAACCGCCCGTCATATTACCTCCTGAAGATTCGGATGTTGTGGCCAAAACTTGGCTTGCACTCCCTCGAGCAGCGCCCAGTGGAGTAAACGACGATGAATTAGAATTCATTCCGATTGAATGCCTTCGAATAGATCTGGATATTCCTAACTCTGCGGAACACCAAGAGCTGGGTGCTGTACTCCGTGCTAGCACGAAATCACATCTGCAGAATTCTTGTGATTGGCCCGTGAGAGAGACTTGAGGTAAGTCTAAGCTAACTAAACGAAACGAACTAAATAAGAATGGATCACGTCTGATTTGTTCTTTTATTAGATCAGTTTGGGAGGAGTGACGTAAGCAGTCATCCCTTTCACATAGTCCTGATGTCAGCACAACGGACGAATGGTAACAAGTGAGATCTTTTTGCTGGGGTAGGGGGCTGAGTCTACTTTCTAATGTTGGTAGGAACCAAAAACGTGTACCATGAGGCCTTGGAAGCATGTTTGTTAAGGGGACTCAGTCCACTTCTTTCTAACGGAATTCTGCCACAAACCTTCGCACGACCGTCATTGCAGCTTGTTCAAGGACGACAAGGTTTTTAAATGAGCTTTTCCGCGTCTCAGTAAATCTCTTAAATAGTAGGGTATAATAATTGCTCAAATAGCTCTACCTCTCCTAACCTATTAACAAGTAAGGGGCAGTCAAATGAAGAAGAGACATATAGAAGAAAGTAAATTAGCTACTTATTATTTCTGAAGTAATTGTCATAACTTTTACTACATTTATCCTACTGCGGGACGAACCAAGGTTGTACCCAGGCGTGCACATCTTCGAAGAAAACGACGGCCATGATTGTGTTTCTTGAGTGCTCCAAAAGTATGGAAATCGCATAGGCAGAGATCGGATCTGTATGGAGGATATGTAAGGGCTTCCCAGTGAAACTTCTGCAGCGTAGACGTGTGGACCGGTATTATCCTGAAACTGAATGGTGCCGTCTGTCAACATTCCTGGACGTCTGGACTATGCTGCTGAAGTTTCGCTGGAAAGCCTTTACACAACCTCCGTACAGTCCCCTTGTCTCCCCAAGCGATTTACATAGTTTTGGAGCCCTGAAGAAAGGCACTTGTGCCCGTCGATGTGCTTCGGGCGAAGAGCTATACTCTTAGGTACAATCATGGTTCAGTAGGCAACAGCAAACATTTTTCCATGAAGGAACTTACGATCTTGTCTCATCGTAGTATACTTTTGAAATAGTAAACAATTTACTTACCTTTTTTCCATGTCTCGTTTTCATTTCACGGCCCTTATACAGGGTGAGTCACGTAAGACGTAAAATCCCTTTTATTTCGTGAAGGAGTACACATATCGAAAGGCGGTTTCCAGAAAATGTTAGAGCGTCAGGGCCACGTGTCTTTTTGTTTGTTTAATGCTTTTAGCGCTCGTATCAACGAAAATACTGAAGCAAGTACGTTTTTTTAAAAATGAAACAGTATCCTTTTTATAACTGCATTCGATAAGTCTTCAGAAAACAATTATAGTCATTAGTGTTTGTTCATGTTGACGTTGAAACCTTTCGTAAAAAAATTCGAGAAATGTGATAGATTTCGAGAGCCCGGTGGCCGAAATCAGCATTAGCGGTGCAAAAACTACCAAGCAGAGAGCTCGTGCTACGCTGTGTCAGAATATCAACACATTTGCCTGTTTACTTGTCTGCACTTCGGGCGGCTTATTTCTGCTTAAGTATTCGTTCCATGCAGGCATTTACACCAAAGAGGAGTGGTTGGATATACTACTTTTATGTGGCGAACGATACAGGACCATCTATCCGGATCGCCAATGTCCGATGGGCCATGCAATTCACGAATTGTTAAGACGCTAGTGCGGACAGGCTGCTTGAAGACAGAAAGAATCAAAAAAGAAAACTGCAACCGTAGAGAAGACGAAGAAGTTATTCTGGCTGAGACGCTAATGAATCCACACAGTGGTACGAGGCATATTGCTAAGGAATGTGGAATCAGCCTACGAGTGTCATTCGCATCCTGCATCGACAGAAATTTCGTCTGTCAATACATCAGACACTCGGCAGCCACGATTTCGAACGTCGTACAGAATTTTGTCGGCTTGCCCTTCAGCAGCTGAGAGCCCTTGTTTTTCCAACGTCTGCTCTTTCCAGATGAAGCACTGTTTACTAATCACGCTAAAGTTAATTTCCATAACTTGCACTACTGGGCGGCCGAAAATCCACACTTGTTTCGACAGGTGCAACATTCACGGTCTTGGAGCGTAAACATATAGTGCGGCACCATAGCAAATTACATTGTGGGGACCTCAGGCATTCTAAATTGACATTCGTACGCATACTTTCTGACGAACATTCTGCCGGTTCTTCTAGAAGAGGTACCACTGGTTATTCGATAGTGTATGTGACTCCAATACGACTGCTCATCTACATCTACATCTACATCCATACTTCGCAAGCCACCTGACGGTGTGTGGCGGAGGGTACCCTGAGTACCTCTATCGGTTCTCCCTTCTATTCCAGTCTCCTATTGTTCGTGGAAAGAAGGATTATCTGTGTGATTCTCTGTGGGCTCTAATCTCTCTGATTTTATCCTCATGGTCTCTTCGCGAGATATACGTAGGAGGGAGCAATATACTGCTGGACTCTTCGGTGAAGGTATGTTCTCGAAACTTTAACAAAAGCCCGTACCGAGCTACTGAGCATCTCTCCTGCAGAGTCTTCCACTGGAGTTTATTCATCATCTCCGTAACGCTTTCGCGATTACTAAATGATCCTGTAACGAAGCGCGCTGCTCTCCGTTAGATCTTCCCTATCTCTTCTATCAACCCTATCTGGTACAGATCCCACACCGCTGTGCAGTATTCAAGCAGTGGGCGAACAAGCGTACTGTAACCTACTTCCTTTGTTTTCGGATTGCATTCCCTTAGGATTCTTCCAATGAATCTCAGTCTGGCATCTGCTTCACCGACCATCAACTTTATATGATCATTCCATTTTAAATCACTCCTAATGCGTACTCCCAGATAATTTATGGAATTAATTGCTTCCAGTTGCTGACCTGCTATTTTGTTGCTAAATGATAAGGGATCTATCTTTCTATGTATTCGCAGCACATTACATTTGTCTACATTGAGATTCAATTGCCATTCCCTGCAGATCCTCCTGCATTTCAGTACAATTATCCATTGTTACAACCTCTCGATACACCACAGCATCATCTGCAAAAAGCCTCAGTGAACTTCCGATGTCATCCACCAGGTCATTTATGTATATTGTGAACAGCAACGGTCCCATGACACTCCCCTGTGGCACACCTGAAATCACTCTTACTTCGGAAGACTTCTCTCCACTGAGAATGACATGCTGCGTTCTGTTATCTAGGAACTCCTCAATCCAATCACACAATTGTTCTGATAGTCCATATGCTCTTACTTTGTTCATTAAACGACTGTGGGGAACTGTATCAAACGCCTTGCGGAAGTCAAGAAACACGGCATCTACCTGTGAACCAGTGTCTATGGCCCTCTGAGTCTCGTGGACGAATAGCGCGAGATGGGTTTCACACGACCGTCTTTTTCGAAACTCATGCTGATTCCTACAGAGTAGGTTTCTAGTCTCCAGGAAAGTCATTATACTCGAACATAATACGTGTTCCAAAATTCTACAACTGATCGACGTTAGGTCTATAGTTCTGCACATCTGTTCGACGTCCCTTCTTGAAAACGGGGATGACCTGTGCCCTTTTCCAATCCATTGGAACGCTACGCTCTTCTAGAGACCTACGGTACACCGCTGCAAGAAGGGGGGCAAGTTCCTTCGCGTACTCTGTGTAAAATAGAACTGGTATCCCATCAGGTCCAGCGGCCTTTCCTCTTTTGAGCGATTTTAATTGTTTCTCTATCCCTCTGTCGTCTATTTCGATAGTATTTCGGCCTTTAGTCTGTCATCCTCTGTTTCAGTACCATTTTGGTCACAGAGTGTCTGGACATTTTGTTTTGATCCACCTACCGCTTTGACATAAGACCAGAATTTCTTAGGATTTTCTGCCAAGTCAATACGTAGAACTTTACTTTCGAATTCATTGAACGCCTCTCGCATAGCCCTCCTCACACTACATTTCGCTTCGCGTAATTTTTGTTTGTCTGCAAGGCTTTGGCTATGTTTATGTTTGCTGTAAAGTTCCCTTTGCTTCCGCAGCAATTTTCTAACTCGGTTGTTGTACCACGGTGGCTCTTTTCCATCTCTTACGATCTTGCTTGGCACATACTCGTCTAACGCAAATTGTACGATGGTTTTGAACTTTGTCCACTGATCCTCAGCACTATATGTACTTGAGACAAAACTTTTGTGTTGAGCCGTCAGGTACTCTGTAATCTGCTTTTTGTCACTTTTGCTAAATAGAAAAATCTTCCTACCTTTTTTTAATATTTCTATTTACGGCTGAAATCATCGATGCCGTAACCGCTTTATAATCGCTGATTCCCTGTTCTGCGTTAACTGTTTCAAATAGTTCGGGTCTGTTTGTCACCAGAAGGTCTAATATGTTATCTGCACGAGTCGGTTCTCTGCTTAACTGTTCAAGGTAGTTTTCAGATAAAGCACTTAAAAAAATTTCACTGGATACTTTGTCCCTGCCACCCGTTATGAACGTTTGAGTCTCCCAGTCTGTATCCGGCAAACTAAAATCTCCACCCAGAACTATAACATGGTGGGAAAAACTACTCGAAATATTTTCCAAATTATCCTTCAGGTGCTCAGCCACAACAGCTGCTGAGCCAGGGGGCCTATAAAGACATCCAATTACCATGTCTGAGCCTGCTTTAACCGTGACGTTCACCCAAATCATTTCACATTTCGGATCTCCGTCAATTTCCTTCGATACTATTGCACTTCTTATCGCTATAAACACGCCTCCCCCTTCACTGTCCAGCCTGTCTCTGCGGTATACATTCCAATCTGAGTTTAGGATTTCATTACTGTTTACGTCTGGTTTCAGCCAACTTTCTGTCCCTAGTACTATATGGGCATTGTGACCGTTTATTAATGAGAGCAGGTCTGGGACCTGTCCAGCTCACTCGTCCCGTGTAACGCAGATGCTGAATACGAACTTTCCTTGACCTTGGATAGGATAAAATTCTGTTGTCAAATGGCCTGCGAGGTCCCCCGATTTGACTCCTCGATTTCTTTCTTTGGTGAGCATTCAAAGGGGCAGTCTATGACGAAGCACCATGAACACCAGACGATAAGTGTCGTCTAATCGCCATTGCATTATCTTAACTTATCGTCCATTGTAATGACATCTGTTCATCGTCCATTAGAACGGCAATTGCAAATGTGCCTTTCAGTCTATGGTCAATAGTTCGAACACATGCTTAAATAAAGGATGAAGCTATTTTCCTAGCAGATTAAAACTGTACCGTACCGAGAGTCGAACTCGGGGCCTTTGCCGTTCGCGGGCAAGTGCTCTACCACTGAGCTACCCAAGCACAACTTACGACTTTTCCTCACAGCTTCACTTCCGACAAAACCTCGTCTCCTACCTTCCAAACATCACAGAAGCTCTCCTGCGAACCTTGCAAGACTAACGCTTCCGGAGGAAAGGATATTGCGGAGACATGGCTTAGCCACAGCGCGGTGGACGTCACCAGAACGAAATTTTCACTCTGCAGCGGAGTGTGCGCTGTTATGAATCTTTATGGCAGATTAAAACTGGAGGAGAGCTCTCGCAGGAGAACTTCTGTGGAGTCTGGAAGGTAGGGGGCGATGTACTGGCGGAAGTAAAACTGTTAGGAGTGGGCGTGAATCATGCTTGGGTAGCTCAGTGGAAGACTGAGAAAGACAAAGTTCCCGAGCTCGAGTCTCGGTCGGGCACACAGTTTTAATCTGCCAGGAAATTGCATATCAGCGCACACTCTGCTACAGAGTGAAAATTTCATTCTGGAAAAATTTATGTTTTATGATTTGTGTGGATAGCAAATCATTATTAGTAAATTGTTTATTTCATTTACGTGACTACTGCAACGTCATACAAGTCGACAACGTGTACTGCACGTAGCTGGCAGCACCGTCTTTACGCGCTAACGTTCAGCATGAAACGACGTTTCATTAACAAGAATATTTATTTTGAGGGGTACAGGTGGTCACCAAAGTATTTTTAATAAAATGTGTAGCTCAACGAATGTATCCCAAATGATATAATTTAGAGCAGCGAAGATAGAGACAGCTGTCCGACAGTATGCACTTTACCTCTAAAAAGCACACAGCCACGTGCAGGAGAAGATAGGTCAAATCTTCCTTCCAACATTTAATTTGATACAGTAGTTGCTTTTTGCAGCGTATAAGACCACTTTATTTTTGAAGAAGGAACATCATCAGATTTCTCTGTTTCGTCTCACGTAAATATGGCAGGATAAAAAGACCTTTGGAGAAAAGAGATCCACTTGTATGAACATCAAGAGCTCAGATGGAAAACCAATTCTAAGCAAAGAAGGGAAAGCAGAAAGGTGGAAGGAGTATACAGAGGGTCTATACAAGGGCGATGTTCTTGAGGACAATATTTTAGAAATGGAAGAGAATGTAGATGAAATGGGAGATATGATACTGCGTGAAAAGTTTGACAGAGCGCTGAAAGACTTAATTCGAAACAAGACCCCTGGAGTAGACAACATTCCATTAGAAGTACTCACAGCCTTGGGAGAGCCAGGCCTAACAAAACTCTACCATGTAGTGAGCAAGATGTATGAGACAGGCGAAATATCCTCAGACTTCAAGAAGAATATAATAATTCCAATCCCAAAGAAAGCAGGTGTTGACAGATGAGAAAATTACCGAACTATCAGTTTAATAAGTCACGGCTGCAAAATATTAACACGAATTCTTTACAGACGAATGGAAAAACTGGTAGAAGCCGACCTCGGGGAAGATCAGTTTGGATTCCGTAGAAATGTTGGAACACGTGAGGCAATACTGACCCTACGGCTTATCTTAGAAAATAGATTAAGGAAAGGCAAACCTACGTTTCTAGCATTTGTAGACTTAGAGAAAGCTTTTGACAATGTTGACTGGAATACTCTCTTTCAAATTCTGAAGGTGGCAGGGTTAAAATACAGGGAGCGAAAGGCTATTTACAATTTGTACAGAAAGCAGATGGCAGTTATAAGAGTCGAGGGGCATGAAAGGGAAGCAGTGGTTGGGAAGGGAGTGAGACAGGGTTGTAGCCTATTCCCGATGATATTCAATCTGTATATTGAGCAAGCAGTAAAGGAAACAAAAGAAAAATTCGGAGTAGGTATTAAAATCCACGGAGAAGAAATAAAAACTTTGAGGTTCGCCTATGACATTGTAATTCTGTCAGAGACAGCATATGGCCTGGAAGAGCAGCTGAACGGAATGGTCTGTGTCTTGAAAGGAGGATATAAGATGAACATCAACAAAAGCTAAACGAGAGTAATGGAATGTAGTCGAATTAAATCGGGTGATGCTGCGGGAATTAGATTAGGAAATGAGACGCTTAAAGTAGTAAATGAGTTTTGCTATTTTGGGAGCAAAATAACTGATGATGGTCGGAGTAGAGAGGACATTAAAAGTAGACTGGCAATGGCAAGGAAAGCGTTTCTGAAGAAGAGAAATTTGTTAACATCGAGTATAGATTTAAGTTTCAGGAAGTCGTTTCTGAAAGTATTTGTATGGAGTGTAGCCCTGTATGGAAATAAAGAGGGAAGGGAAATTTGTGGCACAACTTGACTAGAAGAAGGGATCAGTTGGTAGGGCATATTCTGAGGCATCAAGGGATCACAAATTTAGTATTGGAGGGCAGCGTGGAGGGTAAAAATCGTAGAGGGAGATCAAGAGATGAATACACTAAACAGTTTCAGAATGATGTAGGCTGCAGTGGATACTGGGAGATAAAGAAGCTTGCACAGGATAGAGTAGCATGGAAAGCTGCATCAAACCAGTCTCTGGACTGAAGACCACAACAACAACACGAATGTGAAATAGTTTTCCGAAGTCCTTTGTCATACGCTAGATTGTAACCTATGTCTTATTTCCATATGCAACATTCGCAGGTAATCCTGCATCTAGGTCGTAAAACGGTTCAAGGGGAAGTGAAACTTGATTTCGTAACTCAGGCCTACCCTAAGGTATACAACTACGCAGCCTGATCCGAGGCGTCTGCTTGGCAGTGTTTGCACCGCAAGTGCCGTTTCCAGCCACATTCTAGGACATTTCCCGAATTTTTTACGACAGGTTTCAAGGTCAACTTTAACAAACCCTATATCATTGTAACTGTCATCTCAAGAGCTATCGAAAGAGCAGTTGTAAAAAATATACGGTTCCGTAAGAAAAGTACTTTCTTTAATATTCCCGTTGATACCAGCGTTAAAAACACTAACCAAAGAAAAACATACGTGCCCCTCGACAATGATCTAACGTTTGTCGTATACCGCGTTTCGATATGTGTAACTGTTCACGAAATTAAAGGGATGTTACGTCTTACATGACGCAACCTGTATATGAATTACTAATTAAGAACACTATCAAAACTTTTGAAAAATGATCTCTTCCGCTTGAAAGACAATTTCATTTTCCATCTTATATGCTATGGAATCAATGTCATTTATCTCAGACGATCAACTGATTCCGGCGCTGTGGCATTTTCCAATTGGCGCTCCTCCATAGAGAGCAAATATATTATATTTTAAAAAGGGTGACGGGTTTCGGTCAATGTTTAGTCATCCTCTGGCTGTTACTATGTAAATGTTGAAAATTGTTAGAGAAGACATGAAGACGAACACAACACTAAAGGATGATATAACCACAGAATAAGTGGAAGAAGACGTAGCCTTGATGTCTGCTGTAGCAGGTGGTACGGAGCACGAACTGCTCGCTGCTGGTGTGAAAAGTAACCGCTGCATGAGGCGCAGTTGCCGTCGCACGAACAGAGAGAGCTCCACTCACCATCTCCAGCATTACGTCGACGATGGTCAATGGCCGTGAAATACAAATAAAATCAGTAAAAATATAATTGTGGAATGAAATATTTAGATCACGATAACATTCATGTAAAAATAAAAATAGATTTGCACGAACTAGAACAAAAGAATATGTAAAAGAAGCATAATAGAGAAATAAACCATTAACATTCGAACTAGATCTAAGGTGATTTGTGTGAAGACTCATGTGTAACCTATGTACAGCAAAGATGTCTCACAAGGATGCTACCAGTAACCGTAACAACGGTATGGAGATCGATACGTTACTATTTCAAGACAAAGATACAGAAAGATGGCTTACAATTTTTTACTCGGAACGTAATCAGAATTGTATACAGAAGAAACACAACAGAAACAGTGCCAATGATACTAAAAAAAATATACAAGAATGACCAAAGAAAATAAACCATTGACATTAAAATTAGGTGGTGTAGACTGTGTTTGTTATATTTTTAAAAGAATAGAGGCTTTTGAAATTCGGTGTTACGAAATAATGCAGAAGTTAAAATGGGTAGCTCGAATAACTACCGAAGAGGTAGACTTCAGTTAAGTAAGTGATTGCTTGATGAGAGACATCCTAGGGGGTTCAGTAAATTGGTAGCTTGGTAATGGAGCATAGTGGGTGTGAGGAGGGAGTACAAATTTTCGAGGGTGAGCAGGGCAATAAACAGGTTCAAATCTCTGTAGGTTGCATCCGTTGCGCAGAGATAAGGATACTTTGCACATGGTAGACCAACGGCGACAACTGCATCAAACCAGCCTTGGGAGTGAAAGCCATAACAAAACAACTCAGTTTTGAACAGTTTAAGGTCATAATAATATAGTTCAAAACATAGACTCGGCACTCGTTTGTGCAGCGTGGAGGATGCCCGTGGCTCCCCGGCCTCCGCAGCGCCAGCAGCAAGAAGCGGCTACCGCACGCCCAGCTTCTCCTCCTCCCAGCCATTAATCCAGATCACACGCGCTCCTGCGCTCCAGGCGTGAGCCGGTCTCTGATCTAATCGCGCGGTAGGTTATCCACGAATTTATGGCGTATCGCGGTGACGCGCCGTACTAACAGGTGTTTTTCATCGTCAGCGTTCGTGTGTTGACAGGAAAATTGATTATAAAAGGAAGTGTGTCAATCAATAGCAGCAGGTTAGCGGATCCTAGTTTGATTTCTGTGGTGGGAAGTGGGGAGTGGGGGAAAAGGGGGTCGGAGTCACTGATTCTTACTTCCCCTCTGCCTCCCTACCCCTTTCCGACAACTAAACCTTGCCTTGAACCGCACTTTCAATGTAACATAGTTGTCTAAGATTTAATAATAATTACGACAAAAAAGGAGAATTATCCAAATAGGACCATTACTCCCGATTGTCGGATTATATGGCGGGCGACAGACGGGCTCTACATCCAGGAATGACGGTCTGGGGTGCGATATCATATCGTAGCAGGACCTCTTTGATTATAATGGGAAGCACCCTTGCAGCACAGCGGTTCGTCGACAATGTTCTACGGTACGTTTTGTTGCCGAACAAGGCACGCCATACATTTCAGCAAGATAATGCCCGCCCGCACACGGAGAGAGCTTCTGCTGCTTGTCTTCGTTCTTGCCAAACCCTACCGTGGCCAGCAAGTTCCCCGGATCTCTCCCCACTTGAGTATGTCTCGAGCACTAACGGCAAGGATCTCCAACCATTTCAAGATTTTAACGATCTAACGCTCCAATTGGACAGAATTTAGCACGATATTCCTCAGGAGGACATCCAAAAACTCTATCAATTAACGCCAAGTCGAATAACTACTTGCATAAGGACCAGAGATGGACCAAAGCATTATTGACTTGCTCAATTCGTGGAGCTCTTTCTCCTGAATAAGTCATCTATTTTTTCTGAAATTGTAATTATTTGTTTGGACACGTACGCCACGTTTACCGATTTTCGTCCCATTCGGATAATTCACTCCTGGTGCATCGCCTTTTTTTTGTCTTACAATGTATAGTATTAATTGGTTTACGTTATTGCCTAGTAAATCACTTTAGCGTGTGTCGTGCTGTTGATTTATAAATTATAACTCACAACTTTGACAACACACGATGCAAAATTCAAGTGATCACTCACTGTTATCAATTTTGTTATCTCGAACACAGGTCTGCGTGTTGTGGCTGCGTTGAGCAAATACTATTTCCGACTTTAATATCCACACCCGTTTCGGTGAAGTTTCACCATCCCTTTAAATCCATTTCATTTTCTTAATATCACATCCTGATGTTTGTATAGCTGTCTGTCAGATGCAGTACGAGTGAGCACAATAACAGTTCTACTGCAAACAGCGGATCGCTACAAGAGTAATGGAATGTTGTCAGATTAAATAAAGTCATTTTGAGAGAATTACATCAGCAAATCTGACACTGCAAATAGTAGAAGAATTTTGCTATTCGGACAGCCAAATAACTGATGATAGCCGAAGTAGAGAAGATATAAAATGCAGACCTGGCAATAGCAAGAAAAACATTTCTGAGAAAGAAAAATTTGTGAGCATATAATACTATTTCAAGAGTGAGGAAGTTTTTTGTGAAGGTATCGGTCTGAAGTTCAGCCTTGTATGGATGTGAATCGTGGACAACAAGCAGTTCAAGAAAGAAGACAATAGAAGCTTTCGAAATGTGATTCTACATAAGGATACTGAAAATTAGACAGGTTGGCGAAGTAACTAACGGCGATATACGGAACTGAAATGGGGAAAAAAGAAATTTATGGTAAAAATTGACTAAAAGAAAGGATCGGATGATAAAATCCATCCTGAGGCTTAAAGAAATCGTCAATTTGATAATGGAGGAACTGGGGGGGGGGGGGGGGGGAAGGAGAGAGGAGGGAGGTAAGATTGCAGAGGGTGACCAAGAGAAAACTGCAATAAGCAGGTTCAAATGGGTGTAGCTTGTATTGGCTAATCAGAGATGAAGAGAATTGTACAGGATAGGCTAGCATGGAGAAGTCCACCATATCGGTCCTCGGACTGAACACCACCACTACCACCACCACCATCACCATAACGACAGCACGTGAATCAAAATACAGAAGATTTTACATATTCTGTGACGTTGAAATCACAACATATGCAGCAGAAATCAGAAAAAATTCACTGATTCTGTGACGTTGGCATCGCAACGGTCTTTCGAGCAAACAGAAGCTCTGAAGATGAATCAGTGCTACGGAATATACGTTCAAGAATAAAACTCGCTGTTGACACAGGACAGTTTTCAAAAATAGCCATCTGTTTAAGAGATTGCATTCTCTCCAGCAAATCGCACTGGCAGCCCGTTACGTATTTCACTTTAGTACCACGGCCACTTTTTTCTAGAACCATTCCCATTTCACTTTCTCTCGTCTAGATATCCTTGTTTAATGCCAATCCTATCGCAGCGTACACAGTATTCCTTACTCCGCCACCCCCTCCACTCGCTCCCCGTCATAATTACAGATTATCGCTTCCAATTATCCCAACTCCCAACGGTCAAACTGCATATGCTTGGGAAAAACTCACTTCCAACTCCCCACTCTGTCTAGTCCCCAAGCATATCTGGCATCTTTTTACGTCCCATAATTCCATTCAGTCAGAGGTTTTTTACTCATATCTGGTAATCAAGTTTACATCAGCAGCATTACAACACCAGCTCCATCACCATAGCAGATGCACATCTCCACATGACCATTATCTGATTTAATCGATTAAATTCGGAAACTTTTATCATCATTTTACGTTTTCGTATTCACCTTTATTGTAATCAATTCTTGCACGGTTTGTGAGTACACTACTGGCCATTAAAATTCCTACACCAAGAAGAAATGTAGATGATAAACGGGTATTCATTGGACAAATATATTATACTAGAACTGACATGTGATTACATTTTCACGCAGTTTGGGTGCATAGATCCTGAGAAATCAGTACCCCGAACAACTACCTCTGGCCGTAATAACGGCCATGATACGCCTGGGCATTGAGTCAAACAGAGCTTGTATGGCGTGTATGGCGTGTACAGGTACAGTTGCCCATGCACCTTCAACACCAGACCACAGTTCATCAAGAGTAGTGACTGGCGTATTGTGACGAGCCAGATGCTCGGCCACCATTGACCAGACGTTTTCAACTGGTGAGAGATCTGGAGAATGTGCTGGCCAGGGCAGCAGTCGAACATTTTCTGTATCCAGAAAGGCCCATACAGGACTTGCAACATGCGGTCGTGCATTATCCTGCTCAAATGTAGGGTTTCGTACGGATCGTATGAAGGGTAGAGCCACGGGTTGTAACACATCTGAAATGTGACGTCCACTGTTCAAAGTGCCGTCAGTGCGAACAAGTGGTGACCGAGACGTCTAACCAATGGCACACCATACCATCACGCCGGGTGATACGCCAGTATGGCGATGACGAATACACGCTTCCAATGTGCGTTCACCGCGATGTCGCCAAACACTGACGCGACCATCATGATGCTGTAAACAGAACCTGGATTCATCCGAAAAAATGACGTTTTGCCATTCGTGAACCCAGGTTCGTCGTTGAGTACACCATCGCAGGCGCTCCTGTCTGTGATGCAGCGTCAAGGGTAGCCGCAGCCATGGTCCCCGAGCTGATAGTCCATGCTGCTGCAAACGTGGTGGAACTGCTCATGTAGATAGTTGTTGTCTTGCAAACGTCCCCATCTGTTCAAATGGCTCTGAGCACTATGGGACTCAACTGCTGTGGTCATAAGTCCCCTAGAACTTAGAACTACTTAAACCTAACTAACCTAAGGACAGCACACAACACCCAGCCATCACGAGGCAGAGAAAATCCCTGACCCCGCCGGGAATCGAACCCGGGAACCCGGGCGTGGGAAGCGAGAACGCTACCGCACGACCCCCATCTGTTGACTCAGGGATCGAGACGTGGCTGCACGATCCTTTACAGCCATGCGGATTAGATGCCTGTCATCTCGACTGCTAGTGATACGAGGCCGTTTGGGATCCAGCACGGCGTTCTGTGTTACCCTCCTGAACCCACCGATTCCGTATTCTGCTAACAGTCATTGGATCTCGACCAATGCGATCAGCAATATCGCTATACGATAAACCGCTATCGCGATAGGCTACAATCCGACCTTTATCAAAGTCGGAAACGTGATGGTACGCATTTCTCCTCACACGAGGCATCACAACAACTTTTCACGAGGCAACGCTGGTCAACTGCCGTTTGTGTATGAGAAATCGGTTGGAAGCTTTCCTCATGTCAGCAAGTTGTAGGTGTCGCCACCGGCGCCAACCTGGTGTGAATGCTCTGAAAAGCTAATCATTTGCATATCACAGCATTTTCTTTCTGTCGGTTAAATTTCTCGTATGTAACACGCCATCTTCGTGGTGTAGCAATTTTAACTGCCAGTAGTGCAGATACTTATCTGCCGCCAGCCCGTTCCTCTTTGTGGGAATGGAACAAAAAATTAACTAAAAGCAACAGCAGCAGCGACAGGTGGTAGCAGAAAAATAGCTTATACACGGTGAGAATTGTAGAGAACGACCTGTATCAACGACAATGCCGGCACCCGACTACGAATCTACGAACCAAAGGTGCCGTATCATCGCCGGCCGCGGTGGCCGTGCGTTTCTGGCGCTGCAGTCCGGAACCGCGGGACTGCTACGGTCGCAGGTTCGAATCCTGCCTCGGGCATGGATGTGTGTGATGTCCTTAGGTTAGTTAGGTTTAAGTAGTTCTAAGTTCTAGGGGACTGATGACCTAAGATGTTAAGTCCCATAGTGCTCAGAGCCATTTTGCCATATCATCGTTGACCTCCGACGACGCTCCCTGTGACCGTTTAGCAAATGCGGATATCACACGATGCCAGCACCAACAACAGTATGTGAAACTGTAAGCATTGACACTTTAAACTGTTATGAAAATTATCAAGATTGACATTAATTCAGTTCATCTGATAATGAAACTAATTGTTCCAAAACTTGTTGCTCATTCAAGAAAATAAAAATGGGATGAGGTTGAGTAAATCGCGGCCGTTTGTAGAAAATTCAAATTCTCGGCTTTTTTTTTCGGAAACACCAATCGCACAAACCTAGCGAGGCTGTGCATCTACACTCCTGGAAATTGAAATAAGAACACTGTGAATTCATTGTCCCAGGAAGGGGAAACTTTATTGACACATTCCTGGGGTCAGATACATCACATGATCACACTGACAGAACCACAGGCACATAGACACAGGCAACAGAGCATGCACAATGTCGGCACTAGTACAGTGTATATCCACCTTTCGCAGCAATGCAAGCTGCTATTCTCCCATGGAGACGATTGTAGAGATGCTGGATGTAGTCTTGTGGAACGGCTTGCCATGCCATTTCCACCTGGCGCCTCAGTTGGACCAACGTTCGTGCTGGACGTGCAGACCGCGTGAGACGACGCTTCATCCAGTCCCAAACATGCTCAATGGGGGACAGATCCGGAGATCTTGCTGGCCAGGGTAGTTCACTTACACCTTCTAGAGCACGTTGGGTGGCACGGGATACATGCGGACGTGCACTGTCCTGTTGGAACAGCAAGTTCCCTTGCCGGTCTAGGAATGGTAGAACGATGGGTTCGATGACGGTTTGGATGTACCGTGCACTATTCAGTGTCCCCTCGACGATCACCAGTGGTGTACGGCCAGTGTAGGAGATCGCTCCCCACACCATGATGCCGGGTGTTGGCCCTGTGTGCCTCGGTCGTATGCAGTCCTGATTGTGGCGCTCACCTGCACGGCGCCAAACACGCATACGGCCATCATTGGCACCAAGGCAGAAGCGACTCTCATCGCTGAAGACGACACGTCTCCATTCGTCCCTCCATTCACGCCTGTCGCGACACCACTGGAGGCGGGCTGCACGATGTTGGGGCGTGAGCGGAAGACGGCCTAACGGTGTGCGGAACCGTAGCCCAGCTTCATGGAGACGGTTGCGAATGGTCCTCGCCGATACCCCAGGAGCAACAGTGTCCCTAATTTGCTGGGAAGTGGCGGTGCGGTCCCCTACGGCACTGCGTAGGATCCTACGGTCTTGGCGTGCATCCGTGCGTCGCTGCGGTCCGGTCCCAGGTCGACGGGCACGTGCACCTTCCGCCGACCACTGGCGACAACATCGATGTACTGTGGAGACCTCACGCCCCACGTGTTGAGCAATTCGGCGGTACGTCCACCCGGCCTCCCGCATGCCCACTATACGCCCTCGCTCAAAGTCCGTCAACTGCACATACGGTTCACGTCCACGCTGTCGCGGCATGCTACCAGTGTTAAAGACTGCGATGGAGCTCCGTATGCCACGGCAAACTGGCTGACACTGACGGCGGCAGTGCACAAATGCTGCGCAGCTAGCGCCATTCGACGGCCAACACCGCGGTTCTGGTGTGTCCGCTGTGCCGTGCGTGTGATCATTGCTTGTACAGCCCTCTCGCAGTGTCCGGAGCAAGTATGGTGGGTCTGACACACCGGTGTCAATGTGTTCTTTTTTCCATTTCCAGGAGTGTATCAAGGCAGAAGTTTAAATCCCTTTCTGACCATTCTACTGTGGGTTTTCCATGGTTTCCTTAAATCGCTCAAGGCAAATACCCGAATGGTTGGTTTGAAAAGAATACGGTTAATTTCTTTCCCCACCCCTCTCCAATACGAATTTTTGCTCCACCTTTTATTCCCTAAACCTTGACGTCTTCTTTTGCGTCTACAACACACAGGGAACAACTGAAGACAACAGAAAAGGTGACCAGTCTCAAAATTGGATGGTACATACACAACAAAAAAGTCCACAAATTAGACTACTTATGAAAATCAGAACCCTTGAGACAGCTAGTGATCAGTTCGCCAACTAATATGCAACTCCTGTCTGTTTCCGCATAGGCAGAAAGTTCAAAACGAAGCATTCTGAACGACTCAGATCCCTAGAAATAAACATGAGACACTACTTTGTTGTTGGAAATATAATAAACCCAAAATTGGGAAGGTGCGAATAGGACTCGCGCACTGAGGGTTCCGTACAAACGTACTTACGGATCAGGGTACATAGACTATAAGAGTAGGCCATTTCGGAGAGTATCTCAGACTGGTCAGTGACGTATTACGTCACTTAGCAACCAGCATTGACACGGTAGCGCAATCGTTCATTGGTAAGGCAAACTGCAAAATAATTTTTCGCGTCTCTTTTCATTCCATTTTTAGCATCTGACTTATGGGGTTCAAAGATGATTCGAAAGAATTAGTTTTTGAAATATTCGAAATGAAATGTTGAGCGGTAAAAGCACTGATGACGCACTTGTTAACACCCAAAGCTAGTTCTAGATGCTCGTCACTAAACCTTACCCTTAAAGAAAACGCTGAATATTTTACAGTCTTACGTGCAACTTTAGTTCAGACATATTTACAGAATATTATGAGAGTGATGCCGAAAGTTACCTAATGATGATGACGTGGAAAATGTAATTCGAAGTTGCTGAAGATGAGGCGGCTCAGAGAACACTTCTTATCGCCGAATAGGCCGGTTCATTGCATGCCATTTGGCTGTTTTATTCAAAAAACTAATGCTAATAAAAGTTTTCGATCTTACATAAAAATCAATAGTATTTTTCCGATGGCGAGAAATCCTGGTTGTACTAGTACTGTTACTGATACCATCAAGCGTCTGCAAGGTGAAATATTTGTTCCATGAAAAAACGCAAAAATAATTTTGAAATCTGACATGTGGAGACGTAAGCCCACCTTTCGAATTTGCACCTATCCAGTCTTGTTCAGCTGTTACTTTTGCGTCGACATGGCGTTTTGCTGTTGTAATTCCTAATGAGCTCTTGATGTTTTAGCACCCGAATGCGATGTATCCTGCCAAGTATTTTAAGGCATCGCGAGTAACATCTTCATTGGAGATCGCTGAATCACTGAGATCGCAATTTCGATGCAAATCTTTCTCATCTGATGTATCGTGACGTGACATGTCAGGTACTTTGAGGCAAAACTCAGTAGAAGAAAAAAATTATTCGGACACTATATCTTCTGCAGAAGTTTACTCTTTGTCCTCTGCAATGGAAGCACCAAGGGACAAAGGGATATTTGTCACACTGCCAGTCGGTATTAGTAGGCGAATTCTATTTTTAACCTCTGATGGCTTTGGATTGTTATAAAATGCAGCAAGACCAAGAAGTCTAGAAAAACAATTTTCGAGACTATTTTGATTTAGGCTGATAGTCAACATGTAGGTGCCCCTGAATTTTTCAAATCTGTGAAAAACCCAAAAAGTGCATTTATTGGTGTAACTAATATTTTTTGAAACGGTAGGAGGCTCTTTTCCCTACTCGCATATTAGAGCAAATTTCCAAAAACCTCTTCAGGCAATTTTCTTAAATTCTGAGGTTGTAACCAAGCGTCCTTCGAGATATTAGCGGAGAATGTATCTCACAGCTTGGGCAGTGTGACATGAAAATAACTGTGCAGGCGTCTAATGCTGTGACGTGCACGTCTACCCACTTTCACCTGAGCTTGCGATAAGTGTTAGGTGATCGAAAGATCACTTGTCTGATGCTGCTGAGACCTTCTGTTACAGTCATTGTACATAAGGTGTAAGTAGGCTGTTTAGGTTTTTTTTATTGGTAACGCCACGTAGCGCTCTGTATGAAAATCACTGGCTGTGCTGTGTGCAGTCTGTGGCTGGTTTGCATTGTTGTTTGCTATTGTAGTATTGGGCAGTTGGATGTGAACAGCGCGTAGCGTTCGCAGTTGGAGGTGAGCCGCCAGCAGTGATGGATGTGGGGAGAGAGATGGTGGAATTTTGAGAGCGGATGATCTGGACGTGTGTCCATTAGAGACAGTAAATTTGTAAGTTCATGACATCCAGTCTTACAAATTTACTGTCTCTAATGGACACACGTTCAGATCATCCGCTCTCAAAATTCCGCCATCTCTCTCCCCACATCCATCACTGCTGGCGGCTCACCTCCAACTGCGAACGCTACGCGCTGTTCACATCCAACTGCCCAATACTACAATAGCAAACAATATATATATATATATATATATATATATATATATATATATATATATATAAAGACCTTTGAACACTTTTAAGCTGTAGTGGCGTTGGCTGTATTGCAGTAGTTCGAGTAACGAAGATTTTTGTGAGGTAAGTGATTTGTGAAAGGTATAGGTTAATGTTAGTCAGGGCCATTCTTTTGTAGGTATTATTAAAAGTCAGATTGCGTTGCGCTAAAAATATTGTGTGCCAATTTAGTGATGATCAGAATAAGTGAAGTGAGAAATGTCTGAGTACGTTCAGTTTTGCTCAGCTGTTTGAAAAGCAAATAATGTAAGGAGTTTATCACCACAGTCACTCATAAATTTTTCTAAGGGGATGTTTCATATGTCGACCCTTAGCCGAGGATACCTCACTGGAATCTTCCGATTTTTTTTTGTAGTTTGTGTAATTAGTGTAGCTTTTGTTTATTGCTAGCGCGTAATTGTAGAGAGAATCTCCTTTGTAGTTGCAGTCTTTCATTGTTGTACAGTAAAACAGTTGAGGCATGCATGTAGATTTGCACCAAGTATTTCGCAGCTGCGCTTGCAATTAACTAGATATTATTTTCAGTGCTATGTTAATGTGTTTTCTTATTTTCCTCTTCAGATCGTGCTTTTCTGTGTTATCGTGTGAAATATTGTGACAATAATAGCGTGTGAAAAACGTAACACTAGGCTCCAAAGTAAACTGAGAAATAATAGAGACGACGAAAGCAGTGTGTTAGCGACACCGTGTAATGAATTAACTAATGTTCAAAGTAGTAATTTGGTAATTGTGCATAGGGAAATGGAGCGGGCTGCAAATAATAGTGTAGGCAGTGAAACAATTAGTGAACAGGGAAGCATTATCTATCGATCGGTCGGCCATAGCTTGCCTCAGGAATCCGAAATGACAGGACACAATCTTGCGAATACTGTAGATTCAGGTTTTGCGTCCTCGCCGTTTTCTCAAATAAGTCAAAACACATTTTCTGCTTTTCAAAATGCGAATATTGCCGGTTCAAATGCACTGCCGAATAGCACTGAGGAACATGTTTCAGACACCAGTGCATTGTTATTACAATTAATGCAACAAATGGGACAAAAAACTTCAAAACTTAGACACAATGGAACAAAATCTTCAAAAGTTAGACACAATGCAACAAAACCAGAGACAAACACAACAAAAGTTTGACACAATGGAACAAAATCTTCAAAAGTTAGACACAATGGAACGAAATCTTCAAAAGTTAGACACCACACTTGAACAAACACGTGAAGATTTCACTACTGAGTTACACAGCATCGAATAGAAATGTCTAAAAGTCTGTAGTGACGTAAAAACACAAATTTGTGAGCCTTTTCAACCTATCTTTTCGAGGCATGAAAATGCATTACAGAATCACGAAGCAGCCATAAAAGAACTGCAAACTATTGTTCATGAAATCACGACACTTTGCGGGCTAAAATTGTCGCAGTTGCATCTACCGATTCGGTTACGCTACTTGCAAAACTTAAAGGACACAGTAGATACTCTGAAAATTGGTTCAGCATGACGCATGGAGGAAATTAGTTCATTATCAGAGAAACTAGTCGAACATTCGGATCAGCTAAATAATTTATCTACGAAGGTAGATGATAATCTGAATGACACAAGACTGGTAGTCTTTAATGATACAGAAGAGTATGAGCACATTAGGAAATTCAAACAAAATCAGAATCAAATTAATACGCAACACCAAAGAAATCCGTGAAGTACAAGATCAGTTGACGCAGGTAATACAAGAATTACATATTTCAGAGGACACTCGCGCTCCAATACGGGGAGAGGGACATAGAAATATGAAACAGCTACAAAATAATAACACAGGGCACTTCGGAAAGTATGAAAGAAATTGGCAAGGTTCATTGAATTTTGAGATGGAGCCGCCGAAACGACGTAACAATGACCGACATGCGACTCGCCGACATGATGATTTTGACTATAAGCTGTTTATTACTACACGTAAATTCAAAACATTTAAGAATTCCGGCAACGACATTCATCCACAAGCGTGGCTTCATCAATTATCTCATTGTTTTCCTCCCAACTGGTCATTAGAGCACAGATTAGAATTTATGTGTGGCTACTTAGAGAATGAACCAGCTGTGAGAATGCGATCGGTCATTCACGATTGTCACAGTGAAGGAGAATTTTATCATGCCTTCCTCTCAGCATATTGGTCTCAAGCTACACAAGACCGAGTAAAACATAGCATCATAATGATGAAACATTTCCCACAATCTGAATTTTCCAGTCTTGTGAAATATTTTGAAGACATGTTGCACAAGAATCAGCACCTGTCAAACCCATACAGCCCTTCAGAACTCATCGGCATTTGCTTAATCAAATTGCCTGAACATTTACGACATATTATTTTAGCAGGACGTTGCAAAGACGACACTGATGTTTTTCAGGGACTCTTACAAGAATTGGAAATCGACACTGACAATCGTGGGATGCGAAAACAGGAACACAACAATTACAGGTCACATCCGTCACAATTCCGCAATGAAAGAAATAATAACTGGACACGACAAGGCTATTCTTACAACATAAATCGTGAGCAAAACAGACACCACTCATATGACAACCGTTGGCACAGTAGTAATAATTACAGAGAAAGATCGCATTTCCATAGTAGTGAATGTGACAGAGACAACCATAGGAACAGACAATATGGAAACCAAAACAATTATTATGAAGGGAGACAGAATAAGTTCAGACACAACGGTCCTCCGCTCAGTTACGACTCAGGGAGAAGTTCTCCACCACGTGATCGACAAGAAATTAATTACAGAAATTACCGACATGACGACAGACGATATAATCATAACGACAGACCTGAATTTCATGAGGACTGGCGAGATTGAAACAGGGCAGGGCCTTCTCGTCATGGTGAATTTGTAGAAGTTAGGTCTCCAAATCCCAATAACGACGCGCGCCAACAAAGAAACAGACAATGATTCACACCGCAGGCAGCCACGTGCGCCAGCTGGCTCAGAGAAAAATAACATAGAGCCTAACCTCGAGAAAAATTCCAGTATTCTTTACCGACGTATACCACATGATAATTCTGTTGAAGCTGGAGCTATGCATAGTAGGAAGAGTAAAGGATTGCACCACATTTCACATGTAAAACCGTTTATTGAAAAATAATCTGCTTTTTAATTTAGTCTTTGCCATAAAATTTTTCACTTCACGCTACTAGTACGCGGTGTCACACTTAGAAACTGTTATAATGCAACTATGTTTTGAAGTTAACTATCCAGTCTAGAAGCTAGGGAACATATTTAGACAGTAATTACCACTGCATTGTGTTAGTGAACAGAGGACACAGTGTTACTGTGTGTGTACATTCTTGCTTGTTAGTTGCATGATTACATAACGACTATAAGGCTTACATACTTAGAACATATACCAGTACTGCTAATGATATTTTACTGCAACAGTTTGGTTTACTTGAAAATACGTTATGGTTTTAAAGTGCTTTCTGAGAGATACCAGATGACACAGTGGTTAGTTTATTTGACAGCTACACAACTATATCATGATGCTACTAATGTGTGACACAATTTACATTATTGCTTTTGCGGTGTATCTGTTTTATATCTGGACAGTTTTTCTGAATGCTTTTGTAAAGGAAAACATGTTTTAGTAGTAACTTTTGTGGTATAGCTACAATGAGACAGCCTTTTCTGTAGCACAACAATACATTAATTACTTTATCATGGCAATAAGCGTAATAACTATGATATCTATAGGCAAAGCAATTCGCTTTGTTTATTACGAGGTAAGTACATTGACTTCTACTTAACTTTGCTTACGGACGACGATAATTATGGTACTTGGCAAATTTTTTACCCTTAAGTAATGACAGAGATTATCTTACAACAAGACGCACATTTAGCGCTACGGGACACGTATTTGAGTGATTAATTTTGTACTTAAAACATTTAGTTTTTAAAGATTTTTGAATTACAGTAATACAAAGGTTTTCCGTAACACATTTCATTCGATTGCTGTAATCTGTAACACCTGATGGTATAATTACATTAATCCTCAGGGGGGTACACACTTATTTTGTGTACCATGTGTTTGGCAAGCACAAGGAGCCCTACTAATATGGTATTTGCTTATACAACTTTACACATCGGTAACATATTTCTCTATCACATAAATTACACAGCTATCTGATCATTTAACTGAGAGAGACAAACATACATTTTACTACATAAGTGACAGATGTTTACGTAATTACAGAGTTGGATAACTTCACACTTATTAAATTGTATTTTGTATGTACTTTGTGAACTGTTCATATATTTTTCGGGACCATTGTGATACTATGAGAGCTTTGAATGATGTATTTGGTATGGGATCATGATTTTTGAAGTACGTTTGAGGTAGATGACTTTATTGAAGGTTTTGAAATTATTGCAGAAAGCTATGACGTTTTTGAGATTTGACTGAGGTGTTATGATGTTATTATTACGATGACGATATGTATTATGCTGTTGAGGTATGTTTATGATCAATAAGCTGTTGCTATATGAGGAATTTATTATGGTGAAATATTGAAGAAGTGTCAACGAATATGTATATGTGTAATAAGGTAAGGAATAATGAGTAGAGGTTAGGGACTTAGATTTGTGAAAACGAATGTTGGAAACCAAGAATCGTACTTTAAGAATTATGAAATGTGTGTACATGCGTGAATGCTTCACAATACCGGCGAAAATTTTTTGGACACTGTTATATTAATAGTATTTTGTTTCTACACATTTGTAATGCAAATTCTTGACCTGTGAAATTTTTTGATATGAGACTGTCACTGTAGTGCAAACTGCTGTCATAAATATTTCGGTAAGAAAGCCAAGTGACCTTGACGTAATGCGTTGTGAGTGGCCAGCTGTGCCAGCTGCCTGGAGAAAAAGCCATTAGGTGGAGAAAAAAAGAGGCCATTAACCTCGCTATTGACATTCCTTTGTAGAAAGCATCGCAAATATGACATGCTATTACTTGGAAACATATGATTATACTGTGGAGTACATGCTTTGCGCTACTTGCTGAAATGCTTATGGATTGATGGGACATATTCTTACACCTGCACACATGATTATGACAAGTGTCTTTCTACGAGACTTGAGAGAATTTCTATTGACTTATAAAATTCCACATGGCTATTGAATGATGTTTTTAGGCTTTGCTTTACATAGTTGCCTATTTCATTTGATATCTGGTTTCCAGCTGTGTTGCAACATTGGTTATATAAAATAAAATTAAATGCATTTGCTAATGTGAACACTTTCTGTCAACAGATCTATTAAATAATAATTTTATGATCCACAATCTTCGAAAAGGGAGCACTTGGAAAAGAAACACCAATAAGAAGGGACTAATAACAGTAACTGCATACATAATTTTCTTTTCAACTATTTGGTAATTTTTTTGGTAGAATAACTTGTTGTGGTGCACCACTTTAATTACATAGACATTGAGATGTGAATAGACATTTCCCTTATCTGCATTGTTGTCTTTAGTGTAATATTTTTTCTGCTAGAGCTTTGCCATGATTAGGTATAAGTTATAGAATTTGCTGCTGCTGTTTGCCAGGCATAGTGTTACTGAATTTGACTTTGTATTACTCTGTTAAGCTAGTTTTGCTACTGATTTATTTTTCTTGTTGCTGCACATTGGCTCATATTCGTTGTAATGTTGCATTTGCTCTGCTAATTTAGATATACTGTTGCTTGCTTTGCCAATTTGCATTTTTTGTCATTGCTGCTTGTGTTAATTGTTTTGTTCTGCTGCATTGCCTCGTCCCTTAGTATATATATCTGAACTCTGTAGATTTAAGTTAGCTTAAGAGGGGATAGACTACATAAAAAACTGACTATTGAGAATAGGGAAAGAGTGCATTGAGAACTTATTTGAAAAAGATTTGGTCCAAAATGAGTATTATACAATGAGAAATAATTATTTTGAAAGAAATATGAATAGAATACAGAAAGGAGGTGTAGATAGGACTTTTTGGGAATAATGATGAATGAAGGGAGATCTCCAAGAAGTAAAGAAAGTTTTGTTTGCAAAATAATGCAGTAAAACAAACCCTGTCCTTTCCTTTTGTATTATTCCGCTATGTGTTTGTGTACCCTTGCGCATTTGTGTTCTTCCTGTCTTTATGTGTTTATCTGATAAGACTTACTTTGTAGAATTTTTCTAATTCTCAGCTACATTGACTATGATGAGGCATACTGTTATCCTCAAATATAATTTGCATTAATAATATGTTATTTACTTTGTAAAGATGTTAAACATTATTTATTCTGTTCTGTTTCAATCCTCTTCTGTAAAATTAATGTTTTGAAAACTATTCTCATTATTTTATTTATTTTCTTATGTCATAATTCCTGTTGCACTGATGCACATGTTTATTTCCATTCTTTTGTAAAGCTTGTATTACTACAAATGTTATCTGTACTATTATGTTCTTTAATGATGTATTTTGTACATTTGTAATTGTATTCTTATGTTGTAAATTTATAATTGGACTTGCTACATTATCCACAAGACTCTTCGATGGTGATTGTGCACCTGCACAGTCGCAACAGATGGCTGCTGGCCATCTCTACAAGGACTGCAGTGGGTCTGCACTTTTGATGGCCCACCAACAGCATTATCTCTACAAGGACTGCAGTGGGTCTGCACCTCTGGTGACCCACCAATACCATTATTTCTACAAGGACTGTACCAGAACTACAGTGGGTCTACTCTGTGATGACCTACCTACCAATATTCTTCAAAACTTCGACTGACTCTGCTGTGGGTTTGCTCTGTTGTGGCCCATTACCTGTCTGCATGTCAAGAGTGAGCACTGTCTTTCCGTTGGAAGGACAACACTACCTCTTCAAGACTTCAAAACTGCATGGAAATCCACTACTTCCGTGTGCATTCTGTTTTACTGCTCAGACTTTGAGAAAAACGCTGCAATTTTACTGTGATGACTGATCAGGACTGTCTTTATGGACTGTGAGAAAATTTTAGCTTTTGACCAACATTGTATCAAGAAGTGTGTGCATTTGATATCTTTGTTACTGTAACTATGAAATTTTTTTCAAATCCGTATTGGCCGTTGCCCAAGACAATTTGTAAAATTTTTTGTGGGGAGCATGGGGACTATGTAAGTAGGCTGTTTAGGTTTTTTCATTGGTAACGCCACGTAGCGCTCTGTATGAAAATCGCTGGCGGTGTTGTGTGCGGTCTGTGGCTGGTTTCCATTGTTGTTTGCTATTGTAGTGTTGGGCAGCTGGATGTGAACAGCGCGTAGCGTTCGCAGTTGGAGGTGAGCCGCCAGCAGTGGTGGATGTGGGGAGAGAGATGGCGGAATTTTGAGAGCGGATGATCTGGACGTGTGTCCATTAAAGACAGTAAATTTGTAAGACTGGATGTCATGAACTGATTATATATAGACCTTTGGACACTATTAAGCTGGCAGTAGTGGCGCTGGCTGTATTGCAGTAGTTCGAGTAACGAAGATTTTTGTGAGGTAAATGATTTGTGAGATGTTAATGTTAGTCAGGGCCATTCTTTTGTAGGTATTATTAAAAGTCAGATTGCGTTGCGCTAAAAATATTGTGTGTCAATTTAGTGATGATCAGAATAAGTAAAGTGAGAAATGTCTGAGTACGTTCAGTTTTGCTCAGCTGTTTGAAAAGCAAATAACGTAAGAGGTTTATCAGCACAGTCATTCATAAATTTTTCTAAGGGGACGTTTCAAAGGGACCGTTGGACCAGCTGATTCCGTCGTCAACAAGGTGATCTCTTAATAATTTTAGGAAATGCGATAAGTCGTAAAAACAACCCTTATGTTATCCGCAGGGTTCAAAAAATAGGTCTTAGCTGTAGATACACAAAGTTGTTTCCAAACGTTTGAATCTTTCGCTCCCATATCAAATTTTCATATAACCACTACAACACGAACCCCCACTACTTCAATGACTGTCTGCAACAAATTGCTTAAGGGGCCTAGTTGACACACAAAATACTCTGTACGTTTTTGGAGTGTTGGTCGGTAGGGCAATGGATAGTTCTTTCTTCTTAGATAAGCATACCCTTTTGAAGACAAAGGTGGCAAAGTAAGAGAGTTTGTAGCGTCTTCCGAACTCCACTTCACATCCTTTTCTTCCCTTCATTACGCACCGAATTTGTTGGTGGGTGAACCACTGAGACAGTACATTTTTAACCTCTTCTCTTACTCTTCCTATATTCTTACTAGCAGGAACAGAAGTTTCTAGAGGTACATTCTATTCCTTACCTTCCTTTATAGCTGCAATTTTTTGCTCCAGTAAAGCGTTTCAGATAGTAAAGCGTTTCAGATCTTCAAAACATCGAACTCTTTCTTCAAGTCCTTAAATTCTTACTCTTTGATTATAACGATAGGAGCAAAAGCAGTTTCTGTGTTAAATGACTTCACCAGTTTTGTTTTCGTGGAAGACAAAACTTCCAGTGTTCTGAGAGCCCTCTTTGACACTGCTTAAAGCTACTATGGCGTTCTCTACCTGTTACGTTGTCTTCTGTGTTGTCATAACCTGCAGCAGTAAGTTTATTTCTATACTAGTTACTTATTTTATGCGATGGAATTACAATTGACTTCAGCGTCTTTCTTGTAGGTAAATCCAATGACTCATTTGGATGTCCCGCTTGTAATCCTGAGGACGAAAGTGTTCAGAACATATCCTTGAATTTTTAATATAGACCTTGTCCTCTTATTTACAGCGAGACAGTCATTCACATTGGGGTTCTAAGTCTTTAGGAAATCAATCAATGATAAAAATGTTCTGGGTTCTACGCCCAGAGTTACTGCCCTTAGTAACAGCACAGTACGACGTGCTTTTGCTCATTCCACTCGAAAAACATTGTGATTACAAAAGATAACGTAGGGCAATAGCTACCTCTTGACGTCACTCGCCGCCCAAGCCGGGTGACGGGAACACGGAATACACCTCCCCTGGTTAGGTGTATAGTCAGTTCATCCATTCCGAGAATAGAGAATCTCGACAATTTTTTCCTCTTATCGACATTGATACTGCAAGCTGTCAGGCCCAGGGTTTCCAACACTTTCCAGAAAGTTTTAATTTCAAGTTTTACGATGATAGGCACGTGACGTGTATCCACAGGACATGTGGCCTGTAATTGAAGAAGTGTCATGATGATCTCTCCATTGGCAAAAGATTCCGGAATAGTCCCCCTATTCGGATCTCCGGGAGGGGACTGCCAAGGGGGAGGTTACCATGAGAAAAAGACTGAATAATCAACGAAAGGATAACGTTCTACGAGTCGGGGCGTGGAATGTCAGAAGCTTGAACGTGGTAGGGAAACTAGAAACTCTGAAAAGGGAAATGCAAAGGCTCAATCTAGATATAGTAGGGGTCAGTGAAGTGAAGTGGAAGGAAGACAAGGATTTCTGGTCAGATGAGTATCGGGTAATATCAACAGCAGCAGAAAATGGTATAACAGGTGTAGGATTCGTTATGAATAGGAAGGTAGGGCAGAGGGTGTGTTACTGTGAACAGTTGAGTGACTGGGTTGTTCTAATCAGAATCGACAGCAGACCAACACCGACAACGATAGTTCAGGTATACATGCCGACGTCGCAAGCTGAAGATGAACAGATAGAGAAAGTGTATGAGGATATTGAAAGGGTAATGCAGTATGTAAAGGGGGACGAAAATTTAATAGTCATGGGCGACTGGAATACAGTTGTAGAGGAAGGAGTAGAAGAAAAGGTTACAGGAGAATATGGGCTTGGGACAAGGAATGAAAGAGGAGAAAGACTAATTGAGTTCTGTAACAAGTTTCAGCTAGTAATAGCGAATACCCCGTTCAAGAATCACAAGAGGTATACTTGGAAAAGGCCGGGAGATACGGGAAGATTTCAATTAGATTACATCATGGTCAGACAGAGATTCCGAAATAAGATACTGGATTGTAAGGCGTACCCAGGAGCAGATATAGACTCAGATCACAATATAGTAGTGATGAAGAGTAGGCTGAAGTTCAAGACATTAGTCAGGAAGAATCAATATGCAAAGAAGTGGGATACGGAAGTACTAAGGAATGACGAGATACGTTTGAAGTTCTCTAACGCTATAGATACAGCAATAAGGAATAGCGCAGTAGGCAGTACAGTTGAAGAGGAATGGACATCTCTAAAAAGGGCCAACACAGAAGTTGGGCAGGAAAACATAGGTACAAAGAAGGTAGCTGCGAAGAAACCATGGGTAACAGAAGAAATACTTCAGTTGATTGATGAAAGGAGGAAGTACAAACATGTTCCGGGAAAATCAGGAATACAGAAATACAAGTCGCTAAGGAATGAAATAAATAGGAAGTGCAGGGAAGCTAAGACGAAATGGCTGCAGGAAAAATGTGAAGACATCGAAAAAGATATGATTGTCGGAAGGACAGACTCAGCATACAGGAAAGTCAAAACAACCTTTGGTGACATTAAAAGCAACGGTTGTAACATTAAGAGTGCAACGGGAATTCCACAGTTAAATGCAGAGGAGAGAGAGCAGATAGGTGGAAAGAATACATTGAAAGCCTCTATGAGGGTGAAGATTTGTCTGATGTGATAGAAGAAGAAATAGGAGTCGAGTTAGAAGAGATAAGGGATCCAGTATTAGAATGGGAATTTAAAAGAGCTTTGGAGGACTTACGGTCAAATAAGGCAGAAGGGATAGATAACATTCCATCAGAATTTCTAAAATCATTGGGGGAAGTGGCAACAAAACGACTATTCACGTTGGTGTGTAGAATATATGAGTCTGGCGATATACCATCTGACTTTCGGAAAAGCATCATCCACATAATTCCGAAGACAGCAAGAGCTGACAAGTGCGAGAATTATCGCACAATCAGCTTAACAGCTCATGCATCGAAGCTGCTTACAAGAATAATATACAGAAGAATGGAAAAGAAAATTGAGAATGCGCTAGGTGACCATCAGTTTGGCTTTAGGAAAATTAAAGGGACGAGAGAGGCAATTCTGACGTTACGGCTAATAATGGAAGCAAGGCTAAAGAAAAATCAAGACACTTTCATAGGATTTGTCGACCTGGAAAAAGCGTTCGACAACATAAAATGGTGCAAGGTGTTCGAGATTCTGAAAAAAGTAGGGGTAAGCTATAGGGAGAGACGGGCCATATACAATATGTACAACAACCAAGAGGGAATAATAAGAGTGGACGATCAAGAACGAAGTGCTCGTATTAAGAAGGGTGTAAGACAAGGCTGTAGCCTTTCGCCCCTACTCTTCGATCTGTACATCGAGGAAGCAATGATGGAAATAAAAGAAAGGTTTAGGAGTGGAATTAAAATACAAGATGAAAGGCTATCAATGATACGATTCGCTGATGACATTGCTATCCTGAGTGAAAGTGAAGAAGAATTAAATGGTCTGCTGAACGGAATGAACAGTCTAATGAGTACGCAGTATGGTTTGAGAGTAAATCGGAGAAAGACGAAGGTAATGAGAAGTAGTAGAAATGAGAACAGCGAGAAACTTAACATCAGGACTGATGGTCACGAAGTCAATGAAGTTAAGGAATTCTGCTACCTAGGCAGTAAAATAACCAATGACGGACGGAGCAAGGAGGACGTCAAAAGCAGACTCGCTATGGCAAAAAAGGCATTTCTGGCCAAGAGAAGTCTACTAATATCAAATACCGGCCTTAATTTGAGGAAGAAATTTCTGAGGATGTACGTCTGGAGTACAGCATTGTATGGTAGTGAAACATGGACAGTGGGAAAACCGAAACAGAAGAGAATCGAAGCATTTGAGATGTGGTGCTATAGACGAATGTTGAAAATTAGGTGGACTGATAAGGTAAGGAATAAGGAGGTTCTACGCAGAATTGAAGCGGAAAGGAATACGTGGAAAACACTGATAAGGAGAAGGGACAGGATGATAGGACATCTGCTAAGACATGAGGGAATGACTTCCATGGTACTAGAGGGAGCTGCGGATGGCAAAAACTGTAGAGGAAGACAAAGATTGGAATACGCCAAGCAAATAATTGAGGACGTAGGTTGCAAGTGATACTCTGAGATGAAGAGGTTAGCACAGGAAAGGAATTCGTGGCGGGCCGCATCAAACCAGTCAGCAGACTTATGACCAAAAAAAAAAAAGCCACGCATTTCTGTTCGCAGTGCTAGACGACGCCTGAGGCTTGAGGTGGTGTAAAGATTGATGCACTGGGCAGTGGATGATTGGAAACGAGTGATATGGAACGATGAATTGACTCATACCCTGTGACAGGAACGGTTTGTGTTTCGCGAATGCCCTGGAGAATGTTACCTGTCGTCATGCGCAGTGCCAACTTTACTCTGAGGTATTTTGGGGTGTCACAATGGGTCAGCTGGTGACTTCTCCAGGTAATTCTCAGTTTCCTCCGAGCCTCTCTGCTCCGTAAGTGGAATGCACACACTTATATTTTTGAAGGGTTTGGTGTCAGGTAGTTACTATCATAATAGTTAGAGTGCCTTAAGACCTGTTGTGAGTTTTTCTTCCACCTTCTCAAAAGTTCTGCCTTGCGCAGCAAGTGCTGTTTCATCTGCGTAAATGAACGATCTTGTCACAGGACTAACTGGCTGGTCATTAATGTAAGTATTGTACATCAGAGGGGCTAGCACACTTCCTTGGGCGATACCATTTCTCTGTCCCCTCCATCGCCTCCTCTTGTTTTTCAGAGTAACAAAGAAACGTCTGTTTTGTAGCAGACATCTCGTAAACTGTGTTAGATGGAAGTCTTTCGTGGTGGAATAGATCTTTGTTAACAGTTTCCTGTTACTGATGGTGTCATATGTGGCATTAAGATCAACAAAAGTGACACCGGTGATCTACCCACGTTCATGTCCGTCTTCTATGTGTTGTGTCAGGTGCAAGATCTGTCAACAACACGACCTCCCGGTGCGGAAACGCAACTGTTCTCTAATCATTGTTTGGTCAACTTGGTCCGAGATTCGATTGAGGATCATTCTCTCTAAAACTTTATATAGATGGCACAGGACTGATATCGGTCGTAATTTTTTTGCAGCTGTTAGCTGTTTACCAGGTTTCAGTTGGGTCACAACTTTGGTTTTCCTCCAGATCTTTGGTATCTGCAATCTTGAGAATAAAGTTGGACCGTTCCCTCACCTTCTAAGACCATTGTACACGTACAAAAATAAAAGTTGTGCCAGGAATAACTTTATTAGAAATCTGACCAGCAACAACTGGGGAGCACATCCACATGTCCTCCGCACATCTGCCCTTTTTTTGAATTTCTCCGCTGCTGAAATGCTACACCTATATGACAGAACTCCATCCATGCCCAACACGTAAATATTGCCATAAGTGAAACAGGACAAATTGTAAGCGGCTGCTTGCGGGCAACCCCTTTTAACAAAATCAACTACCAAATGGGCGTAGCACCTCCAGACATCCGAAGGGGAACGGCAGCTGAAGTAGAAAGAAGGAAGCAGGAGACGGACCGAAGACACCCCCTGTTTGGAAAAGAACATCAGCCACCAAGACTCAGATTGAGAATAAGTTTCCTCCAGACAACGCAACCAATCCAGACAACACCTGCAAACCATACGAAACAACTCTGGCATAGTTCATCATCAAAGAAATATTGGGACAGCCCCAAAGAAACTGATGCAGGTCATCACCTCCCTAGCACAGATGGTTCAAATGGCTCTGAGCACTATGGGATTCAACATCCTAGGTCATAGGTCCCCTAGAACTTAGAACTACTTAAACCTAACTAACCTAAGGACATCACACACACCCATGTCCGAGGCAGGATTCGAACCTGCGACCGTAGCAGTCCCGCAGTTCCGGACTGCAGCGCCAGAACCGCACGGCCACCGCGGCCGGCCCCTAGCACAGACGTGGAAGATTCTCAATAGACTGAGAACTGGAGTATCTCGATTTAAGACGAACATGAAGAAATGGAGATACTTCTCAGGGACGAACTGTATGTTTGTGTGTGTGTGTGTGTGTGTGTGTGTGTGTGTGTGTGTGTGTGTGTGTGTGGTGAACCTCAAGACCCCCAGCACCTACGCAACTGCAGGAAACTTATCAGAACCTGTTTCCATGGACGATCTGGTTGTCGCCAATGACAAGGCAATCAGTGCAGCGGAATTCTGGGCAGCACATGGAATATAAATATGCACACTTACTATGTAAGCCTATGTTCTGTTCTGGACACGTATAAATAAATAAATGTGTAGTGCCAACAGGAAGTACAGAGGACGAGGTGTTACGGTATGGCGATGTTTTTCGTGGTGAGTCTCTGGTGCCTTTATTGCACTTACGGAAAATACGGAAGCTTATTAACACTTTTAACGTTGTATAAACTTTTTACGTCATTAAGTACTGGGTGCAGAGGCGGAACAGTTCGGAGATGATGATTTTTGTATCAGTTCGATATTGCACTGGTCATAAAGCAGCATCTGTGAGCAAATGGTTTGTCGACGGTAGTATTCCTGCAATGGACTGGCTTGCCAAGAGGCCAAACCCGAACCAAACAGAAGACCTTTGGGATGAGTTAGAACGTCGTCACGGTTCCAGAACTCAGCTTCCATCATCATTAACTTCTAGGATCAGTGAGCTGCTGAATTATTATTTTAAAAAAGAAAGTTTTTTCTATTTTGTGTGGCACTCTTTAGTGGTAATTGAAAAATAAATATTGATAAGAGGAAATTAACTGGAGTTCCGTTAGTTAAAAGAAGCAGTCAAGTAAAAACAAAAATTAAATTACCACGCGGCACAGATAAATTTACCACTAAGCGAGAGAAAATTAATAATTCGAGATTTTGTATAATCTACTTTGATACCGTGGAGTGGACTGACCGCACACATCGTTTGTTGGCCGTATGCCGATCATTAATATTACGCGTAACGCACAGAAATGCCACCCGGAAACTGCATTAACAGATCGGCTCAACAGATCTCAGGGACGCACGAGTGGCATCTACAAATCCCAACGTCAATGATGTTAGGCAGTCTTGCAGTTCTCCTAACTAAAAAAAGTTGGCACGCAAGGTTAATGTTATTGGAATGAAAGACTGGTAAACAATAAGAGTTAGTCATATATTGACGTTACTTTTACATGGATGAATACTTTACTCACACAGAAAATATCTTTCAAGTATAAATGGCTGTTACAAAATCATTCGAAAGAGCGATTTATTTACGCATAAAAAGGACCGCTTCACTGCCTTTACTCCACAGAGATTCGGACACGCCACTGAAAGTGACCGCAGCACAGTTCAGACCGTCATAAAGGCGTAGGATGGACATATCCCTCATCAATGTCCAGTAATAGGTGCTGGAAATGAGAGAGATCTACTGTCATATCCTTTGCCTTTTATAAACTATTCGTTACCTTTTGCCATTTGCTAATTGTTTGAAAATATCATCAGTTTGCAAATATCATCAACTCTCATAGAGATGTGCGTGTCATTGTTTTCTTTAGCTTTTACAGTATTTAATAAATTACAGTCTAGGTCCGCACTCCTCATTTCCTCCCTAATCCAACGAATACGTAGATCTAGCCTGACACCAAACGACAAAAAAGGTAAATTAATCAAAAGAGCATGGGAAGATACTGGCGTGCATTTAACTGAATGCAACGTGACTGGGATCTGCTATGGTTCAAATGGCTCTGAGCACTATGGGACTTAACTTCTGAGGTCATCAGTCCCCTAGAACTTAGAACTGCTTAAACCTAACTAACCTAAGGACATCACACACATCCATGCCCGAGGCAGGATTCGAACCTGACCGGAGCGGTCGCGTGGTTCCAGATTGTAGCGCCTAGAGCCGCCCGGCCACTCCGGCCGGCGAATCTGCCTATGATTAAAAGTCAGTTGAGATTGGTTTGCAGTGACTAAAAGTCAGTTATAATTGGTTTCCACCAGCGATTACAACGTGAACAGAGCAGAAAAAATTTCAGCCACCCCCGTAATTAGCTCCTTTTAATAAAATCTAGTTAGACAATTTGATAACACTCACAGCAGGTCGAGAATAAGCAAGTCAGATCTAACTGAAACAACAGTTTTTCGTCTGTATGAACTAGTGTTCGTGCGGGAAACTTTCACATCTATGTCACGCATCCTTCCTCCAAGGCGCCATCGTGGGTCCCTGATGGATAACAGATCTTCAAGTAAAGCAGTCAACGCTGCGCGGAGTGGCCGCACGGTCTAGGACGTCCTGCCACGGGCTGCACGGCCCCTCCCGCAGGAGGTTCGAGTCCTCCCTCGGGCATGGGTGTGTGTGTTGATCTAAGCTTTAGTTACTTTAAGAAGCGTGTAAGTCTAGGGACCGATGACTTATGCTGTTTGGTCCCTTAGGAATTCACACACATTTGAACATTCAACAGTACCGTTGCTTGGAGAGTCATTTTTGAAGTTCGTCAGGTGTTTTTGACGACGTGTTTCAGGCGATATGCATCGCAAACAACACTTTACTGAATGACGGTGGATGCGCACCCTGTGCAAACTTGCTGGCCCCAGCCCCGAAAGACATATCCCAAACTATTGCCCGTTCACAGCCCCATGCATTTACTGACTCTAAGGGTGCTTACAAAAACTGTGGGAAGAGTTTAGACGCTTTCCAAAAATATGCAGGAGAAATGACAATTTGCTCATGTCACATAGGCTAAGGCCGTGCCCAAAAATCTCACTGATACGTAATGTAATTCGACCTGACGCTCATAAGACCAGAGGCGTGACTCTTGTGGAAAATATTCTCTTCTCACGAGCCGTGGTAGGCTCGCATGAGTTTTGGAGGCAGTTATTTTTGTTGAGAACAGGAATTAGGAAAGCGAACGGGAAAGAGGTTTCATAGAGTGGTTGAGTATGGCCGATGTTACTCCGGAGAAAGAGACTGTTTGAGAGTTGTTGGAGTTCCGAGAAGGCAGCTAAGAGCGGTGAGTGTCCTCGCTGACGCACTACGAATTTAATCAAGTTTAATGTTTAGTGAAATTTAGAAACGCTGTTATCCAGTGAGAGCTGGCTCACAATGAAGACATAGTTTTTAACTTTTTATTAATTTGGGATTTAACATTTTTGTTACAGAAAATTTTTAGTGATCATTGACTTGCTCGTTAACTTTTTCAGTGCATGTATTAATTCTGGTGGATCCAACCTACTTTAATGCAGATAGTAGGGCAAAGTGTCTCCTGCCCGAGACTGCACTGTTGCCAAACTTCTGCCCATCCCCCTACCCTCCCCCACCCACTGGAATAGATATGGCAACCCACGTGACATTATGGGTTTTCCGTCTCCCTCACCCCCTGGGAATTCCTCACACATCCCCTTCTCCCACTTCAAACCATCCTCATCACCCACCTGTAATTTGATGGGAAATGCTCAGCCAGCCTCAGTTTAAATGAGATGTGTTCAACTGATGAGATCCTGATGCTGAAAATGGAGGACTTCAAAACTGTTTTACCTGTAAGCATTCAGTTGAGGATTGTATCCATAGCTTTCTACATGGAGAGTGGAAGGAAATGATAAATGAAGTGCATAAGAATTAATCCCCTCCTTCTGGGATCCCCTCAGTCCTCCCCTCCCACGCTTCCCCTCCCCTCCCCATATGGAAACAGACTCAATCTATGTTGGACAGGAAGGACATCACACACAACACAAAATACTAATAAATGTCAGTAGTAGCAATAATAATAATAATAATAAATATATGAATATTCTTTATTTAATCAGTTTGTGGGAGACAGGGCTCCCCCACTTTGAGACAGCTGATGTCTGCCCCAAATTCCCATGACATTACAGCTGTAAGCAAGGAAGAATAGGATGAAGATCGGTATATTAGCCTAGTGTCATAATTACAGATTACAAAACTAAACACCACTGACTATGGACCAGATGTTGGCCTCCTGTGATTTTGTGGCCCAGGAAAGAGCATCAGGTCATGGCATTCAGTTGATCAGGAAATTCCACACTTCCGGTCTCTGTCTCTCTCAAATGGCTACTTCTTGTTTGTGTCTTAACCAACAGCTCCAAACACACAGATGGAGGTTTTCATTCCTCCTCAGGATACTTGTACTGGCTAACGCTGGGGGCAAAGGGAGTGCTGGCAGAAATGGAGTAACAAAAAGGGCAGGAAATAGTTCATTTGCACTGTCCCATAAAATTAGTTGTTTCACAATTTACAGGAGTCAGACATATCTCTTAAAACACTCACCAACGCCTTACGATGATTCTTCTTCATAATAAAACATATTTCCAAATTTTGAGAAGCACACACAGACATTTTGCAAACTAAGTAATTAAATTTTCGGCACAAAGAGATAGTAGCGCTAAATGTATCTGAGTTCTTGTATGCACCAACGTTTGACAACACAAGCACCCTCCTCCACCACCACAATCCATATCTGGCGAAAAAACCATTCCAAGAGCGACTTCACACTGATTGCAGGGCGGATGTGTTGGGAACCACAGCCATGATGTCCGTATCGCATATTCCCACACATGCATGTCGGGAGAGAGGCTCGCACACAGGAAATTTGTAAATTTGTGGTAAGTTATGAGAGCAAACAGTTGAGGTCATTGGCCCCTAGGCTTACACGCTACTTAATGTGACTTAAGCTAACTTACGCTAGGGACAACACACACCCCCATTCCCGAGGGAAGTCTCGAACCTCCGATGTGGAGAGCCATGCGAACCGTGGCAAGGCGCCCCTGACCGCTTGACTACCCCGCACGGCTCCACACACAGGACCAACTCATGTGGCGTGCAGTCCGACAGTCATGCTAATGCCTCAAAAAAGCATCAGGTGTCGGCAAGCCTTTCCGCGGTTGCACTGACAGGTAAGAGATGGCAGGCAGCACTAGCTTTCTGCTGACAAAACATTAGATGTGATGTCCTTCTCTGGTTACAGAGCTACAGAGTGGCGGTGAGAATAAAATATCACAAAAATACATCGCTACTAAGGACCCATCCATCCTATAAAGGTCGTGAAAACCCCATCTAACACTTATACCACAAACAGACTCTATAAAATACGCATCACTAACAGCACTGAGCAGATGCTTGGTGCTAGAAAAATAACTACCTTACTGCACTTCTCTGGGACAGTCGTGACAACACATCTGCTTACCATGGTGTCCAGTAGCCATGTGACAACTAGTCAGTGGTCGCAGTGCCCCAAGTGACATCCGTGGAACTACAGACTGGTAATTGCATCACAAAGACTGGTGTGGTCCATCCTCATGTGTATAGACAGACAAAAGCAAATCAAGTAATTAAATTTCAATAATACTCGCCGAATATGGGGTGGTCTTGCATGCAGAAATGTTTGAGAACACAAGTATACTCAGCTACACTTTACCCATAACCCATGCAATCACAAAGTGAACCAAATGCATGCAGAGCAGCAGGAAATTCGAGACTAATATGAAGATGTTTACCGAGAGACAAGTAGCAGCAGAAGCTCCATCTTTTGTTTATTCTAAAAATAAGAAACAAAATTTCTCTGTAAGCTTTGTTTGCATATAAATGGATGGAGTGTCGTCTTAATAGGTAGACTGAATTTACTTTTACATCTACAGTGTGGGAAAAATAAAAGCGGCCCAGTCGAGTGGACATGATTGGATGTGAATGTATGCGTATAACCACACCCTATGACATGCACACCACGTGTACCCTTGCCACGTCATCCACACTAGTTCAGGGCATAGCGTGGGAACATTTACACAATCTTCACACTGACTGAATTTACTTTACATCTACAGTGTGGGAAAAATAAAAGCGGCCCAGTCGAGTGGACATGATTGGATGTGAATGTATGCGTATAACCACACCCTATGACATGCACACCACGTGTACCCTTGCCACGTCATCCACACTAGTTCAGGGCAGAGCGTGGGAACATTTACACAATCTTCACACCCGACAGAGTTGTTATCGGATATCAGTCTGGTCGTGGCCCTAGCTGGCCACTCAGGTTACTTGATCTGTCAGTGTGTGATTACTTTGTATGGGGAGCTCTCAACTCTAAGGTGTATCGCAAGAACCCTCATAATACTCTATGACTGCAGCAGAACAATTTTGAAGAGCCTGCAGCAATTCCAGCTGGCCAGCGTCGATACGTCCAAGCTGCACCTGCTTGTGTTGCACTGTCTGTGGTCTGCAGCTGACTGGAAGCAGTGGCTTGGTAGCCACTTGAGAGATAGTGGAGGTGGTTTCCCAGAACTAAATATCAAAGGACGCTGACTTTTGCTCTGCAGTCATTAGACTGTCCAAGTGGCAACGCTCGAGATGTGCTCTGGGGTGGTGAATACTGAACTGCTGCTCAGTACACATTTGTTTGACTTTCTGATTCCATGAGTTATGGGCAATGTGTGGATGAGGATTTCTGTGTTCTCAAACGTCTCTGCATACAAGACCTACAATATATGACCAGTGTTATTGAAATTCAATTACTTGATTTGCTTTTGTCTGTGAATGGGGATGGATCACATCAGTCTCTGTGATGAGACCTGAGTCATTAGACTGTCCAAGTGAGTAACATCGGCGCTCCGACATATCGTGTATCCAAGCATCTTGCTTCTCTGTTGAGTCCACAAGTAGGACGGTGTGAACATCATATCAGGAACTCAGCTGATTTTTTACGTCGTTTGGAGGGACTGAGGCTGAATGACTCTGATATTTTAGTGAGTTTCGATGTGGTCTCTCTCTTCACTCGTGTTCCTCTGTCTGATTCGTTGCGGTTAATTGAAGCCAGGTTTGGTGCTGATTTAACTAATCTCTTTAGGCATGTGTTGACATCCACTTACTTTTTATTTAATGACCAGTATTACGAGCAGACAGATGGAGTTGCGATGGGTAGTCCGTTGTCTCCTGTGATCGCAAATTTATTTATGGAAGACTTCGAGGAACGTGCATTGGAGTCGGCGCCTTTAAAACCCGCCTGTTTCTTTAGATACGTTGACGATACCTTCGTTGTTTGGCCTCACGGTAAGGAGAATTTGAATGTCTTTCTAGAACATCTGAACTCGATCCACCCGAACATTCGTTTTACGATGGAGGTGGAAGAGGATGGTTGCCTTCCCTTTCTCGACGTGTTGGTTAGGAGGAAGGATGATGGATCATTGGGACATGCAGTCTACAGGAAACGTACTTACACCGACTTGTACTTACAAGCTAATAGTTATCACCATTCGGCTCAGCGTGAAGGGGTACTTCGTACCTTGGTACACAGGGCACATGTCGTTTCTGACGCCGAGACTTTGCCAGCTGAGCTGTCCCATCTTGAAGTTACATTCCGTCAAAATGGTTATAGTGATAGAGAGATTGAACGTGCGTTGCGCTATCGACCAACTGTACATCGGGTGATTGATGATAATTCTGAGTCAACACCTAAGTCTACTGCCTTTTTGCCTTACGTAGGGAACACGTTCAATGAGATCGGTCGTATTTTACGGAAATACGATGTGAAATGTGTTTTCCGACCTCCATCTAAAATTAGAGCACTTTTGAGTTCCGTTAAGGGTGATCTTGGACTGCGCAAGGGGGGTGTATATCGTATTCCTTGTAGCTGCGGCATGGCATATATTGGTCAAACTATCAGCACCGTGGAGGACAGATGTACTGAGCATAAACGGCACACACGATTACAGCAGCCAAGTAGATCTGCTATTGCCGAACATTGCTTGGATACTGGTCACCCCATGTTATATAATAACACCGAGATATTGGCATGCACGTCCAGCTATTGGGACAGTGTCATTAGGGAGGCAGTTGAGATTAAATTAGCGAGCAACCTCGTTAACAGGGATGGAGGTTTCTGTTTAAACTCTGTTTGGAATCCGGCTCTCTCCCTTGTCAAAAAACAGAGGAACAGAGTCAATGCTGCCTCACCTGCGAATTCATAGTCTCACTATCGATAGCTCTGACTTTGGTCATCTTTGGTGGCACTAGTGTTCAGTGTGTGTGTGTGTGTGTGTGTGTTATCTTTCCTGCTTCTGTCGGAGAACCGAGGTATTAAATTTGCATGAACGCCGCCTGTCCGTTGCAGTTTGCCTTGAAAATGGCGGGGTGTTCTCCCGCCGAAATATCGGCGGTCGCTGAAAGTGTTACCTGGCTGAATTCCCGGAAGTTATTTGAAAGTCTCTGTGATGTCATTACCGGTTGTAGTTCCACCGATGTTGCTTGGGGTGCTGGGACCATTCAGTGGTTGTCTACAGGTCTGGCACATGGCTACTGGACACCAGAGAAGTGCAGTAAGGCAGTCATTTTTCTAGCACCACGCATCTGCTCAGAGCTGTTAGTGACGCATATTTTATGAGTCTATATGAGGTATACGCGTTAGGTGGGGTTTTATGACCTTTTTGGTATGGTTAGGTCCTTATTAGCGATGTTTTATATATATATGATATTCCCATCGCCGGCCTGTACCACTGTAATCAGAGCAGGGCATCATGTCTGATGTTTGTGTCAGCAGAAAGCTAGCACCTCCTACCACTGATGTGATAGAACCGCACAAAGGCTTGCCATCACCTGATGCTTTGTTGAGGCATTAGCATGACTTTTGGACTGCACGCCAAATGAGCCAGCCCTATGTGCAAAACTTTCTCCTGGCCTACATGAGTGGGAATATGTGAGGCGGACATCATGGCTGCGATTCCCAGCTCATCTGCCCTGCAGTCAGAGCAAATTAATGATCGGAAGGTTGTTTTTTTTTCGCCGGATATGGATTGTGGAGGTGGAGGATGGTGCTTGTGTTGTCAAACGTTGGGGCATACAGGAACTCAGATATAATTAGCGCTACAAAATACTTGTGGCAAAAATTTAATTACTTGGTTTGCAAAAGGTCTGTGTGTGGTTCTCAAACGCTGAAAATACGTTTTATTATGAAGAAGAATCATCGTAAGGTGGTGGTGAGTGTAAATTGTGACTCCTGTAAATAGTGAAACAAATTTATGTGACAGTGCAAATGAACTATTTCCTGCCATTTTTGATAACACAATCCACCAGCACTCCCTTTGTCCCTAGCATAAACCAGTAGGAACATAGTATCCTGAGGAGGGGTGAAAACCACCAACTGTGTGTTTGGGGATGTTGGTTCACACACAAATAGGCCATAGCTACTTGACAGAGATAGAGAATTTCCTGATCAACAGAATGCCACCCAATGCTTTGTTCTGGTGTGAGAGATCGAAGTAGGCCGACATCTGGTCCTTGGTCGATGGTATTTAAAGTATCGTGTACTTTAATTATGACATTGGGCGGTCTTTGACCTAAAGCCATGTGCCAACACCTTGTAGATAGAGGATGCCGAAATGCACGCTATCTAACGCAGACGGGCGTGAATTCTGGAACAGGATAAGTAGTGAATGTTAATAAGAAAAGTATGCAGATCCTCGAATACTTAACTTTTATTCCTTCATGTGACTACAGCATTCTTGATGAGACATTTCATACGATAACTATCAAACTATGTAAGGCTAATGGCGCCTTGCTAGGTCGTAGCCATGGACTTAGCTGAAGGCTATTCTGACTGTCTCTCGGCAAATGAGAGAAGGCTTCGTCAGTGTAGTCGCTAGCAAAGTCGTCGTACAACTGGGGCGAGTGCTAGTCCCGTATCTCGAGACCTGCCTTGTGGTGGCGCTCGGTCTGCGATCACACAGTGGCGACACGCGGGTCCGACATGTACTAAATGGACCGCGGCCGATTTAAGCTACCACCTAGCAAGTGTGGTGTCTGGCGGTGACACCACATCGTAGATTGCGTAGCCCCTCCCACAGGAGGTTCGAGTCCTCCCTCACACATGGGTGTGTGTATCGTTCTTAGCGTAAGTTAGTTTAAGTAGTGTGTACGTCTAGGGACCGATGACCTCAGCAGTTTAGTGCATTGGGAATTCACATACATTCGAACATGTTTTTTACCTAAATGGCGGACCCGAATAACAGACATATGTGAGGGCAGCCCTAAACAACGGCTAACATAGCACAGTTAATCACATTCCTAGATGCTTACAGTTATTACATCATAGTAAGTGGGAAATTGAGGATGTGTTGGATGAGGAATAGGGCGGCCTTTGAAAATTTAAAGTCACCGGAGAGGCATTTCTGATGTTGCAGCTGATAATGGAAGCAAGGCTAAACGGAAATCTGTATACATTCATAGGATATGTCGGCCTGGAGAAACTGTTTGACGGTGTCAAATTGTGCAAGATGTTCGAAATTCTGAGAAAAATTGGAGTAAGCTAGGGGGAAAGGTGGGTAATATTCATTACATAAAGAACCAAGAGGCAAAATAAGAGTGGAAGACCAATAATGATGCAGTTGGATTAAGATACATCGAAGAAGCAATGCCGGAAACAAAGGAAAGGTTCAAGAGTGGAGTTAAAATTCAAGGTGAAAGGATACTAATGATAAGATTCACTGTCGATGTAGCTTACGCCAGTGAAAGTGAAGAAGAATTAAAGGATTTGCTGAATGGAATGAACAGTCTAATGAGTGCAGAATATGGTTGAGAGTAAATCGAATTAAGTCGAAGGTAACGAGAAGTAACAGAAATAGAACTGCGAGAAACTTAACATCAGGGTAGATGGTGACGAAGTAGATGAAGTTAAGGAATTCTGCTACCTACACAGCAAAATAATCCATATAAGACGTTGAAGGAGGAAATCAAAAGCAGACTAGCACAGGGAAAGTAGGTCTTAATTTGGGGAAGAAATTTCTGAGTATGAATGTTTGGAGCAGAGCATTGTATAGTAGTGAGACATGGACTGTGGGAGCAGAAGAGAATCGAAGTATTTGAGATGTGGTGCTACAGAAGAATGTTGAAAATTAGGTGGACTGATAAAGTAAGGAATGAGGAGTTTCTCTGCAGAATTGTAGAGGAAAGGAATACACGAAAACACTGGCAAGAAGAAGGGACACAAAGATAGGACATGTGTTAAGACATCAGGGAATAACTTCCGTGGTACTAGAGGGAACTAAGGAGTGTAAAATCTGTTGGTTAAAACAGATACTGGAATACACGCAACAAATAATTGAAGATGTAGGTTGCAAGAGTTACTCTGAGATGGAAAGCTTGTTATATGTGAGAAATTCATGGCAGCCCACACCAAACAAGTCAGAAAACTGACGACCATAAAAAAAAGTCAGATCTACTGAAGTGAGGGAGACCTGTGTCCTGCAGAATGATTAAATAAAAAATATGCACCAGTATATTTTTATTATGATATTAATTTGAATTTCGTGTTGTGAGGTCCTTCCTCTTGAGCACAGACTACATTTTTTACCCACAAACTTTCAGATGCAGGAGTGGAGGGGAAGTGGGATGGAGGAGGGTAGGTTGAGGAATTTCTGAGCAGGGGAGGGGTTAATTCTTACACTCCTCCACTACCATTTCCTTCCTCGACCTATGTAGAAAGCTATGGATACAGTCCTTAACTGAATCAGTGGGGGACATCTGTATTCCCATTATCCCACTGAAACTTGAAGTTCTGACCACCACTAATTGGGCAAGGGGAGTGAAGGATAGGAAGAAGGAGAGGAGAGGTGTGGGGAATTCCCAGGGAATGGGTTTAGGGAAAACCTATGACGTCATCAGTGCGACATCACAACATCTACATCATGGGTTGAGGAGGAGGCTGGGGTGGAAGTTTGGCAACATAGCAGAGTGGGGCAGGAGGCAGCTTGCCTTGCTACTAATGTGGTGTGTGGTGTAATTTTTTTTGCCGAATAATGCACATTACATTCTGTCATTCAGTCACGATCTTTGGAAGTAATGCCTCTTTTCCGCAGTGTTTCCTATTACCTTGTAGAGCCAACATTATAAGCATTAATTGTAACTGAAACTGTTTTTAATGAAGACTATCGCCTTGTTTAGTTAATCCATATTCGTGTATTAATCGAATTCTGTTGAATATCATTTCAGTTACTAGTTGATCCCATATCATTTCAATACACATTGACCACGACCATCAGCCATAAATATGAGTGAAGTCTTTCCTATGACGACTAAGTGGTGCTTATTTCCTTATAAAATTACAGATATCTTTTGATCAGCCTGCAGGCCATGTGAAATATTACTTCATTTTTGTTCTGATCATTGATGCTCGGCATGTGGCGACCCTTGAACTGAATAATCAGAAAAAGCACGTAGCAACAGCTCTCATGGTTCCACTTCCTCCCTCCCCCCCCCCCCCCCTCCCCATCTCGCCCTGACATGTGGTAATTCTCAGGTTTCTTTTAGCTCAACCTACTTAGTTTTCCTTTACATACATGCTATTAGTACAGACATTTAATTCGCCCCCATTCGGGTTGTCCACATAGCCCACCCCCCCCCCCCCCATCCCCCCATTAGCCCCCCACATAGTAGTAGACTCCTGTCAGATACAGTAAAAGATGATGGATACTTTTGATCAGATCCTATATTTGAACATTCCAGTGGCACTGTTCAGATAACTTGTAGGTGTTTGATTTGTATCTTTCTGAGTACTTCGTATATTTCTGTTATTTTCTAAGATAAATAGTATTTAGTTTGAACATGTCTAACTTTCGCGAATCACATCAGCGTCTTGAATTTAGTATTTATTCTTAATTTGTCGCACAACAATGCTTTGACCAGTAACATAAAGTTTTCATCCCTAAAATGGATGCCCAGGACTGAGGAATAACACATAAACATTAGACTTTGAAGGCACTAAGACTTCAGTTTTTTTTATCTAGAGCTCTTTGGTCCATGCTTCAATAAAAAAAAATAGGTTCTACTCACCAGTTTTGACCACAGCTTTCAGGAAATCATCTCTTATGCATTCCCAACTGTGACTTTCTCTGTTCTACTACAACCTTGCACCGATATTGTCTGAAAAGACCCTCACTCTACAATGCTTCACAAATCAGACAAGCTGCTCTGCATGTATGGGTAAAGAATAAAAAATATGAGAAAAATTTAGAAAGGAACAGTATCTGGAACTCGAGGAGATTAGGGACTGTACACAAAGGTACACAGTGAATTTAGAACAATTCAGCGAAAGAAATGGGTTAAGGCAGTAAACTCACTTTAAACAATACGTAAAGAGTGGTAGCTGTAACGATGCGTGACAATACATACACTGAGGTGACGAAAGCCATGCGATACCCCCTAATGTCGTGTCGGACCCCCTTTTGCCCGGTGTAGTGCAGCAAGTCGACGTGACATGGATTCAACAAGTCGTCTGAAGTCCCCAGCAAAATTACTGAGCCATGCTATCTGTATAGCCGTCCACAGCTGCGAAAGTATTGCTGGTGCAGGATTTCGTGCACGAAGTGACTTCTCGATTATGGCTCACAAATGGTCGACGCGATTCATGTAGGACGATCTTGCTGGCAAAATAATTCATTCGGACTGTCCACAACGTTCTTCGAACTGTTCGCCTGATGACATGGCGTATTCCCATCTATAAAAATTCCATAGTTCTTTGGGAACATGAAGTCCTTGAATGGCTGCAAATGGTCTCCAAACTGACCAACTAAAAGCAGGACTTATCGGACCTGGTCAAGCTTTCCCCTTCATCTACGGTCCAACCGATGTCAGAATGCCAGGAGATGCGCTTCAAGTGTTGTCGTGCTGTTAGCAAAGGCAATCGGGTCGGTCGTGTGCTGCCATAGCCCATTAATGGCACATTTCGCAGCACTGCTCTTACAGATGTGTTTGTCCTACATCCGCTTCAGTCCGGAACCGCGCTGCTGCTACGGTCGCAGGTTCGAATCCTGCCTCGGGTTTGGATGTGTGTGATGTCGTTAGGTTAGTTAGGTTTAAGTTCTAAGTCTAGGGGACTGATGACCTCAGATGTAGGTCCCATAGTGCTCAAAGCCATTTGTCCTACATCCCACAATGATATCTGCTGTTATTTCACTCACTGTTGCTTGTCTGTTAGCACTGACAACTTAAGGCGAACGCTACTGCTCTTGGTCATTAAGTGACGGTCCTCGGCCACTGCGTTGTCCATGGTGAGAGGTAATGCCCGAAATTGCGTATTCTCGGCACACTCTTGGCATTGTGAATATGGAAATACTTAATTCCGTAACGATATCTGAAATGGAATGTCCCATGCGTCTAGCACCATCTACAGTTCTCGTTGAAAGAGTGTTAATTCCCATTGTGTTGCCACAATCATGTCAGAAACCTTTTCACATGAATCACCTGAGTACAAATGACAGCTCTAATACTGCACTACCTTTTTATACTTTGTGTACGAAATGCTGTATATGTGCATATCGCTATCCCATTATTTTTGTCAATTCAGTGAATTACTTTAAAAGGGAATTAAGGTTTTTGTTCGTAACATTCGCACTTCACCAATTATTCCGTAGTGTATTAAATTGTGGTAGCTTTATTCCAAGCACTACTCTTCCGTAAGCTTCATCAGTAAGTAGAGTTTCTTTCAAGAACACCTTTCTTTAACGATAGCTATCGTCGATGTAACGGTGAGTTACGGAAGCAGCAGGAGCATTTCGTAACTGCAGATCAGACTGTTTACACACGTCCATCATAAATCTCAGCCGTAATGTACCGAGATTGTGATAGCCGTGGCAATTTACTCGGCTGCCTCGGCAGCTGGCAGAAGCTCCTCGAGCGATAACTGCAGGAAGTGGAGAGGCCTTCTTAGCCTCCTGCTACAAGTGTCACGCGCCCCATCTCGATACTCCCAGCGGGAATTGCGTGCTAATGCCCCTCTGTAAATGGTGCGTTAGCACGCAGCAAAACTGGCATAAAGCACGCACTGTACGGCTGCGGCCGGAAATAAACTCGTCTAATCTTGATGGCTGTCTCTGTCCGCCATCGCTTTCCACAGTAATTAAATGGTAGCATTATTGTCCCAACTGGATGTAGCTTATCGGATTTTGGCAGTACCCCCGTACCTCTACTTGATAGGACAGTGTAATGACGGGCGCAGTAACAGGGACTGCATTGTTAACAAACTTTCAAGTGAGTGCTTCCTGTGCGGTTACCCTTATGACAAATGCTGTAGCGTGAGCATACCATTCATCACGCCTTTCTCCAGACACGTAAGTAGTAAGAGCGGTACTTGGTCTGATGTTAGCTGCTGTCGCTCGCTATTGATTTCAAACACTGAATAAAAATATGAGGAAAATGTTACTTTTCAGGACTGTGGCGTGATCTAATTGTACACTGAAGTGGGATTCCTTCTACAACCGTGTCGGACCTCCTTTTTCTCGGCACAGTGCAGCAACTCGACTTGGCATGGACTCGACAAGTCGTTAGAAGTCCCCTGCAGAAATATTGAGCCATTCTGCATCTATGGCTGTCCATAATTGCGAAAAGTAGCCAATACAGGTTTTTGCACATACATAGATCTTTCGGTTATGTCCTATAAATGTTCGATGACATTAATGTCGGACGATCTGGGTGGCCAAACCATTCGCTCGAGTTGTCCAGAATGTTCTTCAAACCAGTCTCGAATATTTACTAACATTTCAGATTATCACTAACAGGCAGCTCTGTAGGACAGTGAGGTGAGCTTGATATGCCTATTTTCCTGATGGTCGCTATAGTAATTTTAGAAGGCTCTATGGATCTATTATTCGTTTCCACGGCAACACCTCTCGTAGCTACACCACCTGCGAGCACTTATTTCAGCTTTACACTTCTCGTGTAGTTGCTGTATCTGCTCTAGACTATATTTGATGTGTTCGTTGCGCTAAACTTTAGTGTGTAGTATAGCCTCGCTGCTTGTGCAATAGACCAAGTTCCGGCGTCGAAGCGCCAACTGTGGTGCATCAACATGTTTCTATTTTTTTGTGGTCTCTGTTAATTCGTATGCTAATTCGTAGACATTGTTTCAGCTAGTAGAAGTATTAAAATTTTCAGTGGTGGGTGAAGTAGCTCAAATGTTTCAGACGCTGAAACGCAGCGGTTCAGAAACGAAGCGCTGCACGCAGGCGACCTCGGCGCGTGAAAGCTGCGCAAATATTTACTGCCTGTTATGCAGCGCGTGGACCGCTGGGAGCTATCGATGAGCCAACAAGGCCGAGAGTCGCAGCGCTGCAGCACGGCCGGCTTGCGAAAGCGGAACTGCGTAGCGGTAGCGAGCGCGTCTGACAATCCAACGGCGCTGTGTGGGCGGAATTATGTCGGTGAAACCAGGAAATAGCGACAGAAATGACGAGGGTCCCCTAGACTCTTCTTTGTCGGCTTTCCGGACGTACCCATACAGCCATCTCAATAGTGAAATGTCAGGTGAGACAATACGAACGTCACAATAACACAAAACCCAGTCCACAAGTGGAGAAAATCTCCGAACCGGCCGGGAATCGAACCCGGTCCCCTTCGATTAGCAATCCACCACACTGACCGCGCAGCTGCCGAGGGAGCCCGGAAAATTGTTGAGTGAGACATACCGGATAAAATTTTTGGTAAGGACTATGGGACCAAACTGCAGAGGTCATCGGCCTCTAGGTTTACGCACTACTTAATCTAACCTACGCTAAGGACAACACACACACCCATGTCCGAGGGAGGACTCGAACCTCCGACGGGGAGAGCCGCGCGAACCGTGACAAGACGCTTTAGACTGCACGGCTACCCAGAGTGACATACCGGATAACGTGTGAGTTGCCCTAAGCCCAGGTCGCTAATATAGGCTAGTATGATCGAGACCATTCCGATTCCTCGTGCTGTAAGAGATTTTCACTAGCAGTATTTGTCTAGTGAAGGAATGAGCGCTAGATGTGTGCACCTACAGATGAAATACCGAGGCAGACAGAAGTATTCAAATATCAACTGAATGCTACTAAAAGAGAATGTTTAACCACCAAAATATAGTTAAATTAATAACTGTTTTCTATTTCTTCATTTCATTTTTGATTTCACTTGTATTTACTTAAACATTAGACGAAAAAAAGCTCCTATCATAACAAAAACAATGCCAATATGTCCTGCGTAGAGTAACGGATGTGAAACTTATCTGGCAGATTCAATAGCATTTAAATCAAAACATCTTGACATATTCGCGCTTTTTTACTTATTAGTATTCGTATGAATGTCATGTAATTATATGCATCGTGTCACGTAACAAGATACATGACGTTATATCGTATAACATGACACATGCCATCACGTCATCCAACATGGCATTTGTCTATTGTGCAATATGACACAACATGTCATTAAAGTTTACGATGCACACGTCCCCATCCTGGGATACTTCCTATTATAGGGGCATCCCCACTCTCGGATATCTCTTACTGTGTCTACTTGTTCTTACACCCCTCACCACATATTTGAAAGAGTGTTGGTCCCAGATAGCGCACTGTGGTGGGGAAGTAGGGTTAATTTGTAAAAACACGCGAATATGTGATGATCTTTTGATCTACAACTAACTGTCTTTGAAGCCGCCAGGTAAGTCGAAAAGCTAGTTCCGTTCTTTTACCTCCATGACTCTAACCAGGACATATTCGCCTTTTGTTTGCCACAATAAGAATGTTTTTCAATCTGGTTCAAAAATGGCTCTGAGCACTATGGGACTCAACTGCTGAGGTCATTAGTCCCCTAGAACTTAGAACTAGTTAAACCTAACTAACCTAAGGACATCACACACAGCCACGCCCGAGGCAGGATTCGAACCTGCGACCGAAGCGGTCTCGCGGTTCCAGACTGCAGCGCCAGAACCGCGCGGCCACTTCGGCCGGCTTTCAATGTGGTTCCTAACTTTTACTGAACCATGATTTTGACATTGGACCGCCGTAACTTGTAGCACGATGTAGATTTTTGTAGACTCGGACGACGACTCATCTGGTACAGGTTTTTTTTATTATATTTCGAACCATGTTGCTTATATCCTGACAAAGGACAAAGCTTTCACAGAACAACAGGACGCTCATTAAATACATGTATTTGTCTACCTTGCTACAAAATCGGCATCAAATGGCACAAGTATGAAACATAGACGTTATGCGCAAAAGAAAACTCACAAAAAAATATATTTTTTTGCGAGTGAACTCTGAATGAATCTAGATTTATGAAAGTGAGTTTTCAATCTTATTGTAAGAATACATTTGTTATTTATTTGTTTCGCTTTAAACCGTTTCCGCGCCTTAAATTCACGTAAGGACGAATTTTACATGTTACATTTGGCCCGAATTTAAATCATTGTATCTCGACAAATGATAAATATTACTGGATAAAACAATTATTATGACTTTATCCTCTTATCTGCCCTCGTTAAACCCTTGAACCGACTCTTACAAGTTAAATGTATGGAAGTGGTGCACTTCAGAAACCTTCCAGCAAAACTTTTTTTGCACGCAAAATCCAAACGAAGCCAAATTTTTCAAACGAATATAACTTAAGTTAGACTAAGGTCCGAAACATCAATGGACCAAATTTGAACCATCAGTCTCGCTCCAGTTCGGAGTTATTTAAGAGTAACTGTTTTTCCACACAAAATACGAGCGAAGATTGTTTCTGTACGCAAACTTCCAACGGTGCACATACAAATAATGCCACAAAAGGGATCTATGGACCCTCCAGAAAATGTCTAAACCCCCTTCGATCTAAAGACGGAACACAAGTTTTTAAAAACTCGGCATCTATCGGCTCTTATTGGAAAGAGCATTTTGAATAACTTCTGAACAGAGATTCAGAGGTGCGCGAGGACGTTTTTACAAAAATACCACAAAAACCCATTCAAGACCTCCCCTTCAAGAGATTGAAGAAGCTCTCCACCAACTAACGAATGACCAATCCCGTGGACTGGATGGAATCCCGGCTGAACAGTTTAAAAATGGCAGCACGGAATGTTCGAAAAACTTTCACGTCCTTATTACCAAAATATGGAACACTGAGACAATATCTGCAGATCTGCATGACACTGCAGATACGTCCTATTGCGGAAACTACCGAGGAATATCACTACTCTCAACAGCTGGAAAGATCATTGCTAGAAGTTTCTCCAACTGACTACTTCCTCTGGCTGAAAAAACCCTGAAGAACGGAACCAATCCTTGTACATTGTATTCATAGACCTTGTTAAAGCCTTTGAATCTGTTAATCGAGAAGCACTCCGGAAAATTCAGGCATCAAATGGAAGTTCTGGAAAATATATCAAAATACTTAGGCTTCTACATGACAACATGAATGCCACTGTTCTTGCCAACAATGGACCCGGAGAAAGGTTTGAGTTTACCACGGGAGTCAAGCAGGGATGTGTTATTGCACCTGGCCTATTCTCGATGTTTGTGGGAACCATACTTCACCTTGTTAAGGCAAACCTACCGTTGAATGTTGAAATAGCTTATAGGACTAATAGTAAGCTATTCAACCTTCGTAGACTCCGAGCTAAAAGCAAAATAACCACAACAGCTGCCATCGAGCTTCAGTACACTGATGATAAGTTATCTTGGCAGACACAGAGGAGGATCTACAAACTACCCTAAATGCATTCAGTCTGGCATACAAATCCACTGCTCTAGAGATTAACACAGACAAAACGAAAGTCCTCTATCAGCTAGCCGTAAATTCCACTGCTGCAGCTCCAGTTATCACAGTTGATGGAACTCATCTAGAGATTGCAGAGTATTTTCCATACCTTGGAAGCCAGCTTTTGGCAAATTCAAACTTGGATGCACAAATTCAACACCGACTGAAGTGTGCAAGTACTGCATATGGTCGTCTTTTGAAAAGAGTGTTGGATAACCATGGTTCGAGTGTTAAAACTGAGCCTTCAGTCTAGGGGCGTCAGTTCAAGTCCTTAGAAAAATAGCACAAACGCTGCCTAAGGAGAATATTGAAAGTAAAATGGCAGGATCGGTGAACAAAGAACAGCATTTTGGAAGAAACCAACGCCACCAGCATGAAGAAAAAATTGTCATACACCAACTTCGCTGGGCTGGTCATATCATCCACACGCCTAAGCAAATAATGTTCTCCCAATTGAAGGATTGCCAACGCAATCAGGGAGGGCAAACAAAATGATATAAAGATGTCTTCAAGTCAAATATGACAAAATGTCAAATAAACGCAAATGATTGGGGAACTGCAGCCCTATATAGATCCAAATGGAGACAAATTTTTCACAAGGGACACTTAATTTTGAAAAGCAGAGAAAACTGCAGGAGAAAAGGCAGAAAAATCGCAGAAGAGAACAAGAGCTCTTGAGAGGGACAAATCTGTTACACCATTCAGTGAACACCAACTGGGTATGCCATTACTGCTAGGGAATCTGTGGCTCCAGAATAGGACTATTTAGCCACCAAAGAATCCACAGGTAACACTACCAAAAGACATGTATACTCCTCAGTGAGTGAATGCCTATGACGATGATATGAGTGGTGTGTTTTGTCGGACATCTGTGACAAACACACACCATACATTGTAACAATGTATATGTGCCTTGACGGTACTGATAACTTCAGTGCATGTGCACATTATGTCCGAAATCTTGTGCCAATCCGGTAAAGCTGCGAGAAATGAGGATAATGGACAGTGAATGCTATATATATAGTTTGCGAGAAGTTGAGAGTTTCGTTTAGCAGAGAAACATCTCCGCATAGCCGGAGCACGTAAGGCGACTGCTCGCGTTAAACGGGTAATCCATGTTAGCGTCCCGGTTGAGGAACAAATCCTTACTTGTCACCATTGAATTTAATTCAATGCGCAATTGCGGTTGAGTCCTGTATTTCTCTTAAAACGCTTGGAATGCTATATTTCACCCTATTCTGATGACATTTCATTGTAGGACACTTTTCTCAAACATAAATGTAAGTGAATCAAGACAAAATACGCACAGATGAGCCAAAACCTCACCACCGCTGCCCACCGCGAGATTGGTGGCTATACGGGCGCGTCATGCGATAAGGGAAGTGTATAGGCGGAGCAGAGGCAAATGGGGATACATCCTAGCTATAATACGGATAGCAAGAGGAGAAATTCACTGACGTAACTGACTCTGAATAAGTCTGCACTTTTATGGCCTGAAGCTTGGGTAAAACATCTCGGCGAAACTTGTAGGCTATTCATGCGCTACTGTCAGAAATGTCTAAAAAAACTGGTTCAACCACAGTGAACAACAGCCTCTGAAAGACTACACTGGTGCAAATCTGCAACACACCAGATAACTTTAAACTAAGAGTTTTAACAATTTACACAAGCACACAAACTATGCACCCCTCGTAGGAGGGATGGAAATGGTACAAAACACTAACAATTAAAATATTAACCTTGCACCGAAGGTGCCACTTGATTTTAACTTCTAAGAAAAGTCTTATGGTGAAAGGGTGGCAACTTTATATACTAAAATGATCATTTAAATAAAAGCCCATAAAATGCAATCTTATATAAAATTCTACAAGTTTGGCCAAACAATAGTTAAGATGCTCTACAGTACACACATACCGCCTTTCAAGATCATAGGCAATAATATCAAGTTTCCAAAGATCAAAACATATTTCAGGTATTGGGCCGTTACACTCCAAGTAATAAATTCGTTAACACACCAAATCCGACAAACATGACAGAGGCAGATTGATAGGGAGATTACCGAACAACCCGAACCGCACGTTGCTCAACGGGCCCCTACTCCACAAGGGAAAAACGGACCACCCAATTTATAAACAACCACCTTCCCGCGGGTGGGCAAACGGAGAAGAATGGTGGGACGACCCCAAAGCAAAACGGGTGGTGACCTCACCAAAAAAAAAGTAGAATTTAACAAGAATAAATCAAACCACATATCACCAGTCACATAACTTCTAATAAACTGCGATTGCACGAGAAGACCTGGCGCAGCACTCCCAAATCGCTCTCCCGAACCGTCCGCTGCCAGCCGCTTCAACGGACGCAGGAAGGCGCGCCGATCTCCCGTCTCACGGCGTCGCAGCTCGCACCGGCCGGACTGATGTCGTGGGTTGACTCCTGTAGCTCTCGTGTCTACCGCGAAGTCACTGTCGCGGCCCACTGGACTCACGTGGCGACTTCACATGCGCCAACACTCAAGACGGACAAGTTATCTTGTGTGTCAGTGCGCGACCGACCAACCGATCGATCCAACCGGCAACGACCATTGCCTGAGCAAACTCGAGCAGACTGGCGGCCTAAGGCGCAGACTCAGATGCAGGAACTAAGCCCCGACCTGGCGACCACTCGCTAAGCTCTCTTATTGGCGGAGTGGAAAGACTCTCATTTTGCCGGCTTTAAAGGTTGATCCGAACGACAGACATACTGGCACTCCGAACGACAGACAGACATTAACTGCCTAACAAATGCGGACGAGAGACTGACCCAGACTCACCGACTGGCGAGCTCATAGCGCCCCTCAAATGCACGTGAACAGGCAACCTTTCTCACCAGAAGGAAGACACCAAAGCTGCGATTGCCATAGCGGCGCCACCGTCAGAAACGGAGGGCGATTGCTTCACACTACGCGCTGCGGTGCGCTCTTCAAAACAGCAATTTTTACCACGGCTCAGACAGAATCGCACTATAGTGGTTTTAAGTGCATCATAGAGAACTCATCTTATCTTGGCCACCAAATTCCTCTGATATGAACCGCTCGAACACGATACCACAAACCAACGGCCCATAATTTACAATATTTGCGTGATCTGCGCTTAGATGACTGGTGACATGTACATCCAGATCCCTACCAAGGACTTGTTAAATCTATACCACGTAGGGTCACTGTTGCATTGCTTTCCAAAGGTGAACCAGCAATTAAGCAAGTGATCGTATTGTTTGGCATATCAGTGTGTGTGTGTGTGTGTGTGTGTGTGTGTGTGTGTGTGTGTGTGTCTGTGCTTATTTGCATATACAGAAAGCCAAAGCTACTTACAGAACATGGCAAACGGCGCTGTCGAGAGACGGAACCAAAGACAGTCTTGCACTTCATCAATAAAATGAACTGCTGAGGTGTGACAGAAAGGTACACCTTACTTGGTCATCATGTCAACATTTATGTAAAATCTAGAGAATATCAGCGCACAACTCAGATGAAGAAAGTATCCACTTGAGACCAGAGTAACACGGGGGGACAGAAGTGATTTGCCTACAACGGAGAAAGCCAAACATTTTGAGATAAGAGTGCCAGCTGCTGAATCTAATAAACGTTTACTCTGGCGTTTGTCCAGCACTGCAGCAGAGCAGAAATAGAATGCTCCAGTCCCAGTGTGGTTCCTAGGGCGACACAGGGGTGTACGAAAAGGACGGCAATGCTCCACACGTGACAGGCTACAGACGATAATGTGGTCAGTAAAATCTGCTTCTTTGTCAAAGGATTGATGGTTTCGGAAGTTTAATCGTCCGTCTTCAGGTATCTGACAAGGAAAATATATTTCCAGAAAAACAAATTACGAAATGAAAAAAGTACAAGCTGAGTATTTCCCATTCAACAGAAATTTCTTTAATATATTTAGAAAGTTAGTTCGAAACGAAGAGAACTGTACGCATTTTCCACACTAACTAAAACTGACCTTTAATTAAATTTCGTAAGTCCGGGAACTTGTGTACAATTTTCCTTACTTTTCGTCTTTAAAAAGGAATTTTCAGGAATTTCGGAAGAATGGGGATCAGTTTCTATTTTTCGTTACATAGTTTGCCGTTTTTCTAGGAGTAACGGTTCCATGGCTCAAATAATTTAATGGAAGCTCGTAATACATCTTATTGAATTATCCACGGTCAAATTTGTCACCCACCATAAAATGCATTATAGCGGCGTTGAATTTTATTTATTTCGACCAAAGGGCGGGTCACGAATGAATTATCTATAGCCAACGATTTAGTGGAACATATCATATGCAGTGCTACTCAGTTCTGAAAAACTAAGAACGATACCGGTTTTTCGGTATTTCGGAATGCATCTTCTTGTGCATCGAATCCAGACTATGCTGGGTAAATATATTCAGGAGCAGTAGGAACCTGACTGTGAGTGTAGTTGGTCAGGCTGACTGATGTAATGTAGATTAACATCTACTTAAACTAATATGATGTCTTGTTTGTTCAGGTTCTAGTATAAATTATCTGTTTGCAACTCACTTGTGTTACAATACAAGAAAACTATATTCTACACTATTATTGACCTAACAGAGTCTTCACTGAAATTTCCTGACGTATTATGAAGCTTTCGCTCTGTTGTGAGCATCTCGAGCAACATTCTCATGGACAGAGTTAGCCACATCTTCAGTTTTCCCTTACAATCCAAAAAGTATTGGAGGTCTTCTGTACGACAAATAAAACTTAGTGATTCAGTAGCGCACACTTCATTGGGCACTGACATGTACCGCAGCTGGCTGAATGTATTAGCTCTCGCTTTGCGACAACGACGAAGTTGTTAGAGATTTGTGACTAAATGACCGTCCTGTAGTTGGTTGGTGAAGACTTTAATAATTACGTCAAAGGATCTGTGCTTTCTGTTATAACACAAGTATCGGGTATGGTAATTTTTAAAACACATTGTGAAAACTACACTAAATAATTTTTAACTTCTGTTATTCGGGTTCCGCGCTTGTTTGAAAACTATTTTTCTCATTGGAACTTCCTTTCCTCTTAAAGCCTACCCTCAACTGCTCATAGGCTTAAGGACGAAAGTAACTTTCGCGTGATGTGTTACTACCATGTAACGTAGCTAGATGAAACTTGCATTTTACGATCGCTCGACGGCAAGGTTACCAGCGCCATGAAACTTGGAGCATACATAGAAAGAACTGCTACAGTCTAGTACAGATGGTAACTGTAAAAAATGCACAATGAGATATATGTAAATGACATCTTTATTCAAATATAATAATCATACTGAAATCATCGCCATTTATGATGGTCCCCTGAATATTACAAATGGCTGTACATGGTTCTTAAGGGGACCACACCGTGGTTCAGGTCGAAAAAAAAACAATTTTCGGTTTCCATCATATATCGATAGATTAAGGTTTTATTCAAGTACTCTTAAAAGGATTTTGCTGAAAAATTTTTTTTCGAGCATTTGAAGAGCATTTTCCTACCACGTGTGTTTATGTGCCACGCCAACGTTTCTGTCACCCACTTTTCTGCATTTATTTTAGATCTTTATATCCCCTACATTGCACGTTAGGGATTTTTTTACTCCCTAGTGTGTTGGATATCCTTGGAATGCAACGGTCGGTATTCTTTTGTTTCTGCTGTTTGTAAACAACACGCTTTCAAACACGCGGTTAGTTTTGTTCAAATGTGATTGCGAGTAGTTGTTACACTTACGTTTGCAGTACATGTTTACAAATGTACTCACCTGTTTCACAGCTATTTATATAGAAGCTCCTGCAAGTTAAGCCTATACCTAATGTCCTGTACTGATGATAAGCCATGTCATGGATTGTGTCCGTCAGAAGAAAATTCGTGGTGCAAATACAATATGGTTCAGGCATCTGGAGAGCCTTATTCTCACCAGCACTCTCTTCCTGCTGTTCTTATCACAGCAATTAAACCTATTTTCAGAGACTTGGCTCATCTTGACCTTCTAAGGAAATGTCTGCATGGGCAGACACAGAACCCAAATGAATGTCTCAACAGCATAATTTGGAACCGCCTTCCTAAAACTGTATTTGTAGGCATGCATACGATGAAAATAGGAGTTCATGATGCTGTTATTACATTCAAGTGTGGTAATGTTGGCTACTGAAAAAGCTGGGAATTAATCCTGGTGAAAATATGATCACTGGGCTGCAACATTGCGATAAAATGAGGATAGCCGATGCAGACAGATCTGCATCTAATATGGCCAAGAAAGCGAGACAAACTTCCAGTAAGGTGAAAAAGAAGCTGGAAGACCGCCTAGAGGCCAAAGAAGGGCCATCATATGCAGCAGGACAGTTTTAATTACCTGTAAGTAACAAATTTCAAAAGTTTTTTCTTTAAAGTCAATTTCCTATAAACTGAAATTTTCGTTACATATGCCCCATTATATGAGAAACTATCGTAGATAAATAAATGAAATTTTCAGAGACTCTGCATAACATAAAAAACCACCTCCGGTACTACATTCATTAGTAGTCCCCCATTAGGAAGTTCACAAAAAAATATTTTCTGCAGAAAAAACTTAATAGTTTTTGTCAATAAATTTTAAACAAGTATTTCTTAAAAACTGTAAAATGGATAAAGTAGATTTTAGTACAGTTGACTCTATTAGCTTCATATAACATACAGTAAGGATATTAAGGTCCTGCATCAAGTAGTTTTTTCAGAAATGGTCAAATACTTGTCTAAATTAACGTGGGTTATATAGGCAGAGTGTGGTCCCCTTAAGAGATAGTGAGGTCACCACAGACGGCAATGCTTGCTCTGCAACGTACTCCCACAGGGGTGGCCAAAATTTCTTCTGTAGGACTTTCCATTTCATTTCAAAAGAAGAAAATGCTTGGTGGTCATTGTTGTACGTGGACGCGCTGCAGTGCGCCTCCCGCAACGCACCGCATGCATATTCGATAGGATTTAAGTTGGGGGAGCAGAAAGGCCAGTCCGTTCACCGAATATCCCTTGTTAACTCAGGGCCGAATGCACCCCTGAAGAGACGTCCACGGGGAATGAGTTCAGTGTCACAGTAACGTTGACTGGTGAGCGTACCGTGTTCAGAGATTTGGAGGTCAGTACGTCTGTGCAACATCATGACTTCCCACATCATAGCAACCGGACTACCAACACAACAATGTTGTTGGGTTCCTGTTCCTACCTCTCGTCATATGGGGCTATGTCCAGAATCCGTGACCAGCCAGACATGGCGATCATGTGTTTGTGAGGTGTGCTTGCTTGTGCTTGCGTGCGCATGTTTCTGATGAAGCCTTGACCGAAAGCTTAACGTTGAACAAACTTTTCATTGTGCCTCTCTGTAACTCAACGTGTCATCTTTACGGTGAGCAGCAGTCTATTCTTTCCACAATTGTTGATGTTCCAACCTAGGCTTTCCATTGTTCAAATAAGAGCATAGATCTTTCCGTTTGAAATGCGAATAAAGTACCGTACAACTCACGTACACTGTCGACAAACCATTGTGTTTAATCGCCACCACATCTTCCGCGTATGTTGATACAAGCGTCACACTACGCACGATTACATTCCACAAATTAAAATTAAGTCACACACACACACACACACACACACTCAACGATGTGCGACACGGGAGACAAATTACGCGACGCTTGCACTGCTCCGTTTCCCGGAGCAGTCTCCGAAATTATGTTGGTGGACTTTGGAAAGGTCATTCCACTGTGAACAGAAGCGCAAGAAAACTGCAGCTTGACAATCTAGGAAATGACTTAGGAATTATCTTGTAGATGTGCATAAATAACGAATGGACACAGAGCTTGTAATACTATATTTATGTTATTAGAGAGTTGAGCTATAAATTAAAATAAAAAATAAAATTTGCCTCCCAATTTTCTGTATGTACTCGAGACGAGAATGAGACGGAAATTACTTAGCATTATTCCCGTTGTACAGGAGTAATACTGAACCAGAATAATATGAACGCTACTCCTTCGAACTGTAATTATTAGTGGTCACCAAGACGGCGGTGACCGTTACACAAGCTCCATGATTTGAAGAAAGAGCGAGGAGCCTAGCGAAACATTCCTGGAGGTAACTGACGGTGAGGACTACGAAGGAATGGCATCTAAGGATCTAAAGTGTTCCGTCAGAACTCGCTAGTAAGACAAATATAGCGTTTAGCATTTTGTAGAAACGACCGTTCAGGGTGCCAATAGAAAATAGTAACCACCCTGACACTCTGCAGGTTTTTTTTAAAAAATATTCATGATACGTGAAGATCAGAACCCAACTATTAATCATCCAAATCACTTTGACGCCACTCAAAAATTCTGGAAAGAAAACGACTTTGCAGTTTTCACAGTGTCTCTAATGACTTCAAGCAAGGTTGCTATTTCTATGTTTCTTATCTAAAGTCTTCATTAACAATTAATTTTTAAAAGATTGGTAATTAAAAATTTATGTTTGCAATGAAAACTGGATTTTTGTGTGCAGTATGTAATTAGAATAAGAGGGAGTGCATTTTTCATAAAAATGGTAATCAGATATGTGTTAATTAGCATATAGTATTTGATTACTTTCATTTTTAAATGGCATAGTTATTCAAACTGTTCGAACAACAAACGAAAAAAAACAACGATCAAAACGATATTGGTTCAAAATGGCTCTGAGCACTATGGGACTTAACTTCTGAGGTCATCAGTCCCCTAGAACTTAGAACTACTTAAACCTAACTAACCTAAGGAGATAACACACATCCACGCCCGAGGCAGGATTCGAACCTGCGACCGTAGCGTTCGCGCGGTTCAACATTGTAGTGCCTAGAACCGCTCGGACACTCCGGCCGGCAAAACGATATTCTATCCAGAGATTATCCTATGAGCCAGGAATCAAACCCAGGTCCTCTGCCTGCCGAATAAATCAACCTTATTTTAGGGTCTTAAAGCTGCCAGAAAAATTTCAAAGCCGATTTCTGAGTCTTGCAACGCACATTTCTGGGTGGCTGATATTTGAGTTCTGAACTTCACGCCCCATAAATATAAAAAATTACAAAAATCCGATTGCCGTCTGGCCTCCTTGTCACCTTCAGATTTGTTGGTGTTCAAGAGCACTCAACACGCAGCATCCGTGTTCCTCAAAGGGGACGTCGTGCATAGCCACTAGCCAGCGTCAGCTGAAGACGAGATGCTGCGGCCTACAAGAGTGGTTCCCAGCCTGGGGGCAACTACCCTCAAAGGGGTAAAACAAGTAACGAAAGTAAATTAAATTATTTTTAAAACGTCGTTACTGCCGTCAGAGTTTCGTAAGACTGTAATACTGATTATGTAAGTCACTAATAATAACATTTTTTTCAAATGTAGTAGATACTTCAGTTCTCAGAATTACGAGGGTCCCATAAATCCGACCCTCGCAAAAAAAAAAAGGAAAAGAAAATGGAAAGGCACGACTGTACAGAATATCGAACCTCTATCCGTTTCCTCCAGCCGCTAATGCCATAACACCTGTTCAACGACACCACACATATGCTTCTCCCGGTTTTTAATTGTTTACAAGGGCACGGGCACACCTTTTGTTGAAGGTGGTGTATTAGGTATGTGATTATCAGTAGAATACAGTGTTGTGTTTCAGTTTCTTTCTTGGCTGGTTTGCTTGTATAGCTAAAAATGACTGCTGCAACAAAGAAAAGCGAATTAATATGCTGTCGACGAAGTTACTGTTCGTGACTGGCCAAAGAGCCGACTTAAATTTGAAAAAAACTATAAAGACGTCGCAGTTTAGAAAAAAAAATCAAGTGAGGAGTTGTACATGAGATTTATTCTTATAATGGGGAGGGGTTACTAGGTAATATCCGATTGCATGCGGGGTAACTGTTTCTGAAACGTTGTGAACCACTGGCCTAAAGGCTAGGTTACTCGCCGTCGTGCTCCATTGTTGTCTCTCATTGCTATCATTTCTCTCTCTCTTTCGTCAACCTTAAATGGATTCTATTGATTACGTTTTTGTACACTTTATTTCAACTGATACGTGGTAAAACACTTTATTTTAACTGATACTTGGTAAAACACGAAGCCAGAGACGTTGCCCCAGTGATAACACCAGTTCCCGTAAGGGCACTGGAGCTATGCGCTGTTGGGCTCTGCTGGCACTTGTGATGGTGGCCGTCCGGTTTTGCCGAGCGCTGTTGGCAATTGGGGTGTACTCAGCCCTTGTGAGGCCGGTTGAGGAGCTACTTGACTGAGAAGTAGCGGCTCCGGTCACGAAAACTGAGAACGGGTTCTTGTGGGACGATCTTGCTGGTCAGATCATTCAGTCGAATTGTGCATAACGTTCTTCAAAGCAATAACGAACAATTGTTACCTGGTGATACGGCACATTGTTATGCTTAAAAATTCCATCGTTGTTTGGGAACATGGAGACCATGAAAGGCTGCAAACAGTCACCAAGTAGCCGAACATAAAGAGGGCCCAGGACATCCATGTCAACACAGCCAACACAATTATGGAGCCACCATCAAGTTACACAATGCCTTGTTGACAACTTATGTCCACAATTCCATGGGGTCTGGGCCACACGAGAATCCTATCATCAGCTCTTACCAACTGAAATCGGAAATCATCCGAGCAGGCCACAGCTCTCCAGTCGCCTAGGATACAACCGATATCGTCATGAGACCAGGAGAGACGCTGCAGTCTTTTGCTACCATAGCCAATTAAGGCCAGTTTTCGCAGCACTGTCCTGTTGGATATGTTCGTCATACGTGCCACACTGATTTATGCGGTTATTTCACGCAACGTTGCTTGTCTGTTAGCACTGACAACTTCACGCAAACGCCGCTGCTCCTGGACGTTAAATGAAGGCCGTCGGCTACTGCGTTGCCCGTGTTGAGAGGCAGCACCTTAAATTTGGTATTCTCGACGCACTCCCGCACTCTTGGCGCTGTGGGTCCCGCAATAATGAATTACCTGATGATTTACGAAATGGAATATCCCATGCTTCTAACTCCAACTAACACTTTGCGTTCAAAGTCGTGCGGCCACAGTCATGTCCGAAATCTTTTCACATGAGTGAGTGGAGTACAAATGACAGCTCCGCCAGTGGACTGCCCTATTACACCTTCTGTACGCGACACTACCGCCATCTGTATATGTGCATACTGCTATTCCCATGACTTTCTGTCACTTCAGTGTAGAACAGTAGAGCACTCTTCACCGCTATCCCTCCACTTCGTTGCTTAATTTCTTTTTCTGATGCCTTGCAGATATTGAACGCAGAATATATTACAATTAAGGAGTCTAGTTTGGTTTCTTTCCGTTGTCACGATTGGGGTTCTGCCCTTCCTGTTCACCTACATCCCCATAATTACCTTCGATTTTCAGTGTTACACAAGATTCTTGAAGTCACTATAAAACCTTTCGGACTGCCGTCGAAACCATCAGGCAGTTTCTCATCCTAGAACCACACTGTGTGAAAACGCATGCTCAAGAAACAAAACGAGGAACGAAAAATGAAATTTCCTTGTAGCGAAGGAGACGTTGCGCGAAATATGTTTCATGACGACTCTCTTGAAATTTCGCAATATCTCGTTTGTGTTTTCACGGTATCGTGAAGCGCTTTGTCATGTAAGAACAAAGTGATATTCATGAGGATTCCTCATCAGGTTGTAGGTATTGAAAAGTATGACTTATTTTATCTAGACTAGCAGATTAATAATTCATTCAGCCACCGCCATTTTGTAACCGCTATTCCGCAGAATATCAGTCAACAAAGTGCATCACTTATCTCCATCACAAACACAGGACAGATATACTTGAAAAGAACAGTTACTCTAGGAGAGTTCATACACTCATGAGGTAAAATATAATGACCATCTTCTTAATAGCTTATCTGTCCGTCTTTGGAATGAAGTACATCACTGATCCTGCGTATCTGGGATCCGACAGTTTGTTGGTCGATTTATGGAGGTACATGGCGTTAGATGGCTATGTGCAGATCATGTAATTTGAGTGAATAACGGGTCGCTGATTTGCCTACTCGATGATGGCGCCCGACAATAACCCGGATGGGTTCCATATGATTTTTATGAGGCGAATTTGGTCGCCGAGACATCAACGTGAGTTCACTATGACGGTCCTCAAACCACTGTAGCATGGTTCTGGCACAGAGACAGCGACAGTTATACTCCTGAAAGAATACTGCTGGAAGATGACACTGGTGTCGGTGAAGACATCAAGCTTGAAGGGACGGTGGTGGTTTGCAGCGGTCAGCGTTATCTTCGATCACTACCAAGGTCCCATGCGAGCGCAAGAGAATATCTCCCATAGCATAATACTGCTCCCACCAGCCGGTCTCGAGTCGCCATCAACCTCGATGACGGCGTCTGTGAAGACGACCATCGACCTAGTGTAGCACTTCACACAGATCATGATAAAAACCCTTATTAGCGATTCTTCTGCGTCGAAATTCCCCGCTTCATTACCATCCCGCACTTTCACAAACATGACTTCACTACAAACATGTTTTGAACTTCATTCAGTCACAACAACACATACAAAAGCTGGCAATAAAAAGCACCGCAGCAGTTGGCAATATTACAGACAGTAATCAAACATTTTAAAAACAGTATGCTATAAGCAAGAGACAACATTCAAACTGAAAATACAGAAATATGCACGTAAATTTCCAGGATGGCCAAACACTTTTCTTTTGCCTCAAGTATTGAAAAGTCCCCTTAGAAAAATTAATGTGCTGGTAAACCCCTTACGTTATTTGATTTTCAAACAGCTGAGCAAAACCGAACGTATTCAGATATTTCTCTCTTTACTTATTCTGATCATCACTAAACTGACACACAATATTTTTAGCGCAACGCAATTTGACTTTCAATAGTCCCTACAAAATAATATCCTCGACTAACAATAACCTATACCTTTCATGAATCACTTACCTCACAAAAATCTTCGTTACTCGAACTACTGCAATACAGCGAGCGCCAATACTGCCAGCTAAATAAAGGATTCTAACTACTGAAGGCACTAACTATTGATAAGCATAGTTAGCAAATGAAACATTTTGACAGAGAACAAACAATGTATTTACCTTAATTATCTTCAAAAGTCATAATATGTATATCAGTTCATGATATCCAGTACTACAAATTTACTCTTTCTGGTGGAGACACGTCCAGATCGTCCTCTCTTAAAATTCTGCCATCTCTCTCCCCACATCCACCACTACTGGCGGCTCACCTCCAACTGTGCAACGCTACACGCTGTTCACATCCAACTGCCCAACACTGCAATAGCGAATATTCCAACAATGCCAACCAGCCACCGACTGCACACAGCACAGCCAGTGATTTTCGTACACAGCGCTACGTGGCATTACCAATATAGAAACCGAAACAGCCTACTTACAGTATGTTAAAATTTTGAGTAAGTCGTGCGCCAAAATGTTGCTCCTAACCTAACACTAGGAGGCTAATTAGAAAAAAAGAAAAAAGAAAAACAAGTTCGCAACCGTTTTATCACCTATCGAGCAAATGCATATGTGTTACAGACGACTAAGTGTGCTTCAGAACTAAAAGAAGCAATACGCTTATGGCAGCCTAACAAATCGCTTTATTTAATCACAGAGACGGATCTTATATACTAAGAACACAGGATACATAATATTTCCTGTTACAAGTTCGTTCCCAACAGCTGCTTACCGGGAACTGAGAGAAGTGGCACAGTTATTACATGTGCGAAGATCTGTACTCAAATATTGAAACCTACTACTGTCTCTTCCCTTGAGTGCTCAGAGGATCGTTCTTTTCGACACATTTTTCCATCGAGACCTAAAGTAGTAACTGAAAAATATGTCTCAGCTGAATAAAGTCAACTGTGTGGTGTGATGACAACAAATTAGAATGATTGCCTTCCTTAGAGAAACATGATGACGTCTCAAGACACGTGGAAGCACATTTAATCTCCTTCAGCTGTCAATAAACTTAAAATGTTTAACAATAGTGCTTGTCGTAGATAGTAACTACAAGATTTTTTCTGTCATTTCAATGTTCATTACTGAAGGCACGCCATATATTTAGCGCAATAAGACGGCGTTTCTTTTCCTTTAATCCTTGGCTTTTCTTCAGCGTATTCTCTCGTCTTATAAATTTTTCATAATAACTGGCCCAATTGCACAAATTAGGTGATTATATTCCAGTGTAAGTTTGCTGTTATTCTCTTTCATTTTATACTGTAGAAATAATGGGACCACAGGAATAAAATTACATGACTTGTGAAACATCCCCATTGAAAAATTAATGAATTACTGCGCTGATAAACCTCTACGTTATTTGAGTTTCAAACAGCTGAGCAAAACTTAACGTACTCATACATTACTGTCTTTACTTATTCTGAACAACACTAAACTGACACACAATATTTTTAGTGAAACGCAATCTGACTTTCAATAATCCCTACAAAAGAGTGGCCCTGACTGACAATAACCTATACCTTTCATGAATCACTTACCTCACAAAAATCTTCGTTACTCTAACTACTGCAATACAGCGAGCGCCAATACTGCCAGCTAAATAAAAGATTCTAACTACTGATAGGCATAGTTAGCAAATGAAAGATTTTGATAGAGAATAAACAATGTATTTACCTTAATAATGTTCAAAAGTCATTATATATATATATATATATATATATATATATATATATATATATATATATATATATATATAACGTTCTGTTGCTGTGTGTTTCCATTCCATGATAAATGTGATTTGAAGAGAAGTAATAAAATGAGCTCTGACATGGAAATTAAGCGTTTCCGGACACATGTCCACATAACATGTTTTCTTTATTTGTGTGTGAGGAATGTTTCCTGAAAGTTTGGCCGTACCTTTTTGTAACACCCTGTATATATACATATCAGTTCATGACATCCAGTCTTACAAATTTACTCTCTCTGATGGACACACGTCCAGATCATCCGCTGTCAAAACTCCGCCACCTCACTCCCCACATTCACCACTGCTGGCGGCTCACTTCCAACTACGCAACGCTACGGACTGTTCACATCCAACTGCCCAACACTACAATAGTGAATATTCCAACAATGCAAACCAGTCACAGACTTCACACAGCACAGTCAGTGATTTTCATATTGAGCGCTACGTGGCGTTACCAACATAAAAACCTAAACAGCCTACTTACACTAGGACAAAATGATAAACGTATTTCACATTATTTTCAGCACAGAAATAAAAGAAATGCTCAATCAGAATTTGTTGTCAAAAATCTCGATAGTAAAATCGCATCATATGCTTGCATCTGTTTTGCTCTGCAAGCACGTTAACTGTTTCGTGCTTAATTTTTGTTACTGCTCACTTATCACTTCCAGCCAATTTAAGTTTGGCTTTCTTCCTTGTCTTCCTTTTTCCAGATATCTATGTAAGTGTTCGACATCTCGCTAGAAGTGCTTTAAGATGTGTTAGATACATTGATAAGACAAAACACTACGACCACGGCTCACTGCGACATTGGATGCCAGTTGGTGACGATGTGGGCACGTGACGCGGTAACAAAAGTGTGTAAGCGAAGCAGACGCGGACGGGGGACCACGCTAGCGAAGATTAGGGCTGCAAATGGGGAAATCCTCTGAGATAAGTGACTTTGACAAAGGGCAAATTATTATTACGCAAAGCTTGTGAACGAGTATCTCAAAAACGGCGAAGAAGGTTGAAAGGTCTCTGATGGATTCCTTTCATGTTAATTTCTTAAATCTGTTGTCATTTACGGCAGACATTCCACTTCTAAATTTACTGTGGTGTTTCTGACTCTATCTGGGAGGAGACTGAGCAGTGGAACGTGTTACTTTTACACATAATCAAGAACGATGTGTCACACTACTACACTTTAAAACACAGTTTATATGCAATTCATGTCACACAGTCTCATACGGAACCTACATCCACTTTCTTTTATATACCGTACATGGTAAGATACTGTCATCCCCCTTCCCTTCTGTGTGAAAGAATAAATGAGCAAATGTACTTCTAGTTGCATGCTTGATGGTAGCAGAGATGCCTGTCTGCTAGAGAACAGTAGGACCAACGTCGGAACAGTTAGCTACGTTTTCTAAAAGCAAAGAGGTTTCTATTCTTAGTATGGTCCTGTCCGTCCCTTGTCATGTTGGTATAGGAAGCTGCCTCTCTGGTCACTTCCGTTTTGTATCTGGAAGCACCCTTTGTAGGGGCCCAGGCCAGTCGGCGGCGAGCATCTGAAGTGGTAAGATCTCCAGCTAAGCGCGTCTCTGCTAAGTCCGTAGGGCAATGGATTGCTTAAGTTCAGCCTAACTGATAATTTAATCACCTTTATTTCAGGTTTAGATCTAAAATATCTAATGTTATCTTAAATTGCAGCGCAGTGTAATTCGAGTGTAAAGTTCAGAATATCTTCCAGTAGTTGCTTTGTCACTACTTTGTGAGTAAAGTGGAACCATGTGTGGATGATCCGTAACTCTAACTAAGATCATCAATCTTAAATACGAATGTGCGTGAGATTATAACGTCTCGTCTTGACAATTTTTTCAATATAGCAACTTTTCTTTATGTTCAACCCACGTGGTGTGTACTTTGTGAGACCAGTACCACATGCTTATACAATTGTTTGACCCATCAGGTTAATAGTAAGGCGATAGTAACCAGTTCGAGGTTTTTCTTTTGTAATTTGTGTTTCGATGTAATTTATTTTAATTATCAAAATTATCGTGGAGTTACACTCTTTGTGTAAACCAAGTTGACCACGTGAAGCATGTAGTGTAATCATCAAAGTAGCCCCCAGCTATTCTTTTCGGGAAGATTTCACAGAGAGTTAGTATGAATTTAGTATACCAGTGTGTGGTAATTTCATGACGGACAGGATTGCGCTACGAACGTAACTTCTTTGGGTGAAAATTGAATCGGTTGGTTGTGGTTAATTTCCCTTTGCATATGTTTCAACGTTCTTCGTGTGTTATTTTATGAATGCAGTGTTGTATGCAGTCTCCCAATCTTGGCTCCATATTTGATGTGTTCCGTAAGATTACAAACTCACATTTTCATAATCCTAAATAAGGCACCAGTTTAGTTATGAATCATGTTTAATATGCTGAAATTTTAACGGAACAATGATCAATGTTAAAATAAATGTTCAAATATAAATTGATTTATTTCTTTTTATTAAAATTCTCTTTATATATATATATATATTACCGGTTGTCGTAAGATGACTATTAAAAGATTATAATTAATGTTAGTCTGGTTGGGAATTTGGTAGGCTAGACTGGATATCTGGTGAAACAGTTGCTCAGTAACGCAAGGTTAACTTTCCCAAATAGCTCACATCTTTTAACCCGCTTTTATTGTCTTGAATATCAGCACCGCTTTCAGAACAAACTAATGCATCAACATTACAAGGTTGATTGTTCACGTGCTACTGTTGTAAACATCTATGGAAAGATGCAGAAGGACAGTGAAACTACCACTAGGCCCAAAAATGGTTGGAGGTCCACGACTCTTGAGAGACTGTGGAATTCAGCGGCTTGTCTGTTCCGTATAGTAGGGTATATGGCGATCTGTGGCATCTTTGCTGAAATTGCACAATGCTGGTGGCCACACATGCGTTTCGGAGCACAATGGTCATCGTACATTGTTCAACATGGAGCTCCGCAGCAGGCCACACTTGCGTATTCACATGTCGATTGCAGTGGGTACGGGACCATCGGAATTCGAACGTTGATCGATGGAAACGTATCGGTTCTTCAGGTGAATCATATTTTTGTTACACTGGGTCGACGGTCGTCTCCACAGACGCCGCCATCGAGGTAAACGGTGGCTCGAAATGTGCAGTGCGCCACGGACGCCAGCTGGTGGGAACAGTATTACGTTATGGGATACATTCTCCTGCGCTTGCGTGGGATCTGTGGTAGTAGTCGTAGACAGCTGCGAACCACCTGCTTCCCTTCATGTTTGATCTCTTCCCCGACGCAATGTCATCTTTCAGCAGTATATTTGCCCGTGTCTTGGTGGAATAACCATGCTAAAGCGGTTTCAGGAGCGTTACAGTGATCTCACGTTGATGTCTCGGAGACCAAATTCGCCTGATGTAAATCCCATGGAACCTATCCGGGTCGCTATCGAGCGCCATCGTCGCGTACTCAAATCAGCGGCCTGTTATTTACGAGAATTACATTACCTGTGTGTAGACATCTAATGCTACATACCTCCACAAACCGACCAACAAAATGTCGGATCCGTGATGCGTAGAATCGATGACGTATTTCGTTCTAAAGACGGACAGACAAGCTATTAAGCAGATGGTCATAATGTTTTGGCTCATCAATGTAACAGATCTTTTCTGTAAATGTTAGTAAGTGGGAGTATGAAGATGTTAATAGTTCAGTTATTGAGTTAGGAATGACATGTAAAATTATAGGATATATTTTTGATATGCTTAGTTTTTTCATTCCGTTTTACTGTATGCAAATCATGGTCAGGAAATCTGATGTTTTTGAAGTTGGTTGCACTTCGTGAAACCACGCCATCACCTTAATGGGAAGCGGGAACGTTTGTTACTCAAAATTTCCCTTCACAAAGACTTTTGCGATGATATATTTGGTGTACCGATCTGCAACAGGTAGTCCTACTGCCATTGAAAAGTGATTGAATTACTAAACCTCGACAATGGCCACACGGCATAACAGGGTCCCTACTGTACTATACAAAGAAATTTTGAATAAATTATCTCCATTAGTGACCACACTTTACATCGATACCTTAAGGAAGATAACAATGGTAATTAAATGCGAGAACTGCCGTACAATCAGCTTGACAGTTACCTCATCCAAGCTGCTGAAGGCTGCAGGGTATTGTATACACGGGATAATGGGGAAGAGAGACAACATCTGTTCGGTGGGTACAAGCCTGACTTCACGAAGGGCACATAAAGGGGCATATTTGAAGCTACGCTTGAGCGTTAAGAGACGACTTATGAAATATCAAAACCAGGGGCGATTCGTATGTAGAAAGCGGGGTTGCTGCTCCATAAGATTTTCACCCTTTGTTTTAAAATTGTGTAAAAGGAAACAAACGCGTATAAAACGAAGAATTATACAGAAACTTAATAAAATCCAGCAAGTAGAGAGCCAAATATTTTTCATTTACTTGAACGTAAATTGTTTCAGTTCAAGCTTGATCTATTCATTTAGAAAAGGAATTCCACTCTTGTTTTAATTTGCGCAAAACAATAATTTTCTCCTTGGGTCTAGATGACATCTGGGTAAATATTTCTCCATTGAAAGCACTGCAAGCGCATTTAGTCCTTCCAAAATTATAAGGCTTTTTAGAAAAGTTTTCATTCTTTTCAATGTTGCAGAGCCTCTCATGTAGTTATGCGAGTTGACAAGAAGATTTTTATGTTTCCTAATTTCACTAAGAACATTGTCCAGATTTTTTCCTAGATAAATTTCAGCAGCTCGGTTAATTTGCAATATTCATGAACATCAGCACTACACTATTATTTTAGTAAAGTTTCAAACTTTTCTTTGTCAGTCATGGGATATGTGTCAGTGGTTAGTACTATCTCTGGAATAGGATGTTCCTTCTTAAAAGTAACGAAGAATTTCTTGTCGAACAATTTTGCAGCTATTAAATGTTTAGTTGAAGTATGTCTGTCCATTATATCAATATATATGTATATACAGTCACACGCTTCCTTAGTTGCTGCGGTAAGTGTGTTTGGAGAATTCTAACAACGCTATATCCTTATATATACATTAACTTTAACACACTAATTTCTCGAGACTGCAGAACATGAAATTAACATCAGCCGGATATTTTAAAATTCTTATTGCATCTGTAATGGTTTGATCTGCATTTTATGCTCGCTGAATCTCAATAAGGCTATTGTTTAAATGTTAGAAATTCTCGTTAACTCTCTTTGTCGTACGTATGTTGAAGTTCCACCTTGCAGAATATGGACGTGGAATGCTGGCGTCCATTCGCTTCTTGAGAATGGACACTCGTTGCCCATGAACTTGCGAAGAACATTGCGACTGCCAGCCTGTTCTTTCGTGTAATATTTGCTGTATCCATCATTATTAAATTGAGCTGATATGCATATCAGTGAATGAAATCTGCATTACTATAGACTGCTTTGATTTTTGCTTGAACTTCTGCTTTTTTGTCTTTCATGACATTTTCACCTTCAAATGTCTGAAATGAGTGTTCGCCATTTTCTTGAAGGATTATGTCGTACGATTTTGGAACATGTTTTGACACGCAATCTGTAGTTTAATTTCCTGGAATAATAAATCGTCGAAAACGCTAAAATATTTCTCCACTCAACACGGCATGTACCATAGAACAAAAACCATTTAAGTGTGTTCCGAAACGTGTGTTGTGTCATGAGAGCTGCAAAGGAAGCTTTTCTGATTTCCGTTTTTATCTCCTGTGTACCAGGGAATCAAGTACCTCATTCTGAATTGTCTTAGAAACACCTCTGGAGACTACGCTGGTTTCTAAGTGGTTCTTCAAATTTGAATCTAATTTGGATGTAGAAGTTACTAAACTTCGAAATACCGTGGGATGTGCTAAACCTCTTTTACATAGTGTCCATGTAAGGGAGTTTCAGAGTTTCCGCAACAGAAAATACAGTCAATTATTTTGGACAATATTTCACGGCTCTTTTTAACCTTTATATTATGCTAATTGACTGGAAGTCTGTATGCCACACTAAGTTTCTCTTCAGTACTAAGGGTCCGGCACACAATTTTAATCTTCCAGGAAGTTTCATATCAGCGCACACTCGGCTGCAGAGTGAAAATCTCATTCTGGAAACATCCCTCAGGCTGTGGTTAAGCCATGTCTCCGCAATATCCTTTCTTCCAGGAGTGCTAGTTCTGCAAGGTTCGCAGGAGTGCTTCTGTGAAGTTTGGAAGGTAGGAGACGAGGTACTGGCAGATGTAAAGCTGTGAGGACGGGGCATGAGTCGTGATGGCTAGCTCAGATGGTAGAGCAATTGCCCGCGAAAGGCAAAGGTACGAGTCCGAGTCTCGCTCCAGCACACAGTTTTAATTTGCCAGGAAGTTTCGAAAAGCGCCATTTGCTCAGAACTAAAATATCAGCGTCAAGTGAAAGAAACAGAAAGAAGGTTCAGATCTGGGGTGAATATTCACGATAGAAGGAAATATGGTAAGATGCGTTGATGATACTGCTATCCTTGTGTGAAAGTGAGGCGGCAATGGGACTGTTGGAGTTGTGTCAGGGCAATCTGCGTATGACGTTTTTCGCAGCCTATATTGGTGTGGCACAGCTACAGTTTTTCTGCTGCTGCCAAAAACTAAGTAGTGCTGATAACCACACAGTTAAAAGGGGTGTAAGAATGGGATGTAGTATTTCATCTCTAGTGTTCAATCTATACATTGAAGAAGCAACGTGGGAAATAAAAGAAATGTTCAAGAGTAGGATTAAAATTCTATGTGAAAGATGGTTCAAATGACTCCGAGCACTATGGGACTTAACATCTCAGGTCATCAGTCCCCTAGAACGTAGAACTACTTAAGGCTAACTAACCTAAGGACACCACACTCATCCATGTCCGAGGCAAGATTTAAACTTGCTACCGTAGCGGTTCAAAAATGGCTCTGAGCACTATGGGACTTAACATCTATGGTCATCAGTCCCCTAGAACTTAGAACTACTTAAACCTAACTAACCTAAGGACAGCACACAACACCCAGCCATCACGAGGCAGAGAAAATCCCTGACCCCGGCGGGAATCGAACCCGGGAACCCGGGCGTGGGAAGCGAGAACGCTACCGCACGACCACGAGATGCGGGCTACCGTAGCGGTCGCGCGGTTCCAGACTGAAGCGCCTAGAACCACTCGGGCACAGCGGCTGGCCCTAAGTGAAAAGATATCGGTGATAGGATTCGCTGATAACATCGCCATCCTCAGTGAAAGAAGAATTACAGAATAAGTTGAATAAAATGAATAGCCTAATGAGTGCAGAATATGGATTGAGAGTAAACCGAAGAAAGACAAAAAAAAAATATCCACGACACACTAAGCAACGAGGGTGTAAACAGCAAACTAAGACTGGCAAAAAGGACATTCGGCCAAGAGAAGTCTGCAAGCGTCAAAGATAGGTCTTAATTTGAGGCAGATATTTCTCAGCACAGCATTGTATGATAGTGAAACATGAACTGTGGGAAAACAGGAACAGAAATAAATCGAAGAATTTGTGATGTAGTGCACCAGACGAATATTGAAATTTAAATGGAATGATAAGGAACGAGGAGGTTCTTTGCAGAATGTTGAAGAAAAGAATATGTGGAAAACACTGAGAAGAAGGGACAGAACGACAGGGTACCTGTTAAGACATCAAGGATTAACTTCCGTAGTATTAGAGGGATCTAAAGAGGGTATAAAGAGCAGAGGAACACGCAGTTGGAATACATCCAACAAATAATTGAGGAGGTAGGTTGCAATTGCTACTCTGAGATGAAAAGGTTGGCACAGGAGATGAATTCATGGTGGGCCATGTCAAACCAGTTAGAAGACTGATGATACAAATAAAAGACACCTGGTACTCCACATTTTCAGTTTGCTTTGTCATTTTGTTTTACGTCGTCTGACGGCGGGCTGCCGTACTGTGGGGTGCGAATTTCAGTGTGTACTGGAACTTCAGACGTGTCCCTAAAAACAAAGGAAACTTTATTTATAAAATTTCGTTTTCAAAGTGACAGTTAAAATTTTATGAAGCCCTTATAGTGCACGTTATGGTAGTAGAGACGAGGTAAGACTTAAATCGATGAAAAAAAATATTCTCGGGCGTTGCATCTGAAAATGGATGTCTCACAGATGTAAAATATGGGGGCAACAAACATAGTTGGAAGAGACTATTCGTTGCCGGCGTGCGTGAATGACATTATCAGTGAACTGTAAAATTCTTTCAGTTCCGTTTCGACCAAGACTGCTACATTCGCTCTCTAATGTCTGCTTCTGAGAAAACGCACACCGCAGCACGATTCGGCAGGACATGATGTTTTTGGAATGTTAGCACCCTGGGAAATGTTTTCGGAACGGTCTTGTCACCTGTCATCGTAAACAAGCGTCTCCGCTCCAGCGCTAGTAAGCGAACTCTCTATAGGCTCAACTGAAATGAGGAACAAAAAAAGTGAGTTGTGAGGAAAGAGCAACGGACAGACAGGCAAAAGCAGGGACACGAAAATGTTACGTTTCCCCTTGGATGCGGAGAAGCCTCATACGTCGCCATCTTCCTGTTGCGAGCAGAGCAGACTGCGGCCGTTGGTGCAGCCTACGACCAGTGGTGGCGCTGACTGCGCACTGCGTAACTGCGCAGCTGATGCGGCAGACGCGTGCCGTCTTTATTATGCTGCGATTGCGTCTCTCGCCGTGTCGAGCGCCTGCGAGCGGCTGCGTTGACGTATAGCTAATCACAGACAGCGATTATTGCGACAGCCGTAGCAGTGGGTAACGACAGCTACCGTCTCTCTTCTACCTGTGGCAATGGGCGTAGCATCTGCTCTCAGCCATGACGGAAGAAGATAAACGCCTTCACTTGATGCCGCCACTTTGCTCTTTAAGATCGCTGCCTGTTGTCTTTCACGATTTGCAGTGCGTTCCATGTGTAAAGTCACTTTTACTCTACTTCTCTCAGTCGAGTGCTCCTGAAAATTAAGTCAATTGCAGCTCCCCTGTGTATTAGTCCTATACTAATACTTCCTTGTCACATATCGCACCACGGCAAGAAGATAGAGACAACTAAAGCAGTACTTGAGAGAAATGAAGTTAAAGAATTCCATAAATAGTATAAGTGTCCTTTAAATTTCAAGTAATTAATTTTAGCAGTAAATTCCCATGTAGCCTACACAACAAATTAATCGTCGGTAAAGCAGATGCCAGACTGAGGTTCATTGGAAGAATCCTAAGGAAATGCAGTCCGAAAACAAAGGAAGTAGGGTACAGTACACCTATTCGCCCATTGCTTGAATACTGCTCACCGGTGTGGGATCCTTACCAAGTAGGGGTTGATATGAGAGATAGAGAAGATTCAACGGAGAGCAGCGCGCTTCATTACAGGATCATTTAGTAATTGGGAAAGCGTTACGGAGATGATAGATGAACTCCAGTGGAAGACTCTGCAAGAGAGACGCTCAGTAGCTCGGTACGTGCTTTTGTTGAAGTTTCGAGAACATACCTTCACCGGGGAGTCAAGCAGTATATTGCTCCCTCCTACGTATATCTCACGAAGAGACCATTAGGATAAAATCAGAGAGATTAGAGCCTACACAGAGGCATACCGACAATCTTTGTTTCCACGAACAATACGAGACTGGAATAGAAGGGAGAACCGATAGAGGTACTCAAGGTACCCTCCGCCACACAGGGTGGGAGGGAGGGATGCGAGGGAAGCATAGTTTTTGTTGTGGAAAACAAAGCTAAAAACTGCGGAAACTACGTATTTTAATAGAAGGACATAAGCTGCTGGTAAGAAGAGTGCAAGTGACAGGATGTACTAACGAGACGGACGTACATTGGGTCTACTCCAGATCAGAAAAGTACGCCCCTTTCTAAACACGTTTTCATGAATACCGTTCCGTCAACATTGCAACTGTGATTGAGTTGACAAGGTAAACATTTTACCTCGTCTCATTTCTTTAGTGCGCTAATACTTCCTGAATAATGTCGGTCAGACCCAGCGTCAATGTCCACAAGGTATCAGTGCTGTATAAATGGATGACTAATAGCTGATGTGCAAATGGATGACTAACACCCGTACTGTGTATGCACCTACTGAAATCGTTTTCTCTTCGTCACAATACACGTCCAGATTAGGCAGTTAAAAAAATTACCAAGGTCAGGTTTTTCTTGCCCTTTTCTTACTGAACTGCCAGTGTACGTAACCAAGAATGTACAGTTTATATGAGAGTTGTACATATCAATTTGCTGTCAGACGACTGCGTGTTATATACAGAGTGTTCGGAAATTGCCGTTACAAACTTCTAGGACTTCTGTAGAGGGGAGTGAGTAGGAACCCATGTCCGGAAACGTCAGCCAAAGTGATACAGAGCACCAAAGCTATAGGCGTCGGCGCCTATAAGTGTATGTATGCACAGGACGATTCCGTGATAATGTAACAAAATTTGTAGGATGATGGAGAAGGATAAACGTATTAATTTGTCGTAAGGATCCCTACAGGAAACGAACGAGTCGAAAGTTAGTAGCAAAAACCGTTCTGATACCTCTGACCGTGGAATACATGTATCGATACTGTTGTTGTTAAGGTTATAGGCAGGAAACTTTCAGAGATGCCTATATGGACCAAACCAAGAAAATATGTCTGATAAACACACAGTTCATGTTTCTCTACTATACAATGCTGTGCTCCAAACGGACATTCTGAGAATTTTTTCCCTCAAATTAAGGTCTAGGTCTGATACTAGTAGACTTCTCTTGGACGGGAATGTCCTCTTTGCCACTGCTAGTGTTCTATTTACGTCCTCCTTGGTCAGTGAGTAATGGGTTATTTTGCTGCCTAGGTAGCAGAATTTCCGTAACTTCATATAATTCATGATCACCAGTCCTGATTTCTAGTTTCTCACTGTTCGTTTCTGCTAAGTCTCATTACTTTCGACTTTCTTCGATTTACTCACAAGCCATATTTTGTTCTCATTAGACTGTTAATTCTATTCAGCACATCCTGTATTTCATGTACACTTTCAGTGAGGATAGCAATGTCATCAGAAAATCTTGCCATTGATATCCTTTCATCTTGAATTTTAATTCCATTGTTGAACCTTTCTCTTATGTGCGTCTTTGCTTCTTCGATGTATAGATTGAACAGTCTGGGCTAAAGACTACATCCCTGTCTTACCCCCTTTTGAATCCGAGCACTTTGTACTTGCTCTTCCATTATTATTATTCTCTCTTGATTCTTGTGCATTTTGTATATTCCCCGTCTTTTCCTACGGCTAACCTTTATTTTACTCAGAATTTCGAACATCTTGCATCATTTACATCGTCGAACGCTTTTTCCAGGTCGACAAATCTTAAGGACATTTCTTGATTTCTTTTCTTAGTCTTATTTCCATCATCAACCGCAGCGTGAGAATTGCCTCTCTGATGCCTCAACCTTTCCTAAAGGAATTAATGATCGTCATGTAACACATTCTCAATTTTTTCCAGTCTTCTGTATATTATTATTGTCAGCAACTTGGATACATGAACTGTTAAGCTCATCGTGCGACAGTTCTCGCACTTGTCGGCTCTTGCAATCTTTGAACTGTGTGGATAATGTTTTTCCGAAGGTCGTATGATGTATCGCCAGACTCATACATACTACACACAAACGTGAATAGTCGTTTTATTGCCAGATCCCCCAATGATTTTAGAAATCCTAATGGAGTGTTATCTATCCCTTGTGCCTTATTTCATTTTGAACCTTCCAGAGCTCTCTTAAATTCTGATTCTAATACTGAATCCCCTATCGCTTCTGTATCGACTCCTGTTTCTGTTGTTCATCAGACAAATTATCTCCCTCGCACAGGCTTTCAATGTATTCTTTCAAACTATCCGCTCTCTCCTCTGCATTTAACAGTGGTATTCCCATTGCACTCTTAATGTTACAATGTTACCACCCTTGCTTTTAGTTTCAGCGAAGGTTGTTTTGACTTTCCTGTATCCTGAGTCAGTTCTTCCGACATCCATTTCGTTTCCCATTACTTCACATTTCACCAGCAGCCAATTCGTTATAGCTTCCCTGCACTACGTATTTATTTCGTTGACGGCCGGAGTGGCCGAGCGGTTCTAGGCGCTACAGACTGGAACCGCGCGACCGCTACGGTCGCAGGTTCGAATCCTGCCTCGGGCATGGATGTGTGTGGTGTCCTTAGGTTAGTCAGGTTTAAGTAGTTCTAAGTTCTAGGCGACTGATGACCTCAGAAGTTAAGTCCCATAGGGCTCAGAGCCATTTGTACCATTTATTTCGTTCCTAAGTGACTTGTATTTCTGTTTTCCTGTATTTCCCTGAATATTTTTGTATTTCCTTGTTTCATCGATCAATTGAAGTATTTGTTCAGTTACCCATGGTATTATCACAGTTACCTTCTTTTTATCTGCTCCTGGTTACTCGTTACAGTTCAGTATCTGATTTCGAAATCTGTACCTGACCATGATGTCATCTAACTGAAATCTTCCGTACCTCCCGGCTTTTTCCAAGTATACCTCCTCCTCTTGTGATTCTTGAACAGAATATTCGCTATTACTAGCTGAAATGTACTAGATAACTCCATCAGTCTTTCTTCTCTCTCCTATGTAGAACCAAGCCCGTCTTCTCCCGTAACCCTTTCTTCTGATGCTTCCCCTGCAACCGCATTCCAATCCCGCATCACTATTAGGTTTTCATCTAGATTTACGTAATGAATTACTCGTTCAGTATGATCGTATACCTTTTCTATCTCTTAATCTTCGGCTTGCGACGTCGGCTTGTATGAGTGAACTATCGTTGTCAGTGTTGGTTTACTCTATTCTTACGTGAGCAACGCTATCACCGAACTGTTCATAGTAACTCACTCTCTCCCCTTCCTTCCTATTTATAACGAATCCTACTCTCGTTATACCATTTTCTGACCAGAAATTCTTGTCTTATTTCCATTTCACTTCACTGATCCCCACTATATCTACATTGAGCCTTAGCATTTCTCTTTTCAGATTTTTTAGCTTCTCTACCACGTTCAAACTTCAGACGTTCCACGCCACGACTCGTAGAAGTTATCCTTTTAGAACGTTATACTTTCGTTGGTTATTCTGTCTTTTTCTCATGGTCAGCTCCCCCTTAGCGGACCCCTGCCGGAGATCCGAATGGTGGACTACTCCGGTATCTTTTTCAATTATAGGCCACATGTCCTGTGGATACACATTATGTGTCTTGGGTGCAGTTGCCTTTTGCATCAGGTTCTGATGACTTTTGTTCAAAATTTAAACCGTGACGGAGCTCGAATTCAGGACGCTTTAATTGCTAATCAAAGACGCTACCCCTACTCCGCTTTAGAAAATTTCCGATCAAATAAGTAAGAAGGGTTAGGTAAAATACTTTCGGAATTAGTTAAATCGTTAGGGGAAGTGGAAACCAAACGGCTCCTTTAGTTGGTGGGCAAAATGAATGGTGTAAAGAAAGGTTGTACGACAGGGATCCAGTCTTTATCCACTACTGTTCAAGTTTGACATCGAAGAAGCAATGACGGAACAAAGAGGAATGTTCAGGACCGGCATTGAAACATCTGTGATGCGTTTCGCTGATGACATTTCTGTCCTCAGTGAAAATGAAGAAGAATTACAGTACCTGTTGGAAGGAAAGATTAGTGTAATGTGTGCAGAATATAGACTGAGAGTAAAGAAATTAATAAACAAGAAAATAAATTTAAATAGGGGACATGAGATTAGCGATAAGATAAACATAAAAAATGATGACCACGAAGTAGACCAAATTACTGTTACCATAGAAGAAAAATGACAAATGTCTGACGGATGACGCGATAAGGGTGTAAAAAATAGACTGGGAGAGACAGAGGGAGCTTCCCTCACCAAAAAAGTCTACTAGTATGAATCATAGGTCTTAGTTTTAGGAAGAAACTTCTGAATTTTTGAGCACAGCATTGCGTGGTAGTGAAAAATGGACTATGGGAACAGGGCACAGAAGAGAATGGAAGCGTTTGAGGTGTGGCGCTGTAGAAGAATCTTGAAAATTAGGTAGCCTGATAAGATATGGGATGATGAGGTTCGTCGCAGAATCGGCGAAGAAGGGACTATGTCGGAAACCCAGACAAGGAAAAGGACTGGACGATAGGACCTGTATTAAGACACTAGGGGATAACTTCCGTGGTACAAGAGGGAGCTGCAGGGGGTAAAAATTATGTGGAAAGTCAGAGATTGGAATACACCCAACAAATGGTAGAGGATGTATGGTACAATTGCTACTTTCAGATGAATAGGTTGGCATAAGAAAGGAGGGCTTTATCATAGTTCAGCAGTGTGAATGCTGGATTATGACGAATTAAACGATTCCATTGAAACATCCCCTTCTGTAAATTATAAATTGCTGTACTGATAAACCTCCTATGTTATTTGATTTTCAAACAGATGAGCAAAACTGGACGTACTCAGACATTTCTCTCTTTACTTATTCTGATCAACAGTAAACTGACACACAATATATTTTTTAGCGCAACGCAATCTGACTTTCAATAATCCCTGCAAAATAATGGCCTCGACTAACAATAACCTATACCTTTCATGAATATATATATATATATATATATATATATATATATATATATATATATATATATATATATATCAGTCCATGATATCCAGTATCTCTTTCTGGTGGACACACGTCCAGATCGCCCGCTCTCGAAATTCTGCCATCTCTCTCCCCACATCCACCACTGCTGGCGGCTCACCTCCAACCGCGCAACGCTAAGTGCTGTTCACATCCAATTGCCCAACACTACAATAGCAAATATTCCAACAATGCCAACCAGCCATAGACTGCACACAGCACAGCCAGTGATTTTCATACAGAGCGCTACGTGGCGTTACGAACATAAAAACCTAAACAGCCTACTTATACCCTAAATATTTAAGGTGAAATTCCTAACTAAATCATCCAGTATGTTGTAGACAGTAGCGACCTGTAACACACCGCTAACGTGATTCTAAAACTTCGTTAAAATCAGTCTACTTTTTTTCCCGTTAAGAACGACTTGTTGAGTACAGTCTGCTAGGTGGTCCTGAATCCAGTCAGAAATCTAGTACAATACTCGGTTAAAGTCTTATCTTTTTTTTTTTCATTACGTCACAGCACGGAACGGTATCGAATGTATTTGTGAAGCCAAGGAACTCGTCTGCATTCTGGGCGCCTTCGTGTACGATCAGATGGAGCTGGGTTTCGCAGGATCTCTGTTCGTGGAACCAAAGATGATTCTGACAGAGGAGATTTTCGTTTTCCACCCACCTCTTATGCGTGGGCGTAAAACGTCTGTGGAGTCGCAAACCTTGCACGATTCCTCAGAAAGATGAATTAAGTGCGAGCGATGGCTTGCGTCAGCTGGTCTTTGTTCGACCACTGAATCCTTGTCTCGAGGTGCCGCAAGCCGGGCATTGCTCACACGCACTCGGCTGCGACCACACGCACGCGCCCGTTTGGGAAGCCAGCCGCCGTGCTGTTAGGAAACTCGCCCATACAGGGAGAGCAGAGCGACGCAGGACGGCCGCCGGCGTGAGGCAACTCCGGTGCCGGAAGCGAGAGCCGCAGCTGCACGCAGCCACCGGGCCAGCTGCATAGCTGAGCAAGCCGCGCGGGGAACGCATACCGACGTGACGCAGACGACACGAGCGTATCGGCTATGTGGCGCTGCGTCGTGCTGCGGGAGTTGGACCTCGTATGAGCGAACGAGGCCGCAGCGTGCGTACAAGAAACAGGGAGTAACCCATTGTTGCTCCCATTCCCATAAAGCCAATGGTCTACAGGACCAACTCTTGGATGCAGTGTACAGTGTAAAATTAATTATGTGTATGTACACTACCCGGACAGGACTGTCGTAGCAAGCCTAGATTTACTAGTTAGGCTGTGGTGTGCAGGGGGGTGTGGTACACTCCACACAACGAATTTCTTTTGCTAATCGCTAGATGGCACGTTGCACTGCTTTGTACACTACTGGCCATTAAAATTGCTACACCACGAGGATGACGTGCTACAGACGCGAAATTTAACCGACAGGAAGAAGATGCTGTGATATGCAAATGATTAGCATTCACACAAGGTTGGCGCCGGTGGCGACACCTACAACGTGCTGACATGAGGAAAGCTTCACACCGATTTCTCATACACAAACAGCAGTTGACCGACGTTGCCTGGTGAAACGTTGTTGTGATGCCTCGTGTAAGGAGGTGAAATGCGTACCATCACGTTTCCGACTTTGATAAAGGTCAGAACGTCATTTTTTCGGATGAATCCAGGTTCTGTTTACAGCATCATGATGGTCGCATCCGTGTTTGCCGACATCGCTGTGAACGCACATTGGAAGCGTGAATTCGTCGTCGCTATAGTGGCGTATCACCCAGCGTGATGGTATGAGGTGCCATTGGTTACACGTCTCGGTCACCTCTTGTTCGCATTGACGGCACTTTGAACAGTGGACGTTACATTTCAGATGTGTTACGACACGTGGCTCTACCCTTGATTCGATCACTGCGAAACCCTACATTTCAGCAGGATAATGCACGACCGCATGTTGCAGGTTCTGTACGAGCCTTTCTGGACACAGAAAATGTTCGACCGCTGCCCCGGCCAGCGCATTCTCACAGATCTCTCACCAACTGTAAACGTCTGATCAATGGTGACCGAGCAACTGGCTCGTCACAGTACGCCAACATGAACTGTGGTATCGTGTTGAAGCTGCATGGGCAGCTGTACCTGTACATGCCGTCCAAGCTCTGTTTGACTCAATGCCCAGGCGTATCAAGGCCGTTATTACGGCCAGAGGTGGTTGTTCTGGGTACTGATTTCTCATGATCTATGCACCCAAATTGCGTGAAAATGTAATGACATATCAGTTCTAGTATAATATATTTGTCCAATTAATACCCGTTTATCATCTGCATTTCTTCTTGGTGTAGCAATTTTAATGGCCAATAGTGTAGTTTCAGACAACTGCCACGAGATGACCGTAGAGCGGTAGAAGTCAGTTTCCATAGCCTTACTTGTGAACAGGTCTTCGTGAGGTGGGGTGGTGTTGAAACAAGTTGGAGCACGCTGAGGTTCGTGAAATCCCCAACACACTCTTGTGTGTCAAGGTAAAAACAATTTGATGAGGGCAAAAGTTTGGTTTTATATGTTCCCCTCACAAAAATTAAAGTGGTATTATTGATGTCGACAATGCTCCATCATACGCCGTTGATGATTTCACAGGTCATACGGCTAAATCGAAGATCAATACTTTCTACAACACTACAAAATGTGGTGCTGATGTTGTAGGTGAACTTTCTGCCTCATATGACTTATCAAGGATCATTAGACGGTGGCCACTGTCCTTGTTCTTTACTTTAAGGAATGTGGCAGGAATTAATGCTAAAATAATTCATGATCATAGTACAAAAACGAAATAAATACGTCGGAAGTCCTCGGACAATTTGTCTCTTCAGCTTATTAGGAGCCAAGTAAATCAGAGACAAAATTTGAATCACCTTAGAGAATTCGCTCCAAGTGTCCAACGACATTCAGTAGAATCTTTACCTCAACGACCTCCCAACAAAGTTCTGAAAAATCCAACTCGTTGTGTAAAAAGTCCAAGGAATAACGACTGCAGAACAAAATATACTTGCAAGAGATCTGACAGACATTTATGTATGGACCATTTCATAGTAACGTGTGTTGATTTTCAGTAAGGAGAAATTATGTGAGTTAGGAAAATGTTTTTTGCATAATGGGGGTGTTATGGTACTGTCTACATGTAAAACAGGTATTGTTGACTGTAATATACAACAAATACATGTGTATCATACAGAGTTTTTACGTTCTCCTACATTATAATGATCTTTTTTTGGTAATCTCAGGTATTAAGATATTTCAGTATAATAGCTTTGCACATAAAAAATTGTTGGTACTGTATGACCCATATCCATAACTCATACGTGACTAGTAATTAATAAATAAATTCAGTTTTATTAATGTAACTGTATAATAAGAATATACAATTACATTAGTAGATAGTTATAAGTGACAATTGATTAAACAACTGATTTCAGTGTTAAAATATTCAAAATACATAAAAAATTTCTTGGGGTATACTACAGTCCATACACCAATAACATAAGAATTCCACGACATACCACTGCCAGGTTAGCGAGGAGGTTGAGTGGGTATTACAAACACATAAACTTTTAGTTCATTTTACTACAACAGTTTAATATAGAATTCTTAAATGCATTCCATATCGACTTGAATGACAATATACACTCTCTGGGACAAAAAACAAAAAACTTCACACCACGAAGGAAATATCCGATTGGGACAGGAACCCTTAGACGTAAAATACAGTACATGTGCAGACAACCAAATGACTACAAAAGCAGAGGAATAGGATGATTTATTCAAGAGAAAGAGCTTCACGAATTGAGGAAGTCAATAACGCGTTGCGGCATCTCTGGCGCTTATGCAAGCAGTTATTCGGCTTTGCATTAATTGACAGAGTTGTTGGAGGTCCTCCTGAGAGATATCGTGCCAAATTCTGTTCAATTGGAGCGTTAGGTAGTCAAAATCCCGAAATAGTTGGACGGCCCTCCCCAGAATGCTCCAAACGTTCTCAAACGTTGAGGAGGGATCCGGAGACCTTCCTGACCAAGTCAGGTTTGCAAGCACAAATACAAGCAGTAGAAACTCTCGCAGTGATCATGTGGGTTAATATCTTGGTGAAATGTAGGCCCGTGATGGTTGCCATGAAAGGCAGGAAAATGGAGCACAGAATAACGTCGACGTACTAGTCTGCCGTAAGGGTACCGCGGATGGCGGGACCGTAAGGCTGGCGACACTCAAACTGGTATCCCACTTCTGCCCAGGGCGCCTCCACACGTGTCTCCGGCCTGGAATCTCATTTACTCGAGTAGAATTGTCTTTAGTGATGAGTCCCGCTTCATACTGAGCGTCGATGGCTAGTGAAGACGCTGGGCAAGAATACATCGGCTTGTTGGTGTAAACGGAGTGTTATTACAGAAGCATAGCTCTGGAATGTCTTGAGCACTTTCGATCAAATTCTGTATGTAATTAGTTGCGTTGTTTGTGTAATTATTGATATGGAAATTGTGGACATAGTACTACGCTTATGGGTGATGATGGTGATGAGAAGGAGTGACGTAAAGCACCACCGAGGAACGCCTGTAGCAGTTTCAGCCAAACGTGGTGTTTACATGACCTGTTATTTGTGTAAAAATACTATGTGAGTAGGATACCATCACTTTCCCGGGCTGGGGGTGAGGATGAAACACTTACCCTATAATAAACGTAAAAAGTGTTTATTCCATTTCCACACCTTAAAAGTTGTCCATCCATTTTTTGCAGACTTTTTACCCTGGCTTGCTGTTACAATGACATGTTATACTTTTCAGACCTAAAGCTAGTCGGGATTCATCCACGTCGAAGTGTTAAACGGAATGAACTTGTCAGCGACGTTTCTATATCTAAATCGAACACAGGTATTGTTTGTGATGCATTGTTGAGAAGAAGTGCAGCTCATCAAATGCCTCCAAAACCCCTACTAACTTGTGCTCAGCTGTTTAAGAGTTTTTTTTAAAATTTCTGACACAGTTGTTATGCTTACTACATTCTCCATAGGAAATTCTCTGATTTTAGGATTATGCTCATTTTTTACACAATAATGTAACCTGATTGGGTGTATTAAAAGCCTGCTTTATTTCTTTTGGTTTATTTTATTCTGTGCCTAGCAGCACTAGGGATAAATTAACGCAGTTGTATAGTCTTAGGTTATCAGCACCAAAGTTATCTTTTCCAGGAGCAGCATCATTAAGCCACTGACGAGTGGGACAGGGTGTGTCGACTTACTACAATAGATGGAAACATCTGCGGGTGCTGCTGTGAACTGAACTGTAATTTTACTTTCCACAAATTCAGCAGTTGAAATATAAAAGTAGTGGGCCAGCAAAGCCAATTATAATTCTATTTCCAAATTAGCTACGTCAATTATAACGTTTTTATACCACAAAATCTCCATATTTTGTTGTGTATCAAACAGTGTCAAATAAAACATGGAACGAGAATGATTAGAAGTGCATTTTTAGTGTATTAAGCAACTAGTTTTGCATTTTTTGTTTATTTGTGGGAAATAAAATCTACAAGTGTCTTTTAAGATATTTATCTTTATTTCAAGGTCGGTATATCCATTTGCAGTCGAACTAAAGTTTTCTTGTCCATTTGTGGCAAGTTTTACCAAATTTACACCAAAATTTCTCTGTCATTGAAAAGTTATTATTTATTTTTTTCCTTATTGTTCTTACAGACCTGACCGAAAGAATAAAATTTTACAAAACTCATTTCAATAAAACAGAGTGTCAAAAATATCTCAATGCATTGCCACACGACATCTGAACCGAAGAGAAGGAAAGCCTTGCTGAAGGTAAGTAAGATAGCTGAAGGTAACAAAAGTACTGAAACAGTATTATTCCCACCAATTCAGCCTATGAAATATAAAAATCTCGTATGAGAAAATCAATTGTAGTATTAATTCAAAAAATTGGCTACATTTCGTTCTCCAAAATCATCAGTTATTGCTGTGTGGCCAAATGGTGTTCAATAAAAAAATGCAACTTGGAAATAATGTCTAACTTCATTTTTTGCGTTATTAACAGCGTATTTTGACTTGTACATTTCCTTCTGGAAAGTAATAATTGAAAATAATAAATAAGTGAACTTTCTTTTCACATTGTGTCTTAATCTGCAGATTATAACAGGCATAATCGTCTGATGAGCAGGGATTACATTCATTAAGACTGAAAAACCATATGTCCTTTTCAAGTTTTTCTATTGAAAAACATGTCTGAAGACTTGGACTCAAAATTACATACCACAAATACCAATCTTTTACGAAACTCGTTTTACCAAAATCATGATCCAAAGCAACTGAACACATCATCCCATGATGTCTGAACGGACTGAGAACAAAAACCTTTTGAATCTGCAGTTCATACTCTATGTGTCTATTCATTATTTTAGTGTTTGGCACCATAAAGTTGTAGAACAATATGTTTTTCTAATTATACTTTGTAATTAAGATGCGAAATTCCACAAAAGTACACATTTTGGGAATCCAATCCTTCAATGCTTTTCAATGCTTTTTATTATTTAATTTAATTGGAAATTTGTGTTTGCAGTTTCTAGATTTTTCAGTTTTGTTTCATAATGTCGCTTTTGAAAAAGCTGTTTTGTGATTAATATACATTACTTCCATAATTAACATTTAAACATGTTTTCAATAAAGTAAGTACTAATTGATTTAATTAACATTTGGCTGTTTAGATATGTTATGCAATTTTTAACCACTGTTTACAATGCAATTCCTTGTTAATGTTCCTTAAATCACTTGCTTACACTAAAACTAAGTAGGTTCCATTGTACACGTAACAGGCATCTACATTTTGAAGTATGAATCTAAATCTAATTTGTTTCAAATGTTTTTTTGTAATTTCATATATTTGTCTATGCTTAATCAAAAATACAGTAAATTTTGCACTACAAATGTGTTGCATCAGACAGATAGCTGTCACCAAGTTCATGTCTCTAATTGCTTTCTCAGATCAAAATGGTCAATGTAACAATTAGCCTTTATTGTAAAATATTATACTTATGTATTGTGTATAACAATACCCCAAAAGACGGGTTTCTGTTCGTTTCGATCCATAATAACAGAAATTATTATTTCTGTGCTGAGTAGCATCAGTAACACATCTACAAACTCATACTGGACAGTCAATATTACACCTGCTACAGACTACCTCAATAACAGAATTTTACCTGTCCATAGATACATGCATAAAATATGCATCAACTTTTGGTAACCTACAGAAATGTTTGTTTCCAAGGTTAGTCAAGCTATGTTTATAATATCTTACATAATACGAAACATACATATAATCAAATGTGCAGTTTAATATTATTTTTTTCTATTATAATAAAATGAAAGTGCGAATAGATTTTTTGTCTTTGTTTAGAATATTTTAGATATTCAGGAAAAAATCTTATACAGTACTACATATGCAGTCTCTTCCACTTGCTGTCTGCAGTATGGGATCCTCTTGTTACTGAACTGTCAGTACTGTGTCTTCAAAACTCTGTGCATACCATGCTTGACTCCTCCATTTCAGCTCACTTCCTCTGAAAAATTTCACACTTTTATTAGAATTGAGAACTGGCTTAACACTTCAGTACGTCTACAGTACATCTCCCTATCAGCAGAGGCAAGTTTTTTCCAGAGCAGATACCACATAACACAAAAATAATTATTATCATTGCTGTGGATACAATTACATTCTAAACAGCAAAAAGAATAATAATTTACACAAAATATTTGTATACCCAATTACAAAAATTAAAATTATTTCAGTGTCACTGACACTATTTCTACTATATTGTTTCATCTTGACAATGGTGTTCCATCTGCAAAATTTTAGACGTGCTTCATAAGAAAAAAGATAATTACTACATTACCAACACTTGAAGAAGCATGAAATAAAATGACAAAAATACTGATTTACTAATAACTCAGTAAATTTGTAAAGAACATATCAGACAATACTTTTTACATTATCAATGGCACAAAAGCCAACGACCTTGCCACAGTGGTAACTCCAGTTCCCATCAGATCACCAAAGTTAAGTGCTCTCGGGGTGGGCTAGCACATGGATGGGTGACCATCCGATCTGCTGACCCCTGTTGGCAAGCGTGGTGCACTCAACCCTTGTGAGGAGAACTGAGGAACTACTTGACTGAGAAGCAGCGGCTCTGTTATCGTAAGTTGACATAAGGCTGGGAGAGCAGTGTGCTGATCACATGCCTCTCAATATCCGCATCCGGTGTCGCCTGTAGGCTGAGGATGATAAGGCGGCCGGTCGGTACCGTTGAGCCTTCATGCCGTGTTTGGGCGGAGTTTAGTGCTGTTTTTTAATGACAGAAAAGTTTAAGAAAATGTCGCATTAATCGAAATTTCTGCCACATAATGTGTTATTCAAAAATAATGTTTTATAAACAATGTGAACTTTTCATTCATATCAAAACAGTCACCAAAACATGTTTATTAATAATTTTACGTTCAAAACATATTGGCTTATTGAGTTTTTCCCTGTTGTGTCTGCGACTGTGTTATGAATATTATAAAATAGCACTTTCTCAACTTCAGTTATAATTATTTTCTGTTACTTATTAGCGTCCCTCATTTCGGCAGCATCCTGCAATCATCAGGTCTCTGTTACTTATGCATCATTTATTAATTTCAAATTCCTGTGAAATGTGAAAAGATACTTTGCTGTGTTTTCCAGTGCCTTTGTCTTGTGAAATATTGTTACCTCTGTCCACAAAGGTTAAATTACATTAGTGTGCACCACCGGTATGTGAATATTGGAAGGGGTATGTATAATGTAGTGTGGATAGCGCTCGTGGAGTGTAGTGTTGTCTATATCTTGGTAAGGAGAATGCAAAACATTGCCTTGGTAAGTCATCAACAGTTGCTGAAGTAGCTTCAGGTGTTCCCTTCAGGGAAGTCTGTTGGCAATCCAGCTGTCGATGTTGTACACTGTATTATTTAGTTGGAAGAGAACATCAAAACTAACTTCAGGCAGTCTACAAATGATTATCTTTTAAAGTACTAGATGGAGAAAGGTGCACTAATATTGCCCGATCTTGATAAAATTTCAAAGTGGTGCAAGGACAGGCACTTTGTTTTAAGTTTTCAGATGGCTAAATTCATGCATTTCTCAAAATGAAAAAATTAGTGCAGTGTACTACGACTAGAATATCAATGAGTCGCAACTGGATTCAGTCAACTCATAAAAACTTCTGAGGATTTGAAATGGGGTGGTAGCACAGGTTCAGTGACTGGTAAAGCAGGAGGTAGACTTCAGAGCGTGGAAAGACACGGGGAAAATCCAATCTCCAAAGGAGACTGCTTACCAAACAATCATGCGGCCCCTTTGTAGAATATTGTCCAAATGTGTGGGTCGCATGCCAGATATAACTAACAGGGAATATTGAATATATACAAAGAAGGGTACCACGAATGCTCACAGGGTTGTATCACTTAAAGTCGAAAAAACTTAAAACTGGCAGAAGCTTGTAGAATAACGCCAACTGTCTTGCGAGAGACTATTTATAAATGTTCAAGTATGATTACTAACTGAAGAGCGTCGGGGCTATAGTTGTTTATAGAGGGTCGCATAGCAAGTTGCAGTTGTAGAACTGTGGTTTAGTTCTGAGACTCAGATCAAGCCTGAGTTTAGTAAGACACTTATTTACTCTTAGATCTCGACACAATCCGCACTAAAATGACAGAGAGTAAGTTTCAAACGAAAGGAGCATGAAGTCTCGTAATGTTGACTGAAATCACGAGCACAAAGTCAGTGAAACACAAAACTCCCTAGAAGCTCGTTTAATCTTGAATGCCCCACTCTGGGAAGGTGCCACGTCTATATGGATAACTGCTTGAGAAAAGCTATAAGCTTTCTTAATCTGCGCAGCTTACAAATGCAAAGTAAACGAGTCCAGACCCCATAAAACAATACTATTAATCATGCAACACGAGTCGCTTAGCAATTCCCAATAATTGTGAGTTGCTCATAAAGTGGATAGCGCTAATACCACGTGTTGCACTTACTCAAAAGTCGGCAAACGTGTGGCCTTATCAGCGCCAGGACCAGAAATCTCCGCAGCAGCAACACAGGTTTCTCTCCCTCCACAGTAGACCCGCCACTCTCACTAAGCGTCCTCGTCTAAGCCTAATTCCCCATCTTTTGAGAAACACAGAGTGGTGAGGAAGAGGGGAGGGGGCGGCGGGCGGCACCAACCCGTAGTCACAGTGACGATGGGGAATTTCGCATTATGTACGTGAATAGGGAAACCTTGCAGAAATATCTCGGTCTTGGCTTACGAAACACATCTTAACATGCAGATGGTTGGTATCTACGCTAGACATGTTCCACTCATTGGTCGAGCCCTTGGCACATGAGCACGGTTGTGGGCAAGATTATCTGATTTGATAACAAGATCTGGAGGGAAAGGTAACTAAATATCTCATAGTGGCCGAGCAGTGCAGAGGCGTCCCATTCTTAGATCTAGATACAGGGAGATGAATTCGTCATGCGCATTTATAGGGACTTGCAGTGGCTAAAGGCGCCCATTTACAAATCGACCAGCCGCCCAAACGCCCCTGGCGAGCTGGTCTGCCCCGGCACGTTCGCCTTTGAGGTGTACGATTTTATAGCGCTCGTGTCCAGGGCCCGGGTGCGTCGGCTCACCCGGCACGCCGCTGCCTGCTAGCCCTGACCTCTACCTGTCATCCAACACTTTGGCCTCTCTCCTTCTGTTTTGACACGGTAAAAACTACCATGCGACTGGGGCGCAGGTAGGGCCCACCTCGCAGTTACAGTATGTCCATTCACACTCAAACGGATCGGCGACCTGCTCGTTTAGCCAAAGTTGTTAAGGTGACAGCTAGCAGTAAACAGGAAATGCGGGTTCGAGTCCTCGTTCGGCAGAAATTTTCTTTTGTTACAATGAGATGACGGCAATCCAGATTCGCAGAATGCGAATCCGTTTCGTAATAATTACTGTATTATAGCAGTAATCGCCACAATGGTGTGAAATTACAGATACTGTATAAACATAGACGTTCGAACCGTAAATAATTATTCCATATTTGCACAGGAATAGACGGCTAAAACACAGAAGATATATTTCTATACAGAAGTCATTAGGTCACAGTATATTGAATTGTGTAAGCAGGAAGGTGGCGCGCTTGGTAACTGTGGGCCACAAATTTTGAAAGAAAGACGTTCGGCTTATTTATTTATCTTTTTAAGCTGATGCATGATCTCAAGGACTTCTGGCACCGTTATGTGATTGCACGGATCCACCATTTCCACTATTTCAGCCCAGAGGTAATACACCATACTGTAAAGCCGTGAATCAAAAACAGTAAAGGAAGCTTGAGGTTTAACATCCAGTCGACGACGAAATCATCAAAGACGGAGCAGAACGGCGGAAGAGGTAAGCACAGGGAAAAAAGTCGGTCGTGTTCTTTCGAAGCAACGTGTGATATTCCTGGTTGCGGCCATCAGTATTTTAGTTGGTTAGAAGCTCGCATTGATACAGCTTGATACACGCGAAGTAGCATATGGTACAAAAGTGGAGTGAGGTACAAGCGACAGATAGTACAGTCAGTCCCGTGGGAGAGTCCGCCCATTCTACTGAACTTGCTTCTGATTGGTCGACACATTCGGGTGGTAGGCGCCAAAGCGCCTAACTTCTATTATTTATTGTTTATATACTGTTCATTGTATTTAATCCTTTTTTCAGTATGACAATCTCTCATGGTTACCCTAAGAGTCTACCGTTTTCTTTATTAAATTTCACTAGTTCTGAGAAACATAAGAATAATGGTATTACAACCGAAGTGCTTCGGACACCTTTGGGTCGCTTTGGCATGTCTGGGAGATGAAGTACTTCGGCTGCGCCCGTCAGACTGTTCCGGACGTTCTTTAGAGTCGGACTTGTATCTCTGTTTCGGACGGACATCTGCTCTATATCGGAAATTGTCAGAAAAGTTACCGTACTACTAATAAAGCTATGTTGAGTGTTGTAGAAGACACTGCAAAAAGTGATATTTTAAAATATAAAGAAATAGGATACGTTATTGAGAGGTGTCGCCTATCATCATTGTCAGTACTACAGATCTTGCCCTCTGTAGATACAGAAACTAACCTGGGCAATTGGCATTCCACAAAAAAGCACAAACACAGGTTGAAGTTCGAGATGACAGCACAGCAGCCTCGCCGAAGAAGATCCCACGACCGATGAGCCGTCTTCTACGCTGTGGACACAACTTTAGAAGACGACAGGTTGGTGGAAAGAACGGTTAGGGACTCCTATTAAATCTCTTCAGATCTGACTTCCAACATGACTACGTATAATTTTACAAAATTTCTCCGAATTTGGCTTGAGAGAAGTACGAGAACGCGGGAAAACGAAGGCTGAATGGGGATCTGAACCACCATCCTCTGGAATAGGACACCAGTGTCTGAACACAGAGCACCTTCGTTCTGTAAAATTTCGTTGACGGTGAGATACAGAAGATCGGACAGGACGAGGGCAGAGTAAATTGGATATGTCCATTTCAAATTAATCATCACGATTAAGAGAACCACAGCATACCGGATGACTGAACGACCAGACAGGCATTTTGAACGTTGCTGCTCCTGAACGCGACTCCCGCCGTCAGGAGGCTCGTATCACACTGTCCATAATCAGCCTTAGGGATACAATGCTGTTATAATGTAGAACAGTAATTTAAAGCAAGGAATGTAGAAAATGATACGGTGCCAACACCATATTTTTGTGATTTAAGAAAAGTCATAGCACAACAAGAATGGCATCAGGAACATTTTGAAAGAAGTGTAAATATAGAAGTAATACTAGCATATGGGCTGAAATGTGCATGCCTATTTCTTCATTTGAACAGCTCCTTCCCCGCATTGAGTTATGCCAATATCTACTGTAATTGCGCAAGTTTCTTTAGCGAAGTGGAAGCCACTCTGTGGTAACGCAATGTGACTAACACAACGTGAAGGAACATTCTTGCCTGTCTCCTGGAGCCAGAATCATCTGAGGGTCGATGAGTCACGGTGGTGGCCTAAGTTGGCAAGTATCCTCCAATAAATTGATGTAGCCAGTCTAATTATCTATGATGCCTCTTGTGTCATCGATTTCATCCAAATTTATTAATTTATCTCAATCACGTGTGTATGCTGTTTAACTTATAACAGTTTGTTCGTATATGAATATGAACTACTCAGAATCATACATGGGGAGAGAAAGCTGATGTCCACAAATCAGCACGAATTTAGAAAGCATCGTTCGTGCACACCTCTGCTTGCCCTTTTCTCGCACGATATCCTGCGAACCGTTCATGCAGGGCATCGGGTACATTCTATATTCCTAGGTTTCTGGGTACCACTTGACATAGTGCCACAGTTCAGCCTATTAACGAAAATCCGAGCATACGAAATCGTTTCTCAGATATGTTAGTTGTTCGTAGATTTTTAAGCAATATAAACAATCACACTGTTCTGGAGTGCTAGTGTCCGTCAAAGACAGCTATCGTCAAGAGTGTCAACGGAACTGTTATGGGACAGTTGTTGTTCTCTATTACATTAACGATCTGACTGACACGGTGAGCACAAATCCGCCACTGTTTTCGGGAAAGTGTCGTCTTTGACTGACTGTAGAAAGATGACTTGAACAGAATTTCTATTTCGTTTCACAAATGACTGTTAACTCTAAATGAGAAAAAATGCAAGTTAATGCAAGTGAGTAGCAGAAAGAATCCTATGATGTTCGAATGCAATATCACTGCTGTGCTGCTCGACAGAGTCACTTAGATTAAATATCTGGCCGTAACGTTGCAAAGCCATAATTCGAGGAGCGACCCATTCTCAAGTTAAACTTCCTGGTAAATTAAAACTGGGTGCCGGACCGAGACTCGAACTCGGGACCTTTACCTTTCGCGGGCAAGTGCTCTACCATCTGAGCTATCCAAGCATGACTTACGCCCGTCCTCACAGCTTTACTTCTGCCAGTACCTCGTCTCTACCTTCCAAACTTTACAGAAGCTCTCCTGAGAACCTTGCAGAACTAGCTCTCCTGAAAGGAGCTTGGGGGATGTTTCCAGAATGAGATTTTCACTCTGCAGCGGAGTGTGCGCTGATGTGAAACTTCCTGGCAGATTAAAACTATGTGCCGGACCGAGACTCGAACTCGAGACCTTTGTCTTTCGCGGGCAAGTGCTCTAGTGTTGCGAAAGGCAAAGGTGCCGAGTTCGAGTCTCGGTCCGGCACACAGTTTTAAACTGCCAGGAAGTTTCACATCAGCGAACACCCCGCTGCAGAATGAAAATCTCATTCTAGAACCATTCTCGAGTGTTTGGGATCCCCACCAGGTCGGATTAACGAATCACGTCAAACGAATTCAAAGGCGGGCTGCTAGATTTGTTGTGGTACGTATACGGTCAACATACGTGTATTACAGAATGCATCATGAGCTCGAATGGGAGTCCACATCTCGTGGTCTGGTGGCTAGCGTTGCCGTCTCTGTATCACGGGGTCTAGGGTTCGATTCCCGGCTGCCTGCAACCAACATACCACAAGCGAGAGGACACGAACACAATATTGGAGAAATCAAGCATCGCACGTAAGCATAAAAATAATTGTTTTTCCCTCCCTCCGTTTGCAAGTGGAACAGGAAAGAAAATGACTAACACTGAGAAACGGTACGCCCCGCCATACCCCGTATGTTGGCTTGAAAGATATGTGTGTAGATGTGTGGGTATTTTGTGGCAGAAACGATTTCGTTTCGTTTTATCTCTTGATTAACAAGGGTGTGACTCTGTTCTCTACTAGGAGACCTAATGAGATGAATGAACTTGCTGGAGACTGACGCATCTATGACTAAGGGCTATAAGAATGATGCAAATGTCAACACTTTTGGCGAAAAATATATGCTCTACGGTATATAAGGGGCGCGAAAAGCGTCAGATGTTGAGTGATCAACGTGAAGGAGACGGAGATGCCGCGTATTTATGTGACACATTTTTATCAGCACCTGACAAAGTTTGAAAGGTATCTCACAGTAGGTCTCCAACTGACCGGCAGGTCAAATCGTGCTTTATCCCCATTTTTGGGACAATTGGATGTGACAATAATCAGTTGTTGGCCTGTATGTCAAAGTGAGGCCAGACATACTCGTCATCAAAGTTCCTTTCGAACACATCTGACCAACACAAGGGAAGATCGCCGTAGTGGGCACCAAGCTCATCGTAACAGCCTAACATCCGCGCATGCCAACTGAGGACTAGCAATGGACTCCCTACAACATTCTGTGTTAACCAATACCACTGGTAGGAGACCAGGAGCAGCCGAAGTAGGGAATTACCGTCCTATGCTTGGGCTACCGTTAACACCACAACACAAACGGCTGCGTTTGAAGTGCTGCCGTGACCAGGAAGTGTGAACGGTATGAATCGTAATTCTGCACTACCGCGAGCATGGCGACGAACTGTGCAGAGGTCCCATTCTTTGAATGCTTTGGAGAGGCACAGAGGTTTTACGCCTGGCGTCACGGTATGGGGAGCCATCAGGCTACTGCTGGTAGTGACTGAGAACACACTGAGGGGATAACGTCGCGTCACGGACATCCTGTATCCTCACGTGCTAACTTTCACGCGACAGTATTATGGCACCATTTTTCAGCAAGACAGTGCTTATCGACACATGTCACGTTGTAAAGTATATTGAGGGTTTAATGCATCTTATTAAAATTAAGCGCTGTTTAAAGGTATTTTCTCCCACACAAGGGATGCGATGTGTAAAGTGAAATGAGGGCTACGCAAGAACATGTCCAAAATGTAGTATGCCTTTTAAGTCACACATTCACGCACTGGGATGACAAGTGTAAAGTATTCATGTGGGTACGTTAAGTATAATTCCCAAAAAGCTGCAAATCTTACCATCAAATACTACGCAATGGGTTCCTGAATCTAACACTTCCCACGAAAAAGATGTGACAGGATTAACAAAGACGGTGGATTTCAGTAAATAATGTCTGCTCTCAAAAAATGGCTCTGAGTACTATGGGACTTAACTTCTGAGGTCAACAGTGCCCTAGAACTTAGAACTACTTAAATCTAACTAACCTAAAGACATCACAGACATCCATGCCCGAGACAGGATTCGAACCTACGACCGTAGCGGTCGCGCGGATCCAGACTGTAGCGCCTAGAACCGCTCAGCCACCCAGGCCGGCTCTGCGCTCGCTATCCCTAGCATAACTGGAGGCAACTTGCTTATCTCTCGTCTTGTAAAGATGTAGCTGCCGCCCAACTGGTTTCTTTTCCGCTGGCCGTAGGCCCTGACATGCGTGCAGTAAACAGCACATCACGAAGTGGCAAATAGGAAAGAGTTCAGCGCTATTGAAATTGAAATTACGGAGTACTGGGACACCACTGGATTTTATTTCTATTTATAGAACCCAAAAAAAAATCAAGAAAAAAATTCTGCGAGCAAGTCTACCATTAATATTCATAACAAGATTCCCGGTCATTAATCCTTAGTTCCCGACCACCGCAAAAGACGCAGCAATACATCATATGGTCTTAGAATCAATGTGAGACCCCACAGACATCTTTTCCGAAGGAGATTTTACAATTAATTAGTCTTTACGCGGAGTTGCACTTCACACACTAGTTTGCGTGTTGCCACCTCGAAAACCAATCGTAGACTGAACTGGATTAACACAACATCGCACAATTACGCCCTTCGAAGAAATTTTTCAACAAATCGTTCCGTCTTTACATGAGATCAGATTCATGTATACTGAACCGCCAAAGAAACTGATATAGGCATGCGTATTCAAAAACAGATACGTAAACGGGCAGAATACGGCGCTGCGGTCGGCAACGCCAATGTAAGACAACAAGTGTCTGGCGCAGTTGTTAGACAGGTTACTGCTGCTACAACAGCAGGTTATCAAGATTTAAGTGTTTGAACGTTGTGTTACAGTCAGCGCACGAGCGATGGGACGCAGCAGCTCCGAGGTAGCGTTGAAGTTGGGATTTTCCCGTGTGACCGACCATTTCACGAGTGCACCGTGAATATCAGAAATCCAGTAAAACATCAGATCTCCGACATCACTGATGCCGGCAAAAGATCCTGCAAGAATGGGATCAACGACGACTGAAGAGAATCGTTCAACGTGACAGAGGTGTAACCCTCCCGCAAATTGCTGCAGACTTCAATGTTGGGTCATCAACAAGTGACACTGTGCGAGCCATTTAACGAAATATTATCGATATGGGCTTTCGGAGCCTAAGGAACACTCGTGCACCCTTGCTGACTGCACGACACAAAGCTTTCCGCCTCGCCAGGGCCCGTCAATACCGACATTGGACTGTTGATGACTGGAAACATGTTCCTCGTCGGTCGAGTATCGTTTAAAATTTTGTCGAGCGGATGAACGTGTACGGGTAAGGAGACAACCTCATGAATTCATGAACCCTGCATGTCAGCACGGGACTGTTCAAGCTGGTGGTGTCTCTGTAATGGTGAAGGGCGTGTGCAGTTGAAGCGATATGGGACCCCTGGTATGTCAATATACGACTCTGGCAGGTGACACATACGTAAGCATCCTGTCTGATCACCTGCATCCATTCATGTCCACTGTGCATTCCGACGGACTTGGGCAATTCCAGCAGGACAAAGCGAGACCCCATAGGTCCAGAATTGCTGAAGAGGAGCTCCAGGAACACTCTTCTGATTTTAAGTACCTCCACTGGCCACAAAACTCCCCAGACATGAACATTATTGAGCGTATCTGGGATGCCGAGCAATGTGCTGTTCAGAAGAGATTCGCCCCCCCCCCCCCCTCGTACTCTTACGGATTTATGGACAGCCCTGCAGGATTTATGGTGTAATTTCCCCCCAGCACTACTTCAGACATTGGTCGAGTCCATGCCAGGTCGTGTTGCGGCACTTCTGCGTGCTCGCGGGGGCCCTAGGCAGGTGTTCCAGTTTCTTTGGCTCGTTAGTGTATTACCTCCTTGGAAGCGATCGTAGACTACTACCGAGCTAGCTTAGCAGTTTGACACCTGCTCTCTCAGGGTGCACTTGTGATTGTTGCATCCTTTCCATCAATAAGCACTGACAGCAGCTAAACTGTGTAGTTATGAATTGTGTAACATTGAAATTATTGTTAACAAGTTTTGGGGGCAAGTAACGGCATCAGGGCGGTTCAAGCTGTATATTAACATATAGACAGTAAATGTAAATAATAAAAGATTGGCTTCTTGGCGCCCATCATGGTGAGTGAATCCGCACTGTCTCTCTCTGCTCCAGCACGATACGACATTTGCTCGCCCGGCCATTCTCACGCCATCTGGCACTTCGTTCGATTGAGGCTGCCTTGTTATTCTACCTACTCGCTAGCCTCCCGTAACAAAATCTTTCTATATTGATCGTTAAAACATTGGAACAAAATGTAATACATGTGGGAAGGGATGTGACATAAGCGTCACAATATGTCTCCACGAACTGTCTGCTTAATGTTGAGGAACTCACATAGTCAGCAAGATCCCCAGTCTGTCACTGACAGAGCGAGTGTAGGACCAGTTCGAACGTCAACTACGTCCCAGTTCCAGTATCGAACCGAGCGAGGTGGCGCAGTGGTTAGCACACTGGACTCGCATTCGGGAGGACGACGGTTCAATCCCGTCTCCGGCCGTCCTGATTTAGGTTTTCCGTGATTTCCCTAAATCGTTTCAGGCGAATGTCGAGATGGTTCCTTTGAAAGGGCACGGCCGATTTCCTTCCCAATCCTTCCCTAACCCGAGCTTGCGCTTCGTCTCTAATGACCTCGTTGTCGACGGGACGTTAAACACTAACCACCACCACTCCAGTATCGAAGGTATCAAGGACGAGTTATGGGCCAGCATGCCTCAGGAGAGAATACAACGACTATGTAACACTCTCCCACACGAATCTGTGCGTGCATCCATGCCAGAGGAGGTACTTATATTTATAAGTGGTCCGACACCATCAAGTTCTTAGTAAATTTACTAGATCTTGTATTTACATCACATATTCTCTCAACAAGTGAAGTTTCATTTCGTTTCCTCATCCCCTTCTGGATGCTCCACTTTTTTTGTCAATACGTGAGCAATGACTGTGAACCTTTCTAGTGTATAAGAGTAAGTGTTTGAAACTACACGATCCAGTCACAGCAATACAACTGTCACACGAGTAGTGGAGGGAGGAGTGGGGGAGGCACGGAAAACAGTGCAGTCGTTGTCGCAATTTGGAAACGAAGCGATTTATCTAAAGTCCAAAAGGGCAGCATCATTTTCTTTTGGGACAAGGGTGGTAGGATTTTAGAAACAGCTAACAAGGGAACCTCCCCATCGCACCCCCCTCAGATTTAGTTATGAGTTGGCACAGTGGATAGGCCTTGAAAAACTGAACACAGATCAATCGAGAAAACCGGTAGAAGTTGTGTGGAACTGAAAAAAATTAGTAAAATATACAAACTGAGTAGTCCATGCGAAGATAGGCAACATCAAGGACAATGGGTGTCACGGAGAGCCGTGGTTCCGTAGCGAGAGCAGCTACCAAACAGCCGGCACGGTAGCTCAGCGTATTCGGTCGGAGGGTTAGCTGCCCTCTGTAATAAAAAAACTGAGGTAATCGATCAAAAACGAACTTAAATGGATCTCTTACGACGTCCGCCCCGAGCAGATGCAACGAACGAAACCGAACGAAATGAGATTAAAAAAAAAAAAAACGAGAGGTCCTAGGTTCAAGTCTTCCCTCGAGTGAAAAGTTTAAATTTTTATTTTCAGTTTATGTGACAAACTCTTATGTTTTCATCACTTTTTTCGGAGTGATAATCACATCCACAAGAAAACCTAAATCGGGCAAGGTAGAAAAATCTTTCTACCCATTCGCTAAGTGTACAAGTTAGGTGGGTCGACAACATATTCCTGTCATGTGACGCACATGCCGTCACCAGTGCCGTATATAATATATCAGATGTTTTCCTGTGGAGGAATCGGTTGAACTATGACCTTGCGATCAAATGTTTTCGGTTCCCATTGGAGAGGCACGTCCTTTCGTCTACTAATCGCACTGTTTTGCGGTGCGGTCGCAAAACAGAGATACTAAACTTCTTACAGTGAACAGAGACGTCAATGAACGAACGGACAGATCATAACTTTGCGAAAATAAAGAAAGTAAAATTTTCAGTTGAGGCAAAGCTTGAACTAAGGAGCTCTCGTTCCGCAGCTACTCACGCTAACCACGGGACCACGGCGCTCCTTACGCTAGAATCTCCTTGATGTGGCATATGTTACGCAAGGACTACTCAGTTTGTATATTTTATTAATTTTTTTCATAGTTCCACACAAATTCTTCCTGTTTTCTCGATTGATCTGTGTCCAGTTTTTCAAGGCCTATCCTCTGTTCCAACTTATAACTAAATCTGAGGTGGTGCGATGGGGAGGTTCCCTTGTAAGTTTCGAAATTACTCGCGTGCCGCCGCGATTACAGTATACCGCACATGGCAAAATGGGGCTCTGCGGAGCAGTGCGCCAACTGAAGTGCAACTTTTCAGCTACAGAAGGCCCGCATGAAAAAAGGGGCTACCAACAGTGGCTCGTCAACGACCGTACTCGAGCGTTGCTGCATATAGGTCTCCGCAGCAGGCGTCTGGTTCATGCACGCATGCCGACTGCTGTGCATCGGTGACAAATGCTGCAAATTGCACGCCAGTGCCGTAACTGGAAGTCTACTGGGTGGATACAGGTCGTCTTTTCAGGGGACTCATCTTTTATGCTCCATCGGTCAGATGGTCGTTGAGGTGTACAGAGTGAAACGTCTGAAAGCAAACACCCCGTAACAATCGTCGTAAGGGGAGTTTTCTCGTGTTATTCCCTGGGTGGTTTCGTCATTCTGTAAGGCACAATGGATCAACACAAGTATGCGTCTATTCTTGGGGACAACATCCACCCCTACATACAGATTGTTTTTCCCCGGCATGGTGGCATCTACCAGGGGAACAAGGCCACGTGCCACACAGCTTGCTGTGTACGTGCGTGGCCCCAAAAGCACCAGGACGACTTTACCATACTCCTCTAGCCATCAAACTCCTTGTTCTTCGTCCCAGTAGAGAATTTGTGGGACCATCTAGATTGGGCTGTTCGCGCCATTAATTCTCAGCCGAGAAAACTAGCGCAGATGGGCACGGAACTGAAGTCGGAATGACTCCATATCCCCGTCGACAACCTCACTGACTCTCTTGCTCCACGTCTCGCAGCTGTCCGCATTGCAAAATGTGGTTATTCAGGCCTTTGACATGTGATCACATTAATGTGACTGTACAGTGTTGAAGAAGAGATCAAAAAGTTTCCTTTGAAAAGACTTATAGACCAGAATCATTACGCCAATAGAGCAAAATCGGTGTGAGCAATGAGACACCCATGTGGTAAAACATTATGTCCTGCTGCATGGAGAAGTCTGTAACGTCCTGCTGTACACCGTCGTCCAATAGGAATCGTCAATCCTTCAAGGCCTTCTTTAAGGACCGAAGGCGTGGTAATCGCATGGGAGCGACCAGGAGTATAGGGCGAATATTCGAGTATCTCCCACTTTAGACGGCGGAACTTCTGCGAAACGACTGCCGCGATATGGGGACGTGCGTCATATGAGGCAGCAGCGAACTACTCGTATTCAACAACGGTGGTTTTCAGAAGACATGCTAACCCAGTACATATTTTTCATTCTTCGATGGATGTCTAACGGTGTTTGTTCCGTTTGAACGCATTTGGTAATAACATCGCCACAGCTCACGTTTCCGCATTTACCGCCTGTATGTCGGAAAGACACGAATGTTATACACTTATCTCTTGCCTACATGCCTACATGTCGGTGCGCCCCCGTCGGAGTCGCGCTACAGTGAATATACGCTGCAGCAATGTGCTCCAAATTAAACGTTATTAATCGCTCCTTGCATCTTGGTTAGGGATAAGTCTCCATAAGATCGGTGTGACGTGACCAGGCAGGCATCACAACAAGAAAAGAGAACCGTGCGCACTTCCTCGGCGACTTTTCCTCGTGGATAGCCAGCGAGGAAGTATCAGATAGGCAGCTCGAAAGCGGGAGACGGCGTGGGCTGCGCTAACTGCAGGAATGCTCTGAATTCCTGGCCTCGTGGGCGGCGAGTGGGCCACCGCGCAGGAAGCTGCCGCCCCCGGCCATTCTGCCACCAAAAGACGTGGATCTGCAGGAAGTGTCCTCTGCACCACATATTCTGCAGCAGTTCACGCAATCATTACGCTTAACTGGGGCCTAACACAGCCCAGTGGCACAGTCGTATGAGGACTAGTCGTATAAAGTTTTAAAAGAGTGCACGGCGGTAAAATTTAATAAAATGTACTCCGGTTTCCAGCCGCGTTGAATCTTTAAGATGCCACGAGCTTTCGAGCTTTCAGCATTGGCCATTGTCAAGTGGTATGTCTGAAGATGGGCTGCTGGTACGCCATTATATACACAAGGTCTGACGTCACTTGTGCTTACGGCGTCGCATACGTTGTCTCGGCTTTCCATGCGCCCGCTTCACTGTTGCGATTCCATGATACCTTGCGATTGTGGCCAGTCTCTCTCTCTCTCTCTCTCTTTTTTTTTTCTTTTTTTTTTTTATATATAAGCAGTCCTCTGTTTGATGCGGCCCGCCACGAATCCCTCTCCTGTGCCAACCTCTTCATCTTGGAGTAGCACTTGCGACCTACGCTCTGAATCATTTGCTGGACGTATTCCATTCTCTGTCTTCCTCTACAGTTTTTGCCCTCTACAGCTCTCTCCAGTACCATGGAAGTTTTTCCCTGGTGTCGTAACAGATGTCTTATCATCCTTCTCTTCCTCTTGTCAGTGTTTTCCATACGTTTCTTTTCTTGCCGACTCTACGAAGAACCTTCTCATTCCTTACCTTATCAGCCTAACTAATTTTTAACATTATTCTGTAGCACCACATCTCAAATGCTTCGATTCTCTTCTTTTTTGGTCTTCCCACAGTCCGTGTTTCACTACCATACAATCCTGTGCCCCAAAAGTATATTCTCAGAAATTTCTTCCTCAAATTAAGGTCTGTGTTTGACATCAGTAGACTTCTCTTGCCAAGAACGCCATTTTTGCCAGTGTTGTTCTGCTATTTACCCCTCCTTACTTCGTCCGTCGTGGGTCATTTCGCTGCCCCGATAGCAGCACTCCTTAACTTCATCACTGATCCTGATGTAGTTTCTTGTTGTTCTCATTTCTACTACTTCCCACTACTTTCGTCTTTCTTCGACTTATTCTCAATCCATATTTTGTACTCTTTAGACTGTTCATTCCATTCAGCAGATCCTGTAATTCTTCTTCGCGTTCACTAAAGTAGCAATGTCACCAGCGAATCGTATCATTGACATCCATTCACCTTGAATTTTAATTCCACTCTTGAAACTTTCTTTTGTTTCCATCACTGCTTCTTCGATGTATAGGTTGAACAGTTAACCCAGTCTTCTGTCGGATAAACATTGCATACTGTAGAACAAAGCAAGAAGGAGTATGATAGTTTTATCACCTACGCTAACCCGAAAAATCCTTTTTAGCTGAGCGAGTTCTGGAGAACAGTATCCGGATAAAGACTGACGAAACCTCTGTCATCGCTCGCACAAACGGCTTCTGTGATTGTGTCATTAAAGAAACCATCGAAATAAAAAACACCAGGAACATCCTTAATAACAGACGGCAGCATGCAGCTGAGTGCAGCATGGGATCCAGCGATTGGGAGCTTGAAGCGGGCGCATCGAACGTTGAGTCAACTTATGTCCATATGTAGCTATGCGGTGAGCATCAGTGACGTCACAGCAGGCAGCTAGTGTACGCAAGGGGCGTATCAGCAGTCCACTAGTAGTCAGACCACTTAACGATGGCCAGGGAGTGCACGACTGAAAGTTCTTGGCATTTTATCACTTGACGTGGATTAGAACACGAGAACTTTTATTCATATACTGTTTTTATTATCATCTCGTTAAACTCGTGATGGGACCGGCATGGTGTCATTCGTTATCTGAACAGGACATTTCACAATTCCTACTATAGGATTTTAAGGGTTGTAGAGGGGGTCTCGCACAAAAACTATTGATAGCGAAACCATAACCGAAAATGTACAGTTTGAGTGAAGTTCGAAGGTCCGTTCACCTTCAAATCTTCCGCTTCGCGGTACGCACACAGCGAGGCAATAAGCTCTCACATGTGGACTCCACAGAAGCAAATGGCATGCTCGGTGTTATGAGTACTCGTCGTCGGATTTTTGAAAGAGGAGACTACATTGTTACCATGGAACATCACAGACATCCCTCATAATTGCAAACGTACCAGTATTGCGCATGCGTTGCTATTAGTTGACGAAAATTGTATGGGCTGTCATAACCACAACAGGCATTGACAACACCGCTCTCTTCTCAATTTGTATGCTTACCGTGAAGCTGGAGATATGAAAGTGAACCGATCTTCAAACTTATTTTACGAGGGTGAGTCAAATGAAAACCTTAAATATTATTTATTGTGCAGAAGTGGTACAAAGCTGTATCACTTTTCAACATAATCTCCCCCACGCTCAATGCAAATCCTCCAGCGCTTACAAAGTGCATAAATTCCTTTAGAAAAAAATTCTTTTGGTAGTCTGCGCAACCACTCATGCACCGCGTGGCGTACCTCTTCATCAGAACGGAACTTCTTTCCTCCAACTGCGTCTTTGAGTGGTCCAAACATATGGAAATCACTTGGGCAAGGTCTGGTGACTATGGTGGATGAGGAAGACACTCAAAATGCAGCTCTATGATTGTTGCAACTGTTGTACGGGCAGTGTGGGGCCTTGCATTGTCATGTTGCAAAAGGACACCTGCTGACAGCAATCCACGTCACTTTGATTTGATTGCAGGCCGCAGATAATTTTTTACTAGATCTGTGTATGATGCACTGGTGACAGTGGTCCCTCTAGGCATGTAATGCTCCGAAATGACGCCTTTTTCGTCCCAAAAGAGTGTCAGCATAACCTTCCCTGCTGATGGTTCTGTTCGAAACTTCTTTGGTTTTGGTGATGAGGATTGGCGGCATTCCTTGCTCGCTCTCTTCGTTTCCGGTTGATGGAAGTGAACCCAGGTTTCGTCCCCAGTAATGATTCTTGCAAGGAAGCCATCACCTTCTCGTTCAAAGGGCCGAAGAAGTTCTTCACAAGCATCAACACGTTCTCTCATTTCAGGAGTCAGCTGCCGTAGCACCCATCTCGCAGACACTGTGAAATTGGGGCATATCATGCACAACGTGGCGTGCTGACCCATGACTAATCTGTAAACATGCTGCAATGACACTCAGTGTCACTCGGCGGTTATCCTTCACTATGGCTTCAACTGCTGCAATGTTCTGTGGAGTCACAACCCATTCTGCCTGACCTGGACGAGGAGCATCTTCCGCTGAAGTCACACCATTTGCGAACTTCCTACTCCATTCGTAGACTTGCTGCTGTGACAAACATGCATCACTGTACTGAATCTTCATTCGTCAATGAATTTCAATAGATTTCACACCTTCACTACGCAAAAACCGAATAACAGATCGCTGTTCTTCCCTGGTGCAAGTCGCAAGTGGGACGGCCATCTTTATACTGAAAGTGCGACGGTATGTGTGCATCTGCACTATGCTGCCTCCTACAGGCCATTCTGCAAGCTGTTTGTAGCACGCTTCCCAAATTACAGGATAACGGCGCGATATTTTGATTTGTTATTACAAATTTAAGGTTTTCATTTGACTCACCCTCGTACATCCAAACGGTTCCTAATCAAAGTGTTATCCAATAGATCCTCTTTACAATCTCTTTAAGCCTTGCAATGGGAATTGTGAAATTCCCTCTACAGTCACACTTCAATCCCACACATTTTTGCCAATGAAAAGAGGAAGGAAGATCTCAACCTTGTGCACAAATTTATAATTACATTTTTGATAGACCCCTGTTGAACAGAATGTAGGTATTGTATGAGGAGTGCACAAGAGTGGCTCGGATTATAGGGAAACTTTCCTGTTACCAACTGCAGCAAAAATATTCTCAAAAATCTTTTTACTAGGTTTGCACCATGCGAGGTGCCGGGGCTAGCAGTGTATTTAACACTAAATTCTTCTCGAATCTTCATATGGAAATGATGCTCTAAGCCCTCCCTTTTCTAGCTCCTACTTTTGCTGTTGCACATGGATTAAGAAGAAACCCGAACTGACTGTAATCGACCCTACAAGTGGAGTAGAAAAGAGTTTGGCACCTGCAATAATTTAATTTGATAGACATTAATTAAATAAAGGAAAGTTTCAGTAACATAGAAATGAAAGGGTTGCTCTACCGATTAACAGACTGAAAGTTCTGTCCAAAATAACAATTTGATTTATTATGACTAAACTCAAAATCATAAACAAAACACATGAAACATTTACAATACATCAAATTGGATACTCAAATAAATGCTGTGAAGGCAAAGTTGTCCATAAACTAGATTGTGACATTTATGACGAAGTTGTATGTGGAGCCAATTCCTTGCAACTCAAATCTTAAGAGAAACACCCAGCCAACTCAACATTAATTGCTGCTACGGTAGTGATAACTCAGACAATGAACACCCAGGACAGAACAAAGTTAGAACAGACGAACAGGCGCGCTCTGATGAGCTCTGATTATCACCTAGCAAAATTGCCTGCTTTGCCAGTGCTGCGGACGTACATTACCAAGCTGTCTTCTTAACTGCAAGGACACGATCTGGCGTACCGGAAGCGATGGCTGGTTGCTTCGACGTCCCGTCGTGGTGATGATAATGTCGCGAGTATAGCCTGAAACAAATTGTCCTGGTCTGGTTGTTCCAGACTAAAGACTTCCCATCAATACAAATGCGCCTCTGAGGGAGGCGAAGAAGCCTCGCCACACAATCATTGACGGTACAGTGATTGATTTTAACAAGCAAAGTCACAAAGTAACTCCGTTACAGTCAACTTTAGCCAAAACTGCCCAAGACAGACAACATAGGCCGCTTGTATGCAGAACGCTCAATTGCCAACTATACTCGGAAAGTTATGTTGAAGTCGAAACTTCAGCAACTTCGATAAACAGTTACAATCAAATAAAAGTATACTAGACAGCCAATGGAAAGTAGGCTGTCCAGAGCAGTGAGAGCTCAGTCTTGTAACCTACTCCGACCGAAAGGCGAGAGCCGACTACCACAGGAGCACCCATACAAACCGAACACAGAACATTCCCGCCCCCACGACTGTGGCCGTGGTTAAACGTTCCAATCAGCAACTACAAAACCAGCGGAAAATTCCACTCTATTGCTGAAGCACTACCATTCCACCAATGGAGATTCTTGGTGCCGATTTTGCTACGTCACGGAGCTATGCCCTGAGCAAGCCAATCACAGTTACGATTTTGCAGAAAACGTGGGAATTTGCCCACCACAACTGCCTGGGAACACAAGTCATTCCCACGCCTAGCTGGTAGCCGGCCAGAAAGTCTTTTCACTACGTTTCTGCAAAGTAACGGAATCTCTAGCCCAGCCGCTCCTTCAGGCCCCTGCGGGCGTGTCTCCGCCGCTATCATGACAATGTCGGCGTCTGGAAAGCATTCACTCGACTCCCTCACACCCGTCGGCTTAACCCTTTCAAGATCAGCAGAGCCCGCCTGTCACCGGACCACCAGGTGACGAGAGACACTGCGTGGGAAGTCCGCATGTGAAGGAATAGCAACTTTTCTCCGCATGCAATTAGAGAGGAAAATCGAATTACTCAGAGTAAGATAGAAATATAGAGGGGGGCTTCTGCCACCTCTCAACCTTACGCTGAATATGCTGTTGGTGACTATCATTTAGAATTCAGTCAAGGTAAATATGATGACCAGATGTTCACGTTACCACAAATACCAGAAAAAATTAAATAATACGGAGTTGATATGCATCACCTCTTCAGATAAGCCAATGACAGTATTGACAGAAGGGGATTGTACATAGCGATGGAATTACTGGAGGCTCCTAATAAATTGGTAGAAGCTACACTGAAAAATGGCCAGAATCAAATTAAGATCAAGCGCTGCCCCCGCAAAGAAATGAAGTAAGAGAGGAAGATTCATTATCCTACCATTTGTTTAATATAGACTTTGGAAAGGTTACAAGAGATGATTCAAGGCAAGGTGGAATACCCAGAGCAAATAAGTTACATCCTCGTAAATGCTAAATGATATTGATATAATTACTAAAAACCCAAGACAAATGGAAGAAGTCTGTACAGCTCTTGAAAGAGTTGCTAGAAATATGAATGTACGGATATTTGAAGGGAAAACTATGTATATGCATATAAATATGTAAGATTAACTTGATGAACCGCCACTCATAGAAACTGATTTTTGTAAGTTTGATGTCCTGTGTAGTTTACACTGAGGCGACACAAGTTATGGGATACCTCCTAATATCGTGTTGGACCTCTTTGTGCCTGGCGTAGTGCAACCTGACGTCAACAAGTCGTAGGAAGTACTCTGCAGGAATATTGAGCCATGCTGCCCCTACAGCCGTCCATAATTGCGGAAGCGTTGCCATTGGAGGATTTTGTGCATGAACTGACCTCGCGAATATGTACGATAAATGTTCTTTAAACTGTGGCCCAGTGACATGGTGCACCTTTGTTTGGGAACGTGAAGTTCATGAATTGTTGCAGATGGTCTCTAGACAGACGAATTTAAGCATTTCTAGTCAATGATCGATTCGGTTGGACTAGAGGACCCAGTCGATTCCATGTAAACACAGCCTCCATCATTATGGAGCCATCACCGGCTTGCACAGCGCGTTGTTGACAACTGGGATCCATGGCTTCGTGGGGTCTGCGCCAGCCTCCAACCATACCATCAGCACTTAACAACTAAAATCTCGTTTCATCTGACCATGCCACGGCTCTCCAGTCGTCCAGGATCCAACCGACATTGCTACGAGCCCATGAGAGGCCCTGCAGGCGATGTCGTGCTGTTAGCAAAGGCATCTACTGCCATACCCACTAACGCCAAATTTCACTACAATGTGCTACAGGATACGTTCGTCGTATGTCCCACATTACCTTCTGCAGTTATTTCACGCAATGTTGCTTATCTATTAGTTCGACATTGAAAATAGGTACAACATTCTTCGTTATTCTTGTCAGTACAACATATTTTTTCTAATAATAACTCAATTTCAATTAATACAGCGAAGCCGGATATCAGTGTGGGTAAGAATGACAATTTATTTATTTAATTGATCACATGTGCACCCCCACAAAATAAATCCCTACATCCAGTTTGGTGAGATCTGTGAAATGAATGAATGTATGGTCATCTGCTAACTGCAGATAGTGAATGTGAATATATGATCATCTTTGAGGCGATCCTTTGGTCACCTTTGGTGGAACCAAAGAGATGAAACTTACCGGAGCTTTGAGCGTCTGAAATGTGGCTGACCAATACAGTAGCATTGTCTTCCCCCACCTCGACAGAGGTGCGAGATGATCTGAAGAATGGCCATGTTTCTGCACTCTGCCGCTGGATCTAGTGTTGGTAAGACCTGTCTTAGGTGTGCTCCGTGAAGACAAAAGAATGGAGACATGGTATGCAGAATAATAATTTCTCAATTTCAGGAACTTTTGTAGGGAGAATTAAATGTCACGCTGGTAATACTAAGGGGATCGTAGTAATCTTCGGAAGTGACCAACGGTCACAATGAAACCACGTGTAGCAATAAGTTGAAATACTTCCGAGTGCTTAAGTTAAGCTGAATTACTAGCGTGTGTGCTATAAGTTGAAATATTTAAGAAATGGCGTGTGCAGGACTTGAAATTAGAGACGAGTACTTCCACGTGGTGAGTTCTGTGTGAGTCTTAATCTGTGTATGAGACAAAGGATAAAGAGAAGTACTCATCCATGGTATCAGTTGAGGACTCGCGTGTGTGATGAATATGTTCTTAATATTACTTTACATGTTATGTTTCCGTGTGACGCTTGATTCAAACTATAATACTCTGAGAGAGAAGCAAGGTGAGTCAGCCGTCTATCCAGCAACGCCACTTGGCTTGCATTGCACAGGAAGATGTGCATATATCCTCCAGAGTTCATACTAGGAAAGAAAAGTTACGAAGTGGGGCAGTGTTGTGTGAAACTGGGATAAATACTAATTGAAGTGGGAAAGCTGAAAGTGATGTGATTATAACGTTGTGACTATTCATTGTATTGTATGTTGGCAGTGTGATGTATTTCTTGAAATTTAAGTATGTGTGGTTGGCATGGGAGAGTAACAACATAGCTTCAGAGGCAGTGGGTTATGCATGTTCCTTTTTGTACCACTGTCTGGAGGAAATTTTCGTGATGATGGGTGTGTGAGTCGAAGTGTGAGATATAGCAAAAAATCCACCATCCTATCCTGAAAGTGCACTGTAGCGTTAAATAATTACGAGACCATAAGATAGAGAATCACCAATGTAAAGCCATGCCCACTGGGCGGAATTTCTTATGTGTTATTGTTGTAGGTTATAGAATCTGTGTGTTTAGGTTATAGAATTTATCGGAATAAATAAGATAGTGAAAAGAAAAAGATTGGTGGCATTTTCCTTCGAATAGTATGTTGTCATGATACCCAGAATTTATAATGTGTGCGCCATTCATATTCAGTGAGATGGCCACGTGTTGATCAAAGCCGTTAAATAAGAAAGAAAATGTAGTATTGCCAGTGCATAGTGAACAGTCAGAGTTGTGTAAATTACTGATAGTCAGATGTGCGTTTCCGTTTCTGTTGCGTAATATTCAAACAGGAGAATAATTTGTAACTTAATTGTGAGTACTAGAGCTCATGTTACTTGATAAATAAGAATGAATCCACTCGCTTGGCCGATCACTCATCTTGCAGGCCTGACTGCTTGATGCCACAGTATGAGCAAGTCATGTGGGTGCCTCTCATAATTTCGACCCTGCCAGGATTGTGCTGTTAGGGTTTGCTGTTAGGATTTTTTTTTTTTTTTTTTTTGATGGGATATATTGTGATAGCGCTAAGAAGTAAAATTTTTTGTTTCCAATTTCTTTCTGGATTGGTGAGGATCTTTTATTTTTTTATGTAATTCATTGCTACGTCGTCCAAGGCTGGAAGATCGTTGTATAAATTTTTTTTGCTTAATGTCCGTAATAACTAGGTCGCAGTTGAAAAGTGCAGTCACCATGGAGGAGAGTGATTCTGGGGTGAACGTAGCAGGCGGCATAGTGCAGCAGGAAGTAGGTGTCGACCTTGGGTTAATGAGCGAGAACGGCAAACACTCGGAAGGGGCTGAATTGGTCAGCAGACCGCGGCTAGGTGATCCTTTAGGCGGCGGGCTTTGTCCAAAAACTGGGGCTTTTCCCGACGACGCGGGCGAGCAGGGACTAGGTCAGGTATGCAATGAAAGTGTAGCTATCCTTAGCGAAGCTACGGTTTCTCCAGCGAACGAGGTGAGCGCACCGAAAGTAGCAAATGACAATGTGCTACTGCAGTTTTTACAGAGGATGAATAGAGATAATAAGGAAAGATTGGAAGCGATGGATAAAGATAATAAGGAGAGAGATAGGGATACTAAGGAAAGATTGGAGGCAATGGATAAGGGAAATAAAGAGGCAATGAGGAATCTACACACAGTTATCAATGAGCGTCTGTCCACAGTTAATAATCAGTTAGATGAGAGGGAGAAGAACCTGGGTGCGTTGAGGCAAGTATGTGACGCCGTGGAAGAAAAAGCCAATAATTTGGAGGGACGAATAATTGCAATAGAGAGTGATATTACAAAACGTAGGGACGTATTGCCGGATGAGTGAATCAAAGAGGTAGTGGAGGACTTACTTGCAGATAAACAAGGGGCATTAGACAGCGTGGAAGCTCAGGTCACCCAGCAGGAAGTGGCGCCAAATAAACACAGGGATGAAGTTGCGGAGGTAGTGGTCAGAATGAATACGATTAGCGCAGATGTAGAAAAGATCAGTATATGAGACGAAACAGGCTCTGACAGTATGCAGCGAGAGGTTTATGCCGACCAGGAGGAGATACTATTACAGTTTAAAGAGGCACAATTAGAAATAAATAGGAAACATAGGGAAGAACTAGCACAGTTGCAATTAGCGTGCAGTAGCGAAGATGAAACATCACCAGGTCGGCTGCAGAGGGATAGTGAGATAAATTGAAAAAAAAAAGAAAATAGGCAGAAAGAGGAAGACGAACTGAGAGTCAGAAGAACGTTTGTGCTGGATAAAACAGGTGGCAAACCCAACTGAGTATAGCCCAAGGTCGGAAAACATAAATGCGGAAGAAGAATGTAGGAGGCACTTCGTGTCGGTACAAAAGTTCACTTGTTTTCCGGATCCTGATAACTACCAACATCCATGTCTGTGGCTGTCTCAGTTTCAAGATTCATTACCTGCATCGTGGGGACCGCTCCTCCAAATGAAGTTTGTGTGTAACCATTTGAGGGACGAGGCTAGAGCAAAAATGCAGGGAGTTATTAAAGACTGTAATAGCTACAAGATATTTTGTGACAAGTTTTTAAATGACTGCTGGCCGAAAAGTAAGCAGAACCAGGTTAAGCAAAGCATATTGATGATGCCAAATTGTAATGAAGGTAGTATAAGAGATCCGGTGGCGTGCTATCAGGAAATGCTGAGACGAAATAGGTATTTGGATGTGCCATACCAACATGGGGAGCTCATAAGGATCTGTATAACGAAGTTGCCAGTGAGATTGCGCAGAGATATAGCGATAGCAGGCAGAGGCTTAGACCATTCTGCGTCATTTCAGCACTTGTTACAGGAACTGGGTAATGAGAGGAACATCGTGAACGGAGACACGACTCATAGGTCACACAGTGTCGAGGACAGGAACGGCAGAAACTATCAGAATGACAGGAGAGCATGGAATCCTGGCATTTCATTCTTGTCATAATGGATCGATGGATAGGAGAAACTAATCCAACACATCAGCCCTTAGCATGCTGCCTTAAAACACTTGCCGCTGGCACTGAAAATTGTCTATGTCCCACATTACCTTCTGCGGTTATTTCACGCAACGTTGCTTATCTATTAGCACTGACAACTCTACGCAAACACCGTTGCTCTTACGTGTAAAGGGAAGGCAACAGGCCATTGCGTTGTTCATGGTGAGAGGTAATGCCTCAGATATGTTATTCTCCGCACACACTTGCCACTGTAAATCGCAAAATATTGAATTTCCTAATGATTTCCGAAATGGAATATCCCACGCGTGTTGCTCCAACTACCATTCCACTTTCAAAATGTATTAATTCTGCTGTGTGGCCATAACACGTCGGAAACCTTTTTACATGAATCACTTGAGTACAAATGACAGCTCTGCCACCGGCCAGTGTGGCCGAGCCGTTCTAGGCGCTTCAGTCTGGAACCGCGCGACCGCTACGGTCACAGGTTCGAATCCTGCCTCGGGCATGGATGTGTGTGATGTCCTTAGGTTGGTTAGGTTTAAATAGTTCTAAGTTCTAGGGCACTGATTACCTCAGATGTTAAGTCCCATAGTGCTCAGAGCCATTTTTGAACAGCTCTGCCAGTCCATTGCCCTTCTGCAACCTGTGTACGCGATACTACCGGCACTTGTATATGTGAATACCGCTAGCCCATGATTGCTGTCATCTCAGTGTAACTCGTCTTGCATCAGAAATGAACTGACAGAACAAATCTGAAATCTGAAAATGAATATTTTCTGCAGCAAGTGTTAAAGTGGCTTCAGAAACCATCTCAAGTCTAAGCTGCTTTCCAGAAAAACTAAAGCTGCAATTTATAAAGTTCTAGTGAGGCCGATGCTAACATATGGTGCTGAAAGACGGATATGAATGAAATTAGATGTAAAGCAACTTGTCATATTTGAAAGAAATCTTTTGAGACAAATTCTTGGAGTATTTGAAGAAAATGGTGTTTAGAGGACGAGTTTCAACAACGAATTGTATTTGCATTACGATTAAAAGGCTGGACTGAGCGAGACATGTGCCGACAGCTAACGACGGACTCATTAAAAACATACTCAACGCACTGCCTAAGACCACGATAGTTCTAAGACCAAACTGAAGTGGGAGTCCTGTGTTAGAGAGGCCACAAGAAACTGGAAGTTAGAATAGGAAGGTTTCAGAACTAGAGTGAAAAAATGGAATAGAAGGCGAAGGCCCACGAAGGCCTGTTGTGGCATTGATGTTCATGCATGATGGTGATGCATGATTTGGCAGAGACCTCAGATGTGAGGTCTGAAATGTTCCACCTCGAAAATCACCTCATTATGTTAATTGAAACATCCCGTTATAAAAATTTATGAATGACTGTGCTGATAAACCTCTTACATTATTTGATTTTAAAACAGTTGAGCAGAACTCTTTACCTATTCTGATCAACACTAAACTGACAAACAATATTTTTAGCGCAACGCAGTCTGACGTTCAATAATCCCTACAAAAGAATGTCCTCGACTCACAATAACCTATACCTTTCATGAATCACTTACCTCACAAAAATCTTCATTACTCGAACTACTGCAAAACAGCGAGCGCCAATACTGCCAGCTAAATAAAAGATTCTAACTACTGAAGGCACTAACTACTGATAAGCATAGTCAGTAAATGAAAGATTTTGATAGGGAACAAACAATGTATTTACCTTAATAATGCTCCGAAGTCATCATATACATATCAGCTCATGACATCCAGTCTTACAAAATTACTCTTTCTGATGGACACATGTCCAGATCATCCGCTCTCAAAACTCCACCATCTCACTCCCCACATCCACCACTGCTGGCGGCTTACCTCCAACTGCGCAACACTACGCGCTGTTCACAGCCAACCGCCCAACACTACAATAGCAAATTCAAACAATGCAAACTAGCCACAGACAGCACACAACACAGTCAGTAATTTTCATATAGAGCGCTACATGGCGTTACCAACATAAAAAACCTAAACAGCCTACTTACGTAGCCCCCATGCTCCCCACAAAAAGTTTTACAAATTGTTTTAGGCAGTGGCCAATACAGATTTGAAAAAATATTTCGTAATTACAATAACAAAGAAATCAAATGCATACACTATTTTGATAGAATGTTGGTCAAAAGCTAAAATTGTTCTCATAAAGACAGTCCTGATCATTTATCACAATAGTAATTACAGGTTTTTTCACAAAGTCTGATCAGTAAAAGAAAATGCACATGAAAGTAGTGGATTTCTATGATGTCTTGAAGAAGTAGTGTCGCCCTTCCAACGGAAAGTAGTGCTGACTCTTGACATGCAGGCAGGTAATGAGCCACAACAGACCAAACTCACAGCAGAGTCAGTCGAAGTTGAAGAATATTGGTAGGTAGGTCATCACAGAGCAGACCCACTGCAGTCCTGGTAGGGATTATGGTATTGATGGGCCACCAGAGGTGCAGACACACTGTAGTCTTTGTAGAAATAATGGTATTGGTGGACCATCAAAGGTGGAGAACCACTTCAGTCCTTGTAGAGACGGCCAGCAGCCATCTGTTGCGACTGTGCAGGTGCACAATCACTATCGAAGAGTCTTGTACTATATAGCAAGTCCATAAACCACCACTTGTGCACTCACAAACTTTTTGGTGTGTCCTTAGAACCAGCAATGCTGTTAACCAGTCCCTTGCTGAATTATCAACACACATGCGAACACTAACAGTCCCTTTTTTTCATATATTGTGCATATACTATGACCAACAGAAACGTGTGGAGTGAAATGTAACTTAATTTGATGAACTGGTGTCAATTGCAATTTTATAACAGGAGGATACAATCACAAAGGTACAGAAAACATCATTAAAAACATAATAATACAGATAACATTTGTAGTTATACAGGCTTTACAAAAGAACAGAAATAAACATGTACATCAGTGTTACAGGAATTATGATATAAATAAAGAAAATTATGAGAATAGTATTCGAAACAATAATTTCACACATGAGCATTGAAACAGAACAGAATAAATAATGTCTAAACATATTTACAAATTAAATAACACATTATTAGAAAAATTCTACAATATAACTCTTATCAGATAAACACATAAAGACAGGAAGAAAACAAATACACAAGGGTACACAAAAACATAGTGGAATAACACAAAAGGAAAGGACAGGGTTGGTTTTCAGTGTAACATTTGGTACTGCAGTCCAACCCAAAACTTCATTCCATAGATCTTTCCTCTTATTTCAACATCTGTTTCCACCAAAAAAATCGTATCCAAGCATGCTTTCTGTCTTCTATTCATACCCTCTGTCAAATTAGTTATTCTCCTCAAAAACGTCGTAGCTTTCTGCAATAATTTCAAAACCTAAAAAAAATTCTCTGCTCATTTCAATAGTGTCATCTACCTCAAACGTACTTTAAAAATCATGATCCCATAGCAAATGCGACATTCAAAGCTCTCATAGTATCACAATGGTTCCAAATAAATATGAACAGTTCACAAAGTACAGACAAAATACAATTTCATAGGTGTGAAGTTATCCAACTGTGTAATTACGTAAACATCTGTCACTGATGTAGTAAAATAAATGTTTGTCTCTCTCAGTTAAATGATCAGATAGTTGTGTAATTTATGTGTTAGAGAAATATGGTACGGATGTGTAAAGTTGTATAAGCAAATACCATATTAGCTAGGGCTCCTTGTGCTTGTCAAACACATGGTACACAAAGTAAGCGTGTACCCCCCTGAGGATCGATGTAATTATACCCTCAGGTTTTACAAATTATAGCAATGGAATGAAATGTATCACAGAAAACCTTTGTATCATTGTAACTCAAAAATCTTTAAAAATAAATGTGTTAAGTAAAAAATTAATCACTCAAATACGTGTCCTTTGCGCTAAACGTGCGTCTTGCTGTAAGATAATTCTGTGGAAGTGTCGTAGTTATCGTCCTCCGAAAGCCAAGTTCTGCAGAAGTCAATGTACTTACCTCATCATAAACAAAAGTGAAATGCTATGCGTATAGATATCGTCGTTATTACGTGCATTACAGTGATCAAGAAAGTACTATACTGTAACGTATTTTATTGTGCTACGAAAAAGGCTGTCTCATTGTAGCTATACCACAAAAGTTACTACTAAAACATGTTTTACTTTCCAGAAGAATTGAGAAAAACTGTGCAGATATAAAACAGATACAGCATAAAAGCAACAATGTAAATTGTGTCACACATTAGTAACGTCGTGATATAATCGTGTAGCTGTCAAAGAAAGCAAATACTAAGTCATCTTTAATCTCACAGAAAGTACTGCAAATAAAGAATGTCTTTTCAAGTAATCCAAAATGTTGCATTAAAATCTCATTAGCAGTATATGTTCTAAGTATGTAAGCCTTATAGTCGTTACGTAATACTGCAATTAACAAGCAAGAATGTACACACACAATAACACTGTGTCCTCTGTTCACTATAACAAAGCATTTGTAATTACTTGTCTAAATAAGTTCCCTAGGTTCTTGACTGGATATTAACTTTAAAGCATAGTTGCATGTTAACAGTTTCTAAGTGTGACAAAGAGTACTAGTAATGTGAAGTGAAAAATTTTATAACAAAGACTAAGTTAAAAAAAAAAACAGATTATCTCTCAATAAACGGTTTTCCATGTGAAATGTGGTGCAGTCCTTTACTCTTCCTAGTGCGCAGAGTTTCAACTTCAAAGCAATAATCATGTTATATACGTCGGTAAGGAATGCTAAAATTTTTCTCAATGTTAGCGTCTATGTTATTTTTCTCTGAGCCAGCCGGCGCACGTGGCTGCCTGCGGTACGAGTCATTGTCTGTCTCTTTGTTGACGCAAGTCGTTATTAGGATTAGGAGACCTAACTTCTGCAAATTCACCTTGTCGAGAGGACCGTGCCCTGTTTGAATCCCGCCATGTGATGAAATTCAGGTCTGTCGTTTTGTCGGTAGTTTACATAGTTTCTTTTTTGTCGGTCATGTGGTGGAGAATTTCTCCCGGAATCGTAACTCCATGGTGGACTGTTGTGTCTGAAGTTATTCTATCTCCCTTGATAATAATTATTTTGGTTACCATAATGTCTGTTTCTCTGATTGTCTCTGTCATAGTCATTACCGCGGAGAGGTGATCTTTCCCTGTAATTATTACTGCTCTGCCAACGGTTGTCATATGGGTGGTGTCTGTTTTGGTCACGATTTATATTGTAGGAATAGCCTTGTCGTGTCCAGTTATTATATCTGTCATTGCGGAATTGTGACGGATGTGACGTGTAATTGTTATGCTCCTGTATTCGCGTTCCGCGATTGCCAATGTCAATCTCCAATTCTTGTAACAGCCCGGGAAAAGCTTCAGTGTCGTCTTTGCAATGTCCTGCCAAAACAATATGTCGTAAATGCAATTTGATTAAGCAAATGCGGATGAGTTCTGAGGCGCTGTATGGGTTTGACAGGTACTGATTTTTGTGTCTTCAAAATATTTCACAAGACTGGAAAATTTAGATTGTTCGAAATGTTTCATCATGATGATGCTATGTTTCACTCGGTCTTGTGTAGCTTGAGAACAATATGCTGAGAGGAAGGCATGATAAAACTCTCCTTCACTGTGACAATCGTGAATGACCGATCGCATTCTTACAGCTGGTTCATTCTCTAAATAGCCACACATAAATTCTAATCTGTGCTCTAATGACCAGTTGGGAGGAAAACAATGAAAGAATTGATGAAGCCACGCTTGTGGATGAATGTCGTTGCCGGAATTCTTAAATGTTTTGAATTTATGTGTAGTAATAAACAGCTTATAGTCAAAATCATCATGTCGGCGAATCGCATGTCCGTCATTGTTACGTCGTTTCGGCGGCTCCATCTCAAAATTCGGTGTACCTTGTCAATTTCTTTCATACTTTCCGAAGTGCCCCGTGCTATTATTTTGTGGCTGTTCGGTATTTCTATGTCCCTCTTCCCGTATTGGAGCGCGAGTATCCTCTGAAATATGTAATTCTTGTATTACCTGTCTCAACTGATCTTGTACTTCCCGGATTTCTCTTTTGTGCTGTGTATTGATTTGATTTTGATTTTGTTTCAATTTTCTAATTTGTTCATACTCTTCTGTGTCAGTGAAGACTACAGGTCTTGTGTCATTCAGATCATCATCTACCTTCGTAGATAAGTTAGTGAACTGGTCCGAAAGTTCGGCTATTTTATCTGATAGTGAACTTATTTCCTCAGTGTGTTTTTCTGAACCAAGTTTCAGAGTGTCCATTTGTGTTGAAATCATATCTACTGTGTCCTTTAAGTTTTCCCATGTTGTTGCAAGTTGCGTAACCGAATCAGTAGATGCAACTGAGTAAATTTTAGCTTGCAAGGTGTCGCGATTTTCATGAACAATAGTTTGCATTTCCTTTATGGCTGCTTCATGATTCTGTAAAGCATTTTCATGACGCGAAAAAATAGGTTGAAAATGCTCACAAATTTGTGTTTTTATGTCATTGCAGACTTTTTGACATTTCGATTCGATTTTAAGTAACTCAGCAGTTAAACTTTCACGTGTTTGTTCAAGCGTGGTGTCTAACTTTTGAAGCTGTTGCCCTGACTGTTTTTGATTTTGTTCCATTGCGTCTAACTGTTGCTGTGTTTGTCTCTGGTGTTGTTCCATTGTGTCTAACTTTTACTGTGTTTGTCTCTGATTTGTTCCATTGTGCCTAACGTTTGAAGATTGTGTTCCATAGTGCCTAACGTTTGAAGCTTTTGTCCCATTTGTTGCATTAATTGTAATAACAATGCACTGGTGTCTGAAACATGTACCTCAGTGCTATTCGGCAGTGCATTTCAACCGGCAATATTCGCATTTTGAAAAGCAGAAAATGTGTATTGACTTATTTGAGAAAACGGTGAGGACGCAAAACCTGAATCAACAGTATTTGCAAGATTGTGTCCTGTCATTTCGTATTCCTGAGGCGACCTGTTGCCGACCGATCGATCGATAATGCTTCCCTGTTCACTAATTGTTTCACTGTCTACACCATTATTTGCCGCCCACTCCATTTCCCTATGCACAATTACCAAATTACTGCTTTGAATGTCTGTTAATTCATTACAAGGTGGTGCTGATAAGCTACGCTTGTCGTCACTGTCATTTCTCAATTTACTTTGGAGCCTAGTGTTACGTTTTTCACACGCCATAATTATCACGTATTTCACACGATAACAACAAAAGCACAATTTGAAGAGCAAAACTAAGAAAACACATTAACATGGCACTGAAAATAATGTCTCGTTAATTGCAAGCGCAGCTGCGAAAAACTTGGTGCAAATCTACATGCACGCCACAACTGTTTTATTGTACAAAAATGAAATACTAAAACTACAAAGGAAATTCTCTCTATAATTACGCGCTAGCAGTAAACAATAGCTACACTAAGTACACAAACTACAAAAAAAATCAGAAGATTCCAGTGAGGTATCCGTGGCTAAGGGTCGACATATGAAACGTCCCCTTAGAAAAATTATAAATGACTGTGCTTAAACTGACACACAATATATTTAGCGAACGCAATCTGACTTTCAATAATCCCCACAAAAGAATGGCCCTGGCTAACAATAACCTATACCTTTCATGAATCACTTACCTCACAAAGATCTTCGTTACTCGAACTACTGCAAAACAGCGAGCGCCAATACTACCAGCTAAATAAAAGATTCTAACTACTGATAGGCATACTTCGCAAATGAAAGACTTTTATAGCGAACAAACTCCGCCTTCTCTCTCCCCACATCCACCACTCCTGGCGACTCACATCCAACTACGCAACGCTAGGCGCTATTCACATGCAACTGCCCAACACTACAATAGCAAATTCCAACAATGCAAACCACCCACAGACTGCACAGAGCACAGTCAGTGATTTTCAGATAGAGCGCTACATGGCGTTACCAACATAAAAACCTTAACAGCCTACTTACAGAATGTCTGACACATGGTGGTTTCTTGAACCAGGAACAGAGGAGAAAGTCAATGGGTGTCATGTCACGAGAATACGAAGATCATGATGTAGTTTCGTCCACAGGCAAGATATTACGGGATTTTTTTTCTGACTACTGTTAAAGATTCCAGATTCAGCACTGGTATTTTGTTACACATCTTTTTTGTGATGTCAGCAAATTCGGCAACCGTACACTAAGGATTTTCTTATGTCCCCTTTATGGTGGAGAAAACAGTACACTATGAGTAGTTTAGTTGAGATATTTGTAAGACCATCTATCCCGCGCCCATTCATATCGTGACAGTTAATTTAATATCATGAACTTCCGTGGTTACATGGTAATCAATTTCCTCACAACCTCGCCGCAATTCACTTCAGTGCAGGAAGTTCATTAATGACAAAAGACACACCATTTCAGGGTTTCAGTAAACGCAATGCTGCTTGTTTTTAGTGAACAACCGTAGAACCTTCTCATTTAAAATGAATGGCCACATTAAGACAGCCGAATTACGCAATTTTCCATGCAAAACTAAACAATAATCATTTCAGATGGGTGTCAGTTAACAACTATGTGTTGTACGCGTTTGAAGCAATTTTAATGATGCGTATCAATACTGGCAACGTTCAATAGCTTTTCCTAATTTATCCAAAAATTTTACTAGGCATTTCAGTTTACCTTCCTGGTATTATCTGGAGAGCCAGCCACAAATGAAGAAGTATAAGTATGCCCCACAGAATGTGTTGTGACACTTGCTGGCCATTTTGTTTATTGAAGACTGGCAGGCAATATTAATAGTGGTAATACGAGGAGCATTCAATAAGTAATGCAACACATTTTTTACCGAAAGCAGGTTGATTTTATACAGCATTGCAGTAGACCAAATTATTTCCCACTCTTTAGGCTTCAAAACCCTATTTTTCAACATAATCTCCGTTCAATGTGACTTTTTACGCCGCATTACTAGGAGGGCCTGTATGTCTGCATGGCATCACTTAACTTCCCGACGTCGTGGTCAACGTCTTGGTGCATCAGTAACCTCCACCTCATCCACGTACTGCTTCCCACGGAGTGCATCCTTCATAAATGGAAGTCGGAAGATGCGAGATCCGGACTGTAAAGTAGATTAGGAAGAATAGTCCAATCAAGTTTTGTGAACTCCTCTGGTGCTCAGAATTGTGTGAGACCTTGCATTGTCATGGAGAAGGAGAAATTGGAATGAGAGTGTCCGCACGTTCTAACACTGCAGGACTCACAGCTGTGTGCGGCCGGTTGGCAGACGGGAGATTCGACAGGTTTGCTCGACCTCGTTGTGGTGATGACAGACGCCTCCTTTAACGACTCACCGTGCTTTTGCTTACTGCTAGGTCTGCGTGGACATTATTCAAGCGCCTACGGATATCTGTGATGCTCTGGCTTTCCGCCTCAATGACAGCTCTCTGTTCGGAACGCGCCTGCGTTAGAGACGCCTTGTTGAAATCTACGTACAGCGCTGCGGCTTCTTGGAACTTCATGAAATCGTAGGGGCTACAGCGAGAATAATCCACGATGTCCCAACAAAACAGGTCAAGAAAAGAAAATGTGTCGCTGTACTTATTGAACGCCCCTAGTGTTAACAGTAACCACTCCAGACGATGGAGATGTCTGAAAAAATGTGCACAAGTATTCAGTCAGATCTTAATTACATTGCAAAAATATGCTAGAATTATAAACTCAGTTTAAATGTTCAGAAGTGTAAAATTGTGCGTTTCACACCAATCAATGGAAATACATGGGTATAACAATTTTTAGTGATCTGAAATGGACTGGTCACATAGATTCAGTCGAAGTGAAGGATGTGGCTGAATACGAGTCATTGTAAGGATACTAGGAAAGTGCAGTCAGTCTACACTTACATGACAAAATTCTTGGGATACCTCCTAATATCGTGACGAATCTCCTTTTGCACATAGTAGTGCAACCCGACTTGGCATGGGCTCGACAAGTCTTTGGCATTCCCCTGCAGAAATATCGAGCCATGCTGCCTGTATTGATGTCGATAATTGAGAAAATGTTGCCGGTGCAGGATTTTGGCACGAACCGACCTCTCGCTTACGTATCATAAATGTACAATGGGATTCTTATCGAGCGATATGGGTGACCATATCATTCAAGCGAACTGTCCACGATATTCTTCATATCAGTGGCGAACAAGTGTGGCTTGGTGAGATGGATATTTATCATCCATAAAAATTCCATCCATCAATAGCCGAAAATGGTCTCCAACCAGCCGAACATAGCCATTTCCAGTCAATGATCGGTTCAATTGGACCAGGGAAACAAGTCCATAAACACAGCCCACACCATATCGGAATCACCAGCAGCTTTCACAGAGCCTTGTTGACAGCTTTGGTCCATGCCTTCATGGGGTCTGCGTCACTTTCGAACCCATCCATCAACTCTTACCAACTGAAATCGGGACTCTTCTGACCAGGCTACGGTTTTCCAGTCGTGTAGGGTCCAATCAGTATGGTCACGAGCCCAGGACAGGAGCCGCAGACGACGTCGTGCTGTTAGCCAAGGCACTCGTGTCGGTCATCTACTGCAATAGCCCATTAACGCCAAATTTCACCGCACTGCCCTAACGAATAAGTTCGTCGCATGTCCCGCTTTGATTTCTGCAGTTATTTTACACAATGTCGCTTGTCTGTTAGCACTGTTGAGTGGTACTTAAGATAACTAAATAAATTAGTGAAATCAAAGTGAAGTAGAAATTAGAAAATAAATGAAAAACTTGGTTTAGTTTAGAGAGTTACATACTGGCAAACAGTGGGCAGAGCAGAAGAGTAGCAGTAGTTTTCAGTCAGTTTCGGTGCTGAAGACCGTCATGTAAGAAGAGACTACATCATACACAGACGCACCAAGTCGGCCGCTGTAATGGAATATCAAGCAGCAGCCTCGGTGCCAGAAGACAGAAGTTAAAAGGTATTTGAAGTCTGATTTTTACGTACCCGGGTGACTCGTGAGGACGGGAAGGAGACGGCCTCACATCAGCAGCCACCTGTGAGCTGGTATGAAGATCTGACAGCCGAAGACTGGCAAGCGGGAGTCCGTTGTTCGAGTCTGGGACACTGGCCTTGCCCCGCCGCGCCGCTCCACTGGTCGACACACAACACTGACACACGCGGCCGCTTAGAGAAGAGAAACACTGGGACGCCACATCGAAGGTATCACCGTCCGATTACGACTTCATTCTCAATAATTAAACGAGCCACAGCACGATGCGCATCTCCAGTCAACTGGGCGAGACGGCGACACGAGATACACACCACCTGTCGTAATCAGACGCCGCCGCTGCCGCAGCAGAAGGCTTCGCAAACGACACAGCTGCCGCTCTCTCAGCCAGAACAGTCGAGTAAGGGAACAGTTGTACAAATCTTCAGTAAAAGTTATCTTACGTAAAAATGCTGTTTCATTCCACCTCATTCCCGAGCCAAGGAAGAACACACCCTGCCCACATGTTGTTAAGAGAGAAAAATTAATTTATTTAGTATTTTCACCCTGACATAATGCTTTAGAGTCAAATGCCCTTTGCAGTAATGCTCATCCTGACAACTGACTAGCATCAAAAGAGAAAATCCAGTTACATTTAGTGACAGAAGTGTTACAACACTGACAACTCCAATCAAATGCCGCTACTCACAGTCATTAAGTGTAGGCCACCAATGTGTTGGTGAGAGGTAATCCCTGTGTTGTGGCGTAACAAGACAGCTACGCCACACTGAAGTAGCCGAAAGGCACGCGTAATCTCAAGTAGGCTAGATAGAGGTCTGAAACATGATACTTATTAATGTTATAAAGAAAAGTATGTAGCTACTAGAACACTTAACTTTTATATCGTCCTTTGGTATACAGCATTCTTGGTGAGACAAGTGAGACTCTATCTTGAGGTACATGCAATTTTACAAATGGCGCCTTGCTAGGTCGTAGCCATGGACTTAGCAGAAGGCTATAATAACTGTCTGCTCGGCTAATGAGCAATGCATGCTAACTATCTGCTCGGCTAATGAGCGATGCTTCGTCTGTGTAGTCGCTAGCAATGTCGTCCGTACAACTGGGGCGAGTGCTATTCCGTATCTCGAGACCTACCTTGTGGTGGCGCTCGGTCTGCGATCACACAGTGGCGACACGCGGGTCCGACATGTACTAAATGGACCGCGGCCGATTTAAGTTTCCACCTAGTAAGTGTGGTGTCTGGCGGTGACACCACATTCCTCCCCCGCAAATCGGCGAACGGTCGTGTTATAAGGCTTCCGCCCGCCGTGGGTAGGACCCCATGTTGACATATGCGATGAGGTGGGGAGCCTAACAACAGGCGAGGCTGTGCCACCCGCACCCGGCCATTCGGTCCGAGCGGAGCTAGGAAACACCTGAAAACCTAGTCCATGGTGCACGTCAACATGTGGTGTAGGCGCCCGTAAAGAGACAGGAGGGGCCGAAGGGTCGACCTCCATTGCGTCGGGGTACCCGACGCGTGAAGACGTCATGTGGTCCGGAGCGGGCAAGAGTTCCATGGCGGAGGACAGCTGGTCACGGGTAGCGATCAGCGGCGCGTGACCCAGGGAGGCTCTTGGCGGCGACAGCGAAGCGTCGAATGCAGGCAGCGCTGGCGGGAGAACAGGCGGCGGCGGCGGCGGCGGCGGCGGCGGCGGCGGCGGCTGCGGCGGCGCGTCGCCGTGGGGCAAAATGGAAGGCATCGTCGGTAACACCTGGGGATGAGGCGAGCCAGTAGATGGGTCCCCAGGGCGCTGACCGGACGGCACCGTCACTGAAAGCAGACGGGGAGCGGCAGAACCCGTGCAACGACAGAGGCACAGTTGATTGAGATGCCGACGCACCTCACCAGAGGCCCCCAAAACCAAATACATCGCGCGGCCGAGGCAGCGAAGAATGCGCCCTGCGATCCAACGCCGTGAACCTCGATAGTTGCGATAAAATACAACGTCGCCTGGAGCAAAAGCAGAAGTCGGCTGCTGCACAGGAACCTGATGCGGCGGGTGCAGCAAAGACATCAAGGTTCGATGAGGACGACCGTGGAGCAACTCAGCCGGCGAGCGACCATCTCGGGGCTGAGATCGATACGATGACAAAAAGAGCAACAATGCGTCCTCCCGAGAATGCGACTCTTTTAACTTCAACATCTGTGACTTGAAAGTCCGGACCAATCTTTCAGCGGCACCGTTTGACTAAGGCGAAAACGGCGCGGATGTCAGATGTTGAATACCATTGGCCTGGCAGAATTACTGAAATTCTGCGGACATGAATTGTGGGCCAATGTCGGAAACAATAGTCTGCGGAAGACCTTCAATGCAAAAGATAGCAGACAACGCTTGGATAGTGGCAGTTGACGTCGTGGAAGACATCCGGACAACAAAAGGAAAATTACTGAAGGCATCGACCAGAACCAACCATCGAGGATTCCAGAATGGACCAGCAAAATCGATGTGCAAGCGTTGCCAAGGGGAAGTGGCTTTTGGCCATGCAAAGACTTTCTGCGGCGGTGCGGATTGTTGTTCGGCACACGCCATGCAAGAAGAACACATATTCGTAATCGCAGCATCGATTCCGAACCAAGTACAGTGCTGACGAGCAAGTTGCTTCGTTCGCACTATACCTCAATGTCCTTGGTGAAGAAGCCATAAAACACAGGACTGTAACGAACGTGGGACCATGACTCTGGACTGATCATTATCAGAACGCAACAACAAAACACCACGTCGAACAAAAAAATCTCTCCTTGTGAGCAAAAAATCGGCGAACCAACGGATCCTTGATCCGTGACTTTGACAAAGGCCATTGCGTAGCAACGAAACGCAAAACGGTAGCAAGGACAGGGTCAGCAGCTGTGGCTGTAGCTACACGACGAAAATCAATCGGAAACGATTCGACCACTTCATCTGTTTCCGAATCAATGAACATGCAAGCAAGTTCGGAAGAATCGAATGCTTTATCCGCAGCAACAGGCAAACGGGACAACGCATCGGCGTTTCCGTGCTTAGCAGTGGACCGATACAAGATATCGTAGCGGTACTGCGAGAGGAAAATAGACCAGCGAATGAATTTCTGCGCTGTACGCGGAGGTACAGGCTTGTGCAGATGAAAAAGTGACGTCAAAGGTTTGTGGTCTGTGATGATGGTAAAGTGACGACCATACAAGAAATCATGGAACTTAGTAACACCAAACACGAGAGCCAAAGCTTCTTTCTCTATCTATGAATAATTTCTTTGCGCAGACGAGAGCAATTTGGACGCAAAGGCAATAGGGCGATCATGCGAGCCAACTTTGTGCGCAAGCACAGCACCGATCCCGAAATCCGATGCATCTACCATTAACAAAAGGGGTTTCTGGGGATCGAATGGCGTAAGGCAAGTATTTGAAAGCTACGCCGATTTCAACTGGCGAAAGGCGCGTTCGCATTCCGTCGTCCAGACGAACGGAACACCCTTACGGCGTAAGCTATGAAGCGGAGCTGAAATAGAAGAGGCGTTGCGCAGAAAGCGATGATAATAGTTAATTTTACCCAACACACTCTGTAGTTGTTTCATATTCTGTGGCGAAGGTAATTCTTGTATGGCACGGAGGTGCTCTGGACTCGGATGTATGCCTTGGGCATTGATGACATGGCCCAGGTATGGTAAGTCACGAGCAAAAAACACACATTGGTCCTTCCGCAAGCGAAGACCATGTTGGCGCAATACCTGAAATAATGTAGGGGCGGATGCACACTCGAATGGCAGTCTTTTGAAGCGGTACAAACCAAGATGCGTGTTAACCACCAAGACGCGCTGGGATTCGGCGTCCACTGGGATTTGCAAGTACGCATCTGCTAGGTCCAACTTGGAAAAGTATTTACCCGTGCACAGTTTATCAAAAAGATCTTCCGGGCGGGGTAAGGGAAAAGTTGCAATCACGATTTGTGGATTCACTGTGCCTTGAAGTCCACACAAAGTCTCAGTTTTCCGGAAGGTTTTGGCAAAATTACTAAGGGTGAGGCCCAGAGAGAAGCTTGCACACGTTCAATTACACCTTGTGATTCTAAATCGTGTAATGTTCTTGCGACCTCATTACGCAATGCGTGAGGAACATTGCGCTCTCGGAAAAATGTCGGTTGCGCGTTTACTTTCAGTTCCAAATGTGCTGCATAGTTTTTAGCGCAACCTAAGCCCAGTGCAAAAATGTCTGCAAATTCTTCACACAGACGAGAAACACTGTCTGAAGGCACAGTCTGATTCACTGATAGGACCTGATTTACTATAGACATGTTAAACAACTGAAATAAATCTAAGCCAAACAAGTTCACTGCAGTAGAAGAACGAAGAACGTAAAATGACACAAGTTTTGTTTGTCCCTTGTATGTTGCAAGAAGGCTGCACTGTCCGAACACAGGAATTTTCTGTCCTGAATATGTACTGAGCTGAACATTTGCGGCACGCAACGGAGGTTTGCCCAGTTGTTTGTACGTGTCGTGATTGAGCAATGAAACTGCAGCTCCGGTATCGAGCTGGAATGGAATGACCTTGCCATTAAAGTCCAAATCTACAAAAAGTTTATTGTCCTGCTGACGACAAGAGCGACTGTTTTGTGCAATTTGAACAGACACTGGTACAGAATCACTTGCTAATTGACGTGATTGCCGGCGACGTCGACGCACACTGTTTGTGGGACGAACACAGTCACTGTTAGAGAAAGTGGCACTGGGCGGAGTGGAATTAACTACATGAATGTCCGTGGGTGAAGGTCCACGAGCCTGAGTGTCCTTGGTTCGATTCCGGCGCGAAGCAAAGGGCCTGGAATGGTTAAGAGTGTCTGATCTGAGCTTTTTCTGGCAAACACTTTGAACAAGTCCTTTCTTATTACAGAAAAAGCAAATAGCATGGCGTGACGGGCAATTTTCACGTGAATGTCTAGTAGCACACCGCGGGCATGATTTCACTGCATTTGTGTGCTGGCGCGGCACACCTGGTTTAGAGTGTGGCGGCAGCTGCGTTGATGTGCGCGAGGGCAGTTGACCGGGCCGCTCAGCGCGCCCGGCAGGCCGGTTAATGTTGCACACGGCTGGCGAAGTTGCAAATTAGTCCTGAGCACAGTCAAGTGTGTCTTGCCTATCCAATATGTCTACCACTTGTTGAAGGGAGGGATTAACTAGTTTCAAAATCTGCTCCCGTATACGAACATCAGAAACGTTCTGTGCAATTGCATCACGTACCATTGTATCTGAATAAGGGAGTCCACATTCACATTCAAATGCACAATCCCGTGTAAGGCCTTGCAATGTCGCAACCCACTCCCTATTAGTTTGACCGGCCGTACGTTTTGTACGAAAGAACGTGTACCTTTTTGCAACGACATTGACTGTTTCTTTGAAATAGGTGTCCAATGCCGACAAAATTTCATCGTAGGACAGAGTTGCTATGTCGCGTTGGGGAAACAATTTCACTATCACACGGTACGTTTGCACGCCGACACAAGACAATAAGTGAGGCTGCCGCTCGTTACCTTGAATTCTGTAGGTGGCGAGATGAAATCCAAACTAGCGTGACCACTCAGTCCATGTTTCGTGCGTCGCGTCAAAATTGCGAAACTGCGGTGCAACTGCATGATGTGGCTGCGGGAGCGGTGAAGCGGCGGCGGCCGCATCGGTTTGCAGCGCACGTTGACCCTGGACGTGCTGTCCAAGGGCATCCAATAACGCCTGCGTCTGCTGATTCTGCAAGCGATAAAATTCGGACAGTACATCTGGCGAAGCCATGACACAAATAAATGTAAGCAATTAGAAAGAACAAGATCCTTACCGTTGTCTCGTCGCCAACTGTTGTGGCGTAACAAGACAGCTACGCCACACTGAAGTAGCCAAAAGGCACACATAATCTCAAGTAGGCTAGATAGAGGTCTGAAACATGATACTTATTAATGTTATAAAGAAAAGTATGTAGCTACTAGAACACTTAACTTTTATATCGTCCTTTGGTATACAGCATTTTTGGTGAGACAAGTGAGACTCTATCTTGAGGTACATGCAATGTTACAAATGGCGCCTTGCTAGGTCGTAGCCATGGACTTAGCAGAAGGCTATTCTAACTGTCTGCTCGGCTAATGAGCAATGCATGCTAACTATCTGCTCGGCTAATGAGCGATGCTTCGTCCGTGTAGTCGCTAGCAATGTCGTCCGTACAACTGGGGCGAGTGCTATTCCGTATCTCGAGACCTGCCTTGTGGTGGCGCTCGGTCTGCGATCACACAGTGGCGACACGCGGGTCCGACATGTACTAAATGGACCGCGGCCGATTTAAGCTACCACCTAGCAAGTGTGGTGTCTGGTGGTGACACCACACTCTGAAATTTGGTATTCTCCGCACACTCTTGACATTGTGGATCGCAGAATATTGAATTTCCTAGTGATCTTCGAAGCAGAATGTCTCATGCGTCTAGCTCAAACTACCATTCCGCTTTAAAAGTCTGTTAATTCCCGCCGTGCGCCCATAATCACGTCACAAACCTTTTCACATCAGTCCCTTGAGTTCAAACTGTTGTGGCGTGGCAAGACAGCCAAGCTACTATGAGGAAGCCGAAAGGCACGCGTTTAAGCTCACGCAGGCTGGCATGAGGTCTGGAACAGGACAAGGTAATTAATATAGCCAATAACGTACGTAGCTGCTGGAATACTTAACTTTAATCCACAATTGGTGAACATCGCTCGTGACGGTACATGTTTTACAGCATCAATAGTAACTGGTAATGGCGCCTTGCTAGGTCGTAGCAAATGACGTAGCTGAAGGCTATGCTAACTATCGTCTCGGCAAATGAGAGCGTAATTTGTCAGTGAACCATCGCTCGCAAAGTCGGCAGTACAACTGGGGCGAGTGCTAGGAAGTCTCTCTAGACCTGCCGTGTGGCGGCGCTCGGTCTGCAATCACTGATAGTGGCGATAAGTGGGTCCGACGTATACTAACGGACCGCGGCCGATTTAAAGGCTACCACCTAGCAAGTGTGGTGTCTGGCGGTGACACCACACAAACGACAGCTCCGCCAGTGCACTGCCCTTTTATACCTTGTGTACGTGACACTACCATCATCCGTATAAGTGCATACCGCTATCCCAAGATTTTTCTCACCTGTGCAGTCCGTTCTAAAATGCTTCAAATGGCTCTGAGCACTTTGGGACTCAACATCTGAGGTTATCTGTCCCCTAGAACTTGGAACTACTTAAACCTAACTAACCTAAAGACATCACACACACCCATGCCCGGGGCAGGATTCGAACCTGCGACCGTAGCGGTCACGTGGTTCCAGACTGAACCGCCTAGAACTGCTCTACTCCGTCCTAGAATATTGCCCAAGTGTGTGGAATTCTTGCCAAACACTAACCGGGTATATGGAAAATATGCAAAGAACGACGGCACGAATGATGAGAGATTTCTTTGACCCACAGGAGATCGTCAAGGAGATGCTGAATCCCTGAACTAGCAGACTAATACACACGCAGACTGTCGCGCGAAAACCTGCTTAAAAGTTTCAAGAGCCATCATAAACTGAGCAGTCCTGGAACATATTACAACCTGCTACACATAGCTCCCATAGGGACCGCCAAGATAAGGTCAGAATAATTACAGCTGGCAGAGAGGCGTTTAAGAACTATTCTTCTCTCGCTGCAAACTCGAATGAAACGGGAGGATGCCTAATAATTATGAGGTCTATAACTTTGCTTATGCCGATTTTTGTGTAACTTCGAGACTTCATCACGAAAAATTTACAAGAAATTTAAGATACAAGTATTGGCCCTCGCTGGCCACTACTTTCCCCCACATTTCGGGTAGCATACGGGTCTCGAGGTGGAAGAACTGGTCGTCTTCTGAAGAGATCCACGAATCGATTCAGTTTAGCACTTGTTTACGCTACCGGAAGTACTGAGCAGCAAAAAGGTGGTGGTAAATGGAAATGAGCGTTTGTTGTCATTCGCCGGAAGGCTCATTACGGGGCAGGTCCGACCGCCTTGGTGCAGATCTTATTCCATTCGACGTCACATTTGGCGACCTGCGCCCCGGATGGGGATGAAATGATGATGAAGACAACACAACACCCAGTCCCTGAGCGGAGAAAATCCCCGACCCAGCCGGGAATCGAACCCAGGCCCATGGGACGGCAATCCGTCACGCTGACCACTCAGCTATCTGGGCGGTCGAAAGTTTATGGCCACAGGTAGCAATGTCTGGACAATACGGTGGATGGGGAAGGACTCCCTATTTCGAAGTTTCATACTATGTTTTGAAGGGTTTTGCGACTTGGGGTCGATCACTGTCATGCTGCAAAATCACCGATTCATGTCTATCGCTATATTGTGACCGTTTGTGTTTCACTGTTCGGCTCAAATGCATCGACTGCTTTCGATAATGCTCTCCTGTGATTATTTCCATCGGTTTCAGTAGCTGCGAAAAGCTTGTCTCTTCGCCTTCATGCCTGCCACCGTCGTCAAAATCATCGTTCTTGAAGCGTAGAAACCATTCTCTGCACGTTCTTTTACTTATAGGTGCTTCAAAATAGGTCTTACCTAACGTTTTATGAGTCTTAGCCGCACATTTCTTCATCTTAAAGGAGAAAATTAAAAATTACCGCAAATGACGAGAACTGGGCTCGTAAGCTGATGTACTCAATTGAGAATAACTTTCTGATGCCGTTATCAATAGACTCAAGTTTTGATGGCGTCATGTTTACAAATGCCTAAGCTTATTGTATGAAACTACTACCTTCACCACCGACTTGCCGCTACTGCCATCTATTGTAAAACGGAGGAAGCAGTTTTGTAGACCTAATAGTACAATGAGAAGTAACGCATGCCATGAATTTCACAATGGTCATCTTAAAGGAGAAAATTAAAAATTACCGCAAATGACGAGAACTGGGCTCGTAAGCTGATGTACTCAATCGAGAATAACTTTCTGATGCCGTTATCAATAGACTAAAGTTTTGATGGCGTCACGTTTACAAATGCCTAAGCTTATTGTATGAAACTTACTACCTTCACCACCGACTTGCCGCTACTGCCATCTATTGTAAAAAGGAGGAAGCAGTTTTGTAGACCTAATAGTACAATGAGAAGTAACGCATGCCATGAATTTCACAATGGTCCGCAGAGTACTAATGTAGATGTAGATGCAGAGGTAGTTTACCTATTGTGAAACTGTCCTGTGGGCTGGAAGTTATCAAATAAATACGTTGTAATATTTTTAAATTTATTTTTCTTCACTAATAAACCGGAAAACAAGTTTTATTACGAACGCTAATATTTTCCTTATCACAGTGAACACTTGGTCAGGCAGCAAGGCTGACTGTTTTGCTGGAAAACTTTAGCAGTGAAGCCTTCGCAGCTGGAACTGTAAAGTATTAATTTAATTGACAAACAAGAACAGTGGAGATCTGTTGAATGAAGGTAGTGTGAACGCACGACTGGTGGCCAAACGGCACGCAACTCTTCTCAGTCTCAACATGTCTAAGAATAGCTGCGAACAAAAATACCTGACTGTTTGCCGGTCCGGGAGTCGAACCAGCAGTTCTTGTCTGGCCGGGAGCCACAGTAAGTTAAGAGCTGGCAAGGTAAATGTTTTGGATCTGTTTGTTGCGATTTTTGCAAGCTTGTTTACGTGGTGTTCTGATACCGTATTCTATAGCAGACTCGGTAACCAGCAACAATTTTGCGTCATTATCGAAACATGAACTTTCAGAGCAGTTTAGAACTCAAACGTGGACCATCTTATCACTATGCAAGGTGGTATGTTAAAATGAAATGAGATTCTTGCATGTATAGGCTCACTATATTACTTCAAACTGGACAGGGTTTATTGCTCTGGTCACTACGCAGGTCGTCCTATTCATGTTGACCATGTCAACTAACTTTGAAAGATTGCCATTCCTCTTGAAACTAAACCGGTGTGTTCCTACGCAGTTTTGTGCCTGGTGTCTGCCCTGTACTATATCCACAGACACTGAATATGACCATTAATAACGCAATCTGACTGCTAATATGAATGGCAAAACTTTCGTAGAGTACGACGAGAAGAAAGATTTCTCGGAAGTGACACACCTGAGATTTGAATTAGAACATCGACTGAACACCGTATTATACTGACTGCTCAGTTTGTCCAGGGTAAATGTGTTATTTGTGCCCTATACTCTCTAAAAACCTGAAAACTAGGAGCTCGCGCGGAGGGCGAACTAAGTTTCGATGACGCCATCTCTGCAGCCATGCGTATCGCAGTACAGAAATTACGTTGTCTTATCTAAACTGCTGTAAAGTTCTAACGGAAGATTTCAGGTGCTGCTTATTTATGCAGGGTGTCAGTATGTAGGGAATGGATACAGAACTTAAAAATAAGAAAAATATTCATATATATGTCATACGGTCAATCTTTTGGTATTTTCTCAGTTACAGACGCTATTTTGAGGAGGACCAAATAGTGTTAGAGCAATTTATTTAGGAGACTGAGTACTTAATCGTACTGAGGACAATAATAGTAGCGGTACCAGAGGAATAGAAGACATTGAGAATGTGACTCATGTGGTACTGTGGAAAGTGTTACGAAGGCAACTTCTTTATCCACACTATCTTCAGAGAGTGCAGGGTCTTATTGAAACAGACGTTCACTCCAGGAAAGCTTTTTGTACTTTGTGTGCACTGTACCAACACCTCCTGTCTACCATACTACTCACTGATGATGAAAAGTTTACCAGGAATTGAATACAACATTTTTACAACACTCATATATGGGTGGATGAGAATACTTTTGCAGTATTGAAAATAAGATATCAACAAAGCTTTAGCATTAATGTATGGGGTGGCATAATTGGAGACAGATTAGTTGGACCTTTCATTTTCCGTGGAACGCTGACTTAAACATCGCACAGTGAATTTTTAATGGAATATTTAAATTTTTTGCTGGAACACGGCCAACTACACTTGCGTCAGAATAGGTGGTTGATGCACGATGACGCACCACCTCACTTTGTTCTCGAAGCAAGAGCAATTTCAAATCAGCGTTTCCCAAATAAATGGGTAGGTCGCTAGGCAGCAAAATCTTGGCCTGTTCGATCTCCTGATCTCAATCCATCTGATTTTTATTTTTTGGAGCATTTGAAGGACATAGTGTATTCAAGACCAAACGTGATTGTTCACATCCTTCGCCAGCGCGTTCGAGAAGGATTTCGGCTTGAAAGGAAAGAAATATCTGTAAAACCAAGCTGGAATTTTGAAGAAGCAAACATGTAACAACAAAAAAGTTTCTGTGAGTAAGAAATTTTGAAAAAGTAGACTACATGAAGATATGAACGTTATTACTTCTTTACAAGTCCTAAACCCATCGCCCAGGGGTTTCCCATATGTTAGTTAGCACCTTGTACATCGTAGCCCCTAATCAACTGCTGAAAGGTGTCGACCGAAAACGTCCGTCTCAAAAGCACAAGACGAATTTGTAAATCACGTACGCTCGTTAAGCAGTCTGGAACCAGAGTGCTTTCTGCCACCGGCCGCGGTGGCCGTGCGGTTCTGGCGCTGCAGTCCGGAACCGCGGGACTGCTACGGTCGCAGGTTCGAATCCTGCCTCGGGCATGGGTGTGTGTGATGTCCTTAGGTTAGTTAGGTTTAAGTAGTTCTAAGTTCTAGGGGACTTATGACCTAAGATGTTGCGTCCCATAGTGCTTAGAGCCATTGCTTTCTGCCCATACTGCACGAACTGTGCAAACTGAAAATTAAGTGGCCAGCACCGTGATTTTCAGGCACCGGACAAAGCTTCCTCGTGTCCTTAAAAGTTACCTACCGATTCCTAGTGTAAAAATGCACCGATCCAACAGGCGGGGTCGGTCAGCGTCCGATAGTCTTTGAATTGACAAGTGACTTACGTGTGGCGAGCGACTGCGTGATTATGAAAGACGCTTTTTGTCCAGGTGCAGCATAAAATAAAGTTCCAAGCAAATGCCGTCAAGTTGGCAGTAAGTAATTAATAAGCATGATTACTTTTCTTGTAACTTTGTTCTTTACGAACACTTGAATAGCAATACACCACTTTTAAAAAGCACATTATTTTTTTATTAAGTAATCCATTTTTTCTCCTCACGAACACTTGAATAGCAATACACCACTTTTAAAAAGCACATTATTTTTTTATTAAGTAATCCATTTTTTCTCCTCAATATATATTCCAAAACGTATAACAGTCTACCACACGCGTGAACATGGCATTACTAAAAACGTAACGCAAAACTCAAATTGACTTTGACACTCCAACACAAGCACACAGTACAGGTATCAAAGGCTACGTAGCTGGCCCATTCCCTGGAGTTGACAGTAAACAAATCGAAAAAAATCGTTCAAATGGCTCGGAGCACTATGGGACTTAACATCTGTGGTCATCAGGCCCCTAGAACTTAGAACTACTTAAACCTAACTAACCTAAGGACATCACACACATCCATGCCCGAGGCAGGAATCGAACCTGCGACCGTAGCAGTCGCGCGGTTCCGGACTGAGCGCCTAAAATCGCTAGACCACCGCGGCCGGCATACAAATGGAAACAAAAGAAAAACGCACACCTGCTATTTTGTCCACCATCCCGACTTGAATGATTCTGTAAGTACAGTGTTCACCAACGAAGAGAAGATAGACATGCTACTCATCTACGGAAAACGTAAGGATAGTGCTCTCTGTAGAAGTTCATGGAGAACAGAAAGGTTGAAAAATGGTTTGGGTATCCATCCTGACATCACAAGCAGAAGAAGAAGATATGTAAGTAGGCTGTTTAGGTTTTTTATTGGTAACGCCACCTCTGTATGAAAATCACTGGCTGTGCTGTGTGCAGTCTGTGGCTGCTTTGCATTGTTGTAATACTCGCCATTGTAGTGTTGGGCAGCGGCAGCTGGATGTGAACAGGGCGTAGCGTTGCGCAGTTGGAGGTGAGCCGCCAGCAGTGGTGGTGGATGTGGGGAGAGAGATGGCGGAGTTTTGAAATTTGTCATGAACTGCTATATTTATATATGATGATATCAAGGTAAATACATTGTTTGTTCTCTATTAATATCTTTCATTTGCTAACTATCCCTATCAGTAGTTAGTGCCTTCCATAGTTTGAATCTTTTATTTAGCTGGCAGTAGTGGCGCTCGCTGTATTGCAGTAGCTTGAGCAGCGAAGATTTTTGTGAGGTAAGTGATTTGTGAAAGGTATAGTTTAATGTTAGTCAGGGCCATTCTTTTGTAGGGATTTTTGAAAGTCAGATTGCGTTGCGCTAAAAATATTGTGTGTCAGTTTAAGCACAGTCCTGTATAAATTGTTCAAAGGGGACGTTTCATATGTCGACCCTTAGCCGAGGATACCTCACTGGAGTCTTCTGATTTTTTTTCTTGTAGTTTGTGTAATTAGTGTAGCCTTTGTTTATTGCTAGCGCGTAATTGTAGAGAGAATCTCCTTTGTAGTTGCAGTCTTTCATTGTGGTACAGTAAAACAGTTGTAGCATGCATGCAGTTTTACACCAAGTATTTCTCAGCAGCGCGTGCAATTAACTAGATATTTTTTCAGTGTTATGTTAATGTGTTCTCTTATTTTTGCTCTTCAAATTGTGCTTTTCTGTGTTGTCGTGTGAAATATTGTGACAATAATGGCGTGTGAAAAACGTAATACTAGGCTCCAAAGTAAACTGAGAAATGACAGTGAAGACGAAAGCAGTGTGTTAGCGCCGCAGAGTAATGAATTAACAGACATTCAAAGTAGTAATTAGGTAACTGTGCATAGGGAAATGGAGCGGGCGGCAAACAATGGCGTGGACAGTGAAACAATTAGTGAAGAGGGACGCATTATCGATCGATCGGTCGGCAACAGCCCGCCTCAGGAATCGGGAATGACAGGACACAATTTTGCAAATACTGTAGACTCAGGTTTTGGGTTCTCACCGTTTTCTCAAATGAGTCAAGACACATTTTCCGCTTGTCAAAATGTGAATGTTGCTGGTGCAAATTCACTGCCGAAAAGCACTGAGGAACATGTTTCAGACACCAGTGCATTGTTATTACAATTAATGCAACAAATGGAACAAAATCAGAGACAAATGGGACAAAAGCTTCAAAAGTTAGACACAATGGAACAACACCAGACACAAACACAGCAACAGTTAGACACAATGGAACAAAATCTTCAAAAGTTAGACGCAATGGAAGAAAAGCTCAGTGGAACATACGCTTGAACAAACACGTGAAGATTTAACTACTGAGTTACATAACATTGAATCGAAATGTCAAAAAGTCTGTAATGACGTAAAAACACAAATTTGTGAGCATTTTCAACCTATTTTTTTGCGGCATGAAAATGCATTACAGAATCACGAAGCAGCCATAAAAGAACTGCAAATTATTGTTCATGAAAATCATGAGACCTTGCAAGCTAAATTTGACTCAGTTGCATCTACCGATTCGGTTACGCAACTTGCAAAAACTCAGGAAAACTTAAAGGACACAGTAGATACTCTGAAACTTGGTTCAGAAAAACACACTGAGGAAATAAGTACACTATCGGAGAAAGTAGCCGAACTTTCGGATCAGTTCACTAATTTATCTACGAAGGTAGATGATAATCTGAATGACACAAAACCGGTAGTCTGTAATGACACAGAAGAGTGCGAACAAATTAGGAAACTGAAACAAAACCTGAATCAAATCAATACACAGTACAAAAGAGAAATCTGGGAAGTGCAAGATCAGTTGGCACAAGTAGTACAAGAATTACGTGTTTCAGAGGACACTCGCGCCCCAATACGGGAAGAGGGACATAGAAATACGGAACAGACACAAAATAACAACACAGGGCACTTCGGAAATTGTGAAAGAAGTTGGCAAGGTAGCCAAATTTTGAGATGGAACCGCCGAAACGACGTAACAATGACCGACATGCGACTTGCCGACATGATGATTTTGACTATAAGCTGTTCATTACTACACGTAAATTCAAAACATTTAAGAATTCTGGCAACGACATTCATCCACAAGCGTGGCTCCATCAATTCTCTCATTGTTTTCCTCCCAACTGGTCATTAGAGCACAGATTAGAATTTATGTGTGGCTACTTAGAGAATGAACCAGCTGTAAGACTGCGATCGGTCATTCACGATTGCCACAGTGAAGGAGAGTTTTACCATGCCTTCCTCTCAGCATATTGGTCCCAAGCCACACAAGACCGAGTAAAACATAGCATCATAATGATGAAACGTTTCGAACAATCTGAATTTTCCAGTCTTATGAAATATTTTGAAGACATGTTGCATAAGAATCAGTATCTTTCAAACCCATACAGCCCCTCAGAACTCATCCGCATTTGCTTAATCAAACTGAACATTTACGACATATTATTTTGGCAGGACGTTGCAAAGACGACATTGAAGCATTTCAGGGACTCTTACAAGAATTAGAAATTGACACTGACAATTGCGGAACGCGAAACCAGGAACACAACAATTACAGGTCACATCCGTCGCAATTCCGCGATGAAAGAAGTAATAACTGGACACGACAAGGCTATTCTCACAACACATATCGTGACCAAAATAGACACCACACATATGACAACCACTGGCAGAGTAATACTAGTTACAGAGAAAGATCGCATTTCCGTAGTAATGACTATCACAGAGACAATCAGAGAAACAGACAATATGGGAACCAAAACAATTATTATCAACGGAGGCAGATAAACTTCAGACGCAACAGTTCGGCGCAGAGTTACGATTCAGGGAGAAATTCTCCACCACATGACCGACAAACAAGAAACTATGTAAACTACCGACAAAACGACAGACGTGAATTTCATCAGAACTGGCGGGATTCTAACAGAGCTGGGCCCTCTCGGCAAGGCGAATTTGTAGAAGTTAGGTCTCCTAATCCCAATAACAATGCGCGCCAACAAAGAGACAGACAATGACTCGCGCCGCAGGCACCCACCTGCGCCAGCTGGCTCAGAGAAAAATAACATAGACGCTAACATTAAGAAAAATTCCAGTATTCTTTAACGACGTATACCGCATGATAATTGCGTTGAAGTTGAAACTATGCATACTAGGAAGAGTAAAGGTTTACACCACATTTCACATGTAAAACCGTTTATTGAAAGATAATCTGCTTTTTAACTTTGTCTTTGCCATAAAACTTTTCACTTCACGTTTCTAGTATGCTTTGTCAGACTTGAGAGACTGTTAACATGCAACAATGTTTGAAGTTAAATATCCAGTCTAGAACCTAGGGAACATTTTTAAACAGAAATTACGAATGCATTGTTATAGTGAACAGACGACACAGTGTTGTATTTGTACATTCTTGCTTGTTAGTTGCACGATTACGTAACGACTGTCAGGCTTACACACTTAGGACACATACTGGTACTGCTAATGAGATTTTAATGCAACATTTTGGTTTACTTGAAAATACATTCTGGGTTTAATGTACTTTCAGTGAGATACCAGATGACACAGTGTTAGTTTATGTGACAGTTACACGATTTTATCACGACACTACTAATGAGTGACAATTTACAATGTTGCTTTTGTAGTGTATCTGTTTTATATCTGCACAGTTTTCTGAATTCTTCTGGAAAGAAAAACATGTTTTAGTAGTAACTTTTGTGGTATAGCAACAATGAGACAGCCTTTTTCGTGGCACAACAATATGTTACTGTACAGTACTTTCTTCATCACGCCAATAAGCATAATAACTACGATATCTATACGCAAAGCATTTCACTTTTGTTTATCATGAGGTAAGTACATTGACTTCTGCAGAACTTAGCTTTCGGAGAACGATAACTACGACACTTCCACAGAGATTATGTTACAAGACGCACAGTTTAGCGCTACAGTACACGTATTTGAGTGATCAATGTTTATACTTGAAACATTTATTTTTAAAGATTTTTGAATTACAAAGAAAGTTTTCCGTGATATATTTCATTCCATTGGTGTAATCTGTAACACCTGAGGGTATAATTACATTAATCCTCAGGGGGGTACATGCTTACTTTGTGTACCATGTGTTTGGCAAGCAGAAGGAACCCTAGCTAATATGGTATTTGCTTATACAACTTTACACATCGGTACCATATTTCTCTAAAACATAAATTACACAGCTGTCTGATCATTTAACTGAGAGATAAACATTTTTTTACTACATCAGTGACACATGTTTACGCAATACACAGTTGGGTAACTTCACACTTATGAAACTGTATTTTGTCTGTACTTTGTAAACTGTTCATATTTTTTCGGAACCATTGTGATACTATGAGAGCTTTGAATGATGTATTTGGTATGGATTCATGATTTTTAAAGTACGTTTGAGGCAGATGACACTTTTGACATGAGCAGAGAATTTTTTTAATTATTGGAGGAAGCTACGACGATTTTGAGATTTGACTGAGGTGTTATGATGTTATTATTACGACGACGATGTGTATTATGCTGCTGAGGTATGTTTATGATTGATAGGCTGATGCTATATGAGTTATTTGATTAAGCCACGTAGCTGTTATGATGAAATATTGAAGAAGTGTCGACGAATAAGGTAAGGAATAATGAGTAGTGTTTAGGGACTCTGGTTTGTGAAAAAGGTTGTTGGAAACCAAGATTCGTACTTTAAGAGTTATGAAATGTGTGTAAATGCGTGAATATATCAGAATGCCGGCGAAAATTTTTTGGACACTGTTATATTTATAGGGTTTTGTTTCTACACATTTGCAACGCAAATTCTTGACCCGTGAAATTTTGTATATGAGACTGTCACAGTAGCGGAAACTGCTGTCGTAAATATTTCCTTAAGAAAGTTAAGTGACCACCTGCACATAATGCGTCGTGGGCACGCAGCTGTGTCAGACGCTGGGAGAACAAGTCATTAGTGAGTGCCTCATCAGAAGCACAGGTAGAAAAAAAGAAAGGGGAGGCCATTGTCCTCGCTATTGACATTTCCTTGTTGAAAGCATACTGTGGAGCTCGTAATTTATGATATTTACTAAAATGCCTAATGAAATGATTAAAAACATTTTACATCTATTGTCTTTGTAGTTAAGAGATTGCTCATTTTGTTTAATACCTGGTTTCCAGCTGTGTTGCAGCATTGGTTTTATAAAATAAACTTAAATGCATCTGCTAAAGTGAACACTTTCTGTCAACAGATTTATTAAATAATTATTTTCTGATCCACATTCTTCGAAAAAGGAGCTCTTGGAATGGAGAGAACAATAAGAAGGGACTAATTACAGTAACTGCATCTATAATTTTCTTTTCAAGTACTTGGTAATTTCTTTTGTAGAATAATTTGTGGTGCACCACTTTAATTACATAGACATTAAGATGTGAATATACATTTCCCTTATCTGCATTGTTATCTTTAGTGTACTATTTTTTCTGCTTGAGCTATGTCATGTTTAGATTTAAGCTGCTGTTTGCCAGGCATAGTGCTACTGAATTTGACTTTGTGTTACTCTGCTAAGCCAGTTTTACTACTCATTTATTTTTATTGTTGCTGCACATTGGCTCATATTAGTTGTAATGTTGAATTGCGTGGTAATTTAGATTTACTGTAGCTTGCTTTGCAAATTTCCATTTTTTTTATTGCTGTTTGTATTAATTGTTTTATGCTGCTGCATTGCCTCGTTCCTTAGTTTAGCATCTGAGCTCAGTAGATTTAAGTTAGCTTAAGAGGGGGTAGCCTCTAAGAGAATGAGTTTCGATGAATTGGAAGAAATGCATAGAGAAGTTATATGAAAAAAAAGTACAGAAAACAGGTTTAGGTAGAATTTTCTTGGAAATAAATGGTGAGGTAAGAAATGTGTGGACATATAAATACAGAAAGCATGCTTAGATAGAATTTTTTTGGTGGAAACAAAGGATGAAATAAGAGGAAAGATGTATGAAGTTTTGGGTTGGACTGCAGTACCACATGTTACACTGAAAACAAACCCTGTCCTTTCTTTTTGTGTTATCCCACTATATGTTTGTGTACCCTTGTGTACTTTTCTTCCTGTCTCTGTGTAGTTTCATAGAACTTTTTTCTCTTCTAATAGTAAGTTACATTCACTATGATGAGGAATACTGTTATCCTCAAATACAATTGGCATTAATAATGTGTTATTTACTTTGTAAAGATGTTTAGACATTATTTATTCTGTTTTGTTTTAATGCTCATGTGTGAAGTTGATGTTTCGAAAGTGATTCTGATCTTTTATTTTTGTACTCATGTCATAATTCCTGTAACACTGATGTATATGTCTATTTCTATTCTTTTGTAAACCCTGTACTACAAATGTTATCTGTATTGTTATGTTTTTAATGATGTATTTTGTACCTTTGTTATTGTATTCTCATGTTATAAAATTGTAATTGACACCAGTTCATCTTATTATTAACTTGTAAGTTACATTTCACTGCACACGTTTCTGTTGGTCATAGTATGTGGACAATATGTGAGAAGTAGGGACTGTTAGTGTTTGCACGTGTGTTAATAATTCAGCAAGGGACTGGATAACAGCATTGCTGGTTCTAAGGACAATTCCAAAAACTTTGTGAGCGCACAAGTGGTGGTTATGGACTTGCTATATTATCCGCAAGACTCTTCAATGGTGATTGTGCACCTGCACAGTCACAACAGATCGCTGTTGGTTATCTCTACAAGGACTACAGTGGGCCTACATATTTGATGATCCATCAATATCATTATTTCTACAAGGACTGCAGTGGGTCTGCACCTCTGATGGCCCACCAAACCCGTAATCTCTATCAGGACTACAGTGGGTCTGCTCTGTGATGACCTACCTACAATATTCTTCAAAACGTCGAATGAACTCTGCTGTGGGTTTGCTCTGTTGTGGCCCATTACCTGTCAGCATGTCAAGAGTCAGCACTGTCTTTCCGTTGGAAGGACAACACTACTTCTTCAAGACTACATGGAAATCCACTACTTCTGTGTGCATTTTCCTTTACTGCTCAGACTTTGAGAAAAACACTGCAATTTTACTGTGATGAATCAGGACTTTCTTTATGGACTGTGAGAAATTTTTAGCTTTTGACCAACATTGTATCAATAAGTGTGTGCATTTGATTTCTTTGTTATTGTAATTATGAAAATTTTTTTCAAATCTGTATTGGCCACTGCCCAATCCAATTTGTAAAATTTTTTTGTGGGGAGCATGGGGGCTATGTAAGTAGGCTGTTTAGGTTTTTTATTGGTAACGCCACCTCTGTATGAACATCACTGGCTGTGCTGTGTGCAGTCTGTGGCTGCTTTGCATTGTTGTAATACTCGCCATTGTAGTGTTGGGCAGCGGCAGCTGGATGTGAACAGCGCGTAGCGTTGCGCAGTTGGAGGTGAGCCGCCAGCAGTGGTGGATGTGGAGAGAGAGATGGCGGAGTTTTGAAATTTGTCATGAACTGCTATATTTATATATGATGATATCAAGGTAAATACATTGTTTGTCCTCTATTAATATCTTTCATTTGCTAACTATCCCTAGCAGTAGTTAGTGCCTTCCATAGTTTGAATCTTTTATTTAGCTGGCAGTAGTGGCGCTCGCTGTATTGCAGTAGCTTGAGCAGCGAAGATTTTTGTGAGGTAAGTGATTTGTGAAAGGTATAGTTTAATGTTAGTCAGGGCCATTCTTTTGTAGGGATTTTTGAAAGTCAGATTGCGTTGCGCTAAAAATATTGTGTGTCAGTTTAAGCACAGTCCTGTATAAATTGTTCAAAGGGGACGTTTCAGATAGAGAGAAGAAACACAGAGAGTATATAAGGGCAGGTTGATAATGTCACGCTAACGGGAGATTGAAACATTGTGGTAAGGCAACGAGTTTTTGTCATGTTCGGTAGACACCCTTCAGCACTACGGTGAGGTTGCAGCAAGGGCCGAGAATTGCATTAACGTGGCTGGGTTAACCAGTGATTTGGAGTTGTGTAGAATTATTTCTTTTCACGTAGCATTTACCATTCCATCTTGGTATGGAAAACGTTTTGCCTCTGTTCTCGTTTTTGATGTCTTCAGAACACATGGTCATCGGTATCCGTTTTTGAATGAACCATCCATTTCTAGAGTTCCCCAGTATGGGTCCTCTGCTTATCTATCTAAATGATTTAGGAGAATCTGGGCAACCGTCTTAGGTTGTTTGTAGATGATGCTGTCGTTTATCGTGTAGCAAAATCATCAGAAGATCAGAACAAATTGCAAAGCGGCTTAGAAAAGGTATCTGTATGGTGCGACAATTGGTAATTGGCCCTAAATAATGAAAAATGTGAGATGTGAATGCTAAAAGTAATCCGTTAAACTTGGCGTACACGATAAATCAATCAGATCTAAAGGCCGTAAGTTCCACTAAATACTGAGGAATTACAATTAGCATCAACTTAAATTGGAAAGAACACGCAGAAAATACTGTGGGAAGTGCGTTTTATTGGCATTACATTAGAAGATGTAACAGATCTACTAAAGAGACTGCCTACACTATGCTTGTCTGTCCTCTTTTGGAGTACTGCTGCGCGGAGTGAAATGCTTACTAGATAGGATCGACGGAGTACATCGACAAAGTTCAAAGAAGGGCAGCTCGTTTTGTATTATCGAGAAATAGGGGAGAGAATGTAACGGACATGATACAGGATCTGAGGTGGACATCATTAAAACAAAGACGTTTCTCGTTGCGGCAGGATCTTCTCACGAAATTTTAATCATCAATTTTCTCCTCTGAATGCACAAATATTTTGTTGACGCCGACCTACATAGGGAGAAACGATCACCATATTAAAATAAGAGTTCAGAGCTCTCACGGAAATATGTAGGTGTTCGTTTCTTCCTCGCGCTGTTCGAGAGTGGAATAAAGGATAATTATTATGAAAGTGATTCGACGAATCCTCTGCCAGGGACTTAAGTATGATTTGCAGAGTATCCATGTAGATGTAGACGTAGATTCATGACGAAAATTTTTACGTATATTGCCTTTTCAAACACTATACCGATTTTATCATACACTTTGTGTTCGCTATTTTCCTTTTTTGCACCTCTACCTTTTTTCGCGAATTCCAAGTGTTCCATACCTCCCACACTTGAGTACTTAAGATCAGTTCACTTAAATAACATGTGGGAAACCTCTGGAGAATGGGTGAAAAAAGTAAAAACTTTCATATACACATATAGTCATTTTTTAAAAATTTCTTAGTTACAGAAATGTTTTTGTTGTCACGTGTTTGCTTCTTCAGATTTCCAGATTGGTTCTAGGGATATTTCTTTCTTTTCAAATGTTGTCTGCTGATGGCTAAATGAAATACTAAAACGTTCGCCATTAGCTGTAAGACTAGGGGATTGTATCTTGGAGTTTTTTTGGGCTTGTATGGTTGCGTTTCTTATCCTTTCTTCTTCCTTATTATTTTGTGTATAGTGTATACTTGTGGTAGTAAGGAAACAGTATGTTTAAAAAAGTTCTCGTTCAGGATTCAGTATCTACTACTGCAGGTAGCTCAGTTGCAAGCAGAGTCAGGCTAATTAATGAAGAAAATGAGGGAACGATCACATCCTATTGTATCTACCCTCTATGCTATCATCGCTTCATTGGTCACCCCATTTTCTGTGAAGTCAGGGGAAGATGTCTTTGTATTTTTTCATGATTTGTATACAGCTGCCAGGTTAGAAGATTGGAATAATGACAGTTATTGAATGAAGGTAGTTAGTGGGAGACACCAGGACACATACAATTTGGCATTATACATTAGGGGATACACGACTTGAGGGAGAGTCTGACGAGATATCGTAGGAGGGAAAATTACCCCGAGGTTCTACTATGTGTCGCTTAATGGGGTACTTCAGGAACGTAGAGAATCAGTAGAGTGTTCTGTGGAGCGCATTAACAAAGTTAATATCAGTACATATGAGCTTACTGAGGACGGTAATATAACAATAACGGCACTTTATAGGAAGCTCAGCAAGAACACATGACTGGTTTCTGTGGGGGTCACGATAGGGTTGTCCTTTAGGGTTTGAGTTCCCAAATACTTTGTATGAAGCAGTAGACATTGCATTATCTGAAACTGATGTGGTCATCAGCCCACAGAAAAAGAGATATTTCACACAGATGTTAAGTGTTTTAAATGTGGTCATATAGGTAACATTTAACTTAACTGTATGGAGCAGCAGGCAAAGAAACTACTGCATTAAAGACATGTAACGTGTATCCACAGGACATGTGGCCTGTAATTGAAGAAGTGTCATGATGATCTCTCCATTGGCAAAAGATTCCGGAATAGTCCGCCATTCGGATCTCCGATCTCCGGGAGAGGACTGCCAAGTGGGGGGGGGGGGGGGGGGGTTGTTACTATGAGAAAAAGATTGAATAATCAACAGAAGGATAACGTTCTACGAGCCGGGGCGTGGATGTTAGAAACTGGAACATGGTAGAGAAACTAGAAAAATTGAATAGGGAACTGCAGAGGCTCATTCTAGATATAGTACGGGTCAGTGAAGTGAAGTGGAAAGAAGACAAGGATTTCTGGTCAGATGAGTATAGGGTAATATCAACAGCAGCAGAAAATGGATTAACACGAGTAGAATTCGTTATGAATAGGAAGGTAGGAGAGGGAGTGTGTTAGCGTGAACATGTCACAGGGTCGTTCTTATCAGAATCGACAGAAAACCAACACCGACAACGATAGTTCAGGTATACATGCCGACGTCGCAAGCTGAAGATGAAGAGACATAGAAAGGGTATGAAAATATTGAAAGGGTAATACAGTATGTAAAGGGGGATGAAAATCCAATAGTCATGGGGGACTGGAATGCAGTTGTAGGGGGAGGAGTAGAAGGAAAGGTTACAGGAGAATATAGGCTTGGGACAGGGAATGAGAGAGGAGAAAGATTAATGAGATCTGTAACAAGTTTCAGCTCTTAATAGCGAATACCCTGTTCAAGAATCAGGAAGATTCAATACCTAAAGAATTGGGATACGGAAGTACTAAGGAATGACGATATGCGCTTGAAGTTCTCTAAGCAATAAGAAATAGCTTAGTAGGCAGTAAAGTTGAAGAGAAATGGACATCTCTAAAAAGGGTCATCACAGAAATTGGGAAGGAAAACAAAGGTACAAAAATGTTACCTGCGAAGAGACCATGGGTAACAGAAGAAATACTTCAAGTGATTGATGAAAGGAGGAAGTACAAAAATGTTCCGGGAAACTCAGGAATACGGAAATACAAGTAGCTGAGGAATGAAATAAATAGGAAATGCAGGGAAGCTGACGAAATGGCTGCAGAAAAATGTGAAGACATCGAAAAAGAAATGATTGTCGGAAGGACAGATTCATCATACAGGAAAGTCAAAACAACATTCGGTGACATTAAAAGCAAGGGTGGTAACATTAAGAGTCCAACGGGGATTCCACTGTTAAATGCAGAGGAAGAATACAGTGGAAGTCTGTATGAGGGGGAAGATTTGTCTGATGTGATAGATGAAGAAACTGGAGTAAATTTAGAAGAGATCGGGGAGCCAGTATTATAATCAGACTTTAAAAGAGCTTTGCTTGACTTAAGGTGAAATAAGACAGAAGCAATAGTTAACATTCCATCAGAATTTCTAGAATCACTGGGGGATGTGGCAACAAAACGACAGTTCACCTTGGTGTGTAGAATGTATGAGTCTGGAGACATACCATCTGACTTTCGGAAAAGCATCATCCACACAATTCCGAAGACGGCAAGAGTTGACAAGTGCGAGAATTATGCACAATCAGCTTAACAGATCATGCATCCAAGTTAATGAAAAGAACAATATATAGAAGAATAGAAAAGAAAATTGAGGATGCGCTAGATGACTATCAGTTTGGCTTTAGGAAAAGTTAAGGCACGAGAGAGCCAATTCTGACGTTGCGGTTACTAATGGAAGCAAGACTAAAGAAAAAGCAAGATACGTTCATAGGATTTGTCGATCTGGAAAAAGCTTTCGACAATGTAAAATGGTGCAAGATGTTCGGATTTCTGAAAAAATTAGGGGTAAGCTGTAGGGAGAGACGGGTCATATACAATATAAACAACAGCCAAGAGAGAATAATAAGAGTGGACGACCAAGAACGAAGTGCTTGTAGTAAAAAGGGTGTAAGACAAGCATGTAGCCTTTTCCCCCAGCTGTTCAATCTGTACATCGAGGAAGCAATGATGGAAATAAAAGAAATGTTCAGGATTGGAATTTAATTTCAAGGAGAAAGATACCAACGATACGATTCGCTGATGACATTGCTATCCTGAGAGAAATTGAAGAAGAATTACGTTATCTGCTGAACGGAATGAACAATCTAATGAGTACACAGTATGGACTGCGAGTAAATGGAAGAAAGACGAAGGTAATGAGAAACTTAACAGCAGGATTGATGGTCAAAAAGTAGATGAAGTTGAGGAATTCTGCTACCTAGGCAATAAAATAACCAATGACGGACGGAGTAAGGAGGACATCAAAAGCAGATTAACTATGACAAAAAAGGCATTCCTGGCCAAGAGAAATCTACTAATATCAAATATCCGCCTTAATTTGAGGAATAAATTTCTGAGAATGTACGTCTGGAGTACAGCATTGTACAGTAGTGCAACATGGACTTTGGGAAAACCGGAACAGAAGAAAATCTAAGCATTTGAGATGTGATGCCAGTTTAACTGCACTGACGAGGAAAGCATGACATCCCTAGGACAGGATAAGGAGGGATGAAGATACTATTGGAAGAATATGCTGAGTTATTTGATCTTCCTGGACTATTTCCTGCTATGTCATTAACTCAATATCATATTCCCACTGGAAACGAATTCTCTGTCCGTAAGAAGCCAATAGATCCTGCAATATTCGCAATTTGTCATGGAAGAGATTATAAATGAACAGTTTGAAGATGAGATCATACAAGAGAATAATGACCCATGGTCCAAGAAGAGAGTAATGGCCCCTGGACCACATCTCTTGTCATTATCCCAAAAACATCATCACATAAGCAGTAAAGCGGATTAGTTCTGTCGTACCTACCTTCATTGAAACCAGAAAACAATTACAGCCCCCTATTCATGTCTGATATAAGAGAGACTTCAGATAATCTAGGTCAGTGTCACAATTTTACAACGGTGAACGTAAATGAGGCTCCCACAACGCCTGAATCATCCAACAGCCGCTTTCTCGATTTCACGTGGCTATTATCAATACTGCCACATGCCATTTGAACCGATAAACGTACCAGTAACCTTCTAGAGCATGTTAGATGGTATATTATGAGGATTAAATCCAAATCAATGTACTGTCTATCTACATGAGACCATTGTGTTCTCCGAGGATAGCCAGGACCATATTAAGCACTTATGTAACGTCATTGTGTATTTACTTGAAGCAGGATTAACTTACAACGCAGGAAAATACCATTTCGTATTACAAGAACTCTATTACTTGGATCGTCTTATTGGCCAGGTTGCTATATTCGCTGACCTGTAACTTGTTGGTAACATGAGGAATTTCTTGACGCTGTACTGAAAAGGAACTGCAGTCATAAATTAGACACAGCTAATTTATGAGGAATTTTTATTTCACAATCGATGAAATTGCAAAGACCTCTCATAAAATTATTAAAGAAAGGAATAAAATTTTAATGGTCCTCAGACCACATAGCAGCATTTGCAAAACTAAAATATTTATTGACCAATAGTGCAGTCCTCACTTTTCCGGACTACCATAATTAATTTTTACTGTTGTGTGATACCAGTAATTTTGTCTTAATTCGCATTTTAATCCAGAGAGCAGATGGACAAAAGCGCCCAACAGTATACACATCATGACAACTTAGTAATGCAGAGAAAAATTATCTAACGTTTTAGAAAAAAAACAGCGCTAATATATTGGTACAGATGATTCTCATAGGTTATAACTGATTACGTAGCACTGAAATGATTAATAGGACTTAAACATCAACAAGTCTTCTAACTAGGTGGGCATTACAATTGACCGAATTCGATTTTGGAGCAGTGCATCGACCAAGTAAATCAGACAGAAACACAGACAGTCTTGGTCACGAAATACGTGGTGTGTAATGCATTGGCATATACAGAGAAGATGATGAGAAGTACGAAGTCCTGACACACGTTGCTAGCAGTTCGCAGAGCCGCCACAATTCAGTATGGAAGGCAAGGTGCTGAACAAGAGGATAGGGTGTGGCTTACACATAGTGGTACCAACAAAATTATGAAAAGAGTTGTTGAGATAGGTGCACAATGCAATTTTAACTGAATACAGCAGCTGCAGAGCCACAGAATTCAGAGTTGCACAAAATTATTTGTGGGTGACATGCAAGCAAGATGCTGATTGAAGTTAACATCTTCTGTGTTATTAGGCAACATCGTATTTATACTAAAATGATCGACGTTTCGACCGCTCTGCTGGGATCTTGCTCAGGATCTTATGGTGTCCACTAGTGCTAGAACACAATGTTCTAGCAGTAGTGGACACCATAAGATCCTGAGCAAGATCCCAGCAGAGGGGTCGAAACGTCGATCATTTTAGTAGAAATATAACGCGACCTAATAACCCAGAAGATTTTAAATTCAGTAACAACGGCCACGAAAGCCTGCGGAATTACATAAGACGTTGATTGTTATATTAAAAATTCTGTCACATGTAAGCGAAGAGCAGAATTCAGTCACCAGAAAACTACATTAAAAAGACTACCAGTGGCTGATAAACGTTTTCAGATGATTGGCATGGAATACTCACACTGTTGCTCAAACGTCAGCAGGAAACCATTATTTGCTAATTATAACTGATAATTTTCACATTTCATGTCTGTGATAGCCACACCTAACCAGCATGCAGAAACAGTGGTGCAAGCCCTAGTAAACCAATCGATACTGAACTTTGGAACACCTGAGATAGTGATAACAGACCAAGGAACGAATTTTATGTCCAATTTAAAAAAGTAATTCTGCCAATCATTATGTAATAAGAAATAGAGGAACAGTGAATTACACCCCTACGAAAACGGACGAACTGAAAGATTCAACTGTACAACAGGAAAAAGAGTTGGATTACTATATTAACATTCATCACAATGACGCCAATGCCCTACTCCCTTACGTAGTAGTGGTGTATAACCAAAAATCGGTGTGAGTACTGGCTTATTCCCATATGAGGTTGTTTTGTGTCAGAAGATGCCACCTTCTCTTGAGTTGTGTGAGCTCCCTCTAGGAACAGATCAAAATTTTTCTGAGATTTGGTGCCAAGTCAGAAAGATAAACACTAAAGCCTTGGAGAGACGGAAAGTACCCATAATAATAATAAAAAAAAACATATCGCACAGCAGGTGATCGTATCCAGTCCCTACGTGTCAGAGAGAATGACTAAAAAATTTGCTACACGTTATCAAGGACACTGTGTAGTAATATAAACGATATCTATTGTTAAGGGTAAATTGCAGCTGCCAACCCAAAAGGAAGCCAGGAGACCGCCTCCATTTTCGGCAGTGCCTTCAGAAGGGGGAAGGAAAGTGCCTGGAAAAAAAACCGAAAATAAATGTAAAATTTTCGTGAAAAACGTAACACTACTACCATTATTTTGACACATCACCATGCACTTAGACGAAGAGCACGAATAATAAACTAACAAGTGTAACACCTCACCCATCACTTAGCTGGTTTTGGCGTGTGTTCACCCCAACTAATTGACTAACAGATCAACAGAGAGTGCAAACTGCCGCAATATCGGATAACGCAAAAAAGTAATATGGCCCTGTGACTCCTGACTGAACTTCAGTGGCAGTGTTGACACTAATTTATTCAGAATTCATCACTTTTAATTAAAAACGGGTGCACATTGATGTTTTATTCAGCTATTGAACACCAGATGCAAATGTGGAACATAAAATTAATTAAGAAAGTGACTTTGGATTTCAACTACTTGATTGAAAACAGATGCAGTCGATTAGCACAAATTTATTTTCACTCAAGACCTTCAATCATGACATTACAAGACCTTCCTATCAGGCAGTGGTAATAAATTGCGTTTGCGTGGAGTAAATCGCGATACTCAAAAGTAATTCCTGTTGACTGACCCAGGCGTAATGTGAGGTGCGAGAAGAATTCTACAATACATGGCCCATGAAACCCTCGTGGAAACTTTGCCGATGTGATCTAACAAATTAATCAGTGGCCGGAGCGGGCGCAATATCAGCGAATACAGCGTGGCGGAGCGTCGTCGTTGTGTGGACGTCGGCCGACCTCGTGGGGCTGCAAGGCTGCGCTCGTCTATTCACTCCTAGCTATCTTGCTCAGTACATAGCTGAACCAAAACTTCCTATCTCGAAGCTCAAACGTTCCCTTTGCTAACTCCAAAACTGCAAAGATGCTCACTCTTTCTCAGGCAAGCTGAGTAAATAACGCCACGTCCGCATTCTAGGCAAGCTGGGAACGGAAGACCTCTACGGAGACTTCTCACAGTCCGCTCTTCGCCTCGGTTTCCCCTCCAGCGAAATCACTTACGCCAATTGCAGCGCAAGTCGCGTTAATTATGCGTCGCTTCCCAGTGCCGACCAATGCCTTCTCTGGGAAGTGAACAAATTCCCACAAAATTTCCCTTCTTCTCAACTTCTGCTATATAGTTCCTCCCAAGCCACCCATCAAGGTTAGCGTCTGCACAAACACCAAGTTTTCCGGAATTCCGACTCCTAGGAGAGTACTTCAAATTCCTTGGTCCTACGTTCCCATCGGAGGCCAGCATATTTCATGCTGTCGGTATTCACCTGATTTACTTCAGGCTCTGCGGACCGTGAATTCACCGTGAAGTTGCTATAGTCACGAACACACATATTTTGACATCTGTTGACCGTTCCACCGTAGCTTTGCGTGGCTTTCTCACATGTTTCACAGAAAACGGGATGACGGACATTTATCAACAGGCGTAAAGTTCTCCGTCTGTTTCCCGGTACATCAGCACAGGGTCAGGGTCAACCACCTATGCTGTCACTCATCTTAAGGCGGCTGGAGGCCGCGCCGTGTTACTGCTTTCTCAGAGCTTGAGCTGCCCTAAGCTGCCTATTGTCACTTCCCTTCACTGTTCCCCATCCGGCCACGGTCAATTCTAAATACTTCCCTGGGGTAAACTAAAGTCCAGTAAATTGACTCATTTCCACAAAGTTTTCATGTCGTGTGAATTACTTTAAAACCATCACCCAGCATTAATTATTCCACTACGTCCATTCTATACCCTCTACAAGATGCATTGTGCTTTGTCAGTCATTTTGTTCAGCCCTACTGTCCGCTCAACGTGAGTTAGGTGATCTTTAATGACTTCATGTAAGGGGCATAGTTCTTGCCATCTTACACAAGAGGGTTTGGTATATTGTTCACACAACAATCGTATGCAGTAATACCATATCATCAGTCGACCCTGAGGTTAGATTGTAATGTTCAGGCAATGGAAGTTAGATTGTAATGTTCAGGCAATGGAACACGAAATTGAGCAATTAGATGATACTTCAACAAAACTACAATGCAAGGTAAAAAATCAGACAAGGTTCAGATAATACACTGGGAGAATACCAGTTACTAACGTCGGATTATGCATGACTACATAGGCAGCTATGCCAAAATATGGAGTTAGACCTGCGAGTCTGACAAAAATGGGTTGCCTGGAGGCTCGTTGTCGAATCCTGAAAAATGTTTTTGCTACTGCCAATGGAGAGGACCTATAGAAGGTTAATAAGACCTTAAAGCAAGTACAAGTGGGTCTTGAAGTCAACCACGGAACAGCAGACCTACACGACGGGTACACACCACCTCCAGGTCACGTGCATTCACCGTGTTCTGCTCCCAGAAATCTGCGAGGGAATGCCCTATAGAGATAATCACAGTTAAAATGGAATTATTCCAAGGAGTAGTGAAAACTGGTTACACTCCTTTGTAAACAGAGTGGTTATCATTTTTACCAATTACAAGCAAAGACGATACAGAGGTGCACAGCGCATAGAACAAAAGGAACAATTGTTATTGAGAAATGGCATCTGATCCAATATTTCCGGACAGACCTTACAATTACCCGCCAACATCACTAGAACCACCACCCTAAATAACTTACAATCTGAGCTATCTTGTGAAATCCTACCTGCTGACACTTTAGACCTGTCTACGCTTGCCTCCATGGATCAAATGTTAGCTGTGCAAATTGGCTGCATATCAGTGTAGCATCTACGTGAAAAATTATCGCAAGGAACGTAATCACCAACTTCTGACTATATGAACCACAACCTCAGCCACCTAGGTGACTTTTGCTGTAATAGATACTGATTTCTTACTACCAGTTCAACTGAAAAATTGGCCATATTCCACCCTTACCAACCTCCAACCTGAGAGTCATAGCAGCAATAGTGGCACCAAGGAGTAGCAGTCTGACAGAGGACAGAACTAATAATGAACCATAGAGTCAGTGCTTCTGTGATTTGAAAAGTAGTGTAAAGGCCCACTTGTCAATGCGAGCGAAGTAGGTGGATGCACAGTGTAAGTACTTTTAAGTGAAGTGGTGCCTATGTTGCAGTCAGTTTTCAACAGGAGTCTGTAGGGCCGGATTTTTCTCAGTGGGAAGGTATTGCAAAGGAACAAAACACAGCCCATGCCCAATGCCTTATGCAGAGCCCTGGGTTTCGAGCACTGGCCGCCACGAGACAACGCCTTGCCTGTCCAGTAACTTCAGCAACAGCGAGCCGCATCATACCACTACCTCTGTGTGTCAGTGGCCTACTAACCTGACGAACCTTCAGGAAGCTTTTGCAGTTCTACCCACTAACGCCAGGCAGCTGTCAGACCTAACTCACCGGTCTCTGTTCCAGACATTTCCGTGTGGCACAGAAATGTGATCCCTTCTGCAGAGTCAGATGCGGGCAACTGCATTTAAAACCCCAGGGACTAGTCGAACTACTGGGTGGTGTACGAGGTCCAGTCGGTACCGAGCAGTGCGTGTGAGACCATTGTTAGAAAAAAAAAAAAAACAGTACTAATAAATTATACGGTCACTAAATTGTACAGGCTTATTGGCCTGAAAAATTCAGAAACGATGTTTATGTGATCGGGTAATGACACACAGTAAACTACGTATTTGGTCTCAGTAATACACACAATACGTTTTCAGGAAGACACATTCGATCGACGACGCTGTAGATTAACGATGGCAACCGTTGATATTATTTGTGACAAATACGTTGTATCCCTAATTTAATAGACCTTAGCGTATATATTGAAACGTTAGTTACATAGTTAGTTAGTTACATGTTCCATAGATCATTTGAACGATTCTGTTCTAGAAATGGTGTGGAACGAGTCATTTTACATGTTATGTACTGTATACATGATTAGTGTTGGCATTGCTGAACACATAACTATTTTTAGTTTTCGTCATACAACTACACTTCATTTTTTCTGTTTGTTAATGGATTAGTAGCAGTTCTCCAGGAGAAATAAATTAGATCTAAAACTTGTTTCAGTACATGTCAGACATTTTATGTTATTGGGCAAATGATCAAAAAGTTTTGTTGCTACATATTGAACTACTTTCTGAGTCACTGACAGCTTTAACAATGGGCTATGAATGTAATTTTTCCCTTTAGTGTTTTAGGTACGGGCATCACTGTTTTTCTCAAACTGTGAGTGATTAATTATGACGAGTTTCATTAGCGATTATATGTACTGTGACAGCGCAGTTACAACGCCTGGCTTAAAGATACATCTACATGGCGTCCGTGGGTGAACACCACATAATATTTTTACTGCTCACAGTTACCCCGACAGTTATGCCATAAGACATCAATCAATGTAAATAGGTAAAATATATCAAGATTTTGATACGTTTGTTTCCAACATTATACGAAGAGCAAAAGTAGCTTTTTATAGTTGTTCGGGAAGCTCCATAATATGATTCTTCCAATTCAAGTATTTATCAGTGTTTAAACTCGTCCGCAGCTCGTGGTCTAGTGGCTAGCATTGCTACCTCTGGATCAAGGGGTCCCGGGTTAGATTCCCGGACAGGTTGGGGATTTTTCTCTGCACGAGGATTGGGTGTTTGTGTTGTCCTCATCATTTCATCGTCATCCTCGTCATTCGTGACTGTGGCTAGATTGGGCTGTGAAATAAATTTGACGGTGAAAAAATTGGGACTTTGTACGGGTGCTGATGACCGCGCAGTTTAGCGCCCCGCAAACCAAACAGTATTTAAACCAAAAAATTTGGAGCATTCTACCCTATTTACTGACTCCTGCTTATGTGCTACATCAGTTGTTGGTATTGCAACATTTATCTTTGTAATGTGATTGTAATTACGTAATTGACAGTAATGTACAACACAGCTCTTAGAATCGGAATGACATGCGAACGTGTATTTTATCTGTAATTACGTAATTGACAGTAATGTACAACACAACTCTTAGAATCGGAATGGCATGCGAACGTGTATTTTATCTCGTCGGTTATGCGCTTGCGCCCTGTACTGACCTTTTCTGACTGCAAGAATGTAAATTGTCAATAACTTCAAACCAAATCAAAACTGCATGAATTAACGTAACACAAAAACTGAATCTGATGCAACACTATTGATATGAAACTGGCAGTGGTAATAAAACAAAACTTGAACAATTTGAAAATAATGGTCCCTGTGCTTAAAGAATGCTATCCCAGAAATAATAAAATTTCTTACCTTTATCTGCGCAATGGTAACTCTCTTCACACTGCTCTCTCTTAGTACTTAAAATTGGATAGTCAGCATACTGCTGATGTGCAAGGCAGATAAGCAGGTATGAAAGTGCTCACGTGCATTATGAAACTTCAAAACGTAGCCTAACATCTAAGAAAACTACGATGGTATGAGCAACTCACTCTTTACGAAGTACATGGGAATTAAAACAACCTGAATTATACAATACAGAATTATAGGAAAAAAATTTATGTAAAGTTACTTACTACATCTTTCTAACTAAAGTTACTCTAACACATTACCCACACCTTCAACCAGCGATCGCTGTTCAGCAGTGATGCTACTACATAATCTATACTACATCTGACCATCTCTCGTTCAACATAAAATTTTCTTACAGAATTTTACCCTGGTTACATACCGTTTGGTTTAACGACCTTCATATTATTTTTATAAAAATTAGCGCTTATGGCCAGTTTCCCTTCTAACAAAAAAAAGATAGTTTGGCATTGACTGCCGAGAGGCCCCATGCGGGGAAGTTCGGCCGCACACTGGGTGACTCGCGCGCCGGTGATGAGGGTGAAATGATGGGGAGGACAACACAGCACTCGGTTCACGCTCGGAGAAAATCTCCAACCCGGCCGGGAATCGATCCCGGGCCCGCATGGTAGGCAAGCACGTAACCACTGAGCGAAGCAGACGGGCCATTCTATCCAACAACCAAGCAAATGTTCCCAGCTTCTCCCATTTACAGTTCTTTCTCCTTCAATTTCAGTCATGTGACCTTCTTTTTCCCTATTCTGTCCTCTCTTCCGCCATCTCCTTCTACCTCTTTTCTCGCGGCCGTTGCTGCTACCCCTCATAACTTAAGCTGAAGAGCCAAAGAAACTGGTACAACTGCCTAATATCGTGCAGGGCTCCCGCGAGCAGGCAGAATTGCCGCAACAAGACGTTTCATGGATGCGACTAATGTCTGATGTAGTGTCGGAGGGGACTGACACCATGAATCCTACAGGGCTGTCCATAAACCACTAGGGGGTGGAGATATCTTCTGAACAGTCCGATGCAAGGCATTCCAGATACACTCAATAATGTTCATGTCTGGGGAGTTCGGTGGCCAACGGAAGTGTTTAAACTTATAAGAGCGTTCCTGAAGTCACTCTGTAGCAATTCTGGACTTGTTGAGTGTTGCATTGTCCTGCTGGAACTGCCCAAGTCCGCCGGATTGCACAATGGACATGAGTGGATGCAGGTGATCAGACAGGATGCTTAAGTACGTGTCACCTGTCAGAGTCGTATCTAGACACATCACGGGTCCCGTAACACTCCAACTGCACACTCCCCACACCATTACAGAGCCTCCACAAGCTTGAACAGTCTCCTGTTGGCATGCAGGGTCCATGGATTCATGAGGTTGTCTCCATAGGCGTCCACGTCCATCCGCTCGATACAATTTGAAACGAGACTCGTCCGACCAGACAACATGTTTCTAGTCATCAACAGTCCAAAGTCGGTGTTGACGGGCCCAGGCGGGACGTTAAAGTTTTGTGTCGTGCAGTCAGCAAGGGTACACCAGCGGGCCTTCGGCTCCGAAAGCCCATATCGATGATGTTTCGTTGAATGGTTCGCACGTTGACACTTGTTGATGGCTTAGCATTTAAATCTGCAGCAATCTACGGAAGGGTTGCATTTATGTTATGTTGTAAGTGGACATCCTCCTCTAGCATTACTTTTCCCCAGAAGTAGTTGTCGATAATTATTTTTCGAATTTTGGACAGGTCAGTATTATCTCAGTTGCTTTTCTGAAAACTTTCATATAATTTTATACAGAGTATGTTATATTTGAAGCTAAGGTCTATGAAAAGGAATTACTTTATAAAATATTTTAATTTCGACGTTATAACCGATAAGTACCAGCTCCGAATGTGCTGTTAAAATTATTTTTTTAGAAACATTTGAAATTACGAATTATTTGTATTGTGTCTAGACAAGACAGCCTAGACACAATGAGAGGAAGCCGAAAGGAACGCGCTTAGCTAAAGCAGGATGGCGTGAGGTCTGAAACAGGATACGTAATGAATGCTATAAAGAAAAGTACGTAGCTTCTGGAATACTTAACTTTAATCCATCCTTTTGGTACATCTGGAGAATGTGGCGATACAAGTGAGACTCTTTAGATACATGCAATGTTACTAATGGCGCCTTGCTAGGTCGTAGCCATTGACTTAGCTGAAGGCTATTTTAACTATCTGCTCTGCAAATGAGCGAGGCTTCGTCAGTGTGCATCGCTAGCTACGTCGTCCGTACAACTGGGGCGAGTGCTAGTCCATATCTCGAGACCTGCCTTGTGGTGGCGCTCGGTCTGCGATCACACAGTGGCGACACGCGGGTCCGACAAGTACTAATGGACCGCGGCCGATTTAAAACTACCACCTCGCAAGTGTGGTGTCTGGCGGTGACACCATGAAACGTCCCCTTTGAACAATTATACAAGACTGTACTTAAACTGACACACAATATTTTGTTAGCGCAACGCAATCTGACTTTCAAAATTTCCTACAAAAGAATGGCCCTGACTAACATTAAACTATACCTTTCACAAATCACTTACCTCACAAAAATCTTCGCTGCTCAAGCTACTGCAATACAGCAAGCGCCACTACTGCCAGCTAAATAAAAGATTCAAACTACTGAAGGCACTAACTACTGATAGGGGTAGTTAGCAAATGAAAGATATTAATAGAGAACAAACAATGTATTTACCTTGATATCATCATATATAAATATAGCAGTTCATGAAAAATTACAAAACTCCGCCATCTCTCTCCCCACATCCACCACTGCTGGCGGCTCACCTCCAACTGCGCAACGCTACGTGCTGTTCACAGCCAGCTGCCTAACACTACAATGGCGAGTATTACAACAATGCAAAGCAGCCACAGACTGCACACAGCACAGCCAGTGATTTTCATACAGAGGTGTCGTTACCAATAAAAAACCTAAACAGCCTACTTACATAGAGAAAACATAAACAGCCTACTTACATAGCCCCCATGCTCCCCACAAAAATTTTTACAAATAGGATTGGGCAGTGGCCAATACAGAATTGAACAAAATTTTTCATAATTACAGTAACAAAGATATAAAATGCACACACTTATTGATACAATGTTGGTCAAAAGCTAAAATTACAGTCTATAAAGACAGTCCTAATCGTACATAACAGGAGAATAGCAGTGTTTTTCTCAAAGTCTGAGCAGTAAAAGAAAATGCACACGGAAGTAGTGGATTTCCATGCAGTCTTGAAGAAGTAGTGTTGTCCTTCCAACGGAAAGACAGTGCTGACTCTCGACATGCTGACAGGTAATGGGCCACAACAGAGCAAACCCACTGCAGAGTCAGTCGAAGTTTTGATGAAAATTGGTAGGTAGGTCACAGAGCAGACCCACTGTAGTCCTGGTAGAGAGTATGGTATTGGTGGGCCACCAGAGGTGCAGACCCACTGCAGTCCTTGTAGAAATAATGGTATTGGTGGGCCATCAAAGATGTAGACCAACTGTAGTCCTTGCAGAGATAATGGTATTGGTGGGTCATCAAAGATGTAGACCCACTGTAGTCCTTGTAGAGATGGCCAGCAGCCATCTGTTGTGACTGTGCAGGTGCACAATCACCATTGAAGAGTCTTGCGGATAATATAGCAAGTCTATAAACCACCACTTGTGCACTCACAACGTTTTTGGAATTGTCCTTAGAACCAGCAATGCTGTTATCCAGACCTTTGCTGAATTAGTAACACACGTGCAAACACGAACAGTCCCAACTTCTCACATATTGTCCATATACTATGACCAACAGAAACGTGTGCAGTGAAATGTAACTAACAAGTTAATAATATCATGAACTGGTGACAATTACAAATTTATAACATAAGAATACAATAACAAAGGTACAAAATACATCATTAAAAACATAACAATACAGATAACATTTGTAGTACAGGCTTTACAAAAGAATCGAACTAACATATACGTCAGTGTTCCAGGAATTATGACATGAGTACATACATAAAATAATGAGAATAGTTTTCGAAACATTAATTTCACACATGAACATTGAAACAGAACAGAATTGTAAACAACTTTACAAAGAAAATAACATATTATTAATGCAACTTATATTTGAGGATAACAGTATTCCTCCTCATAGTGAATGTAGCTTAATATTAAAAGAAAAAAATTCTATGAAACAGTGCACAGAGACAGGAAGAAAACAAATACTCAAGGGTACACAAACACATAGTGGGATAACACCAATAGGAAAGGACAGGGTTCGTTTTCAGAGTAACATTTGGTACTGCAGTCCAACCCAAAACTTCATATATCTTTCCTCTTATTTCATCCTTTGTTTCCACCAAAAAATTCTATCTAAGCATGCTTTCTGTATTTATATGTTCACACATTTCTTACCTCAACATTTATTTCCAAGAAAATCCTACCTAAACCTGTTTTCTCAATGCATTTCTTCCAATTCATCGCAACTCATTCTCTTAGAGGCTACCCCCTCTTAAGCTAACTTAAATATACTGAGCTCAGATGCTAAACTAAGGGACGAGACAATGCAGCATCACATAACAAATCAACACAAACAGCAATGCAAAAAATGCAAATTGGCAAAGCTAGCAGCATAAATGAGCAAAAGTCAAATTCAATAACACTATGCCTGGCAAACAGCAGCAACTTATACCTAAACATGACATAGCGCAAGCAGAAAAAATATTACAGTAAAGACAACAATGCAGATAAGGGAAATGTATAATCACATCTTAATGTCTAAGTAATTAAAGCGGTGCACCACAAGAAGTTATTCTACCAAAAAGTTACCAATTACTTGAAAAGAAAATTATGAATGCAGTTACTAGTTCCTTCTTATTGTTCTTTCCTTTCCAAGTGCTCCTTTTTTTTAAAGAATGTGGATCATAAAATAATTATTTAATAGATCTGTTGACAGAAAGTGTTCACATTAGCAAATGCATTTTATTTTGTAAAAGCAATGCTGCAACACAGCTGGAAAACAGATGTCAAATGAAATAAGCAACTATGAAAAGCAAAGCATAAAAATATCATTCAGTAGTCATGTGACATTTCATAAGTTAGTAGAAATTCTCTCAACTCTCGTAGAAAGACGCTTGTCGTAATCAGGTGTGCAGATGTACGAATATTTCCCATCAATTCATAAGCATTTCAGTAATTAGCACAAAGTGCGAGTAATCATATGTTTTCAAGTAACGAGGGTGTCGCATTAGCGATGAAAGGCACACCCTAATGGCTTGTTCTCCAGGTGTTTGACACGTCCCACGTCCCCTTTTTTTTTTCTACCTGTGCCGCTGAAAAGGGCTCGCAATAATGGCTTTTTCTCCAGGCGTCTGACACAGCTGGGTGCCCGCGACGCATTACGTGCAGGTGGTCACTTCACTTTCGTACGGAAATATTTACGACAGCAGTTTCTGCTTCCGTTGCAGTCTCATTTAAAAATATTTCACAGGTCAAGAATTAGCGTTGCAAATCTGTAGAAACAAAATGCTATTGATATAACAGTGTCCAAAAAATTTTCGTCTGCATTGTAATACATTCATGCATATACACACACATTTCATAACTCTTAACGTACGATTCTTGGTTTCCAACAACCTTTTCATAAATCAGAGTCCCTAACCCCTACTCCTTATTCCTTACCTTATTACACATATACATATCCATCGACACTCGTCAATATTTCGTCATTATAAATATGAAGCATAATCAAATAACTCATATAGCCTCAGCCTATTAATCATAAACATACCTCAGCAGCATAATACACATCGTCGTCGTAAAAATAACATCATAACACCTCAGTCAAATCTCAAAATCGTCGTAGCTTCCTCCAATAATTAAAAAACTTCTCTGCTCATGTCAAAAGTGTCAGCTGCCTCAAACGTACTTTAAAAATCATGAATCCATACCAAATACATCATTCAAAGCTCTCATAGTATCACAATGATTCCGAAAAATATGAACAGTTTACAAAGTACAGACAAAATACAGTTTCATAAGTGAGAAGTTACCGAACTGTGTATTGCGTAAACATGTGTCACTGATGTAGTAAAAAAATGTTTATCTCTCAGTTAAATGATCAGATAGCTGTGTAATTTGCGTGTTAGAGAAATATGGTACCGATGTGTAAAGTTGTATAAGCAAATACCATATTAGCTAGGGTTCCTTGTGGTTGCCACACACATGGTACACAAAGTAAGCGTGTACCCCCCTGAGGATTAATGTAATTATACCCTCAGGTGTTACAGATTACACCAATGGAATGAAATATATCATGGAAAACTTTCTTTGTAATTCAAAAATCTTTAAAAATAAATGTTTTAAGTACAAAATTAATCACTGAAATGCGTGTCCTGTAGCGCTAAATGTGCATCTTGTTGTAAGATAATCTCTGTGGAAGTGTCGTAGTTATTTTCCTCCGAAAGCTAAGTTCTGCAGAAGCCAATGTACTTACCTCATGATAAACAAAAGTGAAATGCTTTGCGTATAGATATCGTAGTTATTATGCTTATTGGCGTGATGAAGAAAGTACTGTACAGTAACGTATTGTTATGCCACGAAAAAGGCTGTCTCATTGTTGCTATACCACAAAAGTTACTACTAAAACATATTTTACTTTGCAGAAGAATTCAGAAAAACTATGTAGATATAAAACAAATACACCGCAAAAGCAACAATGTAAATTATCACTGATTAGAAGCGTCGTGATAAAACCGTGTAGTTGTCACTTAAACTAACCACTGTGTCGTCTGGTATCTCACAGAAAGTACATTAAACCCAGAAAGTATTTTCAAGTAAACCAAAATGTTGCATTAAAATCTCATTAGCAGTACCAGTATGTGTCCTAAGTATGTAAGCCTGATAGTCGTTACGTAATAGTGCAACTAACAAGCAAGAATGTACAAATACAACACTGTGTCGTCTGTTCACTATAACAATGCAATCGTAATTTCTGTTTAAAAATGTTCCCTAGGTTCTAGACTGGATATTTAACTTCAAACATTGTTGCATGTTAACAGTTTCTAAGATTGAAAAAGAGTACTAGTAACGTGAAGTGAAAAATTTTATACCAAAGACTAAGTTAAAAAGCAGATTATCTCTCAATAAATGGTTTTACATGTGAAATGTTGTGTAAACCTTTACTCTTCCTAGTGCACAGAGTTTCAACTTCAACGCAATTATCATGTTGTATACGTCGGTAAGGAATGCTAAAATTTGCTCAAGGTTAGCGTCTATGTTATTTTTCTCGGAGCCAGCGGGCGCACGCAGCTGCCTGCTGTGCGGGTCATTGTCTGTCTCTTTGTTGGCGCGCGCCGTTATTCGGGTTCGGAGACCTAACTTCTACAAATTCGCCTTGCCGAGAGGGCCCTGCTCTGTTTGAAGCTCGCCAGTTCTGATGGAATTCAGGTCTGTCGTTTTGATCATATCGTCTGTCGTCATTTCGGTAGATTCCGTAGTTTCTTCCTTGTCGGTCACGTGGTGGAGAATTTCTCCCTGAATCGTAACTCCGCACTGAACTGTTGCGTCTGACGTTATTCTGTCTCCCCTGGTAATAATTGTTTTGGTTCCCATATTGTCTGTTTCTGTGGTTATCTCTGTCATATTCATTACTACGGAAATGCGATCTTTCTCTGTAACTATTATTACTCTGCCAGTGGTTGTCATATGGGTGGTGTCTGTTTTGGTCACGATTTGCGTTGTAAGAATAGACCAGTCGTGTCCGGTTATTGTTTCTGTCGTCACGGAATTGTGACAGATGTGACCTGTAATTGTTGTGTCCTTGTTTTCGCGTTCCGCGATTGTCAGTGTCAATTTCTAATTCTTGTAAAAGTCCCTGAAATGCTTCAATGTCGTCTTTGCAACGTCCTGCCAAAATAATATGTCGTAAATGTTCAGGCAGTTTGATTAAGCAAATGCGGATGAGTTCTGAGGGGCTGTATGTGTTTGAAAGATACTGATTCTTATGCAACATGTCTTCAAAATATTTCATAAGACTGGAAAATTCAGATTGTTCGAAACGTTTCATCATTATGATGCTATGTTTTACACGGTCTTGTGTGGCTTGAGACCAATATGCTGAGAGGAAGGCATGGTAAAACTCTCCTTCACTGTGGCAATCGTGAATTACCAATCGCATTCTTACAGCTGGTTCATTCTCCAAGTAGCCACACATAAATTCTAATCTGTGCTCTAATGACCAGTTGGGAGGAAACAATGAGAGAATTGATGGAGCCATGCTTGTGGATGAATGTCGTTGCCATAATTCTTAAATGTTTTGAATTTACGTGTAGTAATGAACAGCTTATAGTCAAAATCGTCATGTCGGCGAGTCGCATGTCGGTCATTGTTACTTCGTTTCGGCGGTTCCATCTCAAAATCCAATGCGCCTTGCCAATTTCTTTCATAATTTCCGAAGTGTCCTGTGTTATTATTTTGTGGTTGTTCCGTATTTCTATGTCCCTCTTCCCGTATTGGAGCGCGAGTGTCCTCTGAAATACGTAATTCTTGTATTACCTGTGTCAGCTGATCTTGTACTTCCCGGATTTCTCTTTTGTACTGTGTATTGATTTGATTTTGATTCTGTTTGAAGTTTCTTATTTGTTCATACTCTTCTGTGTCAGTGAAGGCTACGGGTCTTGTGTCATTCAGATCATCATCTACCTTTGTAGATAAGTTAGTGACCTGATCCGAAAGTTCGGCTACTTTCTCCGATAGTGTACTTATTTCCTCCATGTGTCTTTCTGAACCAATTTTCAGGGTATCTACTGTGTTCTTTAAGTTTTCCTGAGTTCTTGCAAGTTGCATAACCGAATCGGTAGATGCAACTGAGTCAATTTTAGCTTGCAAGGTCTCATGATTTTCATGAACAATAGTTTGCAGTTCTTTTATGGCTGCTTCGTGCTTCTGTAATACATTTTCATGCCGCGAAAAAATGGGTTGAAAATGCTCACAAATTTGTGTTTTTATGTCATTACAGACTTTTTGACATTTCGATTCAATGTTATGTAACTCACTAGTTAAATCTTCACGTGTTTGTTCAAGTGTGGTGTCTAACTTTTGAAGATTTTGTTCCATTGCGTCTAACTGTTGCTGTGTTTGTCTCTGGTGTTGTTCCATTGTGTCTAACTTTTGAAGATTTTGTTCCACTGTGTCTAACTGTTGCTGTGTTTGTCTCTGGTGTTGTTCCATTGTGTCTAACTTTTTAAGATTTTGTTCCACTGTGTCTAACTTTCGAAGATTTTGTTCCATTGTGTCTAACTTTTGAAGCTTTTGCTGTGTTTGTCCCATTTGCTGTATTAATTGTAATAACAATGCACTGGTGTCTGGAACATGTTCCTCAGTGCTTTTCGGCAGTGAATTTGCACCGGCAACATTCACATTTTGACAAGCAGAAAATGTGTCTTGACTTATTTGAGAAAACGGTGAGGAACCAAAACCTGAATCTACAGTATTTGCGAGATTGTTTCCTGTCATTTCGGATTCCTGAGGCGAGCTGTTCCCGACCGATCGTTCGATAATGCGTCCCTCTTCACTAATTGTTTCACTGTCCACGCCATTGTTTGCCGCCCGCTCCATTTCCCTATGCACAGTTACCAAATTACTACTTTGAATGTCTGTTAATTCATTACTCTGCGGCGCTAACACACTGCTTTCGTCTTCACTGTCATTTCTCAGTTTACTTTAGAGCCTAGTATTACGTTTTTCACACACCATTATTGTCACAGTATTTCACGATAACACAGAAAAGCACAATTTGAAGAGCAAAAATAAGAGAACACATTAACATAGCACTGAAAATAATATCTAGTTAATTGCAAGCGCAGCTGCGAAATACTTGCTGCAAATCCACATGCATGCCACAACTTCCCCTTTGAACAATTATACATGACTGTACTTAAACTGACACACAATATTTTGTTAGCGCAACGCAATCTGACTTTCAAAATTTCCTACAAAAGAATGGCCCTGACTAACATTAAACTATACCTTTCACAAATCACTTACCTCACAAAAATCTTCGCTGCTCAAGCTACTGCAATACAGCAAGCGCCACTACTGCCAGCTAAATAAAAGATTCAAACTACTGAAGGCACTAACTACTGATAGGGGTAGTTAGCAAATGAAAGATATTAATAGAGAACAAACAATGTATTTACCTTGATATCATCATATATAAATATAGCAGTTCATGAAAAATTACAAAACTCCGCCATCTCTCTCCCCACATCCACCACTGCTGGCGGCTCACCTCCAACTGCGCAACGCTACGTGCTGTTCACAGCCAGCTGCCTAACACTACAATGGCGAGTATTACAACAATGCAAAGCAGCCACAGACTGCACACAGCACAGCCAGTGATTTTCATACAGAGGTGTCGTTACCAATAAAAAACCTAAACAGCCTACTTACATAGAGAAAACATAAACAGCCTACTTACAACCACATTCCTCCCCCGCAAATCGGCGAACGGTCGTGTTATAAGGCTTCCGCCCGCCGTGGAGAGGACCCCATGTTGACGTATGCGATGAGGTGGGGAGCCTAACAGGCGAGGCTATGCCACCCGCACCCGGCCATTCGGTCCGAGGGGATCTAGGAAACGCCTGAAAACCTAGTCCAGGGTGCAGGTCAACATGCGGTGTATGCGCCCGTAAAGAGACAGGAGCGGCCGAAGGGTCGACCTCCATTGCGTCGGGGTATCCGACGCGCGATGACGTCATGTGGTCCGGAGCGGGCAAGAGTTCCATGGCGGAGGACAGCTGGTCACGGGAAGCGATCGGCGGCGCGTGACCCAGGGAGGCGCTTGGCGGCTGCAGCGAAGCGTCCACTGCGGGCGGCGCCGGCGGGAGAACAGGCGGCGGCGGCGGCGGCGGCGGCTGCGGCGGCGCGTCGCCATGGGGCAAAATGGAAGGCATCGTCGGTAACACCTGGGGATGAGGCGAGCCAGTAGATGGGTCCCCAGGGCGCTGACCGGACGGCACCGTCGCTGAAAGCAGACGGGGAGCGGCAGAACCCGTGCGACGACAGAGGCGCAGCTGATTGAGATGCCGACGCACCTCACCAGATGCCCCCAAAACCAAATACATCGCGCGGCCGAGGCAGCGAAGAATGCGTCCTGAGAGCCAACGCCGTGAACCTCGATAGTTGCGATAGAATACAACGTCGCCTGGAGCAAAAGCAGAAGTCTGCCGCTGCACAGGAACCTGATGCGGCGGGTGCAGCAAAGACATCAAGGTGCGATGAGGACGACCGTGAAGCAACTCAGCCGGCGAGCGACCATCTCGGGGCTGAGAGCGATACGATGACAAACAGAGCAACAACGCGTCCTCCCAAGAATGCGACTCTTTCAACTTCAACATCTGTGACTTGAAAGTGCGGACCAATCGTTCAGCGGCACCGTTTGACGGAGGCGAAAACGGCGCGGATGTCAGATGTTGAATACCATTGGCCTGGCAGAAGGACTGAAATTCTGCGGACATGAATTGTGGGCCATTGTCGGAAACAATAGTCTGCGGAAGACCTTCAATGCAAAAGATAGCAGACAACGCTTGGATGGTGGCGGAGGACGTCGTGGAAGACATCCGGACAACAAAAGGAAAATTACTGAAGGCATCTACCAGAACCAACCATCGAGCATTCCAGAATGGATCAGCAAAATCGATGTGCAAGCGTTGCCAAGGAGAAGTGGCTTTTGGCCATGCAAACACTTTCCGCTGCGGTGCGGATTGTTGTTCGGCACACGCCAGGCAAGAAGAGCACATATTCGTAATCGCAGCATCGATTCCGAACCAAGTACAGTGCTGTCGAGCAAGTTGTTTCGTTCGCACTATACCCCAATGTCCTTGGTGAAGAAGCCGTAAAACAGAGGACTGTAACGAACGTGGGACCACGACTCTGGACTGATCATTATCAGAACGCAACAACAAAACACCACGTCGAACAAAAAGTCTCTCCTTGTGAGCAAAAAATCGGCGAACCAACGGATCCTCGATCCGAGACTTTGACAAAGGCCATTGCGTAGCAACAAAACGCAAAACGGTAGCAAGGACAGGGTCAGCAGCTGTGGCTGTAGCTACACGACGAAAATCAATCGGAAACGATTCGACCACGTCATCAGTTTCCGCATCAATTAACATGCAAGCAAGTTCGGAAGAATCGAATGCTCTATCCTCAGCAACAGGCAAACGGGACAACGCATCGGCGTTTCCGTGCTTAGCAGTGGACCGATACAAGATATCGTAGCGGTACTGCGAGAGGAAAACAGACCAGTGAATGAATTTCTGCGCTGTACGCGGAGGTACAGGCTTGTTCGGATGAAAAAGCGACGTCAAAGGTTTGTGGTCTGTTATGATGGTAAAGTGACGACCATACAAGAACTCATGGAACTTAGTAACACCAAACACGAGAGCCAAAGCTTATTTCTCTATCTGTGAATAATTTCTTTGCGCAGACGAGAGCAATTTGGACGCAAAGGCAATAGGGCGAACATGCGACCCATCTCTGTGCGCAAGCACAGCACCGATCCCGAAATCCGATGCATCTACCATCAACAAAAGGGGTTTCTGGGGATCCAATGGCGTAAGGCAAGTATTAGAAAGCAACGCCGATTTCAACTGGCGAAAAGCGCGTTCGCATTCCGTCGTCCAGACGAACGGAACACCTGTACGGCGTAAGCGATGAAGCGGAGCACATTCACTCACACCTTCTGATTCCAAATCGTGTAATGTTCTTGCGACCTCATCACGCAATGCGTGGGGAACATTGCGCGCTCTGAAAAATTTCGGTTGCGCCTTGACTTTCAGTTCCAAATGTGCTTCATAGTTTTTAGCGCAACCTAAGCCTGGTGCAAAAATGTCTGCAAATGCTTCACACAGACGAGAAACACTGTCTGAAGGCACAGTCTGATTCACTGATAGAACCTGATTGAGTATAGACATGTTAAACAATTGAACTAAATCGAAACCAAACAAGTTCACTGCAGTAGAAGAACGAAGAACGTAAAATGACATAAGTTTTGTTTGTCCCTTGTATGTTGCAAGAAGAGTGCACTGTCCTAACACAGGGATATGCTGTCCTGAATAACTAGTGAGCTGAAGATTTGCGGCACGCAACGGAGGTTTGCCCAGTTGTTTGTACGTGTCGTGATTGAGCAATGAAACTGCAGCTCCGGTATCGAGCTGGAATGGTATGACCTTGCCATGAAAGTCCAAATCTACAAAAAGTTTATTGTCCTGCTGACGACAAGAGCGACTGTCGCATGCAATTTGAACTGATACAGGTACAGCATCACTTGCTAATTGACGTGATTTCCGGCGACGTCGACGCACACTTTGTGTCGGACGAACACAGTCACTGTTAGAGACAGTGGCACTGGACGAAGTGGAATTAACTACATGAATGTCCACGGTTGAAGGTCCACGAGCCTGAGTGCCCTTGGTTCGATGCCGGCGCGAAGCAAAGGGCCTGGAATGAGTAAGAGTGTCCAATCTGAGCTTTTTCTGGCAAACACTTTGAACATGTCCTTTCGTATTACAGTAAAAGCAAATAGCTTGGCGTGATGGGCAATCATCACGCGAATGTCTAGTTGCACACCGGGGGCATGATTTCACTGCATTTGTATGCTGGCGCGGCACACCTGGTTTAGAGCGTGGCGGCAGCTGCGTGGACGTGCGTGAGGGCAGTTTACCGGGCCGTGCAGCACGCCCAGAGGGCCGGTTAATGTTACACACGGCTGGCGAAGTTGCAAATGATTCCTGAGCAAAGTCAAGCGTGTCTTGTCTATCCAATATGTCTATCACTTGTTGAAGGGAGGGATTAACTAGTTTCAAAATCTGTTCCCGTATACGAACATCAGAAACGTTCTGTGCTATTACATCACGTACCATAGTATCTGAATAAGGGAGTCCACATTCACACTCAAAAGCACAATCTCTTGTAAGGCCTTGCAATGTTGCAACCCACTCCCCATTAGTTTGACTGGCCGTACGTTTTGTACGAAAGAAAGTATACCTTTTTGCAACGACATTGACTGTTTCTTTGAAATAGGCGTCCAATGCCGACAAAATTTCTTCGTAGGACAGAGTCGCTACGTCGCATCGGGGAAATAATTTCACTATCGCACGGTACGTGTGCACCCCTACACACGCCAATAAATGAGGCTGCCGCTCGTTACCTTGAATTCTGTAGGCGGCGAGATGAAATCCAAACTGACGTGACCACTCCGTCCATGTTTCCTTAGCCGGTTCGTAGGGACGAAATGGGGGTGCAACTGCATGTTGTGGCTGCGGTAGTGGTGAAGTGGCGGCTGCCGCATCGTTTTGAAGTGCACGTTGACCCTGGACGAGCTGTCCAAGGGCATCCAATAACGCCTGCGTCTGCTGATTCTGCAAGCGATAAAATTCGGACAGTACATCTGGCGAAGCCATGACACAAGTAAATGGAAGCAAGTAGAAAGAACAAGACCCTTTTTGGACTCGTCGCCAAAAATGTTGTGTCTAGACAAGACAGCCTAGACACAATGAGAGGAAGCCGAAAGGCATGCGCTAAGCTAAAGCAGGATGGAGTGAGGTCTGAAACAGGATACGTAATGAATGCTATAAAGAAAAGTACGTAGCTTCTGGAATACTTAACTTTAATCCATCCTTTTGGTACATCTGGAGATTGTGGCGATACAAGTGAGACTCTTTAGATACATGCAATGTTACTAATGGCACCTTGCTAGGTCGTAGCCATTGACTTAGCTGAAGGCTATTCTAACTATCTGCTCTGCAAATGAGCGAGGCTTCGTCAGTGTGCATCGCTAGCTACGTCGTCCGTACAACTGGGGCGAGTGCTAGTCCGTATCTCGAGACCTGCCTTGTGGTGGCGCTCGGTCTGCGATCACACAGTGGCGACACGCGGGTCTGACATGTACTAATGGACCGCGGCCGATTTAAAACTACCACCTAGCAAGTGTGGTGTCTGGTGGTGACACCACAATTTGCACACTTAAAATTTCTATTGTTAGTTACACAATCCTGTACTGTTTACTATGTTTATTTCTGGATTCATTTATGAAATACTAATCGAAATTGATAATGTAACCGCTGGCCGCTGTAGCCGAACGGTTCTAGGAGCTTCAGTCCGGAGCCGCGATGCTACTACAGTCGCAGGTTCGAATCCTGCCTCGGACATGGATGTGTGTGATGTTCTTAGGTTAGTTAGGTTTAAGTAGTTCTAAGCCTAGGGGACTGAAGACCTCAGATGTTAAGTCCCATAGCGCTTAGAGCCATTTGAACCATTTTTGATAATGTAACCAAAACTAGTAGAAATTAATTTGTTAAACCCTGTGGAATATTGTTATTTCCTTTGATTGTAAGAGTCGTAAGCCTGCCTTTGATGTGATCGGACGTATTTTTGTATAATAGGTGTGACCAATGGAATTTCGGCTTTGTTAATGTGAATAATCAAAATACTGTACGATATACTAAAATGTGAGAAAATCAGTGAAAATATATTTACGTAAAAAATTTTGCAACAACAATCTTCCATTTTATTTAGTTCAAACCAACCGTGGGGACCTGATGTTAGATTTTCAGCTTCAAGAATCAGACCTCTAGGAAAGAAGAACTGGAACCACTCAACATGACAACCTAAGTGAACTTGAAAGTTACTGTAATCTTCACTCCTCTTACATCTTCATAAAAGACTTTGCTTATTAATTACTTGGCCTGAGCATTGGTTAATGTGGACAATAGATGGTAGAAGGAAGGAGAGGGAGATTGCAACGTTGAACGATTCTCTTCAGTCGTCGTTGGTACCGTTCTTGCAGGATCTTTATCCGACAGCAGCAATGTCGGAGATTTTATGTTTTATCGGGTTCCTGATATTCACGGTCCACTCGTGAAATGGTCGTACGGGGAAATCCCCACTTCATCGCTTTCTCGAAGATGCTGTGTCCCATCGCTCGTGCGCCAACTGTAACACCACCTTCAAACTCACTGAAATCTTGGTAACCGCCATTGTAGCAGCAGTAACCGATCAACTGCGCCAAACACTTGTCTTACATAGGCGTTGCTGACCGCAGCGCCATAATCTGCCTGTTTAACTATCTCTGTATTTGAATATGCATGCCGTTCTTCTTCTTTTTTTTAAAAAAAAAGAAAAAAAAGTAACGTCGTGTTGACTTTTAACTGTGACCTGTGACTATTTCTGTTCAGACATATTTGAAAACTTCCCTTCTCTTTCTGTACTATAGTAATTACTAAACTTTTTTTTTACAATGTTACCTATTGGATTTAATTTGTATCCTAATGAATATAATACAATATACAAAATGTGCAGAATGTCTGGTTACATATAAGGGACGGCCTGTTGGCCCTGCTCTTCGTTGTTAAAGAAATGAAATAATAAGAAAAACGTTACATCACCGAAGCGCCGTACGAAGGATAAAAAAAGAAAAAGAGGAAAGACAAATGTGAGTGGGCCTCGAGCTCTCAAGGTTCCGTACAAACTTAAAAGCGACTTCTGTGTCCCTAACCTACCCAAGTTATTTATCTGGGAAAGGGAACTTACAATTTAACGTGGAATTGGAACCACCTGGTGTTTGTGGCGATTCCTGACATCCTTGAGTGGTGAAGACTGAGAAATCCATGGTATGGCTAAGATACGATGTTGCGACATCTTGGTTTCAATGCACGCGCTTTGTCTTCAGACTACCAGGCCCGACGCGTGTATAAGTTTTGATGAGTGAATTTTCGAGTATCAAAATAAGTGACATATGTGACAGTATCTTTCGAGTGCACTGACGTCGAAGCTTAAGCTTTTTTCACCGCCAAGGGACCGCAGACCTTACTATTTAACATAAATTTGAGTTTCACTCTTCTAACCGTTCCTGAGAAAAAAGAGCCTTAACAGACGGTCAGAAAGAAGGACAACAAAAGGAAAACAAAAACAGTTACGTGGTTTAATTTCAAATTAAGTTTTGGGATTTCTTTCCTTCACTTGTACTGTGAAACCTTGCTTCATGCAAAATAGTATGGTTCTAGGTCAACGAGAAGCACCTCACAGGTTTTGGTTAGTGGTTTTGCGAGCATCAAAATATGCAAATAACAAAAATCTTCTGCAGCCGAGACAATTTGGTCTTTTTATCTTATTTCACAATAACCAGTTTCGACAGGATTTTCCTGTCATCATCAGATCCACAATGCACCAACGGTAAAGTCAGTACGAAGAAAATTTATAGCTGTGTACAAACCCGTATATCAGTGACATAACACATAAGCACTACTTCACATACCTTTGGAAAATACTTATTAAAAAGCAATCACGGCACCTTCATAATGAGAACACTCTTCACTTAAAGGAATTGACACAGCGTTGGATTATTAATCACATAAAGAAAGAACATGTAAAATATCCATTGCACCAACTGCGTGCTCAGGAGTGGAAGTGAAGACACAAAAAATGCAGTCGTGACCCAAGCACACCCCAGGAAAAAATAAGTGAGCAAGCAGCCTATGGCTGTGCAAGCCGTTGCATGAACAGTAAACAGGTGGCCTATGTGTGCACTTATCGAAACTTGAAACTCTTACAGAAATGCACTATAAAAAAATTGACACCTTGTCCGCCTCCGGTAGCTGAGTGGTCAGAGCGACAGAATGTCAATCCTAAGGCCCGCGTTCGATTGCCGGCTGGGTCGGAGATTTTCTCTGCTCACGGACTGAGTGTTGTGTTGTCCTAATCATCATCATTTCATCTCCATCAGCGTGCAAGTCACCGAAGTGTCGTCAAATCGAAAAACCCGGCGAACGGTCTACCCGACTGGAGGCCCTACTCACACGACATTTACGTTTTTTATTGACACCTTAACAAAAAAAATACACCGCAGAGTCATTACACAATGGGATCCAAAGTATACCACATAGTGCACAGCGCATTTGGCATCCATATAGATACTAATTTGAGGCAAATACTGATAGCTGGAGTGTGAATAGGCAGAAAACACATCGTATACTACCTCGGAGACCAGAAATCCACAACAAACCCCTTCCTTACAGGCGAAACAACCAGATCACCAGAAAATAGTCTGTGTCACAACAATAAGCATGCTGGATTTATAAGTACATGTCTATACATGTCAAATTCATTACGTTGTAAGTTGCAAGGGTTCCGTTTATACCGACTGAGGTACGGTACCTTAAAAAATATGCAGTTTCATTAAAAATTCGTATCTGTTAGCTACAAATGTTTTCTTACATGATTACGCCAGAAGATTTGGCACACTGCCAGCTGTAGCTTTGCGAAACCGCACACGTAGCTGAGATTCTGGGGAGGACCGTCTCAGCTGGCTCGCACTGTAGTGTAGACCGTAATATCGTGCGTCGTGCCGGCGGTCGGCAAGTGTGTTTCGACGAGGCTGAACCACTGGGCTTGGCGCTTTGTCCAGAGCGGCGGAGCTCTGAAGGCCACACTAAAGTGCACGTCCGCATCAGAGCGCCACAAACAATGCAGCCGACGGGCCTTATCGCTGCAGCTGTGTACTGTACCAGCTGACTCAGACGGTGCCTGATCTCACATCTAGCGAGCAACTTGTTTCCTGGCTCGGATTATCCGCGGGAAAACTTCATCGCAGTCGTGTTCCAGTGATACCAGCCAGTCTTGGTACTTCCTTCAATAATGTGGCGTACTGCTGTCGTTCTAGGTCCGGGAATAAATCCTTATTCTGGTGCGACAATTGTTGAAGCTGATTCTGCAGCTGATATGATGAAGGAATTGCTGTCATTGTGATCTTACATGCCCGTAATCTGCATGCCGCAGGCTGTTATCCCTCCGGCCACGTCACGGACTAGATGCGTCTCAACTGGTCGGCTGCGGCGCTACTAAGTACTGCCACATTTGTGATCGGTGATACAACTTTCATTGTGCGGAAGTGTGGGTCGCCGACGCCACTATTGGTTCACTTAAGCATTTCATTTCACTAGTAATTAAATCGTCCCCTGGAGGTTGTGTGGTGTGTTGCGATGGGGGGCTGCGAGGCCGTGTAGCCACTCTTCATCATTTGATTAAAGTAATTACTCGTTTGCCTATGGCCTACACACATGGTTTACACCGTCTAAGTGAACAGTGAAAAAATAGGCTATAAAATACATCAATGAAGCATACAGAATAAAATAAGATAAAATGAGATGAAATACAGAATACAATAACAACTCGCTACAGATAAACTGCGTATCTTGTATCTTTATATTCTGACGTCCAGACTGGCGACCCATTCGAGGCAGGTGCGACGTTGAAAAAGTCAGTCAAGCTACCTTGATAGGCTCTTAGTTCAATCTTCGACGGCGTGTTGGGAAATTAGATTTGGAGCCCCACCTTCCTAGCTAGTGCTGGGTAGGTTTCCCCACTTGTGGACGTTGTGTACACACATTCCTTGTCCCGTTCGGAGTCTGTTTAGGCTTTTCCACACCCGTTATGGAAGTTCAAAGTCCTGGTATGGTCACTATTACAGCAGCTCTAGTGCCATTTAGTACCTCAACTGAAGTTAGTAGCTACCAGTTACTGGACCACTCTCAGAGGGCGGTTTCTAGAGCGAAGTAGGGTTGTTTCCTACATTTGGGCATCTTTGTAACTTTCATATATTTCTTCACCAAAGGTTCCTGCCTCCGCAGGAAATATGGATGTATACGGCCAAGTGTTGGGAGCAAATATAGTGGCGTATTTATACATGCTGCTACACTCCTCGTAGCAGCGCTGAGCTGGGTGTCCACCTTCTTTATATGCTTGCTTGTTAAGCACACCCGTGCACAGTACCCTGCTGCAGACTACACCAGGGCGAGGACAGAGGTTCGTATCCGCTGATGCTCCCCAGTTAGCGCTGTGTAGCCTCTGTATGAGATCGTTGCGATGCATCTTCAAGATTTGAAGGCTAAAGTTATATCTAGAGTAGTTCTTAAGTACTTTGGATGCTGCTGATAAGCGACTTCAATGTTATTCATATGAACCCTCAGCTCATAGCCCACAGTTTTCTTGTTCACAAGGAAACAGCTGACAGAGTTGGGGGGATTTGGTATCAGCCTCCATTTAGTGAAATACCCATGCATTTTATTTAGGTCAGCAGTGAGAACATTTTCAGCATCTTCGAGCCCCTTGCTTTGGATAGCTGAATTTCCTTGACACGGCTCCAGGCGGGTCAGAGATGAAGAGCATAAAAAACATCGGCACTAACACTGATCCTTGAGACAGTCCGTTATTCAGTTTCCTCTATTCGCTTATGTTATTACCCTGTATCACTGTATCAAATGGAAATATCTATCAGAAAGTGTGTTGTTGCTAAGTCTCAGTGTGGTTTGCAATGGGATTACTTTTATCAGTTTGTGTAGAAGCAATTCTTTCCCCATAGTCTCATAGACAGCTGATAAATCCATGAAAGGTGCCGCTGTCCTTTATTGATTTTGAAAACCTCTCTCTCTCTATCTCTCTTTCTCTCTCTCTCTCTGTGTGTGTGTGTGTGTGTGTGTGTGTGTGTGCGTGTGTGTGTTTGTACGTGTGTGCGCGTGTGTGTGTTTGTGTGTGTGTGTGTGTGTGTGTGTGTGTGTGTGTGTGTGTGCGTGTGTGTGTGTGCGCGCGAGTGTGTGTTTGTGTGTGTGTTTGTATGTGTGTGTGTGTGTGTGTGTGTGTGTGTGTAAGTGTGTGTGTGTGTGTGTGTGTGTGCGCGCGCGCGCGCGTGTGTGTGTGTGTTTGTATATATATATATATATATATATATATATATATATACATATATATATATATATATATATATGTATGTGTGTGTGTGTGTGTGTGTGTGTGTGTGTGTGTGTGTGTGTGGGTGAGTGGGTGGGTGGGTGGGTACTTAGGCTCAAAACCTGATCTGTACAACTCCTGTTTAGTCTGATACCTGCCTATTCTGGTGGAATGACTGCTAGAATTCATGCAACCATCTTATAAAAAAAGAAGGTTATCTTAATTTTATGACATGTGGTCTTAAAGTCGTAGAGTCTGTGATGGTGTGCTTCCCAGCGACATTCCCTGCGTGGATAAAAATATGATTGGGGAGGAAGCCATATGAAAGAAGAGGTGGGATGAGTATTGGGAAGAGTCTAATACGTGATAGGCGGCAGGTAAGTTTGCAGTTTTTCAGGGAGAGGATCGGATGGAGACTTCACTTTCGGGAGAAGGAGGTAGGGTAGGCTGTAGCTGATGGGATGAGTAGATCTTCAGAATGATTTAGTGGCGTGGTACTGAAAAATGAGGTTGAAATTACCGTGGGAAAGGACATGGTGTTTTTGAAAATGAAGAAAAGCGGAATTTTATGTTAGAGGTGTGGCAGCTGCAATGGACCACAAGGATGGTAGACAATGGGGTTGTTGAGGTTCGATTTTGCGTGAGGAATGAATCTGATGGAAGAATGCAAGTGTTGGAGCATTATAATCTAGTACAAGATGCAGGTGTGGGAAGGGTGAACGAATGTGGAGTGTGACGAGGAGAGCATGGGGCTCAAGGATTTGGAGGAAGTGGTAAAATTTGGGGAGACCCTTGCAACATTTACGTAGTTGAGCGTCTTGTATGGGAACAGAGGGTTCTAGTTCTCTTGCTCATAGCGGTTATCGTTTGTCTGCTGTAGGCTTTCTTTTGGATGGTTATTGGATGGGTATTCCACGTTTGCTTCTGACCAAGTGTTAGTCCAACGTACTTCATCATTTCACTTAGGTGAATTGAATTATTTAAGCATGTCTGAGTGGATCATTCGTATCTCTGGTGAGTCACGGGAACAATATCGGTGGCAGCCAGTGCTATGCAGACCAAAATGTTCACTTTATTCAGTGAGTACTGAGGAGTTAACCAAGAGGGCCTTTTGTAAGATTTAATTTTTCCAAGAACGTAATTTTGATAGTCGAAACGACTAAGTGTTCCACACTTCAGGTTAAAAACAATTGTAAGATCTTGGATATTTTCAGTAAGACTATTTAGAAATGCTACACTTCTTAAGTGGAGAAAAGGAAACTAAGCTACAGGAAGATGATAAAAATAATCAGGGCAGATTAGTAGGTGACAGTGTTGAACCTTTGGACACTTTTCAGACATTCGCCACTAGCCAACCCTGTAATAACAGTTCAAGATGTTATCTAATTCAATTTCAAACTGATAACATTCACATTATGTGTGCTGTGCTGCAGTTTTCTTCTAAAGTTGCAAAAGTTACTTCAGAAAAGTAAAGTTTTTCCAAATGTGAAAAAGTGCGTCAAGAGACAATGTGGTCATATAGTTAGGATCAAATATTCTGTTCAAAATTGGAAGTGCTGTACTTGAGAAAATATTGTCACTATGGCATTTAACAATCGATGTGTTACATTGGTATTCTGATACACATCAATAATCAGTAAGTGAAATCATATTAGGGAGAAGTATTATCAAAAAACAATTACAAGTCAAAGCTATTTTGAAATAGAAGCTATTGGCATCCAAAAAAAATTTCAGTTGTCATGATCAGGAAAATTGTTAACACGTTAAAGAAACTCAGTTCATTTGTTAACATTACGTGTTCCTCAATACAAGACCTTCCATAGTGAGATGCACCGGTGAGTGAGTGACTAAGTATCGCTTAACCGTCCAACACGTTTTGTAAATACCCCTGTGACAGAGGTAGCCGACAACGGATCAGGCAGGGAAGGGCGACAGTGCAAAAATTAAATCCTGTATTTTGGCTCTCATAAATCCTTTTAAAAGTTAAAATACAACTATACACATCCATGTTGTTGTGGTTGTGGCCTTCAGTCCAGAGACTGGTTTGATGCAGCTGTCCATGCTACTCTATCCTGTGCAAGCTTCTTCATCTCGCAGTACCTACTGCAACCTGCATCCTTCTCAATCTTCTTAGTGTATTAGTCTCTTGGTCTCCCTCTGCGATTTTTACCCTCCACACTGCCCTCAAATACTAAATTGATGATCACTTGATGTCTCATAACATGTCCTACCAACCGATCCCTTCTTCTAGTCAACGTGTGCCACAAATTTCTCTTCTCCCTAATTCTATTCTCAATACCTCATTAGTTATGTGATCTACCCATCAAATCTTCAGCATTCTTCTGTAGCACCACATTTCGAAAGCTTCTATTCTCTTCTTGTCTAAACTATTTATCGTCCACGTTTCACTTCCATACATGGCCACACTCCATACAAATACTTTCAGAAACGACTTCCTGACACTTAAATCTATACTCGATGTTAATAAATGTCTCTTCTTCAGAAACGCTTTTCTTGCCATTACCAGTCTATATTTTATATCCTCTCTACTTCGACCATCATCAGTTATTTTGCTCCCCAAATAGCAGAAATGATATACTACCTTAAGCGTCTGATTTCCTAATCTAATACCCTCCTCAGCGTCACCCGATTTAATTCGACTACATTCCATTATCCTCGTTTTGCTTTTGTTGATGTTCATCTTATATGCTCCTTTCAAGACACTGTCCATTCCGTTAAGCTGCTCTTCCAGGTCCTTTTCTGTCTCTAACAGAATTACAATGTCATCGGCGAACCTCAAAGTTTTTATTTCTTCTCCATGGATTTTAATTCCTATTCAGAATTTTTCTTTTGTTTCCTTTACTGCTTGCTCAATATACATATTGAATAACATCGGGGATAGGCTTCAAACCTGACTCACTCAATTCCCAACAACTGCTTCCCTTTCATGTCCCTCGACTCTTGTAACTGCCATCTGGTTTCTGTACAAATTGTAAATAGCCTTTCGCTCCCTATATTTTGCTCCTGCCACCTTCACAATTTGAAAGAGAGTATTCCACTCAACATTGTCAACAGCTTTCCCTAGGTCTACAAATGCTAGAAACGTAGGTTTACCTTTCCTTAATCTGTTTTCTAAGGTAAGTCGCAGGGTCAGTATCGCCTCACGTGTTATAACATTTCTACGGAATCCAAACTGATCTACCCCGAGGTCGGCTTCTACCAGTTTTTCCATTCGTCTCTAAAGAATTCGTGTCAGTATTTTGCAGACGTGGCTTATTAAACTGATAGTTCAGTAATTTTCACATCTGTCAACACCTGCTTTCTTTGGGATTGGAATTATTATACTCTTCTTAAAGTCTGAGGTTATTTCGCCTGTCTCATACATCTTGCTCACCAGATGGTAAAGCTTTGTCAGGGCTGGCTCTCCCAAGGTTATCAGTAGTTCTAATGGAATGCTGTCTACTCCGGGGGCCTTGTTTCGACTCGGGTCTTTCAGTGCTCTGTCAAACTCTTCACGCAGTATCATGTCTCCCATTTCATCTTCATCTTCATCTACATCCTCTTACATTTCCATAATATTGTCCTCAAGTACATCACCCTTGTACAGACTCTCTATACACTTCTTCCACGTTTCTGCTTTCTCTTCTTTGCTTAGAACTGGGTTTCCATCTGAGCTCTTGATATTCGTACAAGTGCTTCTCTTTTCTCCAAAAGTCTCTTTAATTTTCCTGTAGGCAGTATCTACCTTACCCCTAGTGAGATATGCCTCTACATTCTTACATTTGTCCTCTAGCCATCCCTGCTTAGTCATTTTGCACTTCCTGTCGATCTCATTTTTGATATGTTTGTATTCCTTTTTGCCTGCTTCATTTACTGCATTTTTATATTTTCTCATTTCATCAGTTAGATTCAATATATCTTCTGTTACCCAAGCGTTTCTATTAGCCCTCGTCTTTTTACCTACTTGATCCTCTGCTGCCTTCACTATTTCATCCCTCAGAGCTACCATTCTTCTTCTACTGTATTTCTTTCCCCCATTCCTGTCAATCGTTCCCTAATGCTCTCCCTGAAACTCTCTACAACCTCTGGTTCTGTCAGTTTATCCAGTTCCCATCTCCTTAAATTCCCACCTTTTTGCAGTTTCTTCGTTTTAGTCTACAGTCCATAACCAATATATTGTGGATAGAGTCCATATCTGCCCCTGGAAATGTCTTACAATTTAAAACCTGATTCCTAAGTCTCAGTCTTACCATTATATAATCTGTCTGAAACCTTCGAGTATCTCCAGGCCTCTTCCACGTATACAACCTTCTTTTATGATTCTTGAACCAAGTGTCAGCTATGATTAAGTTATGCTCTGTGCAAAATTCTACCACGCGGCTTCCTCTTTCATTTCTTACCCCCATTCCATATTCACCTACTACGTTTCCTTCTCTTCCTTTCCCTACTATCGAATTCCAGTCAGCCAAGACTATTAACTTTTCGTCTCCCTTCACTATCTGAATAATTTCTTTTATCTCATACATTTCATCAGTCTCTTCATCATCTGCGGAGCTAGTTGGCATATAAACTTGTATTAGTGTGGTAGGCGTGGGCTTCGTGTCTATCTTGGCGACAATAACGCGTTGACTATGCTCTTTGTAGTAGCTTACCCGCACTCCTATTTTTATTCATTATTATACCTACTCCTGCATTACCCCTATTTGATTTTGTGTTTATAACAGTGTATTCACCTGACCAGAAGTCTTGTTCCTTCTGCCACCGAACTTCACTAATTCCCACTATATCTAACTTTAACCTATCCATTTCCCTTTTTAAATTTTCTAACCTACCTGCTCGATTAAGGGATCTGACATTCCACGCTCCGATCCGTAGAACGTCAGTTTTCTTCCTCCTGATAACGATGTCCTCCTGAGTAGTCTCCGCACGGAGATCCGAATGGGGGACTATTTTACCTCCGGAATATTTTACCCAAGAGGACGCCGTCATCATTTAACCATACACTACGGCTGCGTGCCCGCGGGAAAAATTACAGCTGTAGTTTCCCGTTGCTTTCAGCCGTTCGCAGTACCAGCACAGCAAGCCCGTTTTGATTAGTGTTACAGGACCACATCAGTCAATCATCCAGACTGTTGCCCCTGCAACAACCGAAAAGGCTGCTGCCCCTCTTCAGGAACCACACGTTTGTCTAGCCTCTCAACAGATACCCCCCTGTTGTGGTTGCACCTACGGTACGGCTATCTGCATCGCTGAGGCACGTAAGCCTGCTCACCAACGGTAAGGTCCGTGGTTCATGGGGGGGGGGGGGATACACATCCATAGTGAAACCAATAACAAGTTATGGGAATGAGTATTGGGGACTCTTAGAAAGAAGTAACAAGAGACTTAGAACTATAGAAACAGATCACTTGAAAAGAGCATACAGTGTTTCAAGACTTGACCATGAAAGAAATTAAGAAATAAGAGAAAGGACGCTGACCCGGTACAGTATTACGGATAGAACAGGAGAAAGACAGCTAGAATGGCTAAGCCATGGCAAAAGAATGGAAGAAAACAGATAATCAAAGAGAGCACTTTTATGGCAACCTCCTGGGTGGAGGAGAAGACGAAGATGAGGGAAACGGTACCTGATGTGTACTAAAGAAGTGCTGGAGAGAAGAGGAATAAAAGAGGACGAGGAAGAATGGCGAGACCAGGCGTTTGGCGACAGAGATGCGGTATGCGGTGACAGCTACAGGACCTCTCGCAGTCTTAAGAAGAAAAATTATCTAATTAAAGAAGTAAGAACATCCTCCAAAAGCTTTAACACACTGTACAGCACTTAAACACGAAGAACTCGTTGTATTTACAAACACTGCAACCTCATGTCTCACGACAACAAAAGCATTGCCAACATGTCAGTGCTTGTGTACCCGCATCGCAGTCACGCTACGTTGCATATACGCAGCAGCAACGCTCCCAGACGGAAGCTTTTTGATGACGTCTTGTAAAGGAAGAGAATGACAAGGCTGCAACAGTGTATTCGAAATACTGGTCACAGTCAAAACGGCGATATTCGGTTATACTTCAACTTGATCCAGGAATATATTGCTGTGAGCGTCGCCGGGAAGACCAATGATGACACCTCTAAATTGTTGATAATGTACACTTCTCTCGCCCTGTTGCCCTGTACGGAACTTAAAGGTTAATTCTCAGCGTGAAGTTACTGCTTCCATGTCTTTGTAATGTATCTGAAACCCTCGATAGGAAAATTCACCAGTGCGCTCCCGAATCATGGCACATCAAACGGCTACTGTACACATAGAACTTCCCATTATGGAATGACGAGGGATGCTCCTCGACCAGTCATTACCGAGAACATTTTGTTTCGCAGTGGTTGCTTAATAATTTTGTCAGTGCTCAAGTTCACTAATTTGTTTTCTTGGCTTTTCTTTAAGAAGGTCAGCTACAATTAAGTGCTTCATCGGCATAGAGACCACTAGGGAGAAAATTTCTGTATTATCTTTCTGTCGGCGACAAGTGAATACAACTTTTTCTAGGATACCGACTGCGGATGACGAACTACGACTGTGCTTCAAATAGGCTATTTATCTGGTAATAAATATGCCACCAGTCGCATATCAAGGAAATTAATTCCTTCAGTGGTCTGGCGTTCAGCTGTGAATTTGATATTTGTGTGTATTTTATTCATTTTATCTACCAGTGTATTTAGTTCTTCTTTTGGACCTTTGAAAAGTATTACTGTGCCATCCACATATATTTTGAAATACATATTTTTAGCAGTAAATTGTGGGTGTGTTAATAAGAATTCTTGTTCCAGGTGATATATAAATGCGACTCTGTCAATGGAGGCAAATGTTGCTTGTCTGATACTATCAGATTTTTAATGTCGTTGACTAACTCAGAGCTGTTGTTAACTGAAAAGCTGTTTCCTAATGTGTAATTTTTCTTCAGTATATCATAAAGTTTTCTGGTAATTTTGTATCCTGGGTTGTTTATTGCATTTACAATCGGACAATGGGACTAGTTTTATGAATCTTAGGCTAGGTCCTTAACCTAGGGGTCTGTGAATTCATTACAACATAGTACTGAGTTTCACTATTTGTCAGTAAAAACGGCAACTTTTGAGTAGTCTTTTCAGCTTCTCATGGTACTTTTGGGTGTGGTCTGTTATACTTCAACTTGATACTGTTAGATTTTAAAAAAATCCAGTGTTTTGTTATCTTAGTCTCTTTGATAGATGCTAACTGCTGTGTTGCTTTTATCTGCTTTTATTACTAGGATTTCATGACTAGTAGGGTTCTTGTTGATGTTTCTAAGTATTATTGGTTCACTGTGGGCTGATGATGAAATTTTATTTTCATTAAGATTTTTCTTTATAAATCGATTTGCTTTATGTGCTATTGCATTCTGTGTGCTGTAGTCTAGTTTAGTTGTTGTATAGGCTATTTTGAGGCTAATGATTAAAATTTTGATATTTCTCTTATTTAGTCTGTGAGCAATGTTGTGTTTGAGACTTCATGTAGTAAGCTCAGCTCATTACCATTGAAGGTTATATCAGTCTTGTTAACAACTCTGTGATGAAATTTGTGTCATATACATGCAACGTCTACAGAATTGTCTTTTGTTTTGTTTGAAATTGTATCTGAAACGTTTTTCTTTTGCTTAGATTCTATTTCTAGTTTTAATTTAACAACCTATGCATCAACATTGTCAAGAAATTGTTTAAGGCGACTTGGATCAGTGACATTACATAGTTTAAAATGCAAATCAACAAGCAGTTTAGACAGCAGGTCTGACTGTTTCTAGTGCTTTTGAATTCCGATTTTAGCCAGAAAATTTCGCCTGTTTGTTTTGGCTTTCTGTGGTGACTTTCTGTTGTAATTGATCTACACATAATGTTCTTTGGAACGACATTTTCAGTGAGACGCTTCTTATTAAACTTGATGGCTCCGATGTATTTCATCAGTTTAAATTTTTTGTTGTAGTTGATCGTTGTTCGTTTTACGTGGCGAGATAGTGGTAATTTCAGTGCATCCCTTATAGATGACGAAGTACGTTTGGGATTTAAATTGGCGACTTATCTGTTAATAAATACGTAACCTTTATTCAACCATAAATATGTTTTCGAGACACTACTGGGTCATTATCAGACGGAGGTGCTACACGACCTTTACTCTGTGGACAAAGTGTAGCTGGATCCAGTGCTGATGCTGCTGGTGGAAATGACGGAAATTTAGTAATCGGTGACTGAAAGTTTCTTATGTTTTAGTTACTTACAGTGCACTGCATTGTGGTATTCATATCAATGCTCCCCTATAATGTACATTATTAAGCTCTGTACATACACAGTATTTAGCTGCACTAGGTCTTACACTGATTTACAGAAAGTAAACATTGGATGCTTTTACAAAGAATATGGACATGATAGATATTACTATTTATTACATCATGGTCTTTGGCATGAGATACATTGTACTACAGTACAATATTACAGGTACGGATATTATATTTCAATAAATTTTGCTAGCTGCAGGAGCGTTTTTGTATTGGCATCGTAACGTTAATATGGGTTAACAGTTACACAAAAGGCAACCAAAGTGGAATATTTGTTACGTAATTAAATGCAGAATGCCATAGATGACAGCCAGCCGTTGTGGTCTGGAACCGCGCGACCGCTACGGTCGCAGGTTTTAATCCTGCCTCGGGCATGGATATGTGTGATGTCCTTAGGTTAGTTAAGTTTAAGCAGTTCTAAGTTCTAGGGGACTGATGACCTCAGATGTTAAGTCCCATAGTGCTCAGAGCCATTTGAACCATTTTGTTAGATTTCAAGGAGAACAAAATTGATATGTATTATTATTGTCGTTTTTGTTGTTTTGGTGCCAGTGTGTCCTGGAAATTCTGGAAGGAAAAGTTTTGTGTTGAATCAGTTTGTTCATTTAGGTTTTTATGAGGTGATTTTAGCTTATGTACGTAAATCTCTAATTGTTCAATGAGGTCCATCTGTACTCCTGTCTGAACATTGTGCAACACAGAAAGATTGTCATTGGTATGACCAACAGAGCGTTCATAATGAGCAATATGTTATGCAAAACTTGACGTATTTATGTTTTCTCATCTCCCTGTTTGAAATATGTGGAAGCAGGAAAAGGAACATGTGAGGTTTTATATGCCAGAATTTTTATGCCAATCCGTGAACTATTTAATTTTGCAGTTCATTGTCAGTGTGGTAGGATATTTTTATGTTGTATGCTGCGAAAAGGATTGCCTCCTTTGACATAGTAAACCTCTACACCAATATCCTCTGGAACGTCACTCTCGCTATAATACAAAATAATCTACTCAAATACAAAAAACTAAGGAATGCAGAAATTTGTGAACTCATGATGTTGCTTGATTTAGTCCTCTCCGTCATTGTTTTTCGTTCAGTGGCACATTTTACATGCAAAACAGTGGTCTGGCAATGGGTAGGAGCCCTGAAGTTCCGAAGGAATTAGTTTACTTGACATGATTATCTCCACTCACAAGCCTACGCTCCAAATATACAGAAAACCCTCTACCTCTGATGTTGCCAGCAAAATGTCTTATAAATTTGCAAGTCTTTTCAGAATAAACACCATAAAAATATCCTTCTACCCTGACAATAAACTACAAAATAACATTATTCACAATAATTGATAGACTGGAGATTAGCATAAAATTTCTGGCGTATTCACATTCTCATGCTACTGTTCTTGCTTCTACATCGATCAAACAGAGAAATATTTTGCAATTCCCTACAAACAGCATACTGACGCCATTCGACTCAAAAACTTGAATAAATCCAGTTTTGCGTCACATATTGCTCATCATTAACTCACTATTGGAGATATAAATGACAATCCTTCTGTGCTACACATTGTCGGAAAAGGAATACAGATAGACCTCCTCGAACAATTAGAGATTTACATCCACAAACTAAAATCACCTCAGAAAATCCTATGTGAACAAACTGAATGAATACAAAACTTTTTCTTCCAGAATTTCCAGGACTCCTGGCACCAAAGCAACAAAAATGCTAATAATAAAACATTTCAGTTTTATTCTCCTTCTCATCTTAAAACCATGGCGTTCTGTAACTTATAAAAAATTTAAATTACGTAGTAAATATTCCACTCTGTTTGTTTATCTTTAGAATAACTGTAAGCCCATATTAAAATTATGTTGCGAATATAAAAACGCTCCTTCAGCTAGCAAATTTTATTGAAATATAGCATCTGTACTACAATACAATGTATCTCATGCCAAAGACCATGATATAATAAAGTGTAATATCTACCATATCCATATTCTTCATAAAAACTTGCAGTTTTTACTTTCTGTGAATCATTGTACAAAGCCAAGTGCGGCTAAATACTACGTATATTTGTGTGCATAGCTTATTAATGTACATTATAGGAAGAGATTTGGTATGTATACCACAAGGCAGTGCACTGTAAGTAGCTAAAACAACAGAAACTTTCAGTTTCGTAAATGTTTCGTTACTGATTACTAAATTTCCGTCATTTCCACTAGCAGCATCAGCATTGCATTCAGGTACACTCTGCCCACAGAATAAAGTTCTTGTAACACCTCCATCCGATGATGACCCTGCAATGGGCCGAAAACATTTTCATAGTTTAATAAATATTATCAAAACTAAAAAATGCGACTGGTCCCGTATTTATTAACAGATAAATCGCCAAGTCAATAGAGAAAGAGTACTAAATTAGCTGGCCATGAATTAACAGGTAAATGACCCGCACTCGTTATATGTACGTAATTTTTCCAAGGCAGTGTAGGATACCTTCGGAAAGAAGGTAAACTGGCAAGAGAGATGAATAAAATGTGAAAAATGTGTCACCTTAGTCAAAGATGAAATACGAATAGGCAGTGACACCAGTGCGGTATAGTACACCCACCAAACAACCAGTAGGACAATAGGTGGCTGTACCGGCATCTAGCGGAGCCAGACGAAAAGGTGGTCGCGACTTGCTTGCGACTGATTCCTGCAATGGCTGCGCAGTATGCCTTCTTCCTGCTTCTTTATATCCTCTCTCCAGATCCCTCCTCTACCGTTATCTACCCCAACGCCACTCACTCGCTGACTCACATGCTGCGATAAATACACTGTAGCTGCTGCTGGTACAGGTATAGTGTCTCCTCGTTCCAGAACTCATTGTACGAGTCGCAGTCGGGGAAATTCACCTGGTGTAGCAACATCGAGGTGTATTTATGGTGATTCGTACAGTTGAGTCAAACATCCAACTGCCATTTTCTCCTATTTTGACTGTGGACAGCTGAATTGTTCCCGAAAATAAGTGACTTATTGCGAAAGAAGTGCTTCAGGTTCCCTGGAAGTGAATTTTCACTGTAATGTAGTGTCTGACAGGGACACTTTTCTTGTCACCCATTATTGTATAACTGTAAATACATGTGTGTGTGTGTGTGTGTGTGTGTGTGTGTGTGTGTGGCAGCGCCAGCTGTCTGATACAAATGTCTTAGTAAAAGGACTGATAAAATGTTACAGATTTTTTATGTAAAGTGTATTTTACATGATTAATTCATATTCATTTTTTTCATGATAGCAGTATTGTAAAGATAATTTGCCTCAAACTATGAATGTTGGTAAAATTTCGAAGTCATCTTCATACTATAAAGGAAAGAAAATCCCAATTTCCTGATGGATCAATGTAAGTAATAAATAATCTATATTTTTCAGACTCGTATCAGTATCTTTTAGTTTAATGTTTTTGCTGAGTTTTCTGAAACTGTCTGAGATGAGTTTACTACAGATTACTTTCTTTTTTACTGGAGCATTAAACATTTATCATCATGGTTCTGTGTCCACCTCATTGTTGTAGATGGAATACTTTTACGAGTGAAACTTTACTGTGGCAGTCTGGAAGTAAATTAGTAATTAAAAATGAATATTCACTTGTAGTATTCATATAAAGTTACAAACATCTAAGAACCATATGTGGTTGTAATATCGTTGCAAGATCCGATACGTTTGGGATTATATTAATCGTTAACATTTCTACACAATTCTCTTAGTAAGATGTCTTCATCTGTAATGAAAAAATCTTCCAGTACTCGTTGTACCAAATATCCAAGCCCACATTTGGAATTTGGTCATATGTAAATACGAATAAAAGATAGTGGCATTAAAGGCCATCTTTTGTTCGAAAAAAAACAAGAACAATTTAAAAATTAAAAAAAAAAAGTTGCTAGCATAGCTGGCTTTCACCCAGCAGGCCCGGGTTCGATTCCTGACATGGGATTAATTTATTACAGTGGAAGGCGACACACAATACAGAGAAAACGTGTTACTTACAGTGCAGCCTCAGCACACCAGTTTAGTGTCAAAAAAATTCACGAACAATAGTCATTATTTTCAGCGTCGACCAAGTATGACTGCAGTACGACTGTGCTGTAGATGTTAACACAACACAAACTGTGATGACACTAACTTTATGTTTTGCTGTTGCCGTTAACATACATCTCATCTACATCTACATACATACTTCACAAGCCTCTGCACGGTCTGTGGCGGAGGGTACCAAATACCTTTACACGTCATTTCCTTCCTGTTATACTCTCAAACAGAGCGAGGACTGCCAATGTGCCTCCACATTAGCCCTAATTTGTTTTACCTTGTCTTCGCGGTCTTTGTGCCTAATATAAGTTGGTAGCAGTATAATCATTGTGCAGTCAGTCGTAAATGTCTATTTTCTAAATTTGTCAACATTGGTTCGCGAAAACAACGTCGCCTTTCCTCTGGAAACGTCGCCTTTCCCATCTGTGTTCAGGAAGAGTCTTTGTAACACTCGCTTGTTGATAATCTACCGGTAACTAATCTAACAGCATGCTTTTGAATGGTTTCGATGTCTTCCTTTAATCCGAACTGGTACTGATCCAAAATACTCGTACAGTAGTCAAGAATGGGTCACACAAGTGTACTATACACGGTTTCCTTTGTAAATGAGCTACGCGGTCCAAAGATCCTCCATCGACCATTTGCTATTCCCACTACCGGCCATGCATGCTTGTTCCATTCCACATCGCTTTGCAATGTAACGCCTAGATATATAAACGACGCGACTTTGACAGGCACAGCACCGCTAACACTGTATTCGAACATTACAGGGTTGCAACTTGCATCAGCGAAGCGAGAAACGGTTCTAGGCGCTACAGTCCGGAACCGCGCGACCGCTACGGTCGCAGGTTCGAATCCTGCCTCGGGCATGGATGTGTATGATGTCCTTAGGTTAGTTAGGTTTAAGTAGTTCTAAGCTCTAGGGGACTGATGACCTTAGAAGTTAAGTCCCATAGTGCTCAGAGCCATTTGAACCAGTTTGAAGCGAGAAAGTTGATCGAATAATGTACGTGACATGAGATATTTCTCCCGCTATTGAGAACAGAATAAAAAAGCAGAGGCTTTACATTTCAGGACACCATTGTAATTGTAATGAATATTTCAAGTAAGTTGAATATAATAATATAAAATTTCAGAAAAGCTTTCATTTTTTTGGATCATCCTGTTTATAATTCACATCTCATTCAAAACGAAAACTATCATTTACGTGATAATGACAATTGCGATACTTAAACTACACTTTTTTTTAACACACAGGACGTGAGAATCATTTATTAATACGAGGGCTTTACGTACAGTCTGTGATATCGAAAAAGTATTATTACACTTGCCTTTACGGGAGACCAATTTTCCCAATGGCTTAAATGTAATTCCTTGATTGTAATTATTTATTATCCTAAGTATGAATGGTGAATCATGACGCTGATGTATTATATTTCCCCCCAGTGCTTAACTCACATTCGTATAAAATATTTCTATCTAGAAACGCCACCTGAAGAATTTACAGCTCCCTTTTATCTCCGTGATACTTTCTAGCGATGAAAGGTGTAAAAGATCTAAATGTAGTCCTCAGTGTACCAACACAACAGAAGATGTGTACGGTATACAGAAAATGGTTAAACCTGCATTGAAATTTGTGTGCCGGCCGAAGTGGCCGTGCGGTTAAAGGCGCTGCAGTCTGGAGCCGCAAGACCGCTACGGTCGCAGGTTCGAATCCTGCCTCGGGCATGGATGTTTGTGATGTCCTTAGGTTAGTTAGGTTTAACTAGTTCTAAGTTCTAGGGGAATAATGACGTCAGCAGTTGAGTCCCATAGTGCTCAGAGCCATTTGAACCATTTTTGAAATTTGTGTCAAAATCTTGCGGTTTAATTGGCAGAGGAGAATTAGCGTACTATTACAATCATGAAGTGATTCACATGTTGTGAATTCATACTGTGGTCAGTTACTGATGAAAAACGAAAATCTGTGACAGGACTCACACCCGTAAAAATTTTTTTCTTTCTTATTCGAACCCCGATTTCTCACTTTACGTGAGTGATCGTTGGCTCGAGGAAGTAAAGCAATCAGCTTCAGGCTGGTGGAGACAGTATGGGCAGGGGTCGGAATCCGAGGCCTGATCACGATGCCTCCGCATTCCCGTCCCTGAACCGTTCCCTCCGGAAGACTTTGATAACTTAGCTCGCATAACAGGAAATGCCATTGTTCATCAAACCACTAAGAAAATATGTGTATTTAATCAAGAAGTTAAATAATCTAGTCACTGAGATGCTGTACCAAAATACTTTTTTTAGATGTGTACAGACAGAAACAACGGAAAAGCCTCCCAAGTAAAAGCAAACGTTTTCGGCAACCACAGAATAACGCAAAGAATAAACGAATAGTAGATCCCCGGTGCACGGCTGGCGATTGGACTTCTGTAGTTCCATGTTCCATGTCAGGACCCGTAACAAGAGCAACAACATGTCACCGTCTCCTGCCAGGTACGCCTGAACTGCGTGGGGGGTCGGTGAAAAGACTACCCAAATAATTGGCAATAAGCTGACAGTTTCGTCAAAGAGTCATGTCGTTGCTGTAAGAATACCCAATAGCCGAGCACACCCTCTTTAGCTACCGTTTCGGAAAAAAATTTAAACTTACAGTCTTTGATCCACGTCAGTGTGTGGGCCTTCACAGATGGAAAATACGAGTCTTCCGGGCAGAGTAACGTCCGTGCCTATATAACGTGTGATGCAGTTCGACGATGAAAGGCGAGGATCCTCCGTACCAGTAGACACGCGTCTGCTGATGGCCCACAAACTAGGCGATGTTCGTCCGCATACATCAGGCGACTCGATACATGTATGTCTTCATCAAGATGCTTCAATAGCAGACTTGACAGCCACTGCTCGATTGTGATAGTGCTGCGTCACATTTTCTTGTCAAGTGTTTACATTGAGCAGGTACGAACATTTCTGAAGGCGTACCGTTTTACTCACACTAAAAGGGCTATATCGGTCTAACACTTAATCGACATTTTATTTTTAAACTTTAAAAGATAATTTCCTGCTCAAAGGGTACGCAAACTAGCTTCAGAACGATAATAATTTCCGAAAGCAGCTGCTGCCTTCGTTAGCGACATAATACTGTGTCGTCTGCTCCAGCCCCAATAGGGCGGCTCCATAGGGAACATTAATGACCAAACCTCTCCGTATAGACCTTTGTTATACATTGCCACAGCATCATACCAAGCGGACAGAAACCTACGTTCCTGAATGCGATATCGGATGAGTGAGAATAGTGTTGTTTATAGTAATCTTTAACGTAGTTACTATAGGGAGCGTATATAGTGGCATAAAAATCGATATCAACTAAAAAGTGAAACTATATTTGTCTTTCTTTACTTTCCTAAGGGCCCTGGGAGGTATGAAACAGAACAGCATATTTACGCACTCACTCCGTCTTCAGGCCACATGTGGCCTACCGGGACCATCCGACCGCCCTGTCATCCTCGGAGGATGCGGATGGTAGGGGCGTGGGGCCAGCACACCGCTCTCCCGGTCGTAAGATGGTATTCTTGATCGAAGCCGCTACTATTCGGTCGAGTAGCTTATCAATTGCCATCATGAGGCTGAGCGCACCCCGAAAAATGGCAACAGCGCATGGCGGCCTGGATAGTCACCCATCCAAGTGCCGACCACGCCCGACAGCGCTTAACTTCGGTGATCTCACGGGAACCGGTGTATCCATTGCGGAAAGGCCGTTGCCGAACAGCATACTTACGCATTACCAAATCAGAGATATAAATGTATTTCATTATATATTCGCAACAGCTTCTGCATATAGTCCTGAAGAGTGTCTGCCGCTCTTACAGCGTACGACCAGCCCAAATAACAGACTGCATGCAGTCTCCACCCATCTTGCACCTCTGGAAAACGGTCACAATATCGCTGTCCAACAATAGGATCGAACCAAAGGCGTTTGATCTAGAAAATTTGTGTTTCGATTAATGTGCGCAGTTACTCTTTCAGAAGCATCGTTGAGTAAAATTTATCTTGCGATCGTAATGTATTCGGTTATTTCATCTAGGCACAATGGCAGAGGTTCTCGGAGTGCTCAATGAGCTACGGGAATTAATCTTAGGCGGAGACCTATGAAGGTGTACGGCCACAACACTGTTGCAAGGAACATTATTCTCGCCAGTTGGGTTGCCAGTACGGTCGTTTTCCGAAATATTGTGATCCCCCGTCTAGAAATGTTAAGCTCTTGTGTGGCTTTCATTGCGCTATATTGTTTCTCTTGAGGCTTCGTGTTCTTCGGTTATCTCTCGCCTCCCTTCGGCAGTCTCCCCCTTCGAACTTGAAATGTAAGTCACTGCAGGCAGCTGCGCTATCAACTGTCAACGGCGTTCAGAAAGCGGTGGACTAGTTATAACAATAGCGATAACATCAAGTTTATGCCAGTACGTGGTTAAAGGATTTAGCGACAAGTGTCTCCCCATGTCGGACTAAGTCTCCTGTAATCCACTGCGCGGAGTTGCCTTACCAAACTACTGATGCATGCATTATACAAATTGTTTCGCACTTAGTTGATAAGTGGGTGACCAATGTGTTGAAAAGATGCTGGTGAGATGCTTATGTCTTCAAAGGATATGTTTATGTTTCACGAAGTGCAACAAGTCTGCATGACATACAATAAGTCTGCTTGATGCTATAGATTTACAAACTTTAGGAACAGACTTTTCATGGTAAAAGATAATATATTACTGGCATGGTATGTTGGACGGAAAATCATGTACAGGTGTTGAGACAGCTTCTGGTGTGTTGCAGAGCAGTTCTTGGGACCTGTGCTGTTCATACTGTATATCAATGATCTTTCAGACAATAATAATAATCTTAAACATTTCGTAGATGATGCAGTTATCCATAACGAACTACTGTCTGAAAAAAGCTGCGCACATATTCTGTTGAATTCAAAGTGGTGCAAAGATTAGCAACTTGCTGTAAGTAATCAGAAACGAAAAACTGTACATTTCAGAAAACGAAGAAATAAACTATACTATTAGCGAGTCGCAGTTGGAATCGGTCAACCCATACGAATATGTGGGTGTAGCAATTTGAAGGTTTGTAAAATGGAACGATCATATACAATCAGTCACAGATACAGTAGGTAGGTTTGTAGGATGAGTACTCAGGAAATGCAGTCAGTCTATAAAGGTGATTCATTACAGATGACTCTTGCGACTCATCCTAGACTACTGCTCAAGTGTATGGGACCCTCGCCAAACAGGTCTAACTGGGGATATTGAACATATACGGAGAAGGGTAGCAGGAATAGTCACAGGTTTATTTGGTCCGTGGAAGAGAGACATAGAAATAATGGAAAAAGCGAACTAGCCGACAGCTAAAGATAAACGCAATCTGTCTTGAGAAAACCTACTAGGCCGGCCGGAGTGGCCGTGCGGTTATAGGCGCTACAGCCTGGAACCGCGTGACCGCTACGGTCGCAGGTTCGAATCCTACCTCGGGCATGGATGTGTGTCATGTCCTTAGGTTAGTTAGGTTTAAGTAGTTCTAAGTTCTAGGGGACTGATGACCACAGTAGTTAAGTCCCATAGTGCTCAGAGCCATTTGAACCATTTTGAAAACCTACTAGCAAAGCCTCAAGAAACAGCTTGAAATGTTGTAGCTAGGAACTCAGGACTACTAAAACTGTGTATCGCTTTCATTGGGTATCACGAAGCAATATTAGATTGATTACAACGGAATTTAGACGGTGTGTCTTCCAGCGATTCATACGTGAATGGAATGGGCGGAAACGCTAATAACTGGTAAGTATCCTCTACATGCACTTCACAGTTGTTTGCAGTGTCTGGATGTATGTGTACATTTGTCTGCACAATAATTACTGAAAATCTAAAAAAATGGTTCAAATGGCTCTGAGTACTATGGGACTTAACATCTGAGGTCATCAGTCCCCTAGGACTTAGAACTACTTGAACCTAACCAACCTAAGGACATCATGCACATCCATGCCCGAGGCAGGATTCGAACCTGCGACTGTAGCGGTCTCGCGGTTCCAGACTGTAGCGCCTAGAACCGCTCGGCCACTGAAAATCTGATATGTGGTTAACGCACTACTTGCTTTCATCTATTTCGTATGGATCGTATACAGCTCTGTAATTCTATCGACATTATGTGTAAGAAGTTGGAATTTAACAGTTTTTGCTACGAAATTAGAGTACAGTCTGAAGATAAGATTTTTTCCCAACTTTCAATTAGTTGCAATGTTACGGCTAGTGAAGGCCTTCAAATTACGGACATGGACGAGTGCTATCTGCACTTGCAGGAGTGCGGTTAATAAAGGAGGACAATTTGGAAAAACATGATGGGGGTAAAAAGCTCTATGGCATTAATAAATGCCGAGAGTAATTAAAAGACTTCTCAGTGTTTGTAACAACCCCTCTGCTTTTCCAATTTAGAGAATACAGCCTGAGACGGCGCATCATCTGATTTATTTGACCGGTCGCACTCATCACAGCCGATTATCGTCAGATATTCATTGCCCTGGTGGCAACAAGTTACGAGTGACGAGCACAGTATGGCATCATCTTCCACAAACACTTCAATTGTCGTTTATCAAATATTATCTTGTTCCCAATGTTCACTAATGTAGCTGCGACTTACTATTTCCACTTCCAACCACCTCGTGTTCTTATAATGATGAAGTATATCCTATGAAGCTGAAGGCCTGTGTTTTTGCAGAAACTTGTTAACTAAAATAAAAAGAGAGGCTACAGTAAAATTTTAAAATGTCATTGTTTTTGCTACTCTACAATACGGAAACGTACTTTTGATGAAGGAAAATGCATATGATAACACAAATGATAATTTTGAGAAAACTAGGTGAGGGAGGGGTAAAAGTGTGGCTACACACGAAGATGCAGGGAAGAAAATAAACGCTAAAATGATGACAGAATTCGGAATATGTGGTATAAAAGAGAGTATGTCAGACTACATAACAAACCTTGTAAACCCGATAATAATTTACTGTAGGGGTGCTAAAAAAAAATAGAACACTGGGGCGGTGCAGGAGAAATGGAAGGACTGACACGGTCAATAAGAAGTAGAAATCCTAACCAGCTACACGCCTAATGTATGGGAGAAGAAGAAAAAGCAGACGAAAGGAAAATACGAAGAACAAGAACAAGAAAAAAATGAAGCTATAGTCTTGTTACTTCTTGTGTTATTGTGATAGCACAGACTAACATAAGTATTTTAATGATTCGTAAGTGACTAAGATAGTAAAGTGTGCGAGGTACCAGGGCTAGCAGCGTGTTTAGCACTAAATTCAGCGAGAACTTGCACATGGAAATGATGCTCGAAGCGCCCCCCCCCCCCGTCCCCCCCGTTTTCCTAACTCCGAGTTTTGTTGTTGTACATGGATTAAAAAAGAAACACGAATTCGACGCTGCAAGTGGAGTAGAAAAAAGTTTGGCACCTGCCATAATTTAATTTGATAAAAATTAATTTGACAGTGGAAAGTTTAATTAATTGATTTTAACAAGCGCAGTCACACATTAACTCCGATATAGTCAACTTTAGTGAAAACTGCTCAACACGGACAACATAGGCCATTTGTACACAGAGCGCTCAATTGCCAACTGTACTCAGAAAGTTAAGTTAAAGCCGAAATTTCAGTAGCTTCGTCAAACAGGTACTATTAAACGAAAGTACATTAGGCAGCCAACGGAAGGCAGACTGTCAAGAGCAGCAAGTGCTCAGTCTTGTAACCTACTCAGACCAAAAGGCGAGACGAGACTGCCTCACAGAGCACCCGTACAAGCTGATCCCAGTACATTACCACCCCCACCACAGTGGCCGCGGTTAAACGTGCCAATTAGCAACTTGATAAGCGTTGGAAAATTTCACTCTATTGCCGAAGCACTACACCAATGGAGATACTTGGCGCCAATTTCTGCATCGATTTTGCTACGTCATGGAGCTTTTCCCTGAGCAAACCAATCATAGGTAATCTTTTACAGAAAACGCGGGAATTTTCCCGTGAAAATTGCCTGAGAACTCATGTCGTTCCCACGCTTCGCTCGTAGCCAGAAGGTGTGTTTACCGAATTTCCGCGAAGAAACGGAATATCTCACCCCAGGCGCTACCTCAGAACCCACTGTGTGCGTGTCGTCCCCCTCTTTTGACAATGTCGGCGTCAGGGCAGCATCCACCCCATTCAGCTAGCCCCTCACACCAACCAGTATAACCCTTTCTTGACCAGCAGAACCCTCCGGCCTTTCTGGACCACCCAGGTGACGACAGTCAGAAGGAATAGCAACTCTTCACAGCATACAATTAGAGAGGAAAACATTCATATCTTCCGAGTTCTCAATGCTAGCATTGTAATGACCATTCTCGGCTATACCTATCCAAATCGAATTACTAAGAGTAACATGATTGCTGTAAGCAGGAGAGGGGGCAGGCCACTGTGTGCATCGGAAAGGCGTGCCACCCTCATAGCCCCTATGCTATTTCAGATTGTAATTGGTAATGGTTGGCTCACTTAGGAACACGGTAGTGAGTCAATCGCCCAAGAACAATCTTGAAAACTGACCCCACCTGCTGCATACTATAAAAATTATTGTAACAGATGATGCAGCTCATAGAGGGAGGACTGATTATGATGTAGCAACTTCATCTTCTTATTTTGGAAATCAAACACTCACATCACATATCTATACCCAGAGGGAGCCCCTTTCAAACACCGATTCTCACAGACATCCACACTCTAAATATGACCTGGGCATGTGAGCCAAATATGGAGCAGTTATTTTTTTATTTTTTTTCCTTTTACAATCAGTGTTGGAATTCGCCACGATTAAATGTCCTAGATGTTACAACAATTTCAATGATCAAACTAACCTGAACTCAATCACACATCATACTATTCTAATTAACAATCTCTTTGTAATCTTTGAGAATTTAATTACGACCCCCGATCCATTCTGTTTCCCTGCAGCAAGAATAAACCTTTTCAAAATGTTCCCTAAACTGATAGTCCATTCACAATGAAAGTGGTGATATCTGCTTCAGTTTATGGGGACTTTAGGCACACTGTTTGCATACACACAGAGAATGGTAGTGTCGCTATACATCGATATTAGTGTCACACATGTGTAAACAATAAATACAGAATACAAAAACAAGGTGTAGAGAACAGTGTCATAGAAGAGTCATATTTAACAAAGTTATCCCAAGTACACTGTTTATGTTCATGTGTAACATACTGTCGTGTATCATAAATGTTCATAGATGCAAGAAATATTTATTTATCTGATGTCAACACATAGTTGACCTCGGTGTAACACAATTGCACGTTAATATTCCATGGGTGATCTTAGTATTTTGTGTGCCCTACTCTAACAATTATGTAAGAATTACAATGAAAAACGCAAACACATACAAGGTATAACATACATTACAAAAACAACACTAGAGAAAGAAATTTAGGAAAAAGGTTAATGGGGTGTGCTTGCACATTGCACATTGTTCACGACTGTGGTGAGAATGAGACACTTAATCACATTGTTAGAAATAGACAAAGCACGTTTCACTTCACAATTTCATTGGTTTCTCTGAGGGGGTTGGTCTATTGGGTCATATGAATTGCACCTGGTTCCATGTCTTAAGCATCGGAGGGAGGCTTTTGGGATGGGGTCACTGTACTGACGTCACACAGTGTTAAACGCCTTGTGTTGTTGCTATGTTGTTGCCACAGCTGGAGCATCTGCAGTATACTGTTGAGATTGCAGCGAGACCTACACATATGATCATGGCACTGCAGTAGAAAGGCATAGTGACAGTCTCTCCCCACGCCGATTAATTGTCTCTGAAGTCTATCAGTTGGGATGCATCACTAGACAGGATCTCAGCTGTCCATGGACAGTACTTTACGTTTCCCAATATTGAAGTTCGACAAAGGATGATGGTGATGGCACGTGGAGTGACTCCACAAGTGTGTGACGTCATCCATACATGACAAAACTAGGAACAATAGATCGGTCCATTTGTGGACGACTGCTACATCTGCTCTCTTAGTGAGAGGAGAAGTTAGAAAGGTGACAAATCCTTTATTAGAGTTTGTGGCGCAATACTGCTCTGTGTATGCAGATCGGCCAAAGCTAGTGAGTTGTAAAAACTCAAACAGTTAAGGATATTGCGTCCCTTCCTGTCCTGAGGCACATGTGGAGCAGGTTCTGTCACTGTACGTGGTCTGCTGCAGGGATTCCCTTCAGACGGCTGCCGCGTTCAGAGAGCTCACTGGATGTCGCGTGCTGGTCACGTGTCAGTGTCAACGGCCAGCCTCAACTTCGCTTGTGGCCCGGCGAGTGTTGACCACCGCCTAATCCCTCAGGTATACGGCCCGGTGGCTGTCAGCTCGCAGCACTGGACGCTCCCTCGCCCACCTCGTCTGCAGGCAAGCTACCGGCTCTTACAGGCAGCTGACGAGCTTTTCTTCGTTTTTGCTCCCGTTGGCCTCTGAGTCCCCAAGACACCCGTCGTCTGCAGATTTCTAGCAAAAATCTTATGCCTAACTTTTTCCCACGACCTTCTATGTTACTATAAATTTACGTAACGAAACAATGACGGTCTGTTATTTCAGACACTCTTATTTCAATTTATAGTTATAAATCTATGGCTATTATTATAGCAAAAATCTTCGTTTATCTAATGTAGACATGGAAATAGTGTAACCATCCTGTTATTTGTGTAGAGATCGATCTCACTACTGTACATGGTGACAACTGATATTATGTATGGGATAAGCAACTAAATACGCGGGCCTGCATTAACATTAATATTACTTATATAGATCGACAGTAGACATGCTCAAGTATTAACTACCCTTTGCTAGCGATTTACAACCTACGTCTTTTAATACATTACGTAATTATGCAGGTTGAAGTTTACTGAGTTATACAGAACATGCAACCATTCTACCTTTGCTCCCCGTCGTCCCTCCATCTCGGGTCTGTGGTTTGGTGGCCTGAAAAATACAATTCCAACTGGCTTGCGCCATAGATTCGTACTTGTGGTAGTAAACCGACACATTGTTAAGTGTCTGGTTATTGCTTAATCCTAAAGTTTAACTTATCTTAGCATATGGTACATTTATTACCTAATACAGTACCCTTTACCTAATTCCAATTACACTGAGATGTCTCGCTGCTCGCCGCTATTGACGACGACAGTAATGTGCGCGTCGTACGACAGGGCCTCTGAGTTCTCACTACGACTCATTGAAACTCGAGAGACTGGGTTAGCCGTAGCTACACAAGACAATAAATTTATGGTTGCAGCTTCCTTCTCTCTTTTTATTATGTGATGCGGTTTTAGCGATCTAAGTGCACATTTCCAGAGGCAATGTAATATGACTAAGCCAGGGCTGGTGCCTGTTGAGGATTCAGTCGCCCACCACACGCCAGCTACACAGTATGTCACGAATCTCCAAGTATAATTCCTTGTTTATTCATCTGTGACAGCCACGAGCAACACGCTAAATCTCCAACCAGCACATTGGCATGGTAGGCTTCATGCCTGCATTTCTACCGTCTAGGGCACCATTGGAGTCAAACACTCACAGTTTCACCCCTACTTACAAGACAACGATGTTGGCGCACCACTCTCAAAAAATTCTGGCCATATCCATCCTCGAAATTACGCAATATACCTCAATCTTGCAATGCACTGACGCGTACCGGCAAGCATTGGTATGAACGTCTCAAGAACTGGTTGTGGCCGCTCTGAAGCGTACCACGACTTCCAAGAACGCTTCTATGAGCACGTTCTTGTTTGTGCGCGTTTGTGCGACATCTCCTCACTCATCATTATCCCTCAACACGGACACCAGACAGAACAGGACAAAAACACTGCTCATGTAACGGTAGTGCATCCTACTCTGTCGACATTGGAAGTCGCGAACATATACCAAAAAGGATAGGAGCAGTAAATTCTTTTGCAAGACAACGCACCTTGTTGATACTTTAGCAGTCTTAATCTTTTAATGCAATAATCATTGTTACACGAAGAAAGGTTCATATATTTCCCTATTGTACTATGTACACCACTTAAACTACTATTAATCCACGAACTCCTTCTTGTGGGAGATATGGTGGCGTCCTATGGACTTCTTTCCTTTCAGCGTCTCCAATTCATAAGCGTTGTGGTCAGCTGCTCTCCTTATACGGTACGGGCTGTTGTAAACAGAACAGAATTTTTGTCATTTCATTTTTTGTTTGTTTGAGAATCGGAAGGATTTCACGAGCACCATTTGTCCAATTCGGAAGTACCGTACACGAGCTCTCCTGTCAGCACATCTCTTCCTGACCTCTGCTACAGCCCGTATTCTCTTGAGAGCCAAATCCACTATGGCTCGGTGCTGCGTTCGCGCCCTTGGTGGGAAGTTTACGATCTCGGTTATCAAGTCCTTAGGAAACCGGTTTTTCAGTACTGTAATGGGTGCCAGTTTTGTTACCTCATGGGGTGCCTCATTGATCACCTCTTGGAAGTCTTTAAGGAAAACGTCCCATGTCTTGTGCTGTTTGTTACAGTACAACCGGCACAAGTTTCCGAGTTCCTTGATCACCTGTTCTACAGAATTCGAACTCTGATGGTGTGTCGCAACGTCTTCTTCTATGTTTTGGACGTAAACTGTGGCCCGTTATCAGAAGTTATTCTACTCACATGACCAACCTGTGAGGCTCGTGATGCAGTTCATCCCATCGCCCTCTTCACTGCCGCAAAGGGATCCGTTGCCGCTAATTGTCTTAATTTGGTCGGTACGACTGGATATAAGGGTGCCTGCATGCTCACAGTAGTGTGCTTAGCTTTTATCATAGTCTTTACACACCGATAGTACCCTCTGAATTCGACACTCCGTGTTTCGAAAGTAACACATGGTCCTTAGCTTGAGATAGCACTTGCGAGGTCCGAGGTGTCCCTAGCAGTGGTGAGTATGCCATATAACCTAGTTTATTAGATTTTCAGGGATGCATACCCCCATTCAGTGTCATTAACATTATTTCTGTGGCAGATTATGCCTTTCCGCAAGAGGCCTGAGGATGGCGTTTCTTCTGTCTTTCCATTTCTGTTTCAAGAAAACTAGGGCAGGGTCCTTGTCTTGCTCCTTCTTGATGTCCTGCATACTACAGGTAATAAAATTTTCAAGGCTACCTTTTGCATACAGAAAAGGCAGTAGTGATTTTCCTTCAGATGTTCTTTCATACTGTGGTCAAATCCGACGGCGTCTGCAATAATGTTCTTACTGCCGGGGATATATTCTATCGAAAAGTTGTACTGCTGCAGATATGATGCTGTCCTAATGAGCCGCCTGTGATTAAGCTTTGCAGTCATCAGGAACTCGAGTGCCTTGTGGTCCGTGTAGACCCCCGTCTTGCGACCATACAAAAGGTACCTGAAGTTTTCAAACGCCCATACAATAGCCAGCGCCTCTAACTCGGTTACCGAGTAATTCCTTTCACTCTTGGCTAGTACTCTGCTACCAAACGCAGTTGTCTTCCGTGTCCTGTTTCCTTAATTTAGGTACTCCTGAAACACCGTAACATCCAAACCTGAGTATGAACTGCCCGTTACTACGCAAAGCTCTCTTGCTAAATTAGGGTGTGAGAGGATAGGTGCTTGTAGTAATGCCAATTTCAATCCTTTCCATTCAGATTCGGCCGCCTCATCCTATTCCCAAGGAATCTCCTTTGCTTTAAGTTGGTGCAACCTAGGACTGCTCTGAGTTTTGACATGGGTGAAATGGTTGTAAAAATATATGATCCCTAAGAACCCCTTTAACTGCATTGTCGTAGGAATGGGAAACTTTTTAATCGCTTCGATCTTTTCGGGATTTGGTGCAATGTCGTCACTGGTGATAATATGTCCTAAGAATCTGAAAAAGGACGTCCCAAAATTCCAGTTTTTTATATTGATAGTCACTTCGTATTCCTTGAATGTCGTAAGGAGTTCACCGAGAACCGCATTGTGCTCTCCCCAAGATTTCTCCGCCATCAGCAAATCGTCCACGTAGCTGCTGACATGACGTTTCAAATTAACGATTAGTATGCCGTCCATCTCCCGAATGAATGCGGCAGACGAAATGTTCAAACTAAATGGTACACGACGAAACCGGTAACATCCTCCAAATGCAAAAAAGGCTGTGCAATGTCTGCAATTTGAGTGGAGCTCAATTTGCCAGAAACTCGATTTTAGATCCACTGATGAGACGATTGATTTTCCATGGAAGTTTTGTAAGAGTTCCTCTAATCTTTCTGGTCTGTCTGTTTCGGGTAATATTAAGGTATTAATTTGTCGCGAGTCCAAGACTAAACAAATACTACCATCTGCCTTATCGACGACTCTTAACGGTTTATTATAGGCTGACGTCGCAGGTTCTACTATTCCTTCACTCAGCATTCGCGTAATTTCAGCTCCTTTCTGTCGATATGCCATGGGGATTGGGTAGGGTGGCACACGAAACTGGTTGTGCGGACGTACACGGAATTCATATTGGAAGTTCTTTATTGATCCTGTCTTGGGAATGAAGACCTTCGCATGTTCTACTAGTAATTCATGAAGTTCTTTGCGCTGGTCGGACCTTATATTCTTTATTGCTTCAACTTTTTCTCCTATTTTCTCCTTTATTTCTCCCATTAAGACTTCATTCTCATCCATGTCCTCTCACCTACCCGCAACGTCGACCTGTTCTTCCTTTCTGTCGTTCTGACTCACATGGTTTACCTGTACACAGTTAGACGGCAGTTGAGCTGGATCAGCTGGTCGTCGAACTTAATGTGGACGGGATTCCCTTTCCTCAAAACCACTTCACCTTGTCCTAGATCAACTATCGCTTCATGGTCATTTAGGAAGTTTGTTCCTATTATCATGTCGGTCGCCAGATTTGGCACGGTCCAGAAGTTAGTCCCTATTTTGTGTCCTTTGCACGAGAATTCCAGTCTTGTTTGTTGGGTGGCCTCAGAACACTTACCCGCTAATGCCCCATTTATTTTGGTTTTCTTAACCAATAGAACAGGGCAGCCCACCTCCTGAGAGCACCTCTTGTACGCTGCCTCAGATATTACCGTTATGTGGCTTCCACTATCTACGATCGCATTCATACTCTTTTCAGCTATCGCTACTGTGCTCATAGGCTGCCGATCCTCTCGAGGAATTGTTTTATGTTCTTCGAGCAGGATTTCTGATAAATCTTCGTAATTTATCATCCGCAGTTGGCTAGGTCCGAGATTACGTGCGAAATTCCCGCGGCCAGTTCGCACTAGCCTGGCGTCAATCCCTTGTTAGACTCCCCGTCCTCTGACGTGCATTAGGATTTGCGGGTCTAGTTTCAATCTCCTGGCTCCCCTCTTGTCCTTGGTTTCGCTCTCTCCAGTTACGGTTGCTTATCGGTTCGTTATTCTTCCTGTCCCCGGTTCCTTGTCTAGTATGGCCCTGTTCCCTGACGTTCTGGTTTCCGTGTCTCTGGTTTCCATAACCTTGATTATCGTAACCTTGATTTCCGTAACCCTGGTTTCCTATATGACCAGTGCGGATATGCGATCTGTTGTCGTTCTCCCTTGCTGGTCCTTGTTATTTATTACTCTGCCCCTTCTTCCTGTCCTTTGCGTCTTGTTTGTCAAAGACTACTTTGAGTTCACGCAATAGCCTCTTGAACGCCTCCATGTCAGATCCACACTTCCCGACAAGTGTCTGTTGGTACCTAACTGGCAATTTGGAAAAACAATTTCTATCTTGCTGTATGGACCATCTAAAAATTGATTCTTCTTGAGTAAATCATCAAAAATTTTGGTTGCACTCCTTTGCCCTGACACTTTCAGTTCAGGACAAAATATTATTTCTTATTTAATCCCGTTTTGCTTTTCCATTGACCAGTAGGTGCGCAGGAACGCACTAACAAATTCCTGAACAGTCCGACACGTCACTGCCACACCTCGCATCTTATCCGCGGCTTCCTCTTCGATGTGTTTAAACATGAATTCTAATTTTGCCTGGGTTGGCCATGATGGCGGCAATGAATTTGAGAACTGCATCACCCAGCTCTTGGGATGCATCGACCCTTCATTATCTTTGAACTTCTGGAATTTTAGTATCGACAGGAAGTGGTTATGATCAAAATCCTGTCCAATCCTCGCATTGGGGTTGTCACTCGTTTCCGATACTCGCACGTCTGCTGAGTGTCGTAATCTATCTTGCTGATAACTGTGATGTGTTACCTCTGTATCACCTTGGAAGTGGCATTCAGCATTCACTCTCCTAAGTGGGCTGCAATTATTGGAGGTATTACTCGCTGTTTCTGCGTAAGCATTTTTAGTTCCGCATTCTGTCACTGCGCTAGAGCACGGCGGGCTTTCCCTCGGAGACACAATTCTGTGTACTCCACAATTTGTATCCGAATGCGCAGTGCTCGTGTGCCCGTTTCGCTCTAGTTTTGCTAACTGACTCTCTACTTCTTCCATTCGTTTCGTGGTTCTCGTAACCGCGATATTACCTCGACTTTTAAGAACGCTAGGGATTTTGAGTGGGCTTGTGTTGTACGTCAAAAGCTCCCTGCGAGTTTAGAAGTTGTTTCCGCGATTTCCATTGTCCCTGTTGCTGCCATTTTGACTAGGCCTCCTATTTTTTGTGCAACCATAGACATTTCATTTACTTCTCCACATTCTCTCTTTATTGTTAGTAATTCCTCACGAATTTCCCCCAAATACGAAATTAATGCCTGAGTGTTCGTCTGCAACCCTTCTTATATTAATGAAGCTAGGTCTTCCTTATCCTTCTTACGCTGTTTGTCAACTTCTTCCCTATCCTTCTTAGGCTGTTTGTCATCTTCTTCCTTCTCCTTCTTACGTTGTTCGTCAGCTTCTTCTTTCATTGATCGTAGGAAGCTCAGTATGTGTTACTGTCGTCTTTTTGATCCTCGTCACCAATGGGCGATGTAACTCTGGAGACATGGGCGCTAGAGTTCTGACGTGGCCGATCTGGCCTCTGTCTGCTCTCCTTCGTTTGACTATAAACTTCTGCTACCGTCTCGACTTGTCTGCCTCTCTCTGTACCATCCTCTACCTCCCTATCGTAATCACGGCCGCGACGTTGCTCTAAGATCGCGTCCAAATCGCATTCCTCATCAACGATCCTGTCACCCTGTCCTGCTGGAAATGTGCCCATCTCATCTCCGAACCTATCCCCGTCATTAACCTGCCCCTTATCCACTATGCTATCCTTTTTTATCCTCGCTCGCTAATAGTCGTGACTTACTTCTCGTGATCATACACGAAAACAAATTTATCTAAAATAAAGACAATAACTCTGCAGTATCGTCGTACCTACTACTACTACTAATGATGTCTAATAAGCACAATAAAAAAAACTTCTCCCTATATGTATACTTTAAACATAGACATAAAATTTCAGCAACGTCGTTTCAACGCTGTAATCACATGCACGATATGTTGTAGTACAGAATCCGCACACAAACCTGACAAGGTGTGATATGGTACAGACACCACATCAAAGAACCACAAAAAACAATGAACAAACAAAAAAATATATACACTGAAAGCATAAAACTGTAATCATGTGCCGCTATTTAAAACTAATCGCAGAACTATCAGGAAAAGAACTTGGGTATTAATTACTAAAAAAATTATCATCATCATCATCATTTAAGACTGATCATGCCTTTCAGCGTTCAGTCTGGAGAATAGCCCCCTTATAAAATTCCTCCATGATCCCCTATTCAGTGCTAACATTGGGGTCTCTTCTGATGTTAAACCTATTACTTCAAAATCATTCTTAACAGAATCCAGGTACCTTCTCCTTGGTCTGCCCCGACTCCTCCTACCCTCTACTGCTGAACCCATGAGTCTCTTGGGTACCCTTGCTTCTCCCATGCGTGTAACATGACCCCACCATCTAAGCCTGTTCGCCCTGACTGCTACATCTATAGACTTCATTCCCAGTTTTTCTTTGATTTCCTCATTGTGGACACCCTCCTGCCATTGTTCTCATCTACTAGTACCTGCAATCATCCTAGCTACTTTCATATCGGTAACCTCAACCTTGTTGATAAGGTAACCTGAACTCACCCAGCTTTCGCTCCCATACAACAAAGTTGGTCGAAAAATGGAACGGTGCACAGATAACTTAGTCTTGGTACTGACTTCCTTCTTGCAGAAGAGAGTAGATCGTAGCTGAGCGCTCACTGCATTAGCTTTGCTACACCTCACTTCCAGTTCTTTCACTATGTTGCCATCCTGTGAGAATATGCATCCTAAGTACTTGAAACTGTCCACCTGTTCTAACTTTGCTCCTCGTATTTGGCACTCAATCCGTTTATATTTCTTTCCCACTGACATTACTTTCGTTTTGGAGGTGCTTATCTTCATACCATAGTCCTTACATTTCTGATCTAGCTCTGAAATATTACTTTGCAAACTTTCAATTGAATCTGCCATCACAACTAAGTCATCCGCATATGCAAGACTGCTTATTTTGTGTTTACATATCTTAATCTCACCCAGCCAGTCTATTGTTTTCAACATATGATCCAAAAATAATATGAACAACAGTGGAAACAGGTTGCAGCCTTGTCTTACCCCTGAAACTACTCTGAACCATGAACTCAATTTACTGTCAACTCTAACTGCTGCCTGACTATCCATGTAAAGACCTTTAATTGCTTGCAAAAGTTTGCCTCCTATTCCATAATCTCGTAGAACAGACAATAACTTCCTCCTAGGAACCCGGTCATATGCCCTTCCTAGATCTATAAAGCATAGATACAATTCCCTGTTCCACTCATAACACTTCTCCATTATTTGCCGTAAGCTATTAAGATCTGATCCTGACAACCTCTAAGAGACCTAAACCAACACTGATTTTCATCCAATTGGTCCTCAAATAATACTTGCACTTTCCTTTCAACAATACCAGAGAAGATTTTACCCACAACGCTGATTAAAGAGATACCTCTGTAGTTGTTACAATCTTTTCTGTTTCCATGTTTAAAGATTGGTGTGATTACTGCTTTTGTCCAGTCTGATGGAACCTGTCCCGACTACCAGGCCATTTCAATTATCCTGTGTAGCCATTTAAGACCTGACATTCCTCTGTATTTGATGAGTTCCGACTTAATTTCATACACCGCAGCTGTTTTATTGCACTACAATCTATTGACCATTTTCTCCACTTCCTCAAATGTGATCCTATTTCCATCATCATTCCTATCCCATTCTACCTCGAAATCTGAAACATTACTGATCGTATTTTCACCTACATTGAGCAACTCTTCAAAATATTCCATCCATCTGCCCAAGGCATCCACAGGATTCACCAGCAGTTTTCCTGACCTGTCCAAAATACTTGTCATTTCCTTCTTACATCCCTTTCGAAGATTGCTAATTACACTCCAGAATGGTTTTCCAGCAGCTTGACCCATAGTCTCCAACCTGTTTCCAAAGTCTTCCCAAGATTTCTTCTTGGATGCTGCAATTATCTGTTTGTCTTTGTTTCTTTCTTCAACATAACTTTCTCTGTCTACCTGAGTTCTAGTATGTAGCCATTTTTTATAGGCCTTCTTTTTCCTTTTACAGGCTGCCTTGACTGTGTCATTCCGCCAAGCTGTTTGCTTCATCCTACTTTTACACACTACTGTTCCAAGACATTCTTTAGCCACTTCTAGTACTGTGTCCCTGTACCTTGTCCATTCCTTTTCCAATGACTGTAATTGACTACATTCAACTAACTGGTACCTTTCTGAGATCGCTGTTACGTACTCGTGCCTGATTTCCTTATCCTGAAGTTTCTCCACTCTTATCCTCCTACATATGGACCAGACCTCCTGCACTTTCGGCCTCACAATCCCAATTTCACTGTAGATTAAATAGTGATCAGTGTCATCAAAGAATCCCCTGAATACACGTGTGTCCCTCATGGCCTTCCTGAATTCCTGATCTGTTATTATACAGTCAATGACAGATCTGGTTCCCTACCTTCCCAAGGATACCGGTGAATGTTCTTATGTTTAAAAAAGGAGTTTGTGATTACTAAGCCCATACTGGCACAGAAATCCAAGAGTTGTTTCCCGTTCCTGTTGGCCTCCATATACTCTCCAAATTTACCCATAACCTTTTCATACCCTTCTGTTCGATTTCCAATCCTGGCGTTAAAATCACCCATGAACAGAACACTGTCCTTGTCCTTTACTCTAACAACTACATCACTGAGTGCCTCATAAAAACTATCCATCTTCATCTGTCCCTTGACAATGCGAATGTACTGACACAATCCTAATTTTCTTGCTAGACACTGTCAAATCTATCCACATCAGTCGTTCGTTTACATACCTTATTGCAACTGCGCTGGGTTCCATTTATTTCCTGATGTAAAGCCCTACACCCCATTGTGCTATTCCTGCTTTGACTCCTGACAGGTAGACCTTGTATTCTCCCACTTCCTCTTCTTTCTCACCCCTTACCCGAATGTCACTAACAGCTAAAACGTCCAGCCCCATCTTACTTGCAGCCTCTTCCAGCTCTATCTTCTTCCCAGAGTAGCCCCCATTGATATTAATAGCTCCCCATCTCATCTTTGCCGTATGAGCACAAAGGTGACCACGACTCAGAATATGTCCGAGATGCCCAGCCTTATTCCAAAGAAACTGGTATCCCGACTGTCGGGACCACTTACTTGGCCACGTTGCCCGTGGTTCATGAACTAGGACATGACTACAGGAACTCACACCATGAACCAAAAAAATTAAGTAGAAAAAAATTTTGAATGTTCCTACTGAGAATACTGCTTGCTTATCAGCGATTCACAGAAAGATCCGAGGCTAAGGGTCGCAAATTTATGCGATGTGTGAGGGCTAGCAGTGTGTTTAGCAACAAATTCAACTAGAACTTGCATATGGAAATGACGCTCTAAACGCCCCCCTTTCCTAACTCCCAGTTTTGCTGTTGTAAATGGATTAAAAAAGAAAGGTGCACTGATTGTAATCGACCCTGCAAGTGGAGTGGAGAAGAGTTTGACACCTGCAATAATTTAATTTGATAAACATTAATTTGACAGTGGAAAGTTTAATTAATGTTCTGACAGATGAAAGGGTTGCTCCACCTAATTACAGAATGAAAGTTCTGTTCAAGACAACAATTGGATTTATTATGACTAAATCAAAATGAAAAACACATTAAACATTTACAATACATCAATTTGATACACAGATAATTGCTGTGAAGATGAAGTTGTCCATAAACTAGCTTGTGACGTTTATGACCAGGTGGTGTGTGGAGCCAATTACTTGCAACTCAAGTCTTAAGGAAAACACCCAGTAAACCCGACATTAATTGCGCTGCAACGGTAGTGAGAACTCAGACAATGAAAACCCAAGAGAGAACCAAGACAGAAAGAACGGAAAAAGGCGTGCTCTACTAAGCTCTGATTATCACGTAGCAATATTCCCTAATCTGCCAGTGCTGCGGAGCTGCGGACATGCATTACCAACTTGTCTTCTTTACTGCAAGAACTCTATTTGGCGTACCAGAGAGGATGGCTAGTTGCTTCGACGTCCCGAAGTGGTGATGATAATGTCCCAAGTGTAGCCCTATACTAATTATCCTGACCTGGTTGTTCCACACTAAAGACTTCCTGGGAGTTCAAATGCGCCTCTGAAGGAGGCGAAGAAAGCTCGCCACACAATCATTGACGGTACAGGGATTGATTTTGACAAACGCAGTCACACAGTAATTCCGATACAGTCAACTATAGCAACATAGGCCGTTTGTACGCAGAGCGCTCAATTGCCAATTGTACTCGCAAAGTTATGTTGAAGCCGAAACTTTAGCAACTTCATCAAAGAGGTACAATTAAACAAAAGTATATTAGACTGCCAACGGAAGGAAGACTGCCAAGAGCAGCAAGTGCTCAGTCTTGTAAGCTACTCAGACTAAAAGGCGAGACTAGACTGCCTCACAGAGCACCAGTACAGGCCGAACCCAGTACATTACCATCCCCACCACAGTGGCCGTGGTTAAACGTGCCACTCAGCAACTTTATAACCGGTGGAAAACTCCAATTGCCGAAGCACTTCTACTACACCAATGGATATACTTGGCGCCAATTTCTGCGTCGATTTTGCTACGTCACAGAGCTTTCCCCTGAGCAACCCAATCATAGGTAAGCTTTTACAGAAAACGCGGGAATTTGCTCGTGAAAACTACCTGGGAACTCATGTCGTTCAGACGCCTAGCTTGTAGCTAGGCGCTCCCTCAGAACCCACCGTGGGCGTGTCGTCCAGCTCTTTTGTTCAATGTCGGCGTCGGGGCAGCACCCACCCCATTCAGCCAGTCCCTCGCACCAGCCGGCATAACCCTTTCTTGACCAGCAGAACGCTCGTGTTTTCCGGAGTACCCAGGCGATGAGAGACGCCACGTGGGAAGTAACAGCTACTCTTTACCACATGCAATTACAGAGAAAAACATTCATATCTTCCAGGTTCTCAATGCTAACATTGTAATGACCGTTCTCAGCTATATCTCCCCAAATCGAATTATTAGGAGTAACATGATTGCTGTAAACATGAAAGGGGGCAGGCCACTGTCTGCATCAGAAAGGCATGCCACCTCTTAAGTGAAGACGTTCGCTATAGATTTTAAATGCAACTAAGGGATTTATATAGCTTCAATTTCTCTACCATACTCAAAATTGAGTAGACTATACGTTCAGACAACCATATATTAGCGCTATTTTCTCCGAAAGGGCAGGTTGTTGCACAGAAGCCAAAATCAGTTGTGCAGTCAGGGAATGTTACAGTCTTCTCTCACTCATCACAGGCTGAAAATTACGCTTGGATGCAGCAGCGAACTACTAAATTTACATTCTTCGGTATTAACAGACTTTACCTTTCATCATTCACAACAGATTTTAATAGTTACCAATAAACCCTCATTCCTTTAAAGAATCGAACTCCCACGTATAAAACAGCTTCAAACATCTTAGTACTTTACAAATGAGTTAATGTGTTCAATATTTTACGTTAAGCAAGTAAGCGAGATAAGTTTAGAAAAGGTTTTTAATTGCGTTTAAAGATTTTTGGACATCGCAAAGTGCTGTCGTTCTCTAATACTTGGTGAATATAGTCTGGATTCGTTGCGAACGATGAGTTACTCTGCCTCGACACACCGTGATACTCGTCTTATTGTGTTAATCCTTTAACATAAGATTGTCCATCTTGACGAGTTGATTGTGATAGCATATTAAATTAATTAAATTCGGTGTATAATTGTATGAAATATTGAAACCTCGGTTCTTTGTTGCCCTTGGAAGCCGTTAGGTAGGCAACCTACAACTTGGATCGTGCATCATGAACAGACTGGCCGTCGAGTAGTGTAGATGTGTGAGGAGAAGAAGGAACAGAAGAAGAAGAAGAGGGAGAAGTACAAAAAGAGCAAAATCAAAAGAAGAAAAAGCTGTATTCTTACTATCCCAAGTGTTATTCTGGTAGTACAGACCGCCCTAAGTCATTAATGGTTGTCAAGCAACTGATATACTAAAGAGAAGACGTTCGTATTACTTTGTATATGCGAAGACTGAGTGACGGAAAATAATTACATTCTCTCTACAAAGCTAGCTAATCAGTAGAATATCGCTTCAGGTAGCTGTTTATTATCGTTATTTTCTCTGAAAGGGATGATTGCCGAACAGAAATGTAGATTACCCATAGAAGAGAAACACAGTTCTTACGCCCCCCCCCCCCCCCCCACCTCCCCAGTCATTGTAGGTTGAAAATTACGCTTGGATGCAGGAGCGAACTACTACATAACATTGCATTGCATTACATTAATGCCGGCCGGAGTGGCCGAGCGGTTCTAGGCGCTACAGTCTGGAACCGCGCGACCACTACGGTCGTAGGTTCGAATCCTGCCTCCTGCCTCGGGCATGGATGTGTGTGATGTCCTTAGGTTAGTTAGCTTTAAGTAGTTCTAAGTTCTAGAGGACTGATAACCTCAGAAGTTAAGTCCCATAGTGCTCAGAGCCATTTGAACCATTACATTAATACTTGTTCCATAGATAGTGAAAATGGCATTTCGTAATGATGTGGGACGTGTCAGCTTAACATAGGTTTTCATTACACAGTTTCATTTTGTTCCAGTTACTACTTCATATCCAAAAATCGATCTATTGAGTAGAAGGAGTTATAATTCAAATATATTTTAATTTGTTTTTTAATGTTGGTTGGCAATCTGTCAGAGTTTTGATGCTATTTGGCAGATGATCAAACATTTTTGTGGCGGCGTAATTCACCCCTTTCTATGCCAAACTCAGATTTAACTCGGAAAAGCGAAGATCTTCCTTTCTTCTGGTTTGGTAGCTATGCAATTCGCTATAATTTTTAAATTAATGTGCGTTATTAATAACAAATTGATAATTGAATATGTGTATTGCGAAGGTACTGCAAATATCCGAAGTTCCTCACAAAAATGTCTGCGATGTTATTTTGGGTGGGCTCCAGTGTTTTTCTGATTACACGTTTTTGTGCAATGAATGCTTTTTCTCTTGATGGTGAATCGCTCCAAAATCCGATTCCATATGAAAGTAGTGAATGAAAATAGGCATAGTAGGCTAATTTGCTGATATTTTTATCACACAAATTTGCAATAACCCAAATAACATTAATAGCTGTACCTAACCGTTACAGCAGATCATCAATGTGTCTCTTCCAATTCAGTTTCTCCACAATGTGCACATCCAGAAATTTTGAATATTCTGTCTCAGCCACAGACTTACGTTCAAAGTCTATGTTTATCAATGGTGTTATGCCATTTACTGTGCAGAATTTTATGCATTATGTTTTTTTCAGAATTTAGTAAAAGTCCATTTGCAGATAACCAATTAATAATGGACTGTTTTCAAAATCAGCTTTAAATCGCAAACACAGAAAAACATCAAGAGGAGCTTCAAACCTTAGTAAAACAAAACAATTAATAATTTTCTGAAAGACGTTATTTAAAATTTCCTCAGCTAATCCTTTTTTGTTGGGTGTGACTGCTATATTTGTACGAGGGCAGTTCAATAAGTAATGCAACACATTTTTTTTCTCGGCCAATTTTGGTTGAAAAAACCGGAAATTTCTTGTGGAATATTTTCAAACATTCCCGCTTCGTCTCGTATAGTTTCATTGACTTCCGACAGGTGGCAGCGCTGTACGAAGCTGTTAAAATGGCGTCTGTAACGGATGTGCGTTGCAAACAACGGGCAGTGATCGAGTTTCTTTTGGCGGAAAACCAGGGCATCTCAGATACTCATAGGCGCTTGCAGAATGTCTACGGTGATCTGGCAGTGGACAAAAGCACGGTGAGTCGTTGGGCAAAGCGTGTGTCATCATCGCCGCAAGGTCAAGCAAGACTGTCTGATCTCCCGCGTGCGGGCCGGCCGTGCACAGCTGTGACTCCTGCAATGGCGGAGCGTGCGAACACACTCGTTCGAGATGATCGACGGATCACCATCAAACAACTCATTGCTCAACTTGACATCTCTGTTGGTAGTGCTGTCACAATTGTTCACCAGTTGGGATATTCAAAGGTTTGTTCCCGCTGGGTCCGTCGTTGTCTAACCGAACACCATAAAGAGCAAAGGAGAACCATCTGTGCGGAATTGCTTGCTCGTCATGTGGCTGAGGGTGACAATTTCTTGTCAAAGATTGTTACAGGCGATGAAACATGGGTTCATCACTTCGAACCTGAAACAAAACGGCAATCAATGGAGTGGCGCCACACCCACTCCCCTACCAAGAAAAAGTTTAAAGCCATACCCTCAGCCGATAAAGTCATGGTTACAGTCTTCTGGGACGCTGAAGGGGTTATTCTGTTCGATGTCCTTCCCCATGGTCAAACGATCAACTCTGAAGTGTATTGTGCTACTCTTCAGAAATTGAAGAAACGACTTCAGCGTGTTCATAGGCACAAAAATGTGAACGAACTTCTCCTTCTTCATGACAACGCAAGACCTCACACAAGTCTTCGCACCCGAGAGGAGCTCACAAAACTTCAGTGGACTGTTCTTCCTCATGCACCCTACAGCCCCGATCTCGCACCGTCGGATTTCCATATGTTTGGCCCAATGAAGGACGCAATCCGTGGGAGGCACTATGCGGATGATGAAGAAGTTATTGATGCAGTACGACGTTGGCTCCGACATCGACCAGTGGAATGGTACCGTGCAGGCATACAGGCCCTCATTTCAAGGTGGCGTAAGGCCGTAGCATTGAATAGAGATTACGTTGAAAAATAGTGTTGTGTAGCTAAAAGATTGGGGAATAACCTGGTGTATTTCAATGCTGAATAAAACAACCCCTGTTTCAGAAAAAAATGTGTTGCATTACTTGTTGAACTGCCCTCGTATTATCAGCAAAAAGAACTAACTTTGCTTTTTCATAAATGTAGAGTGGCAGGTCATTACTGTATGTTAAGAACAATAAGGGACCCAAGACAGAACCCTGTGGGACTCCATTCTTGACACCTTCCCAGTTTGAAGACTTTCATGTGCAAAACTTAAGGATGAAAGTAACTTTCGCATGATGTGTCACTGCCAAGTGACATAGCTCTATGCAATTTGGACCATACACAGAAAGAAATGCTATGCTATGGTAGGAAAGGTAACTGAAAAAAACGCAATGAGAGGAACAGAACTGACACTTTAATGGCTACAAGGATGGTAAGGAGTAAAGAGCTCCATTCCTTAACCATCGCGGATGACAACTGATGAATGTTCATTGGTGCATGTGAACGAAGGAACACATCCCACATGCTCGGTGCGATTTAAGTACATCTACATCTACATCCATACTCCGCAAGCCACCTGACGGTGTGTGGAATAAGCAGGCCGGTGAATTTCCCCATTATCAGCTCGTTCTAAGAACGGTCGCGCATTGGCAATGCCATCCATAAAAAATGAAGCCAGGACCGTATGTCACAATAACGATAGGAATCCAACCTTTTAACCCGACACAAATTCCATTACTTAATATAGCTATTCTTTTAGCCTCAGGGGTAACCGTAACATGAGCACACCACAGTCTTATAGAATCTAACCACACTCAAGCACTACAAGGCTTATTCTTCACAGTACTATTAGGATTGTATTTCACAATACCTCAAGCATATGAGTATTGAGAAGCAACTTTTACTATCGCAGACGCAGTATATGGATCAACATTCTTTGTTGCAACAGGATTCCATGGACTCCATGTAATTATTGGAACAATCTTTTTAACAAAATGCTTACTTTGACACTCAATAAAACAATGCTCACCAAGTCATCTCTTTGGATTTGAAGCAGCAGCATGATACTGACACTTTGTGGGTGTAGTATTACTATTCCTATATATCTCAATTTATTGATGAGGTAGATAATTGTTTTTCTAGTATATATAGTACACTGAGTGATCAATGTACCTTCTTCAAGGATTTGTAGGTCAGTACGCCCATGCAACATTAGGCCTACTCGCGTCATAACATACGGACCCCGAAACTATAAAGACCCATAATGTCATTGGGTGCATTACGATTCTCCCTTCTCGCTGTGTGAAGGTACGTCCAGTGTTGTCGAACACAATCATTTTGGTTTTTCAGGTATTACGAAGTGGGGGGGGGGGGGGGGGGGCGTAATGTTGCATGGGCGTACTGGTATCCAAATATTTGAACACGGTAAAGCCACCAGTCAAGATTATTATGACACTGTTCTCATTCCCTATTTGCATCCTTTTAGGGGAGCATTCAGCTGTGACAATTTTTTGGATGATAATGAGCAATCGCATCGAACCACTCAGTTAGAGGAGCGCTTACGACGAGAAGACTGGCTTGCCCATTACCCCAACTTACACCCCTTGGAGCAAGTGCGGGATGCTTTGGGGAGACGTACTACAATACATCTACAGGCACCTACGACCGTCCAGAAATTGTAAATCCTAGAGGTGGAGGAATGGAACGCTCTACCACAAGAACTTCTTTACTATGGGAGCACGTTGCAGAGCATGCATTGCTATCTTTGCTGAAGATGCACATTATTAAGAACCATATCTGGTCATTTGTATTCTCCAGGGAATCATCGCTGTAACTTAAGTGTAATTATCGTATTTCAATAAAAGTGCCATTTCTATATGTCGCATTGCGCATTACTTCCGGTTACCTTCTGCACTATACTGTAGCAGTTCTTTCTATGTATGGTCAAGTTCCACCAAACTACGTTATTTGGCAGTGGCACATCATGCGAAAGTTACTTTCGCCCTTAAGTTTCGCAAGCAAGTGCACATTTTGATTCTTCAGTTCTGACCTATTGTACCTGCGGGCTTTCAATAAATAATGAAGAGATATGGTGTGATGGTGGCCCTCAACTCTGCGCCCTCAGACTCAGAGTTGAAATATTAAAAGTTTTGGCTGGTTTCGTTCTCTAGAGGATGGGATACGTAGTTGCCACATTAAAAGCCAAATAGTGCTGAGTCTACAGTATACAATATGAATATACACATGAATCGAATAGTGAAAGGCTCCTATCACTCGGCAGTTGCGAATGTAACGTAGAAATTTATAAATGAAAGACCGCAATTACATAAAATCTGCAGGTACTATCTTAACGACTTTAAATGATGAGTACGATAGTAGAAGTACTTTTGACATGTGGTATATTTCTGCAAAACACTTATTGGAGTCGATGGTCCAGCAATTAAATAAAATGTAAGTTGAATAACAGGGAAACAACAGTTTCCTACTGCACGTAATTAGTTATGAATGACAACATAGCTCGCGAGATAGTAACTTCTAAACGCATACTACGTCTTCACTGTAGAAACCTCGGAAATCTCACAAGTTCACAAGTCGGCACTCCGCTGTATTTCTATCTCTCGCGACCACGAGAAAACTGCTGCACTCTCTCCAGGTCTTTCCCGCGACCGTGCGTCTGTCGCGCCGTCACCGTTGCGCCTCTCCGTGTCCTGTGCGACACTTCTCCCACTTCCATCCAGTCTCCCCATTCACGTGCGCTGTGATTGGCTAGAGCGTTCCCGCCATATCTTCAACCCAACGCACATAAACATATATCAAACGAATAGTACAAAAGGTAGGCCAGTAACCTAATGCCTCTGTGCTTTCTAAAACAGAGTAAATAACTGACCAATTTCTTCATGAATAGTATATATAGGATATAAACAAAGACATAGATGAATAGATATATTTATAAGCATGCTGCAACCATTTCTTCGTGTAACTGTGGAGTACTTACGGCCTGACGCTATCGATGGTAATCAGCCAGCTTGACCTCCATTAACTCATGTACTATTCAAATTACTTGCCTGTAATTTATATCAATTTATGTTTACACTAATAGCTTTCTAAAGACATGTCGATCGACGAAATCGGATGAAGCGTTTAGATTTTGGAAATTCGTTGCTGGGTGTTACTTGTCAGATACTAAACTTTAAACTAATAAAGATATTGAAAATCTGATTACACCATCAGAATCGTTGTGCCGTACATGTTTCTTTTTGAGGTATCATGATTCATCTGGCTACTATCAATTTCTATACATCCTGTGAAATGTCTGCCATGATGGTTTCACAAAGTGCGCCATCTTTGGCACTACTGGCATACAAGTCTCTTTCATCGACACAGCGTCACCATGGAATTCCCAGCCACGCGGCTGGACCCCTCTTGCTTCGGCCAACTCCCGGCGCCACGTGATCGGCCAGCCTTGCAGCCCGCGCCCGCCGAGCGGCCCAAGCGGCCGCGCCAACTCCGAACATAGAATCTTTTCAGGGCGCCACAATTCTCCCGTTACCTCACATACTAGATCTTAGAAGTCATTCGAAACGGTTGTGTAGATTGTCGTTAAAAGCAATCTATTTATACAAGACATTTCTGTAGAGGAATTTACACAGACACAGTGTGGTTGCTCACTGCACGGGGGCCCAAACTAATGACCACACTGTGATTGAGGTTTGGCTGAGACATGCAGAACTCTCTGCTAATCCAGCGCACATCGAAATTGAGCGACCTCGAGTGGCACGCAAAATCTCTCGTGACGCATCGATCCTTTGCGTTACTAAGCCGTAGTCCTGCATCTGCCACTTCTTATCTTCGTAGCCACCACGCGATCCTCTCACCGCCGCCGGCAAAAGCGGATTATACGCGTAAACCAGAGCGTGGCCAAACACACTGACGTGTGGCAGGCGTGCTACAGGAGATGGATGATATGTCCTGAAGGCTACTACAGATGTCACCTTATCTGAAAATATGCACAATGCTGGACGCTACAATTACAACAAAATGAAGACGGCATGCAAAAGAAAAACGACAAGTTGGCTTGGATATGCAAATGATTAGCATTTCGGCACAATCGCACAAAGCATACAGATGTAACGTCTCTACGTCCTACACATAAGAAAAGATTACGATCGGGTGTCTCATTTAGAAACCCCATTTCGTTGTTGCTTATTTGTGAGAAGATGATGTTAAAACTTGTGTATGAAGAAGACACGCCTAACAACAGCTGCCGTAAATCTACGGGGGAAAGATTATGTCCTGCTGATATTTATTGCTGTTCATTCATCTTACTAGACTGTCCAGTAACATTAAAGCGTCCACCTGTCAAAAGCCTGAATAATCATCTTTTTTAACGCGGACCGCCGCGAGACGTGCAGGAAGAAAGTCAATGAGGTTCTGGGAGGTGCCGACAGGGATGTGGAGCCATGCCGTGCTGACGTAGACGCCGTGCCCAGCTCCACTAGGTTCCTCTGTTGAGGACCTGTGATGCGAACAGCACGAACTAGGTGGTCCCACAGATTCTCGACTGGGTTTAAATCCGGGCCGTTCGATGAGCCGGGGAGTCCGGTAAACTCATACTGGTGCTCTTTGAATCACGCATGTACACTGCGAGCTGTGTGGCATTCTCCTGCTGTTAAATGCGATCGTGCCGAGGAAAAACAAGCATGTAGGGGTGGACAGCATGGATAGCTGTGTGCTTGTGTTGATACGTTATGCCTTCCAGAGTGACGAGATCACACACGGCTAGCTGTCCAGCTTGTTTTGCCACATTCTTTTTCGATGGCTTTGCTGCGTCTTCTAACTTCTTTGATAATTCGATTGTTCTCACCAAATTTTCCCACCAGAGCGTTTCTTGTGCAGCAAGCGGGAGGCTATTTGGGCTCATACGCGTTGCTGTGGGGCTCTCTTCGAGAGTAAAGCCACGGGTTGTGTGGTGGATCTCCGGATGTGTCGAGAGGGACGCGGACAGCGACGACAGGTGCCGGTACAGTCGGCTGTAGTGAGTCTAACGTGGCTGCTACTCGTGTAATAGCGTGGTGCGGCTTGCCATTACTAGAGGCACGTGTGTCTCGAAAGGTTCTATTAGCAGCCTGAAGAGCAGGTCAGGAGAGTCCGGTACTTTCGAATTCTGTGGAGCTGGCTCTTGTGGAGTTTGCAGTGAAGTGGTGACGTTGTGGCAGACTACTATGGCAGTCTTGTCAGTTATTCGTATTCTGGTATCCTGTCACCACCATGTTAATTCTAGCTGGTATAGAGAGCTAAGATACGTGTCGGTGGTTTTCTTCTACAGAGTCCTCCAGAAGGTGGTGAGAATTTTCGTACTACCTATACGGCTGCCGCTCCCTGGTTAAATCTGAAAGCCGAGTTACGTTTAATCTCATGTTTGAACAGTGCTGTGACCTCAAGCTGATCGTGTTTTGTTGACATTCTAATCAATAGCGATTGCACACAACAAGCGTATAACTGCCTCCCTTAAGTTTTAGTTATGTTGGTTACATGTGGTAACCCAAATGTTCTGGTTAACGTATTGTAGAGGCCACCTGAATGACACAGGTTTTGGTAAAAACCCAAGAACAAACCATTTGACATTGCGGCTTGTCCCCATGTGTTATTATTGGAAGCTAGGCTCCTAAGTCAAGTAATGTTGGTTTTAATTAGTCGTATTGTAAGCTAGTCAATGTTTTTCTTGGAACTACCACAAGTTCTAATGGGATGTATCAACTCCTACAGGTAGATACTGTTTGAAAAGGCTGTGACCCTGAGATTTACCTTATCTGGTATTTGGAACCGCTGGGCCTTCCGAGCTCTGTTTGTACGGAGATTTGTTTAGTTTTAGTATTTAATATTTAAATTTTATGTTATTTGGAGTTATGTAATTATTGTTACTTCTTTTAAAATCTGTTCACTGCAGTGAACTTTGCTGTAACGCCTTTTGCAGTACTTAATAATTCTAATTGTAAGTGCAAGTTCATTCCTCTTGAATAAAGTAAAAGTTCATGAATGCGCAGCTAAGTTTCTAACTCAGGCTGTAACTTGTGTAGTTGTCACAAATGTTATATGAAATCTGTCAGGTTTGAAAGTTTCTTTTTCTGAGCTATATTGCGTAAAATCTGTAGTTTCCGCTTGGTTTCAGGTGGTTCGCCATCACACTGTTAAACTGTTACTTTCTAACACCCCACCCATCACTTATATGGTTTTGGGGTGTGTTCACCCCAGCTAATTGACTAACAGATCAACAGGGAGTGCAAAAACTGCCACAATATCAGATAACGCAAAGAAAGTAATAAGTCCCTGTTACTCCTGATTGAACTGCGGTGGCAGTGTTGACATTAATTGATCCCTTTTAATTAAAAGGGGTGCACGCTGCTGTTATATTTGGCTACTGAACACCAGATGCAAATGTTGAACATAAAATTAATTAAGAAAGTGACTTGGGATTTCAACTACTTGATTGAGAACAGATGCAGTCGATTAGCACAAATTTATTTTAACTCACGACCTTCAATCATCACACTACACGACTCCCCTAACAGGCAGTGGGAATAAATTGCGTTTAAGTGGAGTAAAGTGCGATAAATCAAAATTAACTCCTATCGACTGACCCGGCCATAATGCGAAGTGCAAGAGAATTCTACAATATACGGCCAATGAAACCCTCATGGAAACTTTGCCAACGTGATCCAACAAATTAATCAGTGGCCTAGCTCAAGCCGGAGCGGGCGCAATATCACCGAATTCAGCGTGGCGGGGCGTCGTCGTTGTGCAGACATCGGCCGGCCTCGTGGTGCTGCAAGGCAGCGCTCATCTATTCACTCCTAGCTATCTTGCTCAGTACTTAGCTGAACGAAAACTTTCTATCTCCAAGCTCAATCGTTCTGTTTGCTAAGTCCTAAACTGCAGAGATGCTCACTCTCTCTCAGGCAGGCTGAGTAAAGAACGCCACGTCCACACTCTAGGTAAGCTGGGAACGGAAGACCTCCACTGAGACTTCTGCCAGTCCTCTCTTCGCCTCCGTTTCCCCTCCAGCAAAATTACTTACGCCAATTGCAGTGCAAGTCGTGTTAATTAGGTTGGTATCTGCATAAAACACCAATTTTTCCGAAGTTCTGACTCCCAGGGGAGTACTTCAAATTCCTTGGTCCTACATTCCCATTGGAGGCTGGCGTATTTCATTCTGTTGCTCTTCAACTGATTTACTTCAGACTCTGTGGACCGTGAATTCAGCGTGAAGTTGCTATTGTCACGAACACTCGTATTTCGGTGTCTGTTGACAGCTCCACTGTAGCTTTATGCGGCTTTCTCGCATGTTTCACTGAAAACGGGATGATGGACATCTATCAACAGGTGTACAAGTTCTCCGTCTGCTTCCCAGTACACCAGCATGGGGTCAACCACCCCCTCACTGTCACTCATCTTAAGGCAGCTGGAGGCCGCACCCCGTTACTGCTTTCTCAGAGCTTGAGCTGCCCTAAGCTGCTTATTGTCACTTCCCTTCGCCGCTCCCCAGCCGGCCGTGGTCAACTCTGAATACTTCTCTGGGATAAACTAGCCTCCAGTAAATCGACGCGTTTCCACAAAGTTTTCATGTCGCGTGAATTACTTTAAAACCATCACCTGACATTAATTATTCCAATATGTCCATACTATACCCTGTACAAGATGCATTGTGCCTTGTCAGTTATTTTTGTTCAGTCCTACTGTTCGGTCAACGAGACTTAGGTGATCTTTAATGACTTCATGTAAGCGGCACAGTTCTTGCCATCTTACATCTTCTTGTAGCACGTTGTCACCATAAATTGTAACATGAAGCACACAGCATGTGTCATTCACATTGTGAAAGTTAAAACAAGATTTTTGAATTTTAACTATTGAAGTTCGAATTTCAATGTAGTAAATTATTTTAACAAAATGTGTAATGTTATTTCGGCCCAGCGTCTTACCACTCCTTCCCACCCTTCCCACTATACAGGGAATGCCACGAAAACACTCCCCAGACCATAATGCTGCCTCCTCTGGCCTGAACCCTTCCGACGATTTGTTGCAGGATGTTCGCCATCTGTCTGACGAAGCATAAAACGTGATTCACCTGGAAAGGGTATCTGTTGCCACTCAGTGGAAGTCCAGCTGTGGTACTGCCGTGCTAATTCCATCCTTCTTCGGTGACGAACAGCAGTCAGCATGCATGCATGAACCAGGCACCTCCTGCGTAGGCCCATACGCAGCTGTACTCGCTGAACAGTCATTCAGGAGACACTGTTGGTAGTCACTCGGTTCATCTCGGTCGTCAGTTGCTCAACAGTTTCCGTACACATCTCCACAGTCGTCGTTCATCCCTGTCATCTTAGGCCCGTGGTGAACCACATTTGCCTTTGGATAGCGCCATTTTTCCATGCACGGTATACTTTAACCGCGACGGGCACGAAAACAGTTTACAAACAGCCGCTTCGGAAATGATTCAACCCTTGACCTGAAAGCGACTGATCAGGCCATTTTGGTCGTCAGATAAATCGCTCCGATTCAGCATTACAACAACGACTGCACTGTTTTTCGCGTCCACCCGACATGCTTCATATACGCTCCACTGCCAGTGTTGCCACCTGCCACATGTGAGTGGTTACTGCACGCTGACGTCGAACATACGCGGTGGTCACATTAATGCGACTGGACCGTTTATGTCTTTACGTAGTAGAACTGATACTTTCAGCTGTATTTATAGGTCTTTATTTTATTTGGAACCGATTTCGGTGTTACATTAAACCGTCACCAGGCCTTTGTGTGATACCAGGTGGTCTTGGGGATAACGGGTAATCATCACGACACATCTCATGGAGGATAAAAAAAAAATCAATGTCCACTATGCTGAATCTTCTTTCCCGTTTCAGGTATGACCGTTAGTGCTCGTATACCAGGTGGAAAGTTACAAGATTAGAGGTTCATTTCCGAAGAACATCAGGTAACTTGGAGAGGAAACAGTACAAGTTGAAAAGAAATGGGACAAAGAACTAAAATCAGTAGTAAATAATGAGAATGGAAGGCATCTATTTATTCTGAGCATGTGCAGTGCATCCTTAAACGAAACGTACTGTAGTACGGTAGTGTGGCGGTTTCTAGATTGCTGCTGCAACGTTTGGAATCCGTATGAAGTAGGCGCGACAGTAGTCATCAGACGAATTCAGAAGCATGATGCTAGGATCGAAACAGATCTACACAGCGCACAAAACATGTAAGAAAAATGCTTAGAGCACTTAAAGAAAAGTCTTTGAAAGAAGGGTGACATCGTTTTTGCAAAACCTTATTAGATAAGGTTAGAGATCTACTGTTAGAGATCGTAAGATACCGGCACATAATATCTTTTCCCTATGGTTCGATACTCGCACTGAACTGGACGTAGAAACACTATTATTTGTGTAGAACACACTGTACAGTGCCAACAACGACGCCAAAGTCAGTATACATCAACTCATTATAGTTACAGCTACTACACAGTTACATTCGCACAAGACAGTTACAGTTACTCTTCTTCAATTGCAATTACGTGAGACAGTTACATTCACACGAGAGTTACTGTTGCACAGTGTAGTTAATGCTACACAAGACTCTTCTGTTAGTTGAGTCAGTTACAGTTACATGAGTCTGTTAGAGTTACATGAAACAGTTACTGTTAGACCAGGCAGTTACCGTTACAGGAGACACTTGCAGTTAAGACACGTGACAAGCAAGCTGCATCAACTGGGTAGGCCTTTACGATAAAAGTAAATGAAAATCGTAGTTGGTTTATTATAAAGGTAATAAACCAGAGAGTTACAAGAAATTACATTTATTTGATTACTCTTCAATTCACAGTTAAGCACCTGGCAGAGAGTTCATCGAACCATCTTCAGGCTATTTCTCTAGCATTCCACTCTAGAACAGCGAGATGGAAAGACGAACACTTAAGTCTTTCCGTGTGAGCTCTGATTTCTCTTATTTTATTACAATAATCATTTCTCCCTATATACGTGGCACAAAAAAAATATTTTCATATTCGAAGGAGAAGGTTTGTCACAGAAATTTCAAGCGGAAGGAAAATGCCTTTGCTTTAATGATTGCCGCCCCAGTTCTCGTTTCATATCCGTGGCACTCTCTCCCTTGTTTCGCGATAGTAAAAAACGAGTTGATGCGGATCCCGCGCCACACAGCAATACTCCAGAAGAGGGCGGACATAGTGTTGGCAATCTCCTCGGTACACAGGTTGCATATTCTAAGTGGTGTGCCAATAAAACGCATTCTTTGATCTGCCTTCCCCACTACATTGTCTAAGTGATCTTCCAATTTATGTTATTCATAATTCTAATTCCCAATTATTTAGTTGAATTCACAGCCTACAGATTTGTGTGATTTATCATGGAACCAAAATTTAGCGGATTCCTTTTAGTACGCAAAAAATGGCTCTGAGCGCTATGGGACTCAACTGCTGAGGTCATTAGTCCCCTAGAACTTAGAACTAGTTAAACCTAACTAACCTAAGGACATCACAAACATCCATGCCCGAGGCAGGATTCGAACCTGCGACCGTAGCGGTCTTGCGGTTCCAGACTGCAGCGCCTTTAACCGCACGGCCACTTCGGCCGGCCCTTTTAGTACGTGGATAACTTCAGACTTTTCATTATTTAGCGTCAACTGCCACTTTTCGACCGTAGAGATATCTTGTCAAAATCATTTTCAAGTTGGGTTTGATCATCTGATGACTTCACGAGACGGTAAATGACAGCAGTCTACGAGGGCTGCTAAGATTGCCTGCTAGATCGTTTATGTAGATCAGTAACAGCAGGGAGCTTGTTATACTTCCATGGTGAACACCAGATATCGCTTCAGTTACTCGATGACTACGTACTTCGACGTTTCTTACAGGAAATCACGAATCCAGTCGCACAACTCAGATGATATCCCATAGGCACGCAATTTGATTAGGAGTCGCTTGTTCGGAACGGTGTCAAAACCTTCTGGGAATCTAAAATTGTGGAATCAGTTTGAGATCGCCTGTCGACAGCACTCACTACATCAAGTGAATATAGAGCTAATTACAATGAAATGAACACCCTTAGCTGCTTACAGGCGTTGACATACGTCATCGGGGACAGATGAAAATGTGTGCCCCGATCGGGACTCGAACCCGGGATCTCCTGCTTACATCGCAGACGCTCTATCCAGCTTTTTTTTTTTGCATTTTGTTCGTTATGGTCGTTGTATTTGGTCGTTGCGGACGTCACAAGACATCCTGTTCAAGTTCGGTGGTTGATCCTTCCACTCAGTTTTTTATTACAGTTCCATCTGAGCCACCGAGGACACAGAGGATAGCGCGACTGCAGGGATTTATCTCTGGCACGCCTCCCGCGAAACCCACATTCTCAACGTATTGTCCCGCACTACATTCGTAGTGTCCCCGCCCATTATACTCATTACTCGCGGCGCGTTGCCGATTCCCGTAAGAGTCCGGGCACTGTTTGTGCATTCGCACAGAAGACGAAGATGGTCAAGTGGCTGGTGAGCCTTAACTATATATATACTAACAAGGGAAGCTCCCCATCGCACCCCCCTCAGATTTAGATGTAAGTTGGCACAGTGGATAGGCCTTGAAAAACTGAAAACAGATCAATCCAGAAAACAGGAAGAAGATGTGTGGAACTATGAAAAAATAAACAAAGTATACAAACTGAGTAGTCCATGAAAAAAGACATGCAACATCAAGGATAATGAGAGCTCAGCAGCACCGTGGTCCCGTGGTTAGCGTGAGCAGCTGCGGAACGAGAGATCCTTGGTTCAAGTCTTCCCTCGAGTGAAACGTTTTCTTTCTGTATTTTCACAAAGTTATGATCTGTCTGTTCGTTCGTGGACGTCTCTGTTCACAGTAATAAGTTTAGTGTCTGTGTTTTGCGACCGCACCGCAAAACCGTGCGATTAGTAGACGAAAGGACATGCCTTTCCAATGGGAACCGAAAACATTTGATCGCAAGGTCATAGATCAACCGATTCTTCCACAGGAAAACACGTCTGATATATTCTATACGACACTGGTGACGGCATGTGCGTCACATGACAGGAATATGTTGTCGACCCACCTAACTTGTACACTTGGCGAATGGGTAAAAAGATTCTTGTACCTTGTCCGATTTAGGTTTTCTTGTGGATGTGATAATCACTCCCAAAAAAGTGATGAAAACATAAGAGTTTGTCACATAAACTGAAAATAAAAAATTAAACTTTCCACTCGAGGGAAGGTTTGAACCAAGGACCTCTCGCTCCGCAGCTGCTCACACTCACCACAGATCCACGGCACTCCTGAGCTCACGTTAGCCTTGTTGTTGCTTATCTTGCACATGGACTCAGTTTGAATATTTTGTTTATTTTTTTCGTAGTTCCACACAACTTCTTCCTGTTTTCTCGATTGATCTGTGTTCAGTTTTTGAAGGCCTAGCCACTGTGCCAACTTATAACTAAATCTGAGGGGGGTGCGATGGGGAGGTTCCCTTGTAAGATGGTATCTGTTCTTTCGGACATGTCCGAAAGGACAGATACCATCTTTTAGTATAAGTATAGAGCTATTTGTGTTCGACAAGAACGATATTTTCTGAATTCATGTCGGCTATTTGTCAATAAATCATTATCTTCGAGGTAATTCATTATGTTTGAACACGGTATGTGTTCCAAAATCCTTCTGCAAATCGACATTAGTGATATGGGTCTGTAATTCAGCGGATTACTCCTATTTACTTTCTTGAGCTTTTGCATGACCTGTGCAACTTTCCATTCTTTAGGTATATTGAAAGGGTACAGTACCCCCTGACATTGAAAATAGGTACAACATACTTCATTATTTTTGTCAGAAGAACACATTTTTTTTGTAAAATAACTCAATTTCAATTAATACAGCGAAGCCGGATACCAGTGTGGGAAAGAATGACTATTTATTTAATTGATCACATGGTCACTCCCACAAAGTAAATCCCTACATCCAGTTTGGTGAGATCTGTGAAATGAATGAATGTATGGTCGTCTGCTAACCGCAGATAGTGAATGTGAATATATGATCATCTTTGAGTCGATCCTTTGGCCACCTTTGGTGGGACCAAAGAGATGAAATTTACCAGAGCTTTGAGCTCCTGAAATGTGGCTGACCAATACGATAGCAAGGTGCTTCCCCCACCTCGACAAAGATGGGAGAGGACCTAGAGAACGGCCATGTTTCGGCACTCTGCCGCTGGATCTTGTGCTGTTAAGACCTGTTTTAGTTGTGCTCCGTAATGACGAAAGAGTGGAGACATGGTATGCATGTGGAATATTTAAGAGTAGTTTGAAATATTAATTTCTGTATTTCAGGAACTTTTGTGGGGAGAATTAAATGTCAGGCAGGTAATATTAATGGGATTGTAGGAATCTTCAGAAGTGACCAACGGTCACAATGAAACCACGTGTAGCAATAAGTTGAAATACTTCCGTGTGCTTAAGTTAAGCTGAATTACTAGCGTGTGTACAATAAGTTGAAATATTTAAGAAATAGCGTGTGTACCATAAGTTGAAATATTTAAGAAATGGCGTGTGCAGGACTTGAAATTAGAGACGAGTACTTCCACGTGGTGAGTACTGTGTGAGTCTCAATCTGTGTATGAGGCAAAGGATAAAGAGAAGTACTCGTCCATGGTATCAGTTGAGGACTGGCGTGTGTGATGTTCTTAATATTACTTTGCGTGATATGATTCCGTGTGACGCTTGATTCAAACTCTGAGAGAGAAGCAAGGTGAGTCGGCCGTCTATCCAGCAACGCCACTTGGCTTGCATTGCACAGGAAGACGGGCATATATCTCCAGAGTTCATAGTAGGAAAGTAAAATTACGAAGTGGGGCAGTGTCGTGTGAAACTGGGATAAATATTAATTGAAGTGGGAAAGCTGAAAGTGATAGTGTTGTGACTATTTAGTGTTTTATATTTCTTATTGCAGTGTGATGTATGTCATGTAATCTGGGTATGTGTGGTTTGCATGGGAGAGTAGCAAGGTAGTTTCAAAAGATTAGTGGGTTATGCTTGTTCTTTCTGTACCGCTCGGTCTGGAGGAAAGTTTCGTGATGATGATTGTGAGAGTCGAAGTGTGAGGTATAATAAAAGATCCACCATCCTATCCAGAAAGTGCACTGTAGCGTTAAAAGTAATTACGAGACCATAATATAGAGATTCACCATTGTAAAGTCATGCCCACTGGGCGGAATTTCTCATGTGTTATTGTTGTAGGTTGTAGAATTTGTGTGTTTAGGTTAGAGAATTTATTGGAATAAATAAGATAGTGAAAAGAAAAATATTGGTGACTTTTCCTTCGAATTGTATGTTGTAATAATGTCCCGAATTTATAATGTGTGCGCCATTCATACTCAGTGCGGTGGCCACGTGTCGATAAAAGCCGTTAAATAAAAGACAAAAAGAAAATGTGGTATTGCCAGTGCGTAGTGTCCAGTCAGAGTTCTGTAAATTACTGATAGTCAGATGCGTGTTTCCGTTGCGTATTAATCATATAGGAGGATAACTTGTAACGTAAGTGTGAGTACTAGAGTTCATGTTACTCGATAAATAAGAATGAATCCACTCGCTTGGCAGACCACTCATCTTGCAGGCCTGACTGCTTGATGCCACAGTATGAGCAAGGCATGTGGGTGCCTCTCAATATGTCTTTCGTCGAGTGAGCGGTTGTATATGATTGTTAAGTATAGAGGTACAGTATCAGCATACTCTTAAGGGGTCCTAGCTGGTATACTATCTGGACCGGAAGCCTTGCCTTTATTAAGTGATTCGAGCTGCTTCGCCACACTGAGGATGTCTACTTGAAAGTTACTCCTGCTGGCAGCTGTTCTTGTTTTGAATTTGGAAGATTTACTTTGTCTTCTTTATTGAAGGAATTTCGGTAAACCGTGTTTAGTACCTACGTTTCAGTGGCTCTTGCATCAGTGACATTACCATTGCTACCGCGCAGCGAAGGTATTGATCGTGTCTTACAAACGACCAGAACCTCTTTGGATTTTATTGCAGACTGCGAGACAAGAGTTTCGTTATGGAAACAACTAAAATCATCTCGCATCGACCGCGTTTCGTATAGTGGGTGCAAGGGTGTGTTACTGCTAGAACTGATGACGTAGAAAAATTTTAGCTCCTTTGCCACCAATCATTATAGAAACCCCTGTTTGCATATCATCTTCTGCACAAAAAATAATTGGGATTCCACGCTAAGTGAACCATCATGTTCGTACTGATAGTGAAAATAGTGAATTAAAATGTTTGATTGAAGTAGTTATAAACGTGGCGCGTGTTTCGGTACATGCTTACAGAGAGCCGAGTCCCACATAGCGGAGGGCAGCGGTTTTGTCTCCGCTGTTCTGGTGACATCTTTAAGAGTTGTGCGGTGGCTGCTGGCGGCGGGCCGAGGCGAAGTAATTACGTGTGGTGGCGGCTGGTCCAAACCTCGATGTCTTCATTCGCGTCGCGCCGTCTGACGTAAACACGTTGGGCGATTGCACGTCCGGGACGGCGTTCAGCTGCAAGCCAGTCAGCTTGTCCGGCGGTATAAACGTGACTGCGCGGTAATGGAGCGTCTACTGCTTCTCAATGGGATCGTGTAACCGCGCGCCACAGCTTGCAAGTTTTCTGCAGCCGCAGTTCAGGAACTTAGCACGGGAGACGTTACGTCGTTTACGTTTTACTTTCTACGAGACAGCCTGTCTGGAAGTGATCTACTGAACACATTCACTTTATTTCATTTCTTTGTGCTGTCTGCAGCGTGGATGTGATTTAAAAAGCTTCAACGATTTTACAAGGATATATCTTCTACATGACTGAAGATACAAACTCGAAATAAATTTTGATTTACACATCGAAATTAAAAGTTTACCTTGGCGTCAGCTGTAATTTGCCGATTTGTCTGGGGAACTAATATAATAATAAAAAAAAGCTGTTCAGGTATTGGTCGTACTTGCGCACTAAGGGTTCCGTCCAAACTTAATTATATTTATAGACAGTTCATCCATTGTGGAAATCGTGAATCTAGACGATTTCTGCCTGTTACCGACATTGATACATTGATACCGGCAAAATATCGGTCCCAGGGATTCCAAGACTTAGAGATTTTTTTTTTTTTTAATTTCAAGTCTGATGTTGGGAAACAAATGAGAAAAGAAATATTTTTTCCCCATGGGATAATCACAAAATCACAATTTAATGTTTTCTTCCGTTTACTCGTACTGTGAAACCTTGCTTCTTGCCAAATTTCGTGATTGTAGACCAACGGTAAGAACCCTACAGGTTTCGATGAGTGAGTTTGCGAGTATCAAAATAAGTGACATAAATAGCCGTGTCTTTCGTCTGCACTGACTTACAAGGGGAGGCCGCCAATTGTGAAATTCAGATTCGATTCATACTGCGCATAAAAAAAGCTCATGGCCAGAGGTGTAATGTGGCAAAGCACCAAGATGCACTTCTCAGCCGTTGTCGAGAAAATCGACAGTTAAAAGAAACCGCTGCGGTGAAATACTCTCTACGATTAATAAATTTTCACAGCTTCGTGGCGCAGCGGTAAGCGCTAAGGTTCGTAATCCGAAGTAATCCGAAGGTCGCTGGATCGAATCTCGCTCCATGCAACTTTTTTTTTTTTTTTTAGTATTTGTTTTTTGTAGTTCAAATGTGTGTATACACACACACACACACACACACACTCACACACACACACACACACACACACACACACACATATATATATATATATATATATATATATATATATATATATATATATATATATATAATTCCCGGCAATCAGTTGCAACAATTACGCATATAATAAGTAGTTGAAAGTCGTTTGTCGTGGAAAAACTGGCGACTTCGAACATCGTTATGTTTTCCGCAAACAAAGTTGTATTTCATAAATGTTATTAATTGTCCTCATAATGTTAACCACGTATAGTTAACGGAAGACGTAGAAACGATATTCCGAAACGAATACGTATAGCGTAAGTCAAACGTTCGAATTAGAATAGAGACCCCACGAACACAAATTTGCTGTGGCAGGTATGAAATATAAACTCCGTTACTCGCTCGTTACACTTGAAGGACAGATGTTGAATGGGCCGAAACGAGCCGCTGCATAACAGCGTAGTTGCCTGCTAACTTCGAAAGAAGGTAGATGCGGTCCCTAGCGCAACTTATAACATCGTCGAAAATCAGTGCGGACGGGACAGCTTTGGTACACCCTGTTAAACAAACGGAAAAATGGAGGCGGTACAATTGGAGAGCGATCCGCCTTCACCAACATTCATAAGCAATTCATTAATAGTTTATATATATATTTGAATTACAAAAAACTAATAACAAAATAAAATTGCATGGCGCGAAATTCGATCCGGCGACCTTCGGATTACGAACCCGAGCGCTTACCGCTGCGCTACGACGCTGTAGAAGAATGTTAATCGTAGAGAGTATTTCACCGCAGCGGTTTCTTTTAATTGTCGATTTTCTCGACAACGGCTGAGAAGTGCATCTTGGTACTTTGCCACATTAAACCTCTGGCCATGAGCTTTTATTATGTGCAGTATGAATCGAATCTTAATTTCACAATTGGTGACCTCCCCTTGTTAGAAGATTAACTGTTTTACACCAGCAAAGGCCCACAGACCTCAGTATGTGACAAATTTCAGCTTGATACGTCCACCCATTCCTGAGAAAAGGGTTTTTAACAGTTGGACAGACAGACAGACAATAAAGTGATCCTATAAGCGTTCTTTTTTCACTGATTTAGGTACGGAATCCTAAAAATGTTATTTTTCACGTACTGCTCTGTGTATCGTAACATCCTGTGAACATAGCAAATTTTGAGGTGATGTACGTTAATGAAACGTGTATCTTTTTATTTTCTCATATTTTTTTCTTTATTTTTGTCGTTTCTTGTTTCACTTGAAATTGGTCATTACTTTGTTACCATTTTTACCCCCAGCTAGCTTGATAATACCTAAGGGAGCGAAATTATCTACTCGCTAATAATGAAATAGAAGGTTTCTTTCAAAATAAAAGAGCTGCCTAATCACCAAAAGACTTCATTTCAGAAACTCCGTGACTGGTAAACCATCTGGCCACAATCAAATGCTAAATAGAGCGTAAGTATTGAGTGTTTAAGGCGTATTTCATGCCATGTGGTAAAGAAACGGTACTTCTAATTCGATGGTAAGAAGAAACAGAAACAGTATATCTATGAGAAGACAGCTTCGGCGTGGGCAACTGCTGAGCAGTCATCGACAAGCTTAAGACGCTGTGCAGTTGCAATGACGTATTGTAGAATTTTACACAATGGGCCCTGAAACAGGTTCGAGAACCGCATATTCAACAGTTCTACCAAAGAAGATTACCACTGTAATTCCGTTAGATTTGCGTTCATCGTTGATAGTAACAGAAAAAAACCATGTAGTCAACAAACGAAGAGCATCGTTTTAAAACATATTTAATACAGCCGAGGTCAAAGTAGAGTTTGATGCGTTTCCAACCCATTTGTGGTATACTCTTTAGCTCTGTTTAGTCAGATCGGGTCATTTAGTATTTTTTCCCGTAGCAATTCAGCGCTGCAAAGAAATGAATCGGATGTAAACGCATTACGTACAACGTGGTCAGCGGTTCAATAGGTATTGTATTGAAGATATATTTCAAATCCTGTGTTAATATCCCCCAGTTTTGTTGGCTTTCCCCACTATTTTTATCTCCCAGCTCACAGTGTGGTGTTGACTGCATGACTATGCTCATTCGATCGCCATGGGAAAGGGAGCAGGGGGGGGGATCTTCTAAAGGAAGAGGAATGAGAATTAAAGCTGCTAAAACTAAAAAACAGCATGAAAAGGAAGCTCAGCAAGTAATAACACCTGATGTACTTTGTAAGTGGCCGTTCTAGTGAAATTATTATGTCGATGCATTACATTGGGAAATATTGCATTGCTGCATGTTTTAATACGATCTCTAGTTTTGATGTGGAAGCATTATGCAGGACAGCACAGTCGAAATTCCAATGTTGTAGTGTATGAGGTAGGTTGCAGTGTGGTTCAGAACACTGCTATCGGGGTCTGTACTCTCGTTATAATCCCTTGCGCATTCAGGTATCACTGCGCGAGTGTGATCCGCGAGGAGAAAAGGTTCTACGTTAGCAGCAATCTCATTGGCTGCGTTACATATTAATACGCGGATCGGCGGAAGCAGAATTTGGTCCGTCTCTAAGACAGTGCTATCTCGTAGTGCGGAGACGGACGAGCGCTGCGCCTGCGCTGTTGTGCTTAGCGGCCGCGCTCTAGTGGGAAAGTTGTGTACGCGCTGACTACGCGGAACTATGTACACAACACCATGTGCTATGGAACGAAAGAGAATTATGAGTTACCGGATGTATGTCTCCTACAAGACATGTAACTGTAAATTAGAGCTGTATGGAACAGCAGATGCCCTGTCGAGCACAGAACCTCTCTCGTGCAATATTCCACTTCCGCCTTAACCACAAAAGGTTAGAAAAATATTGTGTGTGTCAATGAGAGTACAATGCAATTTTTGACGAGGTAGTGTAGTACGAGTTTGAAGATGGTTCAAATGGCTCTGAGCACTATGCGACTTAACTTCTGAGGTCATCAGTTGCCTAGAACTTAGAACTAATTAAGCATAACTAACCTAAGGACATCAGACACATTCATGCCCGAGGCAGGATTCGAACCTGCGACTGGAGATTGAAGATGGCTTAAAGCCGAAAGGCGTGAAGTTGTTAATAGTATAAACAAACGGTCTATACAGAGTATTATATTGGTTTGTGTGGGAGTGCGAATTGGGGCGTAGGACGACACCAACCATCGTAGTGGCTGCCCTCTGGTATCATAAGAAAGACTTATTTTTTCCACTCTATAGTCTAGAAAAATAGAAAACTACAACTACAGACACTGTAATACCTTCTTGCTCACAGCACCCCATAGCTCACAAACATGCAGCTTTTCACTCAATGGTACACCGTCTCATATCCGTCCCCATGTCCACAGATGATTTTAAAGCATATTTAGATACATTAAAATTTATTGCCATAGCAAATGACTACAATCCAATCCTTATTGACCACATTTTGCATAGAAAACCCCTTCCCTACGCCCCATCTGCTTCCCCATCCACTATCTGCAGCAAATGGTGAACATTACCATATCTAGGAGAGGTATCACAGATTGTAGTTAAAGCACTGAAAGGCTGCAAGTATAGGCTTTTCTATTATGGTAAGAGCAATACAGCCGAGTTTATTTGCAATAGCAAAGATAAGATCCAGTTATTAGCCAACAGTGGGGTATACAAAGTTACATGTTCTGATCGTGATAAGTTTTACATTGGTCAGTCAGGCAGAGGCATATCAATTAGGCTGGCTGAACGAACGCAACTGGAGGTTGCCGAATTATGACTCCGCATATGCTGAGTATGTACTGAGTGAGGGTCACAACTACCAGCCAGAGTCCCACGTCCTTCACTTAGCAAACAAAGGTGATAAACTCAACCTGCTGGAAGCCCTGGAAATTAACAAACATCTAGCTCACAGTCCTGATCTAATCCGAAATGACCAGACACAGCTTAACACTTCCCTTCGCCTAAACCTCACATAATCATCTCTGTATTTCATTACTTCACACACTGTCTCCTCCTACATATTCCCATTTTCCTGTATTCATTAAGTTCTGTTATTTTATTGAAATTGTCTATGTCATTCATATAAACTATCGTTTCAATTATTAAGGCTTTCTTCTAACTGGTACTTTTATTACTCTCCATGTTTAATACCTCTTATAGTTGTCTCATCAAATATTGTTTTTATTTTAGTTGGCTCATTTATTTAATGCAAGCTGTTACATAGTCAGTTTTCAGTGTAATGTTAATGTTTTTCCTGTTTGCTCCTTTTGTATTTGTGTATTGTTCAGCCTATTTTACCTTTTAAAATGCAGTACCACCACACTCTCAAAACTTCTCTTCCAATGTTGTTTACAAACATTGTAACTTCTTTGGTGACAATACTCAGTAAATGTTTGAAGACGACCTTGTAAGCCGAAAACGGTTAACACAATAAAAGTGATACTTTAGAACAAAAGCAAACTAGTGCTTTCCATTTACTGTAATGTTGTTCTACCAAGAACCGAAGGAAGATTGAGTTAACATATATTACCACGTTTACACTTATTTTCATTCTCAATTTATCCTGCATTATCGACAATTTTTCCTTTCATTGTTACATTGTTTGGAACGAATAAAATGTTATATTATAAATCTGTCCCCGTGTATACTCGTAGGCTCGAGAAACTGCAAGACTTGCTAAAGCTTAACTGCTGCGATATCATCTTCTGTCCCATACTAATGGTTAAGAATATTATATTCTCTTCTTGCCAAACGAGTTTGGAATGAATTTTTTTTTTACAGAGGATGAAGGTTAATTTTTACTACTTTTTTCCGTCAACTGTGTTTTTTGTTTTAATGTATCTGCAATCGATTTCCAAGGAACTAAAGATTCATCTTGTTACTTTACGGACTCCTGTTAATGTTTCCCAACATCCTTTGATGTGGTAACTATGATACTAAAGGATCCTGGGCTACATTAGCAGGATAAATTTGCCGTGGTATATCACACCAATAAAAATGCTACTGTTAAATTAGAATAACAATAAAATTAAATTAAAACAATTAATGCTGCTGAGTGCATGAAAATTATAAGATGCATTCAAAAAGAAGCGAGCCGGAGGTTGTAAAAGGAAACTGGATGAAGGGATCGTAATGGCGTTGCCCACAGAAGAAGGTGTGGCCCTATAACAACGCCGATGATTCAAACTTGTCGCTAGAGGGAGGTGGGAGCGAAAATCCACGTGGCGGTACAGCGAGCATGCGCACGCGCCGACGCTCCACTGCGCGCCGGAGTGCTGAAAGCAGAGAAGTGGAGGCTTGAAAAGTAGAGGAAAGAGGCTAGCGCTTTTCCTGATAACGGAAGGAGAGCGGGGAACAGAAGCTCGTCGAGGAGTGGCACACGTGTACGGAAGCACTGCATGTCCGTTGCTATTGCGGCGCTAGTCCTACTACTGCTGCAATGGCTGCCAATGTAACTCACCGCTGTTTAATAATGACGGCATCCGTAAAAAGTTTTTAAGTTGGACCAAAAAGCATAAAATAATTTTTCCTAGCCGCATACAGGTAATCCTGAAAATTTGCATTTGTGAATTTTTAATAGCTAACACTTGTAAGAATTTCAAAGATTTACAAGGAAAAAAGTAGCGTGCATGTAATAGATAATAGTGAGACGTGAACTATTCACACATAAGTTACATATTGCATGCGCCCCACGGTTTTCTTTAAAAATATTACGAGTATTGTTATAGCTATTGAAAGTTCACAAGCCCAAATTTCCGGTAAAATCTGTTTGAGAATAAAAATCTGTATGGGGCTTGCAGAAATCATTTTATAACTTTAGCCGATTTAACAACGTGTTATATTAAGAATTTATTTTTATTTCAATAATTATTTTTTGCCTTTTAGTCCCGTGTGTGTGAAATATCTCAATTAATTTTAAACATTTTGATGAGAGTATTTCTTTAAAATAATTATTTACATGTATGCTAGGTTTTTATCTGTGGCTTCGCCTGTGATCGCCTATGTCAAGTAAATTGGACCCGTCACTTCCTCCCCCACAGGGGATAATCTCACCTGTCCCCTGTTCCCTCTCTCTTCACAGCCGTGTCTGTCCAATCGCATGTCGCCAAGAATACATTCCGACACTAATCCCACAACACACCAGTGGCACAGGGCAGCGAGGATGTAAGGCTTTATCAAGGTTTTCCACCGACCGCCATTCCTACCGAACAGACCGTCAGGAAGGCGAGTTAATATTGCATTGTCATCCAATTCTGAGCTGTGGTTAAAACTTCAAGTCTATAGCTCATCGGGAAGTTAGTTAGGTAGTTTAAAACCAATTTCAAAGTTTGTACTAAACAGATAGACAGACGAGTAGCGATCTAATAAAAATGTGTTAGTAGACCCTCCCCTCGTCCCAGGCGACGATAAGCCCAGATTGAAACGCCTGCACTGTCTCCCCTCAATGCTTGAAAATATGCCTCATGCTCTCATTGACTGAATCCTCCGTTGTTTTATTTGTAGCGTTCCCGATGTCCTGAGGCAACTCGTATTTATATGCATTGCTTCATCGAGAGCTATTAATTGGAGTGGAACTACCAGTATATTTTCATTATATGCCCCGATGTAAAGCGACGTTTTTCTGTCTCTTATCGTTACGCGCCCGGCTTGGTAATCGCCGTCTTCTGCGGGGCCCGCCTGCGGTCGCCTTCCCTCCCTCTCCCCCCACCCCTCCATTACGGCCGCCATTAACTGCTCGTTTGGGGCCTCTGATTGCCGGCTGGACGAGTCTCGACGCACGCACTTCATCACACGAGACTGCTGCGTTTTTCTCCCGGGGAGGCGGTATTACGAAAATCGCCTTTCATTATTTTAAACTGATCGTGCCACACTGGATCAAAGCTCCTTCTCTTCCCTTGGAGCTGTTAGTCAAACCGCTAAGCCAGGCAGTTAGCTTTTTCGTTTACTGTGCAATCTGGAACAAGCTGCTCACACTACTGGTCATGGCATAGACATATCTTAGCGACTGGATAATTGAGTTCTTATCTATAAACCACGTAGGCGGTATCTACTTAGATATGGAGTTGTGAGCATATCCATTATACTAGAATTTAACAGGTGGACAGGTTGATGATATGTACTTCTGTAGGCAGCATAAATACTGTTTGGGCCTCCATGAAGGAACAGTAAGCGCAAACACGAGACCAGTTGTAACTCTTCATACAAAAGTTGTACTGATGCACGAAGGTACAGCCGATTCCGCGAAGTTTATGTGTCAGACAACCCATGAACGGTAATGGGAGAGGGAGTGCTTGATTAACTCATCCAGGTGCTCTCCGAAACACGTACGCACACTGTGAGCTGTGTGACGCTCTGCATCAACACAGTGGTAGATGTCATCGTGCCGAGGAAAAACAGACTGCATGTACATCTACATCTACATTTATACTCCGCAAGCCGCCCAACGGTGTGTGGCGGAGTGCACTTTACGTGCCACTGTCATTACCTCCCTTTCCTGTTCCAGTCGCGTATGGTTCAAATGGCTCTGAGCACTATCGGTGTTAACTTCTGAGGTCATCAGTTCTCTAGAACTTAGAACTACTTAAACCTAACTAACCTAAGGACATCACACACATCCGTGCCCAAGGCAGGATTCAAACCTGTGACCGTAGCGGTCACGCGGTTCCGGTCTTCAGTGCCTAGAACCGCGTGGAGTCGCGTATGGTTCGCGGGAAGAACGACTGCCGGAAAGCCTCCGTGCGCGCTCGAATCTCTCTAATTTTACATTCATGATCTCCTCGGGAGGTATAAGTAAGGGGAAGCAATATATTCGATACCTCATCCAGAAACGCACCCTCTCGAAACCTGGACAGCAATCTACACCGCGATGCAGAGCGCCTCTCTTGCAGAGTCTGCCACTTGAGTTTGCTAAACATCTCCGTAACGCTATCACGATTACCAAATAACCCTGTGACGAAACGCGCCGCTCTTCTTTGGATCTTCTCTATCTCCTCAGTCAACCCCACCTGGTACGGATCCCACACTGATGAGCAATACTCAAGTATAGGTCGAACGAGTGTTTTGTAAGCCACCTCCTTTGTTGATGGACTACATTTTCTAAGGACTCTCCCAATGAATCTCAACCTGGCACCCGCCTTACCAACAATTAATATTATATGATCATTCCACTTCAAATCGTTCCGCACGCATACTCCCAGACATTTTACAGAAGTAACTGCTACCAGTGTTTGTTCCACTATCATATAATCATACAATAAAGGATCCTTCTTTCTATGTATTCGCAATACATTACATTTGACTATGTTAAGGGTCAGTTGCCACTCCCTGCACCAAGTGCCTATCCGCTGCAGATATTCCAGCATTTTGCTGCAATTTTCTAATGCTGCAACTTCTCTGTATACTACAGCATCATCCGCGAAAAGCCGCATGGAACTTCCGACACTATCTACTAGGTCATTTATATATATTGTGAAAAGCAATGGTCCCATAACACTCCCCTGTGGCATGCCAGAGGTTACTTTAACGTCTGTAGACGTCTCTCCATTGAGAACAACATGCTATGTTCTGTTTGCTAAAAGCTCTTTAATCCAGCCACACAGCTGGTCTGATATTCCATAGGCTCTGACTTTATTTAACAGGCGACAGTGTGGAACTGTATCGAACGCCTTCCGGAAGTCAAGGAATATGGCATCTACCTGGGAGCCTGTATCTAATATTTTCTGGGTTTCATGAACAAATAAAGCGAGTTGGGTCTCACACGATCTCTGTTTCCGGAATCCATGTTGATTCCTACAGAGTAGATTCTGGGTTTATAGTTTTTCGCATCTGCTCTACGACCCTTCTTGAAGACTGGGACTACCTGTGGTCTTTTCCAATCATTTGGAACCTTCCCTTCCTCTAGAGACTTGCGGTACACGGCTGTTAGAAGGGGAGCAAGTTCTTTCGCGTACTCTGCGTAGAATGGAATTGATATCCCGTCAGGTTCAGTGGACTTTCCTCTGTTGAGTGATTTCAGTTGCTTTTCTATTCCTTGGATACTTATTCCGATGTCAGCAATTTTTTCGTTTGTGCGAGGATTTAGAGAAGGAACTGCAGTGCGGTCTTCCTCTGTGAAACAGCTTTAGAAAAAGGTGTTTAGTATTTCAGCTTTACGCGTGTCATCCTCTGTTTCAATGCCATCATCATCCCAGAGTGTCTGGATATGCTGTTTCGAGCCACTTACAGATTTAACGTAAGACCAGAACTTCCTAGGATTTTTTGTCAAGTCGGTACATAGAATTTTACTTTCTTATTCACTGAACGCTTCACGCATAGCCCTCCTTATGCTAACTTTGACATCGTTTGTCTGAGAGGTTTTGGCTGCGTTTAAATTTGCAGTGAAGCTCTCTTTGCTTTCGCAGTAGTTTCCTAACTTTGTTGTTGAACCACGGTGGGTTTTCCCGTCCCTCACAGTTTTACTCGGCACTTACCTGTCTAAAACGCATTTTACGATTGCCTTGAACGTTTTCCTCAACACTTAACATTGTCAGTGTCGGAACAGAAATTTTCGTTTTTGATCTGTTAGGTAGTCTGAAATCTGCCTTCTATTACTCATGCTAAACAGATAAACCTTGCTCTCTTTTTTTATATTCCTATTTATTTCCATATTCAGGGATGGTCAGGGTACCCGTGGACAGTCGTGTTCGGGCACTCGGCCAGTGCACATCGCGCGGTGACGGGCGGTAGCGCGGGCCAGTATTTACGTCGCGAGCAGCGCTGAGGTGGAGAGCTGAGCAGCGTGTGTGAGCGCTGTTAACGTTTGTTTCTGTATAACTGTTGTAAGTACGATGTCGACAATTAACAGAGCGAACAGCGTTCGGCCTTGCGACCGACGGCGTTTGAAATTCATGAGTGGATCTTTGAGGATTTGAAATTGCCTGAAGATATAGTCGACACGTTCTAGTTGGACTTTGTGCAGTACTCGTTATTTATCAAATTTATTTCGAGTGATACTTATGAGAAATTCGTTGAGGAGCATGCTGGTGTGAGACCATTTCGTCATAATGATGGCAGTATTAGTAATGTCCAAATCGTGCCTTCGGGATACGGAGTGAGAACCGTCAGGGTATTTAATGTGCCACCTGAGTGCCCTAATGACCTGATTTCACGTTCTCTCTCACTGTACGGCGCTGTTTTGTCAGTTACAAATGAAAAATGGTCGAGTGCATATCGCTACCAAGTTAACAGCGGGGTGCGAAGTGTACGTGTAGACTTAGAAAAGCATATACCTTCGTATGTTAACATTGGCGGCTGTCGCGCACAGGTAACTTACATTGGACAAGCCCCTACCTGTTCCATCTGCCATTCAACAGAACATCTGCGGATGAACTGCACACGTCGACGTCCATTTCAACTTCTACGGGAACGTCCTGCAGACGGCAGTGAAAAGCTTGTTCCACTATTGAGTGAGGTAGTCGCGGGGACTGTATCAGCCGGAACATGATAGCGAGGCGGAGATGCCAGTTCAGGTGGAATGCAGTGCCAAAGACATTCGCGGTAGGACGGACGTCGATTCGGCACCGTCATCCTTACCGGGGCAGTTACCGCTGGATACCAACGATGCGCCAGCCACCTCTGAAACTAAGCCGTGTGAGATACAGGAGGGGGTGCAGATCAGTTTGCCTGAACCATCCCTATCGGTAGAGACTGCAGCAGACACGAAGAAAGGCCGCCGAAGGAGAAGCAAAGGGAATAGTAGCAAAGAGGAAAAGTCGGATGATTTGAGACCCGTACGCGTGTCAGAAAGCGGCAGCGAGACTGAACCTCAATCTTCTTGCTCCGTGCGCTGCGAGGACACCGCGAGGCAAGAACGCATTCGTGAACAAACCAAACACCTGAAGGCACTACTGAGCGCTGAGAGGGAACAGAGCACCGTAACGGCTAAGAGGAAGAGCGAGCAGAGCAGCGAGCAGCTGCAGCAGCGCTCCCGCAGGAACTCGCTGACGTCAGTCGCAGCCCCGCGTGGTGGCCAGGCGGATGCGACCACGTTGACAGACTCAGCCGGCGGTGGCGGGCAGGGCGGCGCGCGCACCGCGCAGCACCCCGACAGCAATGAGCCGTGGTGGCAGCAGAACGAGGAGATGCAGCAGTAGCTGCTCTCGCGCATGACCATCGCGCTGCCACCTTCCACTCCCTGGCCCGTTATTGGTTTTGACGTTTCGTACTCCAAACGTTACCAACGGGTTGGTTCAAAGCCGGCGAGAAGGACGATCCAAAACTCAGAGCTCATTGTTCTCTGAACCATCATGTGTGACAGCCAAACCTACAACATTACCACTCTTAACGTCAATAGAATTCAAAGTGCGGTGAAACTCCGTTCGCTAACTGATTTCTTGTATGGTACCAGCGTTGACATAGCCCTCATACAGGAGGTAGTCACAGTCTTAGAAGTGCCCGGTTACGTTCTTATTGATAACATCAATCTCCAGGATGCTGTAGGCACTGCCATACTTCTGCGCGACGGTATACTCTTTACGGATGTGCAGCGGCTGCCCACTGGTCGTGACATTTCTCTTCGAGTGAATGGTGTGCAGACTGTTAACGTGTACGCCCCATCAGGTAGCACTCATAAGAGAGATCGTTCAAAATTTTATAAAAACGAGGTTCCCATTCTTCTTAGCGCTTATCGTGCACATCTCATCCTTGGTGGTGACTTCAATTGTGTGCTTAACGACAGAGACCAAACTCCTAACACGAACAGATGTATCGAACTTGAACATTTAATTCATGGCATCCGTCTTCACGATACATGGGAACAACTGCACGGTGAACGGGTAGGGTACACCTTCGTAACCAGTCATTCTGCCAGTCGGCTGGATAGGATCTATGTGTCCGATGCCCTCCAGCGACACACTGTGAACTGTGACATAGCTCCTGTCAACATCTCCGACCATTGTGCATATCAGTGTTACCTTAACCTACAACGCCAGCAAATTTACCGCGGGAAAGGCTACTGGAAATTGAATGTCAGCCTTCTGCAGGATGCCCAACTTGAAGAGGAGGTGGACATAACGTGCCAACAGCTCCAGCGGCACCGACGTCGTTACGCTAGCGTTCTACAGTGGTGGATTCAGTGTGCTAAGCCTAAATTACGCCTCACCCTCATGAGCTACGCCCGACAAAAAAGCTTTTGGCAGAAACAGACTATTGAATTTTATTATCGCTGTTTGAGAGAACTGTATAGTCGCACTAACAATCCTTCTCGCGATATCGACGTAAAGATCAAACGATATAAAGCAAAAATCACGGCGATACAACGCCAACGAATGCAAGGCATCATCGTGCGAGCTCACCCCAAGGACGTTGTCGCCGAAGAACGGGCCTCTCTGTACCACATCCTGAGAACGACGAAACGGTGTAAAGCCATGTTGATTGAAGCCGTCGTTGATGACGCTGAGAATGCCATCACGAAGCAACGTGACATCATCTCGCACGTCTACGACTATTATAGTCAACTTTACAAGAAGCAACCCGTTGATGAACACTCGTGCGACGATTTTCGTAGGACCTTGAGCTGTAGCTTGTCACAACAGGATAATGCAAAGCTGGAATCTGTTTTCACAGAGGACGAAATGCGACTGGCGGTCCACAGTGCAAAGAAAGGGAAATCAACGGGACCCGATGGTCTCAGCGCTGAGTTTTACCAGCGATACTGGAACCTCCTCGGTCCGACACTCCTCGGGATAGCGAATGAACTCTGGCACCTGGAAGTCATACCCAAGGCATTTACGGAAGATATCATCCTGCCCTTACCGAAAAAAGGGAACAGAAGGAAGGTCGAAAACATGCGACCCATCACACTCCTGAATGCCGATTTCAAAATCATCACCAGATCAATTAAGCTAAGGATGCAAACCGTGATGTACAAGGTTTTAGGCAGTTACCAGTACAGTGCAGTGCAAGGCCGAAGTGCAATCTCAGCTGCCTGCGATATGAAGGTCGTCATCTGTTCATATGCTGAAACCAAAGGACAGGGCGCTCTAATCTTTCTAGATTTTGAGAAGGCTTATGACCGTGTACGTCATGATTTCCTCTTTAAAATCATGAAGAAACTAGGATTTGGACCTCATCTCATAGAATTAATTCGCAAACTTACTACAAACGCCTCTTCACGTATTCTCATTAATGGCCATTTTACAAAAGAAGTTTACATTGAGCAATCCATCCACCAAGGATGTCCTCTGTCAATGATTTTGTACGCCATTGCAGTAGAGCCGCTACTGAACAACTTAGTGCATAGCGGGATCAGGCTTAGCGTCGAGTCTGTCACTATCCCATGCATTGCGTATGCTGACGATATCTGCGTAGCTGTGTCATCATCGCAACAACTTCTGTCAGCAGAAAACATTCACGTTTCTTTCAGGAGCAATACTCAACAGAACTAAAACCACAGCTTTGCAGATCGCTGGCGGTATCGGAGACATATCCCATGTTACCTGGTGCAAGGTAAAGGATTATCACACAACCCTCGGTGTTACCTTTGAGGCCAAACCAGACAAATTCCTGACGGAGAACTAGTCACACATGCTTAATAAATTACGTGCTGCTTTGATACTTCACTCCGACCGTGACTTGAACATACTACAGAAAGTTAAGACCATCGAGATCGCCATTACGAGCAAGATGAATTATTTGGCGCAAATTCTTCCAATCTCCGACCATCTAGCCAAGAGTATACAACAAGCGTTATGTTGGTTTCTTTTTAGGGGGCATATTTTCAAAGTTCAGTTCGATACCTTAACCTTACCTTCGTCCAAAGGTGGCCTTAACCTCATTAAAGTACACAAAAAATGTGTCACCCTGCTCCTAAATCGCATCAGGAAGGAGTTTCGTACCCGGAGGACCAGTATCATCAGAAACCTCATTCAGCGGTGGAAGCCTCATAGCTTTGACCCACCCGTTAATATCGCCGGCATTCCACTTTCTTACCGACATGTGCGACTGTACTACATGGAAATGAGCTACATTCGACGCAACATCATCGATAACGGAAGTCTGACGAACAGGAAGCTTTATGACCTTCTCATGACAATAAACCATAGGAATCGTCTCGAAGAAAAACATCCACATACACATTGGAGTATAGTATGGCGGAATGTGCACAGCGACATGTTACCATCACTCGTCATAGCCGACTGGTGTCTCACAGTCAACGATAAAGTAGCAACGAATGAAAAGCTACATACAATAGGCCTTCATCCAACGCCCAACTGTGACGCATGCGGAAGAGTCGATACGCTTATTCATAGGTTCACGTGCGGACATGCAGAAGAAATTACGACATTTCTTTGTCAACGATTGTCAGTGATAGACCGTACGACGCCCAGTGGTGTAGACCTTTTAGAGATCATTCAGCCACAAAAACTGAGATATCCACGAGCAAAAAACAACGCTGCAACGTGGATCATGGGCCACACAGCATCGTTTATTATGCAGCATAGGCATGCTACTTTCCTAGACTATTATTCTTACATAGAAACTGAACACTTTAAAATAAGCCAACATTGTGACTACAGGAGGATATTTGGAAATATGCTGAAAATCATAATTAACGGTTAAATGCTTCAAATACAATATTTTGGATAGCAGAGGTTGCCAGTTACCTGTATGTATGAATCCTATTTGCTTCCTGGGACTTTAGTTCTTGTCGGAATTTTAAGATAGTATTCAGATGCACACCAATGCAGAAGGCATTTTTTCTTCCCCATTTTCGTCTTAACATTTTCCTTCTCTCGCAGAGCAGCGGAGCAACTTTCCTTCAACAATGAAGTGATAGTCTTTTGTGCACCATAAAATTTTCTGTTTACAAAAAAAAATTTTAAAAAATTAAAAGAAGTGGTCTAGGGGGGAAAAAGTGGTCTAGGGGTAGCGTCTTTGATTCACAATCAAAACGTCTTCGGTCCCGGGTTCGATCCCTGCCACTGCCTAAATTTTGATAAATAATCAGCATTGGCGGCCGACTTCCGGCATAAGAATTCAGCCTCATTCTACCAACGGCCTTGTCAAAGAGGGCGGAGGAGCGGATAGAGCTTCAGGGCACTCTCTTGTCCTAGGGGTGGGAAATTGCCCCTAAAGGCGGAAGAATCAGCAATGATCAACGACATTAGGATGCAAAAGGCAATGGAAACCACTGCATTAAAGACACGTAACGTGTATCCACAGGACATGTGGCCTGTAATTGAAGAAGTGTCATGATGATCTCTCCATTGGCAAAAGATTCCGAAATAGTCCCCCATTCGCATCTCCGGGAGGGGACTGCCAAGGGGGAGGTTATCATGAGAAAAAGATTGAATAATCTACGAAAGGCTAACGTTCTACGAGTCGGGGCGTGGAATGTCAGAAGCTTGAACGTGGTAGGGAAACTAGAAAATCTGAAAAGGGAAATGCAAAGGCTCAATCTAGATATAGTGGGGGTCAGTGAAGTGAAGTGGAAGGAAGACAAGGATTTCTAGTCAGATGAGTATCGGGTAATATCAACAGCAGCAGAAAATGGTATAACATGTGTAGGATTCGTTATGAATAGGAAGGTAGGGCAGAGGGTGCGTTACTGTGAACAGTTCAGTGACCGGGTTGTTCTAATCAGAATCGACAGCAGACCAACACCGAAAACGATAGTTCAGATATACACTCCTGGAAATGGAAAAAAGAACACATTGACACCGGTGTGTCAGACCCACCATACTTGCTCCGGACACTGAGAGAGGGCTGTACAAGCAATGATCACACGCACGGCACAGCGGACACACCAGGAACCGCGATGTTGGCCGTCGAATGGCGCTAGCTGCGCAGCATTTGTGCACCACCGCCGTCAGTGTCAGCCAGTTTGCCGTGGCATACGGAGCTCCATCGCAGTCTTTAACACTGGTAGCATGCCGCGACAGCGTGGACGTGAACCGTATGTGCAGTTGACGGACTTTGAGCGAGGGCGTATAGTGGGCATGCGGGAGGCCGGGTGGACGTACTGCCGAATTGCTCAACACGTGGGGCGTGAGGTCTCCACAGTACATCGATGTTGTCGCCAGTGGTCGGCGGAAGGTGCATGTGCCCGTCGACCTGGGACCGGACCGCAGCGACGCACGGATGCACGCCAAGACCGTAGGATCCTACGCAGTGCCGTAGGGGACCGCACCCCCACTTCCCAGCAAATTAGGGACACTGTTGCTCCTGGGGTATCGGCGAGGACCATTCACAACCGTCTCCATGAAGCTGGGCTACGGTCCCGCACACCGTTAGGCCGTCTTCCGCTCACGCCCCAACATCGTGCAGCCCGCCTCCAGTGGTGTCGCGACAGGCGTGAATGGAGGGACGAATGGAGACGTGTCGTCTTCAGCGATGAGAGTCGCTTCTGCCTTGGTGCCAATGATGGTCGTATGCGTGTTTGGCGCCGTGCAGGTGAGCGCCACAATCAGGACTGCATACGACCGAGGCACACAGGGCCAACACCCGGCATCATGGTGTGGGGAGCGATCTCCTACACTGGCCGTACACCACTGGTGATCGTCGAGGGGACACTGAATAGTGCACGGTACATCCAAACCGTCATCGAACCCATCGTTCTACCATTCCTAGACCGGCAAGGGAACTTGCTGTTCCAACAGGACAATGCACGTCCGCATATATCCCGTGCCACCCAACGTGCTCTAGAAGGTGTAAGTCAACTACCGTGGCCAGCAAGATCACCGGATTGTCCCCCATTGAGCATGTTTGGGACTGGATGAAGCGTCGTCTCACGCGGTCTGCACGTCCAGCACGAACGCTGGTCCAACTGAGGCGCCAGGTGGAAATGGCATGGCAAGCCGTTCCACAGGACTACATCCAGCATCTCTACGATCGTCTCCATGGGAGAATAGCAGCCTGCATTGCTGCGAAAGGTGGATATACACTGTACTAGTGCCGACATTGTGCATGCTCTGTTGCCTGTGTCTATGTGCATGTGGTTCTGTCAGTGTGATCATGTGATGTATCTGACCACAGGAATGTGTCAATAAAGTTTCCCCTTCCTGGGACAATGAATTCACGGTGTTCTTATTTCAATTTCCAGGAGTGTACATGCCGACGTCGCAAGCTGAAGATGAACAGATAGAGAAAGTGTATGAGGATATTGAAAGGGTAATGCAGTATGTAAAGGGGGACGAAAATCTAATAGTCATGGGCGACTGGAATGCAGTTGTAGGGGAAGGAGTAGAAGAAAAGGTTACAGGAGAATATGGGCTTGGGACAAGGAATGAAAGAGGAGAAAGACTAATTGAGTTCTGTAACAAGTTTCAGCTAGTAATAGCGAATACCCTGTTCAAGAATCACAAGAGGAGGAGGTATACTTGGAAAAGGCCGGGAGATACGGGAAGATTTCAATTAGATTACATCATGGTCAGACAGAGATTCCGAAAGCAGATACTGGATTGTAAGGCGTACCCAGGAGCAGATATAGACTCAGATCACAATATAGTAGTGATGAAGAGTAGGCTGAAGTTCAAGACATTAGTCAGGAAGAATCAATACGCAAAGAAGTGGGATACGGAAGTACTAAGGAATGACGAGATACATTTGAAGTTCTCTAACGCTATAGATACAGCAATAAGGAATAGCGCAGTAGGCAGTACAGTTGAAGAGGAATGGACATCTCTAAAAAGGGCCATCACAGAAGTTGGGAAGGAAAACATAGGTACAAAGAAGGTAGCTGCGAAGAAACCATGGGTAACAGAAGAAATACTTCAGTTGATTGATGAAAGGAGGAAGTACAAACATGTTCCGGGAAAATCAGGAATACAGAAATACAAGTCGCTGAGGAATGAAATAAATAGGAAGTGCAGGGAAGCTAAGACGAAATGGCTGCAGGAAAAATGTGAAGACATGGAAAAAGATATGATTGTCGGAAGGACAGACTCAGCATACAGGAAAGTCAAAACAACCTTTGGTGACATTAAAAGCAACGGTGGTAACATTAAGAGTGCAACGGGAATTCCACTGTTAAATGGAGAGGAGAGAGCAGATAGGTGGAAAGAATACATTGAAAGCCTCTATGAGGGTGAAGATTTGTCTGATGTGATAGAAGAAGAAACAGGGGTCGATTTACAAGAGATAGGGGATCCAGTATTAGAATCGGAATTTAAAAGAGTGAAAGGTCTCTGTTGGATTCCTTTCATGTTTAATTTCTTAAATCTCTTGTCATTTATGGAGTAAATTCCTCCCCTAAATTTACTGTGGCGTTTCTGACTATCTGGGAGGAGACTGAGTAGTGGAACGTGTTACTTTTACACGTAAACAAGAACGATCTGTCACACTACTACACTTTAAAACACAGTTTATATGTAATTCATGTCACACAGTCTCATACAGAACCTACATCCGCTTTCTGTTATATACTGTATATGATAAGATACTGTCATCCCCCTTCCTTTCTGTGTGAGAGGATGAATGATCAAATGTGTTTGTAGTTGCATGCTTGAGGGTAGCAGACAAGGCTGTCTGCTAGAGAACAGTAGGACCAACGTCGGAACAGGTAGCTACACTTTCTTAAAGCAGAGAGGTTTCTATCCTTAGTATGGTTCTGTCCGTCAGTTGTCATGTTGGTATAGGAAGCTGCCCCTCTGGCCCCTTCCGTTTTGTCTTTGTGAGCCACCCTCAGGAAGCACGCTCGGTAGTAGGCAGTTGCAGTCTGGCGGAGGCGAGCGTCTGAAGTGGTAAGATCTCCGGCTAAGCGCGTGTCTGCTAAGTCCATAGGACAATGGATTTGTTAAGTTCAGCCTAACTGAAAATTTAATCATCTTTATTTCGGGTTTAACTCTAAAATATCTAAGGTTATCTTAAATTGCAGCGTAGTGTAATTCTCGTGTGAAGTTCATAGTATTTTCCGGTTGTTGCTTTGTTACTACTTTGTGAGTAAAGTGGAACCACGTGTTGATCAGTAACTCTAACTAAGATCAATCTTAAATGCGAATTCTTGTGTGAGTATAACGTCTCGTCTTGACAATATTTTCAATATAGCTACTTTTCTTTATGTTCAACCCAAGTGGGGTGTACTTTGCGAGACCAGTACCACGTGCTTATATAACTGTTTGACCCGTCAGGTTAACAGTAAGACGTTAATAACCAGTTCGAGGTTTTTCTTTTGTAATTTGCTTTTCGATCTAATTTATTTTAATTATCAAAATTATTGTGGAGTTATACGCTTTGTGTAAACCAAGTTGACCACGTGAAGCATGTGGTGTAATCATCAAAGTAGCCCTCAGCTATTCTTTTCGGGAAGATTTCACAAAGAGTTAATATGAATTTAGTATACCAGTGTGTGGTAATTACATGACGGACAGGATTGTGCTACGAACGCAATTTCTTTGGGTGAAAATTTGAATCTGTTGGTAGTGGTTAATTTTCTCTTGGATATGTTTCAATGTTCTTTGTGTGTTGTTTTATGAATGCAGTGTTGTATGCAGACTCCCAATCTTGGCTCCATATTTGATGTGTTCCGTAAGATTTTCACATTCCTAAATAAGGCACCAGCTTGTTACGAGTAGAATTTAATATGCTGAAATTTCAGTGACCAATCTTAAAAATAAATTTCCAAATATAAACTGATTTCTTTCTTGTTATTTAAATTCTCCTTTTTATATATATATTACCGGTTGTCGTATGACTATTAAAAGATTATCATTAATGTTAGTCTGTTTGGGAATTTGGTAAACTTAGACTAGATACCTGATGAAACAGTTGCTTAGTAATACAAGATTAACCTCCCCAGACAGCTCACAGCTTTTAACCCGCTTTTATTCTACTATTAGCACCCGATTTCAGCATAGCAAATTCATGTAGCAATATTACACATGGCGACCCTGTTCTGTGATTCCGCTAGACTCTGGAATCTCTGAGAGGTTAGATTGTAAGCGTTGTATAATCTTAATTTTTTTTCCCTACAGCGCTCAAACAACTTCTGCGTTGTTTCTGAGGAGACTTTCTAAAGATCCACTGCGTTGTTGAGCGGCGTTGTGTTGTTTGTCTTGTTGTTTTGTTTTCTATATTTGTGTGTTTTATATGTGTGTATGGTTTTTTTTTTCTCGCTTGTAAATTCCACTGTTTCGATCAAAGATAAAAATTTGTTTTGCGTGTGAAAAAGTGAGTACTAGGTTGGGTACCTTTCGTGTAACTGTCGAAATTTTTGGGGGATACATTTACTGTGATTAGTGTGTTGCGTACTGGGTATAAATTGAACTAATGCAGACACGTAACCAAACTAAAAGTAAGCGGTCCGACAACTTAAGCAACATGGACCAAGAGGATAATTTGATTTCGAATGTTAACGCGTCGGGCGGTTCCGAAAATGCAATGGGAAATACTTCAGACGAAATGCAGAACAGCATGAACAGGCTCACATCAGAGCCACAAATTAATTTGCCTCCTACTAACCAAAATGATTTGGGTGAACTCATGAAAGCCTTATTGCAACAAAATAAAGAAAACGCACAGAATTCCGAAAAATCGATCCGCGAGCTAGGCGAACAAATAGACGAAAAACTAATCCAGCAGACAAATAAAGTCGACAAGTCGATGCAGAGAGTGTCCGATGATATCTCACAAAGAATAAACAATCTGGCAAGTGAAATAAAAAGTGATATTATGAAAGAATTAGGCCGTACATTTGAACAAATCGATGATCGTCTGCAAGCCTTAGAACAGAGCAAGCGGAGTCGCGATGCCGAATCTAAAGAAAGCGAAAAACGGCTACTTAGGAATTTCCAAGAGCTGAGGGAAGAATGCCAAAGGGAACATCAGCAGGTACTCTCGAGGGTCCAAGAGGCGGAAACGCATTGTCCCACGTCCGTTAGCAACACAATAGCGGACAACAGTTTAGCGATCCACGTGTTGGAACAGCAAGTAGAACAATTGAAGCAGACTGGGGCGGAGGACAAGAGACAAATAGATGATAAGATTGCGGCATTAGCGGACATTGTATGCACGATGAAGCTGACGGAAAGCGAGAACAATACTACACCGGTAGCGGCCGCAGAGACCGAAGAAGTGCGTTCGCTTCTGAGATTTCAGAAGGGACAATTCGAAGTGAACAGGCAACACAAGGCTATAACAGGCGAATTACAAGAACGCGTGGCGCATCTGGAAAACCGCATGGCGTGTGATTCCGAACTCGCCAATAGCACTAAAAATAGCCGTACGAACAGTGCAGAGAGGGACTCCGGCCACGAGGGAGATTTTGACGACAGGGAAGAATGTAATTTGAGGGGCAGACATGAGAAAAATAGAAACATTCAAGGGCCTCGACAGGAGGAAATGCGGGGATTTGATTTCAAACATTTCCTTACGGTAAGAAAGTTTGAGATATTCCGAAATTCGCAAAAAGGAATACATCCACGAGCATGGCTCGAGCAATTTGAGTTCTGTCTTCCTCCCGACTGGGCAAGTTCACATAAGATAGAATATATGTGTGGCTATTTGGAAGACCACACAGAGATTCAGGGAGAGCATAAGGGAGCAATTGACAGGATTGGGGAAAATAAATACAGTAGAAGAAGAATGGGTAGCTTTGAGGGATGAAGTAGTGAAGGCAGCAGAGGATCAAGTAGGTAAAAAGACGAGGGCTAGTAGAAATGCTTGGGTAACAGAAGAAATATTGACTTTAATTGATGAAAGGAGAAAATATAAAAATGCAGTAAGTGAAACAGGCAAAAAGGAATACAAACGTCTCAAAAATGAGATCGACAGGAAGTGCAAAATGGCTAAGCAGGGATGGCTAGAGGAAAAATGTAAGGATGTAAGGGCCTATCTCACTAGGGGTAAGATAGATACCGCCTACAGGAAAATAAAAGAGACCTTTGGAGATAAGAGAACGACTTGCATGAACATCAAGAGCTCAGATGGAAACCCAGTTCTAAGCAAAGAAGGGAAAGCAGAAAGGTGGAAGGAGTATATAGAGGGTCTATACAAGGGCGATGTACTTGAGGACAATATTATGGAAATGCAAGAGGATGTAGATGAAGATGACATGGGAGATATGATACTGCGTGAAGAGTTTGACAGAGCACTGAAAGACCTGAGTCGAAACAAAGCCCCCGGAGTAGACAATATTCCATTGGAACTACTGACGGCCGTGGGAGAGCCAGTCCTGACAAAACTCTACCATCTGGTGAGGAAGATGTATGAGACAGGCGAAATACCCTCAGACTTCAAGAAGAATATAATAATTCCAATCCCAAAGAAAGCAGGTGTTGACAGATTTGAAAATTACCGAACTATCAGCTTAATAAGTCACAGCTGCAAAATACTAACACGAATTCTTTACAGACGAATGGAAAAACTAGTAGAAGCCAACCTCGGGGAAGATCAGTTTGGATTCCGTAGAAACACTGGAACACGTGAGGCAATACTGACCTTACGACTTATCTTAGAAGAAAGATTAAGGAAAGGCAAACCTACGTTTCTAGCATTTGTAGACTTAGAGAAAGCTTTTGACAATGTTGACTGGAATACTCTCTTTCAAATTCTAAAGGTGGCAGGGGTAAAATACAGGGAGCGAAAGGCTATTTACAATTTGTACAGAAACCAGATGGCAGTTATAAGAGTCGAGGGACATGAAAGGGAAGCAGTGGTTGGGAAGGGAGTAAGACAGGGCTGTAGCCTCTCCCCGATGTTGTTCAATCTGTATATTGAGCAAGCACTAAATGAAACAAAACAAAAATTCGGAGTAGGTATTAAAATTCATGGAGAAGAAATAAAAACTTTGAGGTTCGCCGATGACATTGTAATTCTGTCAGAGACAGCAAAGGACTTGGAAGAGCAGTTGAATGGAATGGACAGTGTCTTGAAAGGAGGATATAAGATGAACATCAACAAAAGCAAAACAAGGATAATGGAATGTAGTCTAATTAAGTCGGGTGATGCTGAGGGAATTAGATTAGGAAATGAGGCACTTAAAGTAGTAAAGTAGTAGCTATTTGGGGAGCAAAATAACTGATGATGGTCGAAGTAGAGAGGATATAAAATGTAGGCTGGCAATGGCAAGGAAAGCGTTTCTGAAGAAGAGAAATTTGTTAACATCCAGTATTGATTTAAGTGTCAGGAAATCATTTCTGAAAGTATTTGTATGGAGTGTAGCCATGTATGGAAGTGAAACATGGACGATAAATAGTTTGGACAAGAAGAGAATAGAAGCTTTCGAAATGTGGTGCTACAGAAGAATGCTGAAGATTAGATGGGTAGATCACATAACTAATGAGGAAGTATTGAATAGGATTGGGGAGAAGAGAAGTTTGTGGCGCAACTTGACCAGAAGAAGGGATCGGTTGGTAGGACATGTTCTGAGGCATCAAGGGATCACCAATTTAGTATTGGAGGGCAGCGTGGAGGGTAAAAATCGTAGAGGGAGACCAAGAGATGAATACACTAAGCAGATTCAGAAGGATGTAGGTTGCAGTAGGTACTGGGAGATGAAAATGCTTGCACAGGATAGAGTAGCATGGAGAGCTGCATCAAACCAGTCTCTGGACTGAAGACCACAACAACAACAACATTTGGAAGGCGAACCGGCGAGTCGCATGAGGTCGGCAGCGCGTCACTCGGGAGTTTCGACAAGCCTTTCTCTCCGCCTATTGGTCGGAAGCGGCACAAGACAGGGTCAAACATGGCATAATTATGCTGCCAAATTTGAACCAGTCTGGTTTCGGCAGCCCTGCACGCCTATTCGACCACATGCTGCAGGCAAATCAATTTTTATACGACCCATACGGGCCTGCGGAACTAATTAGGATATGCATCACCAAATTGCCGATGCACTTGCGGCACGTCATTCTTGCGGGAAGATGCAAAGAGGACGTGGAAACGTTTAAAACACTTCTCCAAGAGTTGGAATATAATACAGCAGAATGCCCGCCTAATCAGGCACAAAGTTATTATGGGGCACAGCAGCGCGACCGCAGTCGTGGCCGTATATCTAATCAACGGCGTGACTGGTCGTCGCGACGCGAACGGAACAATAATCGGGACCGGCCGTATAGAAACTGGGGTAACAGTCGCGAACACAGGTGGAACAACGGAAATGATCGAGGACGTGGACAAGATCGTGAACGCTACAGGTACGGCAACCAGAATCGATACTACGATGAATACGGTGGGAATAGGTCTGTAGGGCGAGCACCTCATGATGTCGAAATTCGGCCGGCCAATCCTAGACATAATCCAGCAAATGGAAATGAACAAAACCGGCAATGACAAATGATCAGCGCAGAAGGCGCCCAATCAGAACAAATGAGCGACATGGCAAATGAGTAGAAAGGACACTGAGAAGTAGAGAGGACGGTGAGGAGAAAGAATTGATTAGTATAAATTTGTGACGTATGCATTTTGAATAATATGTTGGTAAAAATAATGATAAAGATGTTTCTATGTGATTGATTGAAGTGATGTTTTAATTTTTTTTCTTTCCTTGTGCAATTAGGATTTAGTTTGATTCAAACGTGAAGATAAAAGGTTTCTTTGTGAACGAGTGAAATGCTGTTGATGTTTTTTTTGTGTGTAAATTGAAAAGAGTCGCTCCTGAGGGAAGCAAGATCTGTGTTGAATTAATGCAAAACTCAGGGGAATATCCGATCTGTGGGTATTATGGGTCTGGCAAACCCAGGTCCCCAGCTGTTAGTAGCCTTGTTTCCGATTTTCTGCTTTCAGTGCTACTATCTATCTATTACTATTCTATATCTGTCAGTATAAATGAGGATCTCTTACTATAGAATGCGTGCTGTATGAATATCTTAAGGCAGGAGAACTCTGAGAAAGGAATGAGTAAATCTGGAATCTTGAAAACAGGACGCGATAATACGATTGTTTAACCATTGGCTTCCCAATATGCGATGATATGTTAATATTGATGATATATGTCTTTTTTGTTCTTTATAGCTGAGTACGTAAAGTGCTGTCTGTGGATTTCGTAAATATATTGATTCCCTTCAAGGTGAAAGAAGAATTGTGGTTCGTGTAATTTACCTGTCCCTGAAATATTATTGTGGTAGTCAAATACGAGCAGTTTTTCAGCAAATGGAGAATGGAACAGAAATATGGATCCTTTCTGTACTCTTGATTGATGTTGAGCCAAAGCCTAAAAAAATAAAAAATTATTCTGCGTTAATACTTGTCCTAGAAAAGCGACGTTTATGTATTTTTGCTGATGCTGTGAGCATTACAGCTTACCGTTTTCGCTGGTGCGGGATGCACTGCAGCCTATATGATTTGTACTGAGGAAATTTCCCTCTTGAAGGTAGAGGATGATTAAATAATTTTGATTATGGTAACGAAGGAAAGCTTGGTTTAAGGTAATAAGGATGAAGCAAAACATTTGTCATTTAAACTGCAGGAGGATTCGGATCTTTTGTGTCTGTTGTAAGTTCAATATGTTAAGATGATACTGTTTTACAGAATAGAAGTGACCACAATTTTGCCATTCATGAGAAATGAATCCAGAATAACCACCACAGGCGAAATGACTGATTTGGAAGCGAGAGGTAACTTAAAGAAGGAACGAAATCGCAGCAAAATGGGTAAGAAAATGTAGTATAGCCATCTGTGTGATTAATTCTTGTGATAACGTAATTTTAGATGAAATTTTCTTACTGTTTTATGTGTGAATATATGAGTATGATAAATGTATAATTGCGAGTCTCTTTTCAGGTGTGCGAACTGGTATAAATGTTTTGGTGTGTAAATAACCATTGTTCTTTTTACTGTGTATGTTTAAGGAAAGTTTCTCCATATTTATCATGTGACAAGACGTATGCCGCTAGCGTCAAGAAGAGGACGAATTAGAACAGTGTTGTGGTGGTATATACACGGTGTTGAAATAGCATTGAAGTAGCTTATTGGCATAACTAGTAGTGGATAGAAGTAGAATATTGAGTAATGCATGTTTATGGGTAGTTAGTTTGTAGAATAGACAACAGGTGTGCATGTATGTGTGTGTAAATAACATGTGAACCCTATGCTGTCCTGACCTATACTTGCACAAGGCATAATCCTATTCATTTTAGTGAATTAATAAGTAGCACTTGCTTTATTAAAACGTAAGTGAACCACATTAGTGATGTGGATTTAAATATTATATTGTCAGTTCATTTAATTCTTATTTTTTTACATTGTAAAGTCATTTCATTTTTATTCTTTTACATTGTAAAGTCATTTAAATTTTATTTTATATTGTCGATTCATCTAATTAAAAAAAAATTAAGTCTCACGTTTGTTCTTAAAAATTGTGAAAGACAATACTAAGTGGTAATATGTATGACATTGTGTAATCACATAACTACGATAAAAAAAATTTCTGTGAATGCAGTTGAGAACGTGAAAGCGAACCGGCTAAACTCTTACGAGACAGCGGGAGCAGCCGGACTAGTTGTAAACTGGCGGGTTTCCCAGCGGGGGACGCTGTCAACCGGGCCACTTCGGGAGCGCGGTCGACAACAAAAGAAGGGCATGCGGCAAACACTTTCCCTTGCACCTGGAGCTAATGGGCGGCCGCCCCGTGCGACCCTTCCTGAAGGCGACGACCTGAGATGGGCGAGCGGTCCACCGCGCGGAAATCCATCTGCTGGCAACGCACCACACGCACGCGACCGTGACGAGACGGCCGCGGAGAAACGACACTAGGGGCGTGGAGCCTTTTGACAGGTACTGTCCAGAGAAACTGGCAGACTTCAACGACGCCTATCAACATTTCCTGATGGATGCCTACTGTCAAGCGACAGTAAATCATGGTTCGATGTTCTCTGGTCGCTAAGGGTGGCACAAAAGAAGAGCCACTAAGTGCCATCCTTGCCCAGGAATATCAACCTGGCGTGTCAATCGAGGATACCGCACGAATTTGACAACACAAACATGGAACCAAATCGAGATGTACGTGACACAGACCACCAAGAGAAACTTCATGAGAGGGCAGAGACGGTGGGATTGCACGCAACAGATGGACAAAAATCCCTACTGACAGCTGCGACGACGCACCCCCTTCCCCTCCCCTTATATTGTGCCTCGGAACAGTGGAACTAGTGAGTGTATCAGTGAACAGTGATTATACGGTTCTTAGTTCAATGCATGTACGTATGTTTCTGTCACAGAAACTTTGACTCGTGTGTTTTGCAGGGATTCGATTTATTGGTGTTTACTAGACTGACTCTTGTATTTTGCAGGTGGTCTATTTATTAATTTTTTTTAGACTTTGACTCTCGTATTTTGCAGGTGTTCTATTTATTAATTTTTTTTTAGACTTTGACTCTCGTATTTTGCAGGTGTTCTATTTATTGTTCTTTTTAGACTTTGACTCTTGTATTTTGCAAGGTGTTTTATTTATTGGTGTTTTCTTTTTTTAGATGTTGACTAGTGTACTGTTTTATTGATCAATGTTTGTTCTTGTGTGATGTATTAGATTTGTGTTATTTTGTTTCGTAAATTCATTCATGTGGCATTGCTTCGTTTATCAGTCAGATTGCTATTCATTCTCATTGGACTGTGATCGATTAGCCTTTGCATGGGGCATATTTATAGTGAGGAACCCCTTAAGGGTAACAATCACATGATTAATTGTATTTTCAGTATAATGACACAGTGCTCATTGTTTGCTAACTAACTGAAATATAGTAGAGTGATTAAATTAATGCCACATAGTAATGTTAATTCTACAAATTATTAGTTTTATAAGATATAGAATTTTTTTTGCGATAACCACTTTGTAAAACATGTTTTTTTTCTTATCAATTTTTGCTTTTGCGGATTATGCATTGTAATGTTCTGCTTTATAATATTGATGTTATTTCATGTTCTTTTTTAATTGCTGTGGCACCTTTGCTATTTTCATAAATTTTGCTTGTTAATAACAGTCATAAATTTTCCTGTGATCAGTTGGCTCTTCCAATGAGCAAATACTGCTGAACTCCATAAGGGTAACAACCAGAAATTGTTTTCATATTAATGACACAGGAACCATTGTTTTTACTTGCTGACCGAATTAGGTCTACAATATCTTTTAAATAGGTGTCACACATTGTTTTTTTTGTTTCCTCCTTGAAATTGGTAGATTCTAAAGATGTGTTGAAATTATTGTGTTTTAGCAAGTAGCTGGTGACCTTTTGCCTTTTTTTTTTACATTTTTGGTTTAAGTAGGGTGTGAGAAGCCTGCTTGGGAATGTCCTAGCATGGCCAGAAAATTCCCTGCACAGTCTTTCCCGGAGCGTTGGGGTTATGAAAGGTCTCTGTTGGATTCCTTTCATGTTTAATTTCTTAAATCTCTTGTCATTTATGGAGTAAATTCCTCTCCTAAATTTACTGTGGCGTTTCTGACTATCTGGGAGGAGACTGAGTAGTGGAACGTGTTACTTTTACACGTAAACAAGAACGATCTGTCACACTACTACACTTTAAAACACAGTTTATATGTAATTCATGTCACACAGTCTCATACAGAACCTACATCCGCTTTCTGTTATATACTGTATATGATAAGATACTGTCATCCCCCTTCCTTTCTGTGTGAGAGGATGAATGATCAAATGTGTTTGTAGTTGCATGCTTGAGGGTAGCAGACAAGGCTGTCTGCTAGAGAACAGTAGGACCAACGTCGGAACAGGTAGCTACGCTTTCTTAAAGCAGAGAGGTTTCTATCCTTAGTATGGTTCTGTCCGTCCGTTGTCGTGTTGGTGTAGGAAGCTGCCCCTCTGGCCCCTTCCGTTTTGTCTTTGTGAGCCACCCTCAGGAAGCACGCTCGGTAGTAGGCAGTTGCAGTCTGGCGGTGGCGAGCGTCTGAAGTGGTAAGATCTCCGGCTAAGCGCGTGTCTGCTAAGTCCATAGGACAATGGATTTGTTAAGATCAGCCTAACTGAAAATGTAATCATCTTTATTTCGGGTTTAACTCTAAAATATCTAAGGTTATCTTAAATTGCAGCGTAGTGTAATTCTCGTGTGAAGTTCATAGTATTTTCCGGTTGTTGCTTTGTTACTACTTTGTGAGTAAAGTGGAACCACGTGTTGATCAGTAACTCTAACTAAGATCAATCTTAAATGCGAATGCTTGTGTGAGTATAACGTCTCGTCTTGACAATATTTTCAATATAGCTACTTTTCTTTATGTTCAACCCAAGTGGGGTGTACTTTGCGAGACCAGTACCACGTGCTTATATAACTGTTTGACCCGTCAGGTTAACAGTAAGACGTTAATAACCAGTTCGAGGTTTTTCTTTTGTAATTTGCTTTTCGATCTAATTTATTTTAATTATCAAAATTATTGTGGAGTTATACGCTTTGTGTAAACCAAGTTGACCACGTGAAGCATGTGGTGTAATCATCAAAGTAGCCCTCAGCTATTCTTTTCGGGAAGATTTCACAAAGAGTTAATATGAATTTAGTATACCAGTGTGTGGTAATTACATGACGGACAGGATTGTGCTACGAACGCAATTTCTTTGGGTGAAAATTTGAATCTGTTGGTAGTGGTTAATTTTCTCTTGGATATGTTTCAATGTTCTTTGTGTGTTGTTTTATGAATGCAGTGTTGTATGCAGACTCCCAATCTTGGCTCCATATTTGATGTGTTCCGTGAGATTTTCACAATCCTAAATAAGGCACCAGCTTGTTACGAGTAGAATTTAATATGCTGAAATTTCAGTGACCAATCTTAAAAATAAATTTCCAAATATAAACTGATTTCTTTCTTGTTATTTAAATTCTCCTTTATATATATATATTACCGGTTGTCGTATGACTATTAAAAGATTATCATTAATGTTAGTATGTTTGGGAATTTGGTAAACTTAGACTAGATACCTGATGAAACAGTTGCTTAGTAATACAAGATTAACCTCCCCAGACAGCTCACAGCTTTTAACCCGCTTTTATTCTACTATTAGCACCCGATTTCAGCATAGCAAATTCATGTAGCAATATTACAAGAGCTTTGGAGGACTTACAGTCAAATAAGGCAGAAGGGATAGATAACATTCCATCACAATTTCTAAAATCATTGGGGGAAGTGGCAACAAAACGACTATTCACGTTGGTGTGTAGAATATATGAGTCTGGCGATTACCATCTGACTTTCGGAAAAGCATCATCCACACAATTCCGAAGACGGCAAGAGCTGACAAGTGCGAGAATTACCGCACAATCATCTTAACAGCTCATGCATCGAAGCTGCTTACAAGAATAATATACAGAAGAATGGAAAAGAAAATTGAGAATGCACTAGGTGACGATCAGTTTGGCTTTAGGAAAAGTAAAGGGACGAGAGAGGCAATTCTGACGTTACGGCTGATAATGGAAGCAAGGCTAAAGAAAAATCAAGCCACAGTCATAGGATTTGTCGACCTGGAAAAAGCGTTCGACAATATAAAATGGTGCAAGCTGTTCGAGATTCTGAAAAAAGTAGGGGTAAGCTATAGGGAGAGACGGGTCATATACAATATGTACAACAACCAAGAGGAAATAATAAGAGTGGACGATCAAGAACGAAGTGCTCGTATTAAGAAGGGTGTAAGACAAGGATGTAGCCTTTCGCCCCTACTCTTCAATCTGTACATCGAGGAAGCAATGATGGAAATAAAAGAAAGGTTCAGGAGTGGAATTAAAATACAAGGTGAAAGGATATCAATGATATGATTCGCTGATGACATTGCTATCCTGAGTGAAAGTGAAGAAGAATTAAATGATCTGCTGAACGGAAGAAAGACGAAGGTAATGAGAAGTAGTAGAAATGAGAACAGCGAGAAACTTAACATCAGGATTGCTGGCCACGAAGTCAATGAAGTTAAGGAATTCTGTTACTTACGCAGTAAAATAACCAATGACGGACGGAGCAAGGAGGACATCAAAAGCAGTCTCGCTATGGCAAAAAAGGCATTTCTGGCCAAGAGAAGTCTACTAATATCATATACCGGCCTTAATTTGAGGAAGAAATTTCTGAGGATGTACGTCTGGAGTACAGCATTGTATGGTAGTGAAACATGGACTGTGGGAAAACCGGAACAGAAGAGAATCGAAGCATTTGAGATGTGGTGCTATAGACGAATGTTGAAAATTAGGTGGACTGATAAGGTAAGGAGTGAGGAGGTTCTGAGTGTTTACTGCACATTGACGTCCAACATAGGCAGCGGTCACTTAATCTGAGTGGGCCGTGTGTAACAGCTGGTAGTAAAATGTAAAATACCTCAGTAGGTGGTTCACTTGAAGAGGAGTGTGAACATCTCTCGTAGAAGTTCTACAGACAAATACCGGATGTCCCAGGAGCAATGGCCAGAATTCATGGGTAGGAAATATGTATATTAATACTGTTATAAACGAAACGACATTAGTAATTATAAATAGTTTCCTGCCGCACAACACACATTCCTCTGGGGCAATAATTGAAATTATCGAGTTATTGGAAATCGTACTACAGTACAACTGCTTCAAGACAAGATATAGGTCCAAAAACATGGATAGTGCGGGAACTCCTTTGGCAGGTACACCGGCAGATATTTTTGTCAATCAATTGGAACATAAATTCTTCAAAGAACATGCTGAGACTAAAAATTGTATAATGTACCACAAAAGCTATTTTGACGACATTCTCTTCTTATTCCGTGGGTCAGAACAAGAAATTGAACAACATGCAAATGCACAATAATATTAGTTTTACGGTCGAACACCAGCAGGATATCAGTATTAATTTCTTAGATCTTTCCATCGGCATGAATGAACACAGACACGTTGTTGACACATCTTCCGACGTCATTATTCTAGCCACATTGTGACATTCTCTTCAATATAAAAAAGACCTTTGTCTGTTCACCGATAAAAGGAAGCAGAGAAGGAACTTGGCTGGTTGCGAAATACATCACGGGATTAAGGTTATCACAGCATGGTCGTTGATGGAATCTACAACCTGACGAAGTTTAAAAAGAATCAACAGACACAAAACGAGGTACTAGATAAAATACAATATCTTTCGTTTCCTTTCAACCCCAGGTCGCACACAGACTCAGTAACCTTCGTAAAAAATTTAATATACAAATCGCATATAAACATCAACCATCATTTTATGTCTTTTTATTCACGGCATTAGCACCTTGTAATCCTCCATACAGTGACGGAGGCGTACTTTATGAACATTTACGAGGAGATAGAAATTTAAGCTCACCGGAAAAGAAGCCAATAAAAGACACTTAACGAGGAATGCTCATCGAGGACCACCAATTTCTTGGACTTCTGCCGCTCAATTATTGATAACTGCCTTCAAAGATTTTCCGCAAGTTCGCAGCATACACCTGTAAGCAATCGACGATGGGTCTAGACTATGCGAGAGGCTCAATAGTTACGGTGGTTCTAATTCTAGTCTGTAGAGGTCGTACTTTTACATTCGACTTGGACACATTGTCCATTGCAACTGATTTACACCTTTATTAATTCCACACTATTACTTTCAGCCTTTCTTTTTAAAAACATACGATTGTAATACTGAATCACGTTGGAAGCTAAAGAGCGTTAACAGTTTTGCGGATTGCAGGTTTTTATAATTATGACACGCCCGTTTCTAATGGCATTGTTTAGTGTAACACTCTTTCTAATCTACTTGATTTCGCTGTTTTACAGCTTACTTTTAGCATTTTAGGTGAAAAAAAAGTGCAGTGTAATTCTGAGTAACATCAGATAGTTCTTTTTTAAGCTAAACACTTTTAAGATATCGGATGGTTCAGTTTCTAAAACTGAAACATGCCCATTTTTCGCATGACCTCATTTGGCGCGAAACATTTTTAAATCCACTTAACTTCTACTGTTTTTATCATTTGACGTTGCTTCTCTACACAGTAAGCGTAACGCAAGTTGTACATTATTTCTGCACTTATACCGTACATAAATAAGTATTCTCTCATCTCCTACTATAAAAAAACAAAAATAGCTATATGCCCATCATTTTATGTACTAACATATGGCAGTTGCAGAAGCACTTCACCAGTCGTGTGAACTTAACACAGTTCTAAAAAAAGCAACTGAAGCGGCTAATCATGAAATGAACATCAACTGCGGAATCAGCACAGAACCATCCAGCCATGGAGAAACTAATAATTCACAGATAATACAGGAACGATCATTCGAAGCAAAAATTTCCATTAAACATTTTCTCTAAAATGCATACACTAAAAGCTGCGAGCACTCATTCAGTAGAAAGAAATGTGTTTCACCGTAGCGAAAATGAAGAAGTACTCGTAGCTGTTTCAGGATGCTTTTTAGATCCAGACGTTTTTGCTTCGGAAGATCGTTCCTATCACATCCCTAAAAGTTGGCCGTTACTTCTCAGGCAACCTTTACAGGCATAAGAAAGGTAACTACGGAGGAAACACGTGGAACTGAAGAGATACGTCGATTGATCGACGAAAAAAAAGGAGTACAAAACGTGCAACGAAAGACGGGAATACAACACTATAAGTCACTTATGAATGAAAGAAATAGAAAGTAGAGGGAATATAAGGTGAACTCAGCAGGAAAAATGTGAAGAAATCGAAAAAGAAACAGTTGTCGGGAAGACCAGTGCAATATACAGTAAAGTCAAAAGAATCTGGCGTGAAATCAAAAGCAAAGGCTTGAACATTGAAAATAAAAACGCAATTTCGCTGTTAATCGCAAAGGAGACAGCGGATAGGTGAGAAAAGAACATCGAAGGCATCTGTGAGGGAGAGAAACTGTCTGATGACGTGATAGAAGAAGAAATGAATGTTGATTTCGACGATATAGAGGATCCATTGGAGTCAGACACATTTGACAAATACATCGCTCCCAGCTGTGTATTTATAGGTGCACGATAGGCTTCGATGTATCAGATCACATCCTCATATCACGAAACTTACCGTGTTCCTTTAAATAAAGCATCACAAACATTGGAAGCGGTTTATTTTCGCAATATGGACTACTTCAGCTGCGATTGTCCAAAACAAAACTATGTGGAAGGCTTGCGATCAAATAAAGCTTGAGGCGTAGATAATATTCCTTCCAAACTTCTAAAATCATTAGAGGAAGTGACAACCAAACGATTATTTATGATGGTGTGTAGAATCTAAGAGTGTGGAGATATGCCATCAGAGCTTCGGAAAAATACCGTCTACACGATCCCAAAGTCAGCAAAGGCAGATAAGCGTGAGAAACATCGTGCAACCGGCTTAACAGCTCATGCATCAAAACTGTTGGCAAGAATAATATACAGATGAATGGATAGGAAAATTGAGGGTCTCATAGTTAACGATCAGTTTGTCTTCAGGAAACGTAAAGGCACCAGAGAGGTAGTTCTGACGTTGCACTTGGTAATGGATGTAAGACTTAAAGAGATATGTTCATAGGATTTTTTGACCTAGAAAAAGCATTCGAGAACGTAAAATGGTGCAGATATTCAAACTTCACGACAAATAGGTGTAACCTGTAGGGAAAGACAGGTAAAATAAAATTTTTGTATGCATCAAGAGGAAACAACAAAATGTAAGACCAAGAAGGAAGTGTTCGCATTAAGAAGGGATGAGGACAGTGATTCCATCTTTCCCCTTTACTCTTCAGTCTGCATACAGAAGAAGTAATGAAGGAAGTTTAAGAGAGGTTCTTGAGCGGAATTAAAGTTCATGGTGAAACAATATCAATCATAAGATTCGCTGATGACAGTGCTATCCTTAGTGAAAGCGAGGAGAATTACAGGACGTTTTGGAATGAGCAGTCTACTGACATAAGAATGTGGGCTGAGGGTAAAACGAAGAGAGATGAAAGTAATGACGACTAGCCTAGGAGAGAGTAGCTATGAACTTACGATATCTATGAAGAAGATGAGATAATGGAATCCTGCTACCTTGGGAGCAAAATAACAAATGAGAGACAAAGGAAGGAGGACATAAGACAGACTAGCACTGAAGGGAGGGCATTATTGATCAAAAAAATTTGTCACTATCAAACATTGGCATTAATTTGAGAAAGATACGAGGGCGGTTCAGAAAGTAACCTCCGATTGGTCACAGTGCGGGTTGTGGGGGGGAGTAGCGACGCCATCTGTGCGTTCACGCACTCAACAGGTCAGTCGGCATCAAGCCGTGGTCGAGTGAACGTCGTACCTGCGCTAGTTTAGTTTTTGTGGCAGTTTGAAATGTGTGCTGCAATAGAAAACCCCGCCAAATGTGAAGTGCGTGCTGTCATAAGGTTTTTTACAGCCAAAGGATATTCTGCAGCAGCTATTCATCGTGAGCTTTGTGCCGTGTACGGACCAAGAGTTATGAGTGAAGGAGTTGTCCGTGAATGGGTACGTTTATTTAAAAGTGGACGAGAAAACGTTCATGATGAAGAGAGGAGTGGTAGACCATCATTGGTGACTGACGAACTCGTTCAGACAGTTGATGCAAAAGTTCGTGAAAATCGACGTTTCTCAATGTCGGAGTTGTCTTCTGGTTTTCCACAGATTTCTAAGACTCTCTTGTACGAGATAGTGACAGCAAGATTGGGTTACCGTAAGTTCTGTGCACGATGGGTGCCCAAAATTCTTACCGACCACCACAAAACTCAAAGAATGGCCTCTGCATTAGACTTTCTGTCACGTCATGAGGATGAAGGAGAACCATTGTTAAACAGAATCGTGACCAGTGACGAAACCTGGATTAAGTACGTGAACCCCGAGACAAAAGAACAATCAAAGATGTGGGCACATTCAAATTCGCCTACCAAACCAAGAAAAGCCTCGCAAGATTTTTCTGCCAGAAAACTGATGGCAACGGTGTTTTGGGATGCCAAAGGGGTGTTGTTGGTTGAATTCATGGAACGTGGTACGACCATTAATCAAGACGTGTACTGTGAAACAATAAAAAAGTTACGACGGGGTATACAGAACAAACGCCGTGGTATGCTCACTTCCGGTATCGTTTTTTTGCACGATAACGCCCGTCCTCACTCTGCTCGCAGAACAACGGCCCTTCTTGAGTCCTTCAAGTGGGACGTTATCAACCATCCACCTTACAGCCCAGACCTGGCGCCAAGTGATTATCACCTCTTCATGCATTTGAAGAAATGGCTCGGGTCACAGCGGTTTGATGACGACGAAGAGCTCAAAGATGCGGTCACAGGCTGGCTCCAGGCACAAGCGGGTGATTTTTATGCAGAAGGAATTTCAAAGCTTGTGAAGAGATACGATAAGTGCCTCAATCGCTATGGAGACTATGTAGAAAAATAGTGCAAAGATGTAGTTGTAAGATGTATATATTAAAATATTTTTATTTAACTTGGTGTATTTTTTTAAATCAATCGGAGGTTACTTTCTGAACGGCCCTCGTATTTAGGAGAATGTGCGCCTGGAGAACAGTAATGTATGGAAGTGAAGCGCCAACTGTAGGAAAACAAGAAAAGAAGAGCATCAAAGCATCTGGGATGTTCAGAATTATGTGGACTGCGTGAAGAAATGGGTAGGTTCTCGGCAGATATAGGGTATCCAGTATTAAAGTCAGAATTTAAAGACCTTTGGGAGACTAACGATCAAATAAATTGGAAGTCGGTACTTACTATCGACAGCAGTGACGTTCACTTTACTCTTCACTCTCAAGCGTGCGCTCATTACAGGATAATAGGCAGCATATGAAGAAATCAGGGAATAACTTCCGTGGTACTAGAGGGAGCTATGGTGGCTAAAAACTGCAGGGAAAGACAGAAGTTGGAAAACATCCAACAGATAGTTGAGGATGTAGGTTCCAAGTGCTACTCTAGATGAAGAGTTTAGCACAGGTGAGGTATTCGTAGTGGGCCGCACCAACACAATTACAACATTGAGAACCTATAAAAATATAATTTTTTGGGGGGATGGGGAGGGGGGGGGGGCGGCACGACGCTTATGACACACCTCTCCACTTGGATCCGCTCCTGAGCTTGTAGTGTCTTGGCTGCAAGCAGGAGCCATCATATGAACAGAATATGCTGGCGACGCTGACCATTTGGTCATAGACGAGGCCAAATCTCTTCCGCCAAGACTAACGCCCCAACTATCTTAGTCGCTGCCAAAATAATATGAGCACTACCAAGTAACAAAAGAATCTGATTCTAAAATAATTTCCCACGCAGTCACACCAGTTTCAAATCGAAGTTGCCCGTCTCGGCCATTAAAAAAATGTCGTTTCCGTAGTGCTGAAATAGAACCACGGAATCTGTAATATGACCTGAAGATGGTAGTAATAGCTACTTCGTGCAAGAGCTTCTCTTTCACAGGCTTCATAAATGTGGGCAACTTCCAATAATCTATTCTAAAACGAGCGTTCCTAATTTTCCATAACATCCCCTACAGACTTGTTTGCGGCAATCTTCAGTTTATTTTAATCGCGCGTTTACTGAATCGTACAAAAAGCTGTGTGAGTCTTTTCTTCTATCTGAGCTCTGAAAGTCCCATTTAGTACCATGAGGATATCATAGATGTATGCAACGACGCCAGCGATCATTGCACTCTTCCGTACCTTTTCCACTAGGGACTCAATAAGAAAACACAAGACAGGGTCAAATAAATACTGACGTAATCTTGTCTTGTTTTTTGTTTGATAAAACATTCAGGTAACAAAATCTTTAGACATCTCAAACAATGATGGCTATCAAGCATTTCCTTTTTGACATCTTTTACAAAACATTCGAAAAAGTAAATTACTCAAGAATAGTCGCACACTTAGTGGAAACAATTCACTTCACGCATCAAAGTTAAGATTCGAGAAGGGTTGCTCGACTGAGGATGCTATTTATACATTCACTTGCAAACAGCACAAGCATTAATAAGTAATACCCCGCAGTTGGTGTTATTTGTGATCTTTCCAAGTCGTTTGATTGTGTATATCGTCTTTCCCTCTTAGAAAAACTCAAGTTCTATGGAACTGAGGGTTTACACACAGCTGGTATGAATCATAATTAAAAAACGGAAAGTAAAATGTTGTGCTGAATAATCCAGACGATGTTGGAAAGGTAGAAAAATTTAGTCACTGGGAAAAAAAAGATCACAAATGGAAGCCCACAGGTTTCAATTTTGGGACCACTCCCATTTTCAGTTTCGCCGAACTTTATCATCTGGGGGTTAAACGTCAATAAAACTCAACTTATTTCTGTCACAAAAAATAAACATTTGCGTACATGTTTTTACACTCACACTTACTTTCATTGCACTAATGTACCAGATGATATGGAATACGACGTTGAACAAACAATTACCAACAAGGTTGGTGAAAGCCAAACAACAATTGATGACGAAGGGCAACAATTACAAGACATTTTACTACAGCATTCACGAGTCTTTATTTACATTCCACGTACTATGACAGGATTCTTATATAAATTTTAGGTCAAACCTCACGATTCTTTCAAAACTAAACATTATTCCATAACATTTATTTATAGAGAACAGGTCAAACAGGAACTTAAAGCTATGCTTGATCAAAGAATTATAGCTGTTAGTCAGTACATAAGTCCACTACACATTGTTATTAAAAAGGATGGATACGACTGTACTGGGCACTACACATTGAAGTTTGAATAGTTTGGTTCGAGCCCCCACGTCCTATTGCACGAAAATATATATACTTGTTACACTCAGCTTAATTGAGTGGTCTCGAGACGCTACATATCGTCATAGGATGCCAGCTGACACCTGTTGTAAACTCAATTTTTAAGCTGAAATAAAATATAACAAAACAATGCAGGCAGGTACTACGGTGAAATTTAAAACAGTGAGTCACTCACGTTGATTTACAATTTGAACAAGTTGTTTATTTTGTTTAATATATTCACTAAACACTCAAAATGCAGTCTGAGGGGTTTTACGTAAGGGCAGCCTTTAACGACTGCTACTACAACACTTCACTATAAGATTCATATGTCGCGATCACGGCACTCATCAGTCTGTTCACAATTCACAAAATACACTATTGTCTGCTGTCCGAAACCACTATAAAGCGCTCCACATGATTGCTTTCGAACGTCGCTACATACATACTTGTTCCCGAATGTGGTTACCGACCCAATATTCCCCCCAGATGTGCAGCACGTCCGGCTCTTAGCGTCGCTCAAAACCAACTCCTCAAAAATGGCCAACCTATCCACCCTCGAAACGACTGCATAACTCAAAACAACGTTTGACAAAAATTATGGATATTCTAGAACTAAACACAAAAACATATATGATATATTGAAAAATATGGAAATTTTCTTGGTAATAACAATTGAAGTCCAATTTTTTGTATCTGTTACGTTTTTTCACAAGTAATGTTCTTGTGGCGTGATTTTGCTTTTCCCAGGTTTTTGATACTAAACATAAATAAACAAATAAAAATACATATTTAATTGCTCATCTACCTCTTTAAACTTTAGAATTCTGCCTCTAGTTTCGTCTCTTTAAATTTATTTATTACCAAAAACACGGTTTCTCTCTGTCGAATCCATATTCCGAGCTCTCATTCAAAAATAATACACACTATGCTAAATGGGCTATGATCGCTCGATGCAGCTCTACTGGTCGCATCCGCAAACACTTCGTTCATATTAATCGGCCAAAGTATTGGCGAGACATTAGCTTTTGGACTTTCATAAATTTACATTTTTTAAGATGACAATAACTGTTAAACTATTATATATTTTTGTGGGGCGTCTAGATAATTTAGATTTACATATTTTTCTGTCCATGAGTGCCAACTCGCACCTCCATGTCACTCTTAGCTTTGCTTTTATCGACTTTTCTCTGGTATATAAATTACTCGAAGCGCGCAAACACGGCCATACGCCCCCTGCCAAGCGTCCGCTCGAGTTTTTCCAGGGTCGCGTAACGCTAGCAGCTCGGCGCGGTCCCGTAGCAGTCGCCAGCCACGTGTTCCGCGGCAGGTAACTGTCGCTCTAATCTCACCCCACAGCTTGTACGCTCAGATGTATCATTACGCCTTATTCTCCATTCACGCCAGATCAACGACATTATAGTAACGGAAACTGACCGACCACAGACTGAAGGTAAATTTTCACAGATATTTCATGGTCATCTGTTTATTCAGCACTAGATCTAAAATTGGGTTTTTGGCAGATTGAACTTTACCCCATCTGTAGAAAATACACGACATTTCTCTGTTCGAGGTGATGTGGAGTAGTCCGTACAGAATAAGTCATGCAGGGTGTCCCATTTATCTTGACCACCCTAAATAACTGTTAGTCCAAATGCAAATTACAAAATGTTTCAAGCAAATGTTCTTTACTCGTTAGGGGGATATCAATCAGGATAATTGCCTTCGTTGTAGGTTTGTTTTTTACAAAGCTATGAACAGTGGTATGACTTTTTTAAATGGCACCCTGTATTTTTTATTCGGTAATTCATTTCCTCTGTAAAGACCTATTGAAAAATGTATTACAGTGTACCATTCACTGAAAAACAAAGTTATTAATTACATAATACAACATTGACATTGACGCTCCCAGCGCTTAGTTTAGGCACTCGGGTAAATGGAACACATCCACGTGCTGACGTTGACAGAGGACAAATGTAAACATAAGTAGAATGTCAGTTGAAGAGTTGTGTGAGTAGAACATATACCAACGAAGAGAAGGTAGAAACGCTACTCATCTGTGGGGAACGTAAGTTAGCAGAACAGTAATGGCAATACTGTTTTCTTAGGTACGCGTACATGTAGTACAGTAGTTTAGTCATTTTAAATACTGTTGTGTAGAGTAGGTATACAGTAAGGGCTGTCCTTCCTACAAACTGCATCGACATAACGTTTCTTTTGTTGTTGTTGTTGTTGAAGGTAGGCGAAATGCTACGCAGACAGCGGAACTGTACAGAGAGCGATATCCTGACAAGAACCCACCTTCCCGATGGATTTTTTCTCATCTTGTTGCGTCCCTTCAGGAAACGGGAAGTTTCAACCCACGATAATGCAATCCTCGTAGCATTCGCAACGGATGAAGCTGTCGAAGTTATTGTTCTCGCTTCCGTTGCTATGAATCCACATGTGAGCACACAACAGCTTGAACACGAGACTGGAACTCCTAAAACCAGTGCACATCGTATTCTTACACGTCACCTATTCCATCCTTACCATGTGCACATACATCAAGAATTGCATCGGAATGATTTCCAGAATCGTGTACAGTTCTGTCAGTGGGTACAGCAGCAAATCCTCGCTAACACGAATTTCTTCTCCAATATATTTTTTACCGAGGAGTGTTCCTTCTCAAACTAAGGACAGGTAAATACGTGGAACATGCATTTTTGGTCCAGCGACAACTCACGTTGGCTTAGTCACGTGGAACATCAGTGTCAATGGAGAGTTAACGTCTGGTGTGGTACGCTTGGTTCTACAATTATTGGCCCTTATTTCATCAATGGTAGTTTAAACGGCACAGCGTATGCCAACTTCCTTAGACGAATTCTTCCTCCTCTTCTGGATGAAGTGGCGCTAAGAACCAGAATGCTTATGTGATATCAACACGATGGATGTCCAGCACATAATGCCTTGCGTGCACGTCGTGTTCTGGACCGAAGGTATCCTGCCAGATATGGATTGGACGTGGAGGAACACTTACTTGCCGTGCTAGGTCTCCTGATTTAAATCCTCTGGACTTTTTTCTTTGGGGATGCATTAAAGACGTTGTCTATCGCGATATCACAGCGTGATATAATAGTGTCTTTTGCATTTTTCTCTAGTTTTAGCACTTTTATTTCCATTATGCACTGTGTATTTGTTATTTGTCTAGTAACTTAGTACCATTTTGTGCACTACTACATTTTTACAGATAGCACCTTTTAGGGAGTGACAAAATTTCAGATGCTTACTGTATATTGTCATTACTATTTACTCATTGTGCTCATTCACTGTTTCAGAACAAACTGTTACCATGTAAAGTAAAATAAAAAGAAGTAAACATATATACACTTTGGAGCATTGAGGATATGCAACACGTTAATGGAAAAAAAACGAAATAAGTGTAACAAAGGCCATCCTTCACCTAATAACTAATTTTTTTGCCGGGTTTACGGAAAAGAACGAACTTAAGGGTAACATCTGTATACTACAAACTCATTTATGTCTTTACTAATCAATTCTTTATACCAATACCAAGAAAGACATATACTAAAGATTTTCTGTGTATGCTAGATGAAAGTTTCAATTTAATTATGGTAATATTTTATGAAGTGATAATAATGAAGCCACATTGATGTTCTATTAATGATAATAATGATTATGAGTGAATGATAAGGTAAAGAAAACCGATGACACAGGTCACATTGTTGTAATGAGAAATGCTTTATGATAATTTGAAGTTAATGAAAACACAATAATGGATTAATGGAGATACAGATACTGTTGTTTTAAGTATTGTAGAAGAACGTGACATTACTTTGTACACAGATAGTAGAGTAGTCACACATGTTCCACTGGATACACTGCATTTTTCTGAACTAATGATGCTTGTACATGATATGTACACTTTCATTTAGCACCTGCGGATATTACTTTTGTTAGTATTAACTACATCATTAACAATTCCAGCATAATAATTTCCTTGTGCTTTACAGGTACAACAAGCCATTTCTCATCAACCATTTTTTTTTCTTTTGTATTCAATCTATGCTAATGCTATATGCTTCTGCTTGTTAAGTCATTATGATTTCTTTAACATTTTCATGTCTATGCTTTGAACAGTCTTGTGATAACATTTTTATGTTGCTTTATTTTGACTGACTGATTTGACGATTATGGGTGGTAATGATTTTCTTTTGCAGTACAAGTGCACTTTCCTCTGTCATACTTCTACTTTTCCCCAGTAGTTATGCATATTCCTTGCTTCTGCTATTATTATTTTATTTTCATTTATTTGTATTAGATATATTACTTACATACAGTCAGTAATTGCTACAAATACCGTTTTCAGATCTCATGTACTGTGGAGATATTCTACTGTACTGATCTTTCTTATGTGCTCTGACAGCATATAGACTGGTTAATTATGAACTATGTATTTTGTCATTTGTTACTGTCAATCTTCATGTACTATTTTCTAGAATTATTGCCTGTGTACATTAAGTTTTAAATTCTAATTACTGGCACAGCCATGGTTATTCTTTATGTAACCACTACTGTTCTGCAGACAGTTACTACCAGTAAATGTATTTATCACTAGCTTACTACTAGAATAGCTCAACTGTGAGTCTAAAACATACACTGTGTGACATGTTCTTAGATGCTGAACTATAAACACAATCTCTTACTAATGTATTGATGGCACTGCTATAAATAATGCAGTTGTTACCAGTATAAGTTTAGGTTTTTGTATTTATTTCCACCACTGTCATATTTTGCAATCTTAAACGCATTTAATGCCTCTTTATGTCCCATTTGCTGTTTATGCTACTGTCTTTCTCTATCTTATCCACTGAGATGGTCTTGAAACATACAGTTGTTTACTTGTCTGCAGCAATATAAACATATGCAAGCTTACTGATGTTAACGTTAATACACTACAAATAAGAGAGATGTAATGACACCATTCATTGCGCTCAAGACTGTACTAGGTAGTACTTTATATATAATTGGCTGAGTTGTGATTGGGTACCATACCTACTGCTGCCACTAATGAGTCTGCTCAATGCAAAATCGCACTGCTTTGACATACATAGTGACGTTTTAAAAAAATTCGAGATAACATGACTTAAAAATGTTATCCTCTGATGAAGAAATATGAACCAATGTCTATCGATCCTCGATTTTCAGACCATCCAAACTGTAACTTTACCTCAACTATGACTTCATCCTTGCCTTTTTCACTCGTGATAATTTATACGCATGATACAGCTACGCTATGTTTTATGTAACAAAGCCTATGATTACTCATATCTATGGAAATGAGCGTTGTAAATGGACACCTATTTCACATGCTAGTGCACGTAAGCATTACATTTCTTAATAAGTTTGTAAATACTTAGTAGTGTTTTGCTATAACGCTGTATTGTACAACTCAGGCTGTTTTAATTCCCAAGTACATTGTAAAGAGCGAATTGCTCAGGCTGTTTACTGCTAATACTATAGTATTTTTTTTAGACATTAGGCTACTGTTCGAAGTTCCATACTGCACATGACCATTAGCGTACCTAACTATTTGTATGTTCATGATTCCTAATCACAGATGTTAGATGGTTAAAGAAAATGCTTTACAAGTTAACTCTGATATCTTTACGTTATTCAAAGAGCCAGATGCCAACAAAGATTTGTATTTCTTTATTAATTATCTATTTTCATCAGCTTATACTTATGTAATGTTAAGAATTTGTTGTGGTATGATGGCCAATTGCCATAACAACCCTACCAAAGTCTTCAGAAGAAGGCAGCAGGGTTATGAAAGGTGTATACACAGGGTAAAATTCTGTAAGAAAATTTTATATTGAACCAGAAATTGTCAAATGTAGTATCGATTGTGTAGTAGCGTCGCTGCTCAACAGCGATCGCTGGTTCAAGGTGTTACGGTTAATGTGCTAGACTAACTTTAGTTAGATGTAGTGAGTAACTTTATATCAAGAGATGTATGGCGGACTCTCAAGTGCAAAGACGTGTTGTATCTGATGTGTGCTGGATATATACTTACTCGCTGGCAGTAATTATTTTTTATTTTGAAGATACTATACTGGAAATAATTAAGTTATAGGAAGTTATTTTGTTAACAATGAAATGCACGTATTCATAAGTAATGAGTGAGACAATCTATGGCACCCACATCCAATGATTTTGTAAAGCTAATTGTCAATGTATAAACAGTTTACTGTGTGTTAATTGTTAGCATTATTAATTCACAAAGAGACAAAATAAAATTTTTTAAGTTAGTGTCATATTGTTACTTACCGCAAGTCAATACCAGTTCTCAGATCCATGTCGTTTTTGATTAGCTATTTTGCTCAAGAAGTTATTATCTCAGTCATACTCGATTTAATTAAAATCTATGCTAAACGAAAGCCTTGCACAATAGCTGTGTGCTAACTACACAATTTAAAGTACTAACAGAGCAGTGCGAAGAGCGTTGCCATTGCGCAAATAAAGGTAAGAAATTTTATTATTTCAGGGATAGTATTCATAAGGCAAAGGGACCATTATTTTCAAATGGATCAAGTTTTGTTTCAAATCAATAGCGTTGCATCAGTTTCAGTTTTTGTGTTGCGTAAATTCATTCCGTTTTGATTCTTTTTACAGTTATTGACAGTTTACGTTCTTGTAGTCAGAAAAGGGCAGTAAAGGGCAAAGCGCACAAGCGCCGAGATAAAATACAGGTTCCCATGTCAATCCCATTCTATGAGTTGTGTTTCAGATTAATGTCAGTTACGTTACTACAAACGTAAATGTTTCAAAGCATTAATGGTTAGTTCTAACCGTCTTCTTTTTTCACTACCTGTCTCGTGTTGGTTTACATTTCTACAGTGGAAGTTCGTTATAACAAGTGATTACACAAGTTCGTGTTTCACTAGCTGTGGAAAGATGTTCCGAAACATTTTAAGGACTTTGAGCCAAGTAGAAATTTTGCTGCATTTAGATACTTTATTTTCTGCCCAGTTGAGATGCTCTTTCAGCGTCACACCAAAATTCTTCCCTGTTTCTAATAATAAATTCGAATACCAGTGTATTTCTAATAATAAATTCGAATACCACTGTGGAACATGTTCGGTCAGCAATAAGACAACAGGAGAAGTGACCATACAAATGGCTGTCACACAGCACTAACTGTAAATGCACGGTTCGTGCGTTTATTGCAGTGACTGTTGTATCAAGCGCGCTGAAAATAGACCTTGAGCGTTGATATGTGCTACAAAGCGTTTCCTGATTGACAAAATTGCACATTGAATTTCAGCTGAATTTCAGCTGACCGTATAGCAGCAAAGGCATGTCATTTATTCCCGCGTCGTTGGTACTTCCTTGCGGACCTATTGACTTGACCTTCCCCATAGGTAAAAATCCAGGGCTGCTAAGTACTGTTAACGTGCAGGACATTGGCGCTTCCCGAACGGCAGATCCAGTGATCTCCAAAAGTTGTGTTATGAAGGTCTGTAATTGTATACGTAGAACGTGCGAGACATCCGTCATGCTAATACCAAACGGACTGTTTTATGTCCAGTGGCATGTCGTCCAATAACTACGGCGACATATCTGTTAGTACCTGTAGGAATTTGTGGCTATTTAGTGTCCCATAAATAAATTAGGGATCAATGAATCGATTCTTAAAAAGCAGTACCACACGTTGATATAACGTGGTTGTCGTTTATCTGTTTCTCTCCACTATAGTGGATTTTGGACTGACCAGTAGTTTATGTTATATAGATTGATTTGTCAAGGGTTTGTATCGGTGTTCACCCGCAAACAAGCTCCCGCTTAGAAACATCGCGCCACTTCCCGTTTTTTGTAGACATAATTTGGAAAACTGTAAGCAATTTTAAAACCCACTTCCATGAGATTGCTGGTGTAGCAAAATATGGAAGAGATGACTAATCCTATTCCCGCATTCAAGCTCCCACGCAGTGGCATGTTTATTGTGTTTTAACACTACCTGAAATGTTAGATGTATTTCTCTCATCAACTGCCGATCTCTTTCATGACGTTCACACTTCCAGTTACTTGATTTTTTTAAAATAATGATTGCAAAGGCATATTGCGACAGTTGGACTCGATGAAGAAATGCTGTTCTAATAGTTTGGTGCCAATTGCCACAAACGAAAACCACATTAGTTTTCCACCGTGAAAGAACGAATAGTTTCACAAGAAGACTATCCGAATGCTAAAACAGCAGAGCGCACGCTGATCGACTTCAACAAAAACGGTTAAAACGCGGATATTGCCTTAGCTGTGTTGGTTCCATTTGGTACAGTGGAACAGATGTTCGCGGGATATCTCTACCTGAGAGCAATAGGGTGTTTTATGATGGTGTTATCTTGTAACTATAATCAAGTTCGACATATGTGACAGTGCTGAAACACTTTTTGCAGCACGAGACGCGTAGAGAATAAATGAAGTTCTGGGAGAAACCGAGAGAGACATGGAGCCATACCAACACCAGCGCTGTGGCCAGCTGCACTAGGTTTGTCTGTGGTGGAGCTGGTCCCACAGATTCTCGACTAGGTTTAAATCCTGGTAGTTTGGTGGCCAGGGGAGTAGAGTAAACTCGTACTGGCACTATCTGAACCACGCACACATGCGCTGCGAGCTATGTGACACCTTGCATTGTCCTGCTGGTAGATGCCATCGTGCCAAGAAAGCCATATTGTATGTAAGGGTGGACGTGCCCGCCCGGTTGGCCGTGCGGTCTAATGCACGGCTTTCCGGACGGGAAGGAGCGCCTGGTCCCCGGCACGAATCCGCCCGGCGGATTTGTGTCGAGGTCCGGTGTACCGGCCAGTCTGTGGATGGTTTTTAGGCGGTTTTCCATCTGCCTCGGCGAAGTTCTCCACGTACGCTTACACCACCATTACTCTCCCACACAAACATAGGGGTTACACTCGTCTGATGTGAAACGTTCTCTGGGGGGGTGGGGCGATCCACCGGGGGCCGAACCGCACAATAACCCTGGGTTCGGTGTGGGGCGGCGGAGGGGTGAAGTGGACTGCGGTGGTCGTCGTGGGGTTGTGGACCACTGCGGCTGCGGCGGGGACGGAGCCTCTCCGTCGTTGCTAGGTCCCCGGTTAACATACAATACAATACCATACAAGGGTGGACATGGTCCGTAAGGACAGACGCCTTTCCGAATGACGAGATCACCTAGGGAAAGCCACGAAAACACTCCCCAGATCATAACTGTCCCTCCTGGTTGCAGGATATCTGCTCGTTGACGATTCAAGCCGTACACGCCAACGGCCAGCGTAAAACGTGGTTCATCGGAACCACTCAGTGGACATCCAGATGCGGTAATGGAGTGCAAATTCCAGGCTTCGTCGCCGATAAACAGCTTTCAGCATTCACCAGGCACTTGCTACGGGGGTGGGCATATGTCTGTGGCTGATATCTTGAAACCGACGAACGTCAATACCATAGCACCTGTCACAGATTTGGGAGTTTCAGTAGGATTCGGTAGTCGCTGAAGACTTTTGAGATGAGCTGCCATGTTATTCTGGGGAAAATATGGACAACACACGTCATAAATCTACGCCAGAGAGTAGCATTGCATTGCATAAATCTTTGGAAAGACATTGTAGCATTGAGCAGTTCATAAGACTTGTGGGAGTATTCTACAAACCGAGAAAGCGTTGTCGTAATTGTTTTGTGTATGTCGTCAAGAGCTACTGGATTATGATTGGGTTTTGACGATATCCATGTTGGGAAAAGCCACACAGCTTACAGTATCGTAGCCTTTCTGTCGTGCTAAGTTGGAGGCTGTCTATTTAGTGCTCTACAGTCGTCGCGCACCATCTAGCCGCTTGCCACCAAGTACAAAGATGACACTTTTGAACTTTCCACCAATAGTGCTCTGCTAGCCTGAATAATTACGTCACGTTGTGCCTTGGTGATCGGAAATTCGTCGATGGCAATGTGCCACGGTCGAGAGAAGACAGTAATCCTGGATGTAGCTCGTATGCTGTGGGGCATCTGGTACACTCAGTGTAATAAACAGGGACGGAGTTAAGAAGAGCGTGAGCAGTGGTGGCTCTATGACGAAATCACTGTTGGATCACAAACTGAAGTAGCTAGCAGGTTGCTGGTGTATTTCCTGAAATACTGAGGAGTGCAGTAGTTACAAAAGTGGAGATAAATTGACCTCCAACTAAGGATCCATTTTCCTCCTTCCCGTGTCCTCAAAACATATAGTGAACATAGGTTACAACAAAATAGCAAACCATAGGAAAACGTTTCTACAGCAGCGTAGTTTCCCTTCCTCAGAGATTTCTCTACTGATAATCAATATTTGATCTCACAACTCAGTTGGAGTAGAATTAAATAAGAAAAATTACCATGTCAGCATTTTCCGTGACCTTACCAAGGCCTTTAGTTGTGTAGGTTGGTCACAAAGTTCTGCTAGGGGAACTAAAATGGTAAGACATAAAGAGCTTCCCCTTGCAAGGTTTGATGTTTGGTCCACTCCTGTTCCTGGTCTGCAGAGTGGTAACGTGCTTGCCTACCATGCAGCGGGCCCGGGTTCGATTACCGGCCGCGTTGGAGAATTTATCTCCCCGTGGACTGGGTGTTTTTTTGTGTCTTTATCATCACCGACTAGCAAGTCGTCCATGTGGCGTCACAGAAGGAGTCTTCAAAACTGTAATGTTATGCTGATGACGCAAATATATTAATGAGGGCCAAAAACACACTCACAACACACCACACCGTTCGAGACTCAGACAAGAGAATAATGAAACAGACTTACATTTGGTTCACAGCCAACAGTTTAAGACTTAATGTTACAAAACTCGTATCAAAATGGCCAGAAGTAGAGATCAGTGGCCGGTACACAGATTGGATTCCAAGTGAGAAATTTCTGGGCATCCAAAAGGATAACTGAGGTAGTATCAACATATGGCTAGCTTAACCAGAAAGATCAGTCTGCCTACTTAGAAATCTCTGTCACTGTGTTGGCGTGTGGGCAAGATGGCTAGCATCGTTTGAATAACTTCACTCAGTACTGTTCTATGGCGTAATCCGCAGAGCTGAACATTATCACAAGAAGAACTGCAGTGATCCCTAGGTGTGATACACTTTTATCGCCACTCCACACAGTTCAAGATGGCTCCACAGTGCTAGGTCCCGCGCCTCTCGCACGCAATTAAGACTTGCAGCGCGTATTAGACGGAGGGGGTCCGACAGCCGATCAGTTCCAGTCATTCCACCAAGAAGTAGGTATACGGCTGGTGTTGTCTGTAGTTCAAGCACACCTAGACGGTCAATACCGCGGTTCGATCGCGTCCGCATTGTTACTCTGTGCCAGGAAGGGCTCTCAACAAGGGAAATGTCCAGGCTTCTCGGACATGGAGGAGATGCAGAGAGACAGGAGCTGTGGTTGACGTGCCTCGCTCAGGCCGCCCAAGGGCTGTACTGCAATGGATGACCGCTAACTACGGATTATGGCTCGGAGGAACCCTGAATGCAACGCCGCCATGTTGAATAATGCTTTTTGTGCAGCCACAGGACGTCATGTTACGACTCAAACTGTGAGCAATGGGCTGCATGATGCCAAACTTCACTCCCGACGTCCACGGCGAGGTCCATCTTTGCAACAACGACACCATGCAGCGTGGTGCAGATGGACCCAACAACATGACGAATGGACCGCTCAGGATTGGCATCACGTTCTCTTCACCGATGAGTATCGCATAAGCCTTCAACCAGACAATCGTCGGAGACGTGTTTAGAGGCAATCCGGTCAGGCTGAACGCCTTCGATACACTGTCCAGGGAGTGCAGCAAGTTGGAGGATATCTGCTGTTCTAGGGTGGCATTATGTGGGGCCGACGTACGCCGCTGATGGTCATGGAAGGCGCCGTAACGGTTGTACGATACATAAATACCATCCTCCGACCGATAGTGCTACCATATCGGCAGCATATTGGCGAGGCATTCGTCTTAATGGACTGCGATTCGTGCCCCCATCGTGCACATCTTGTGAATGACTTCCTTCAGGAAACGAAATCGCTCGACTAGAGTGACCAGCATGTTCTCCAGACAAGAATCCTATCGTACATGCCTGGGATAAATTGAAAAGGGTTCTTTATGGACGACGTGACCCACCAACCACTCCGAGGGGTCTACGCCGAATCGCCATTGAGGAGTGAAACAATCTGGACCAACAGTGCCTTGATGAATTTGTGGATAGTGTGCCACGACGAGTACGGGCATGGATCAATGGAAGAGGACGTGCTACTGGGTATTAGAAGTACCGGCGTGTACAGCTATCTAGACCACCTCTTCTGAAGGTCTCGATGTATGGTGGTACAACATGGAATATGTGGTTTTGATGAGCAATAAAAAGGGCAGAAATGATATTTACCCGGCCGCTGTGGCCGAGCGGTTCTAGGCGCGCAGTCCGGAACCGCGCGACTGCTACGGTCGCAGGTTCGAATCCTGCCTCGGGCATGGATGTGTGTGATGTCTTTAGGTTAGTTAGGTTTAAGTAGTTCTAAGTTCTAGGGGACTGATGACCACAGCTGTTAAGTCCCATAGTGCTCAGAGCCATTTGAACCATCTAGGCGCTTCTGTCTGGAACTGCGGGACCGCTACGGTCGCAGGTTCGAATCCTGCCTCGGGCATGGATGTGTGTGATGTCCTCAAGTTAGTTAGGTTTAAATAGTTATATGTTTTATGGGACTGATGACCTCAGATGTTAAGTCCCATAGTGTTCCGAACCATTTGAACCATTCTTGATGTTTATGTTGATATCTATTCCAATTTTCTGTACAGGTTCCGGAACTCTAGGAACCGAGGTGATGCAAAACGTTTTTGATGTGTGTAGTTATTTCTTAGGGAACTATAATGTGAAAAGTTACTGAATGTGTGAAACTCTGGTCCACTTAAGAGAGGCCCTGATGGTCCTAATCAGATCAGGTTAAATAAATAAATCGCGTAAGAAACGTGGTGCGACCAATTCTGGAGTACTGTTCCAGTGTTTGGCGTCCTTAGTATGTATGCTTGACAACAGACATCAAACGAATTAAGATACGCGCTGCTAGGATCGAGATCGAAAGATAACAGAAATGTTCGGAGAACTTTGAATCCTTGGAAGAAACCCTCTAGGGTAAATTTACAGTAGCTGTATTCGAAGATGAGAGTGCTACCATTAGACTTTCACAAATGTACAGGGTGATTATAATTAAACTTTCGCTACTTGACAGGGCCCCTTGAAAAACAAGTGATCGTAGGATAATTAAAATTTGTAGGAACATTTGTAAGGACATGCGGAAGAGAAATAGCGAATAACGAATAGAACGTTCAAAGAAACACCTTTATTTCCACATGACAGGGTAACATTTGCTAACTGTGTAGCATGCATAAAAAGTTCTCGGTTTACTTGCGGCGTCAAATTTGGATAAAATCCCAAGCTTTCGATGACTACCTCCGTCATCTTCGTCAGGGGTAAAACTGACGCGGCAAGTAAACCGAGAACTTTTTATGCAAGGAGTCCGTCGCGAAAGACTTCGTAGTCAACTGTGTACCATGTTTACGTTTCAGGATGGAACCGCAAAAGAGATGCCATTAGCAACTGTTCGAACCGTCGACCATGGAATGTTGAACTGTCGTGATACAGCTCGTGCAGTGCTTGAAAATCACACTTTGATCCAACATTCTTACCCATGACAATAATAACTTCTTCAACAATTTGAGGCACAGCTGGCCGTCGGTCTCTCCCGGAAGCAATTCACAAATAGTCGGTTAATTGGAACTCACGACTCATGTTCTTAACCCCTGTGCACAAAGAGGACCAACGGTACTGCTGACATAACTAACGCCCCCGTTTCTGACTGCGGTATTTAGATGACACATTTGTTATCTGGCCACACGGGAAAGCGGATGTGGGAGGCGTTTTTCAGCATTTAAACAGTCTGCACAAGAATATACAGTTCACTTACGAAACCGAAAACAACGGTGCGTTACCATTTTTGGACGTAGAGGTATACGTAACTGTGGATGATACACTGGGACTTAAAGTCCACGCGAAGCCAACACGCAAAAATACACTCCTGGAAATTGAAATAAGAACACCGTGAATTCATTGTCACAGGAAGGGGAAACTTTATTGACACATTCCTGGGGTCAGATACATCACATGATCACACTGACAGAACCACAGGCACATAGACACAGGCAACAGAGCATGCACAATGTCGGCACTAGTACAGTGTATATCCACCTTTCGCAGCAATGCAGGCTGCTATTCTCCCATGGAGACGATCGTAGAGATGATGGATGTAGTCCTGTGGAACGGCTTGCCATGCCATTTCCACCTGGCGCCTCAGTTGGACCAGCGTTCGTGCTGGACGTGCAGACCGCGTGAGACGACGCTTCATCCAGTCCTAAACATGCTCAATGGGGGACAGATCCGGAGATCTTGCTGGCCAGGGTAGTTGACTTACACCTTCTAGAGCACGTTGGGTGGCACGGGATACATGCGGACGTGCATTGTCCTGTTGGAACAGCAAGTTCCCTTGCCGGTCTAGGAATGGTAGAACGATGGGTTCGATGACGGTTTGGATGTACCGTGCACTATTCAGTGTCCCCTCGACGATCACCAGTGGTGTACGGCCAGTGTAGGAGATCGCTCCCCACACCATGATGCCGGGTGTTGGCCCTGTGTGCCTCGGTCGTAAGCAGTCCTGATTGTGGCGCTCACCTGCACGGCGCCAAACACGCATAAGACCATCATTGGCACCAAGGCAGAAGCGACTCTCATCGCTGAAGACGACACGTCTCCATTCGTCCCTCCATTCACGCCTGTCGCGACACCACTGGAGGTGGGCTGCATCATGTTGGGGCGTGAGCGGAAGACGGCCTAACGGTGTGCGGGACCGTAGCCCAGCTTCATGGAGACAGTTGCGAATGGTCCTCGCCGATACCCCAGGAGCAACAGTGTCCCTAATTTGCTGGGAAGTGGCGGTGCGGTCCCCTACGGCACTGCGTAGGATCCTACGGTCTTGGCGTGCATCCGTGCGTCGCTGCGGTCCGGTCCCAGGTCGACGGGCACGTGCACCTTCCGCCGACCACTGGCGACAACATCGATGTACTGTGGAGACCTCACGCCCCACGTGTTGAGCAATTCGGCGGTACGTCCACCCGGCCTCCCGCATGCCCACTATACGCCCTCGCTCAAAGTCCGTCAACTGCACATACGGTTCACGTCCACGCTGTCGCGGCATGCTACCAGTGTTAAAGACTGCGATGGAGCTCCGTATGCCACGGCAAACTGGCTGACACTGACGGCGGCGGTGCACAAATGCTGCGCAGCTAGCGCCATTCGACGGCCAACACCGCGGTTCCTGGTGTGTCCGCTGTGCCGTGCGTGTGATCATTGCTTGTACAGCCCTCTCGCAGTGTCCGGAGCAAGTATGGTGGGTCTGACACACCGGTGTCAATGTGTTCTTTTTTCCATTTCCAGGAGTGTAGATACCAGCACGTCCAGTGCCATGATCACCGAAGCTCAGAAGTATTCAGTTTTGCACTCGCTGACTGCTCGTGTCTACCGGATAAGTGACACTAACAATATCAACTGTGGACTGAGTGAGTTACATCACACGTTTCGCGCCAAGGGTTGTGACAACCTTATAACAATCACGGCGATGACCAACCGTAATAAAACAAGAGAAGGGCGAGAGAGAGAGAGAGAAGCTTCCGCTAGTGCACTTACCTTATGTGAAGGGCGTTAATGAACGGCTAAGCAACGTCCTCCGCCGGAGAGATTTCTAATCGGGACAGAAGCCTCGCCGGGTACGGACTCGACTGCCTAAGCTAACAGCTATAGAGGGGACTGTCAGATCATTTTCGCGCATGAAGAAAAAGTGCCCATCAGAAGCTAAGCGCTAACTTGTAGACTGTCGCCAATCACTGACAAGCCGGCTAGCCAAGGAATAGGTCCTTTCTCACCCTCTCCCTTTCGTCACAACTAGCCTACTATATTCTAAGGTCAATAAAGTTTTTCAAATATGACGTATCGACACCGATCGTCTGCAATAAACACGCCCGTCTTTCCTCCTCCGTAACCAGTCTTGCACTGAGGAAGGCTGCTGTAATACGGTCGAAACGTTGGTTTTACAGTTTGTTGTTGTTGTTGTTGTGGTCTTCAGTCCTGAGACTGGTTTGATGCAGCTCTCCATGCTACTCTATCCTGTGCAAGCTTTTTCATCTCCCAGTACCTACTGCAACCTACATCCTTCTGAATCTGCTTAGTGTATTCATCTCTTGGTCTCCCCCTACGATTTTTACCCTCCACGCTGCCCTCCAATACTAAATTGGTGATCCCTTGATGCCTCAGAACATGTCCTACCAACCGATCCCTTCTTCTGGTCAAGTTGTGCCACAAACTTCTCTTCTCCCCAATCCTATTCAATACTTCCTCATTAGTTATGTGATCTACCCATCTAATCTTCAGCATTCTTCTGTAGCACCACATTTCGAAAGCTTCTATTCTCTTCTTGTCCAAACTATTTATCGTCCATGTTTCACTTCCATACATGGCTACACTCCATACGAATACTTTCAGAAATGATTTCCTGACACTTAAATCAAAACTTGATGTTAACAAATTTCTCTTCTTCAGAAATGCTTTCCTTGCCATTGCCAGCCTACATTTTATATCCTCTCTACTTCTACCATCATCAGTTATTTTGCTCCCCAAATAGCAAAACTCCTTTACTACTTTAAGTGCCTCATTTTCTAATCTAATTCCCTCAGCATCACCCGACTTAATTAGACTACATTCCATTATCCTTGTTTTGCTTTTGTTGATGTTCATCTTATATCCTCCTTTCAAGACACTGTCCATTCCATTCAACTGCTCTTCCAAGTCCTTTGCTGTCTCTGACAGAATTACAATGTCATCGGCGAACCTCAAAGTTTTTATTTCTTCTCCATGAATTTTAATACCTACTCCGAATTTTTCTTTTGTTTCCTTTACTGCTTGCTCAATATACAGATTGAACAACATCGGGGACAGGCTACAACCCTGTCTTACTCCCTTTACAGTTTATAATTATAATATTTTATACAACCCCAAAATACAACACCCAGAAGAATTTTAATCATCACAGCGCTATTGCTGATGTTTTGATAAAACAGCTTTACGAGTAAAGCCCTGCTCACCTTCTCCACATCCATGTAGACTGTCTGCAATTGTAGTCCACTATGATTTTGTTTCAAGCCCACTTTGCCGTAGCAATATCGGCGCCGGTAAGTCATGACAGTCATTCGTATAAAGTCGGGTACGAGTACGGTACATTGTTTACCGACAGCACTGGCTCAGTAACGAAAGTTTAGTTATAACCACTCTGTATATCTCGCATAAGGATCATGAGAACGTCGACTCTTTGATAGCGACGGACTCTACCGTACTGAGACTAGCCGCGACCGTATGTAACCACTTGAGTATGCCGCCGCGCATTCTATTCCTTGCATGGGCTAACTGTGGCACGAGGACACTGGTGACGCAAAGCTTTGCATGGTACGGTGTGCAGCCGGACTGCCGCACATGTACTGAAGAATGTGTCCTCGCAACGCGCAGCATACAGACACTGCTCAGAAATTTCCTCACCCGACGCGCACGTTTCGCACAGCTGCATGTGGATCTAGGTCTACTATCGGTTTCTCACGACAACTACTGTGTGTTAGCGGTCGACGGATCACAAGCTGGCCAGAGGTCTGGAAGATCAAAAGGCGTATAGTGTCCCCCACACTTTCGCTTATGGCTGGATAAAGCGTTTCGGCTGTCCAGACCAAATACCATTCAACTGTGCTTGTACTCCTAACCTGTCCACCAATACCTGTCATAGGTGGAAGCCAACCAATTAAATTAGTGGAACCTCGAAAGCACCTGCTCCAGCCTACTAAAAGGCGTGAAGCAGTCATTGAAAACTAACAGTGATTAAGAGCTAACCCTCGAGGTGTGCGTGAGAAGAAGATCAGTACTATAGTCACAACCCTGAAAAGAAGCAAAATTTTGTTCGATAACTGATGTACAGGGTGATTTATCTGTCCTAATTTTCAATGACTGTATCTTAGCCACTATAAATATTTGTTTGCTTAAGTAAAGAATTTTTGATACAGTATACAGAGCGGTTCAGTTGCCCTACCGAAGTATTTTTTTATGCAATCCGCAATGTTATATGCGGCCTTCCAAAAGAAAGCGCAAGATTTTCATATTATGCTATTGGTCCTACAGAGAAAATGGACGTAGGAAATTTAATGCAGTAAATTATTATACATGAGTACGTTTTCACTGGAGGTTATGGTTTTCCAGTTACTCAATAAAAAGGCACAAAACTGACCTTCAAATGCACCTCCACTCCCACGCTCATCTCTCACCAGTCAGAATTTCCAATATTTTGTTCTTGGCACTCCCTCTTACCACAAAAATTTTCGCCTACAAGAACTATCCCCAACATTCGACATTTTTTGCTCTTTATTCATTGGCCTACTACGCCACCTGTGTAGTTGGCTATTTCATTAACATTACTAATTTAAACGAGCCCGTGAGGGTACCGAAAGAAAAAGGACATTTGTAAACGTCACATTGCCGGCCGTTGTGGCCGAGCGGTTCTAGGCGCTTCAGTCCGGAACCGCGCTGCTACTACGGTCGCAGTTTCGAATCCTGCCTCGGGCATGGATTTGTGTGATGTCCTTAGGTTAGTTACTTTTAAGTACTTCTAAGTGTAGGGGACTGATGACCTCAGATGTTAAGTCCTATAGTGCTTAGAGCCATTAAACGTTACATTAAAATCTATTACGTTGACAATGCGATCTCAACTTAGCGACCTCAACTTAGCCCTTACAAGCACAGTAGTTTCGTAGTCAGACGGACTGACGAATACAGCGCTGTAATTGTTTCTTTTGTGCTCTTAAAATTCACAAAATTATTAGGTAAAATTAACACAAACGTCAGTTCAATTTGTAAGTGCTCGACTAAGCCGGAGGCGTAATAAGGCCAGTCAATGAAGACCAAAAAAGCTCGAATATGGAAAATAACTCGTGCAGCTGTAAATTTTTGTACAATAGTAGGAGTGAGTGTCGTGAACAACATACTAGCAATCCTAAACGATAGGGGATGAGAATGGGAGTGGTGGTGCTGTTAACGGTCACTTCTGTGCGTTTTCTCGAATAACTCGAAAACTACGGCCACTGGCAAAACCTTATCCCGGTATAACATTTAACTACACTAATTTTGATACAAAAAGGTCCTGTTCATTTTTCCTGTAGAACTAATAGCTCGTGAGTAGCGAGCGAGAGAATATGCAAATCTTGCACGTGGTTTTTGAAGGCTAGATACGACACAGCAAATATTTATAATAGCTAACATGTAGTCACTGAAAATTTATGTGAGGCCTCCGAATTTCATTGGTCACAATATATTCATTACAGTTCATGCTCAGCAATTCACACTGGTTTTCACTTGCATCATTTCGACTCGTTACATATTGCGTCCACTTGTTTCATCTCATATCACTGAATTCAATTCAACCTAAAGAAATACGCCCTCCGCATATTTTTATTTTTGTTTTTTATTTTTTTCGCCAATAAGAAAACAGTATCAGGTTTTATTTGTGTATCTCGCTCATGTTGTGAACTGCACCTTCCGGCGATGGTCAACACAGGAAGAATAATCATGTACATGAGTGTGATTAACAGTCTGTTGGATATGGTCTTCCTCCAGTGCAGACGACGAAACTTGGTGCAGTTCCGTGCAAACGACTTTGAACACTGGCCTCCAGCAACAATGGAGCGATAAGTGTATATGTAATATGGTCGCCATACATGCCCAATGCCGGAACGCACACTGCATTTGTTTCAGATATACACTATGTGATCAAAAGTATCCGGACACCCCCAAAAATATACGTTTTCGTATTAGGTGCATTGCGGTGCCACCTACTGAAAGGTAATCCATATCAGTGACTTCAACAGCCATTAGACATCGTGAGAGAGCAGAATGGGGCGCTCTGCAGAACCCACGGACTTCGAACATGGTCAGGTGATTGGGTGTCACTTGAGTCATACGTCTGTACGCGATATTTCCACACTCCTAAACATCCCAAGATCCACTGTTTCCGATGTGATAGTGAAGTGGAAACGTGGAGGGACACGTGCAACACAAAAGCGTACAGGCCGACCTCGTCTGTTGATTGACAGAGATCGCCAACAGTTGAAGAGGGTCATAATGTGTAATAGGCAGACATCCATCCAGACTATCACACAGGATTCCAAACTGCATCAGGATCCACTGCAAGTACTATGACAGACGGTAGGTGAGAAACCTTGAATTTCATGGTCGAGCGGCTGCTCATAAGCCATACATCACGTCAGTAAATGCCGAACGACGCCTCGCTTGGTGGAAGGTGCGTAAGCATTCTACGATTGAACAGTGGAAAAACGTTGCGTTAGGTGACGAATCACGGTACACAATGTGGCGATCTGACGTCAAGGTGTGGGTATGACGAATGCTCGGTGAATGTCATCTGCCAGCGTGTGTAGCGCCAACAGTGAAATTCGGAGGCGGCGGTGTTAAGGTGTGGTTGTTTTTTTCATGGAGGAGGGCTTGCAACCCTTGTTGTTTTGCGTGGCACTGTCAAAGTACGGGCCTACATAGGTGTTTTAAGCACCTTCTTGCTTTCCATTGTTGAAGAGCAATTCGGGGATGGCGATTGCATCTTTCAACACGATTGAACATTTATTCATAATGCACAGCCTGTGGCGGAGTGGTTACACGACAGTAACATCCCTGAAATGGACTGGTCTGCACGGTGTCCCGACCTGAATCCTATAGAACACCTTTGGGATGTTTCGGAACGCCGACTTCGTGCCAGGCCTCACCGACCGATATCGATACCTCTCCTCAGTGCAGCACTCCGTGAAGAACGAGCTATCATTCCCCAAGAACCCTTTCAGCACCTCATAGAACACATGCCTGCGAGCGTGGAAGCTGTCATCAAGGGTGGGCCAACACTATATGGAATTCCAGCAATACGTGTCACGAACTTGTAAGTAATTTTCAGCAAAGTGTCCGGATACTTTTGATCACATAGTGTATCGGAAGACATGGACGCTGTAATACCTCATTGAATTCTCTAATGAATGCAGTTAGTGGAGGTTTTATAGTTCGTAAGTTTTCTCTGTTGGATGGTACACAATACTGAGGTGGGAAAAAATGTCTGGGTGACAGACATGAATATACCCTGAGAGACGCAAATCTCTTTCAGACTGCAGTACCTGTATGTAGTTTGAAGATGTACGGGAATGCAGTAGCAAAATCCTAGTCCTCCTTCCATGCCCTGTGTGATTTGGAGTCTTCCTAATTTTCCTAACAAGAAACACCACCATAACTGCTTGTGCTATCTTTTCTAGTACCTCGTGTTGCAGGGGAAAGCTTAGTTTGGCGCTAGCCTTTCACACTGTACACCATTGGCGGAGCTACGACAACATGTTCCCATTTCCACCAAGGAGTCAAAAGGCCGTCCGTCGCATTAACTCAGCTCGTCCTGCAGGTATTAGATATAGCACTCTCTGAATTCCATTCAGATTCGACTTAAATTGGGACGATCACATGGACAAAGCTGCAGGGAGGGTGGGGCAGAGACTGAGGGGCAGTTACAAGAGGCAGAGGGACTGTCTAAAAAAGAGCACGAGATTTTGCTAGATGGAATCCTTAGCAGATAGGTTCGAAAAAGGTGACTCGTTTCGAGGTATGAGAGTGATACGAATATGATTCACCAGTGGCTGTAATCATTAAAAGACATCTCTACAAGATCCAATGCAAATATGGCGCTGAATGGATAGACTTGATATAAAATGCAGACAGCACTTCTACTAAAAAGCGTAACGCAATCGGCGACCTGTGTGTGCTTGTGGACCCAATAATACTTTTTATGCAGGGTGACGTAGTATAGTCATTATGATCGTGTTTTTTTAATAACACGGTCCTTACGTGGGGTCTACGTTGTGGGCTGTAGAATCCCTCTGTGGCGACCTTCAAATGTTTCTTAATAGTGCTCCTCGAAAAGAACGTCATGTTCTCTCCATGGATTACCATTTGACCTACCTAGTTAGTGTAACCCGACTGTTAAAAAAAAATTATTCACCACGCAATGTGTTTCATGAGCAATTTAATAAATTAGCCTATCAATTGTAACAATAATGTGCCGCTGGCTAGGGAACTACGGAATGATTCTTGACAGACGTTTCTTTTTTTTCGTTGCAGCGATATCTTTTAACGAAATTTCAATCTCCCACCCACACAGGGTGAGACAGGCTCTCACGATTTGTTTCGTAAATGCTAGTATGATATAGCATTGCTTTGGTAAAAGGGGACCTGCCATAGTGTTCAAATGTTCTCCTGAGTTATAGCTTGTTTTGTCGAACGTAAAATAATTATGTATTTCCGACGTGAGAGTCAATGACGTGAAAGACTGCATATTCTAATGTTATTTCACGTGTCTGAAATGTTTGTAATACACACGTGTACGACAGTTTATTTACAGACACTGTACGTGGGAGAAGCTTTCAGGTCGTGTAATTTGTCCATCAAGCTGAAAGAAATTGCTTAATATAGATGTTTTTCTTTGGAGTTTAAATTCTCGCTTTCTCTTTACTCGATGACGGTTTCGAAATAACGAGGACATTCTGCGGTGATCGGTAGTTTTTGCAGCAAAACAATCGAAGTTTTTTTCCTGATTTTACGCAGGGTGGACATGTCTCTGCTGATCATCTGTAATTGGCTGCGATACACTTCGCTGGATGTCGCAGAATAACGAGATGCGATTGTATCCTGCAGTTGAACGTAAAAGCTATACAGATTCTGCTCCTAAAACTAAAAGAAAATGGTCTGCACCTATTTTCGTGGAAAGAGGACATTTATTATCGTCACAATTGTGTTTTCCTTTATTTAATAGATTCTTGATTATATAAGCGTCGATGTCAAATAGACTTGTTCTCCATTGCAGAACGGCAGGCAGCTGGGAGCACGGGGGAAATCCACTGTGGGTGGTCACTCGACACAGCCATGCTTCGATATGGGGCGTGGAAGTGCTGCTGAATTTCCCTTTTGTGTTACCGAAGGGACGTCGCATCAAGGCAGGCCGCATACTGCGAGCGACCGCGGAGGATAGCTGAAGGCATGGCGTGACCAGGGATGGCAGAGGGGTGGCAGTGGGCCACAGAAAAACAGCAAAGCGTTCGGTGGAACAGGTAGCCATTTGAAAAGGCAATCTGGAGCGTTCTCAAGAATTTCATTGTTGTTCCAGAAGGGTCCAGTCTTTCCGAAAAACACGTTTAACAGATTGCTAGAAAGAGTTGCGTTGACATTAAATACAATTGTTCTCCATCGCAGAATGGCGGACTGCTGGGGCGAGTAGGGGTATGTCTATTGTGGGTGATCGCCGGACACAGCCACACTCTGACCAGGGGGAGGCTTGTGGGGGCTGCGTCGCTATATTTTAGACCAACAAGTTGCACTTGGGGCAGCCGTCCTTTTTACCTCCTATTGTTTAGTCGACTATACATGCTATTATGCTGGTGTAGGAGCATCGGCTCAAAGCGGTTAGCGACCACGGCAAAGACAGAAAGGGCGTAGAGCACAAAACACAGCAGAGCAGCTGGTTGTTTGAAAAAGCCTGTTTCCTCCCGGTAGCTGGGTGGATGGAGGGAGGGAGGGCGGGGAGGAATGATGGGAGGTAAGAGGGCCTCGATTTTTGGCAGTTTATGAGCATCTCTCGATGAGAATGCACGTTCAACTACTGCCCCCTCTGCAATCTTTTGGGGTGACGATTTCCCTCCGTACATATGTTGCGTTATGACTCGTTCATTAGGAGAGCTGGGTTTTTCATGACAATTCCGAAATGTAATTAAAACCGTGATGCATTTTTTCGATCCTCTGTGCAACACCAGCATCTCGTCAGCTGAACATATTTCCCACCAAAAATAATAAAGATAGTACTTTACACCCCTGCCTTTTTCCTGCCGGCTTGTAGGTGAAGGGTAGCGTCTGATTGTCACTGGTTTCGAGTGGTATCGTGAATTTTTTTTTCCAGCAGGATAACACCAGTTGTATGGTATCGTCAATTTTTGAGCTGTATTGCGATTTTAAGCCATTCTTGTGTAGTGCTATGCATATAGTTGTGTTATTAGGCCCAATCTTTATGATTAATTATGTAACTAGGACTGATATTTTTATGTGTTTCACAACCAAATTAAATATACTACGCTAACCTAACCTTCTTCTCCTGAACAGTTTTCACGTGTTGGGGGGAGCACTTTGGCTTTCCATCAAGAAGGAGCAGGATTTAAGTCACAGGAAGAGCACTACCATTTTTAATTCCCCGTCAGTTCCCAGGTAGTGGATGGAGTGGGACGTCATTATAGCCCTGGTACAAATAAATTCCGACCAAAATTCGAAATTCCCTCCAATAGGGTAGGTTGGAAGAGGGGAAGGAGGGAGAGGAGGAGGGGGCTGGTATCCACGTGTAGGCTAAGAAAAACCCATGACGTCACTTAGGGGTGGGGGTGAGCGTGGTCAGGGGGGAATTAATTTGCATATCAATTCGATATCAACAGTGTCCTCGATAACTGAGTGGTCAGTATGACGGACTGCCATGTCAACAGGCCCGGGTTCGATTCCCGGCTGGGTCAGAGACGGGACGCCCTAGCCACATGATATTTCATTTCATTTCCTCATGCCCCGTCGGCCTACTACAGGCTGTATACTGATTGCAAGCACAGAAACATTTGTGCCCACAGTCCATTTCACATGCTGGAGAAGGAAGCCCCCATCTACTACGTTGGTGCAGGTTTGTAAGTCATGAGTTGCATAATTGTCTTCTGGAAAAGCATCATAGAGAGAAGATTTCTTTAATTTCCTCATTCCCCTTCAGTAAAGAAAGACAACGGGAATAGAGGTAACTCATATTTCATAAGCTTTCCAACACCCTCATCATTCTTTTTTCCAATGGCTGTTCTTTAGAAAACTGTCAGAGGGTTCACAATCACCGTTTCACCACACACCTTTACCATGTACTTCATAATCGCCAAAGACATCAAGACTTTCTTCTTAGAAAGTTTTATGTCACCAAATTTATAACCAATATAACTCTTCGTGGTTCTGGTACCTATTTATAGGGCTTGGTAACCATTTATTTTTGAGATTCGGATTATCACTTTCGAGAGAGACGTTAGTGAATTCATTTTTGGAAAAGGAGGATGGTCGCTGAAGCACTCATAGATCTTTGCCCGGTCTTCTCCATCCCTAATTTGCCGTGACACCCGGAGATCAACATGCTGGTTCCCACTTGAAAAAGCCACTCCAGTAAACTCCTCTAATGATGAACAGATGGCGGTTGCTCCAGGAGATCCTCCAACCCACTTTGCTAGTTATGCCTCTTCCTCATTTAAAACCAACTGAGCTTTTAATGGAGCTCTTGTAGAGTCCGTTCCACAGTCATGTCTGACCAAACCCCTGCCCAAGAAGATGCAGTTCTGTTTATGTTGAAATAACCTTAGCTGCAAAATCCTTGAACACATCTGCCCAGCTAGTTTTTAATGCTATCATAACTTGCATGTAAAGATGGGCACATTTTCCATACTGAAAATAACCACCTGCATGGAAGAATCGTATTATTTTCTGAAAACATTCCAATAACCTTGACAGAAAACTTATGAACTTCTTTATTAATGAAACCATATTAAAATACTGCACCCACAAGGCTGCAGCAGGCCCATTTTCCTTGAGACGAGCCACCTTATTCTTAAATTTATTTAAAATTGGTGCCAAACAATCACCTCCCTCAATTACTTTAACAGTAAGATGACCTTTATTGCTCTAAAAGCTGATTACACTCTTCTTCTTCTGAGATACTGGCGTCTCCCAGAATGATCCGAACTAAAACAGCTTGAACAAGTAAGTGTCCCCTAACATCTCTGCTGTAAGCATTTTCAGTTAACATCTTTTCAACAGAATTTGTGGCATGAACTAAGCTTAACACTTCTCTCAGCCCAACCCCTACCATTGTGCGACCGATGCACCCCATGAACGACGTCAGTGTATGAAATTCTCCCTTACCCCTGAGGAACTGCTGATACTTGTGGAGTGGTCTGCACAGAATGAAGCCATTTCACACACATCCACAGCGTATAGGGTATGGTGTTTTTTTTTTTTTTTTGTTTTGTTTTGGGGCGCAAAACTGCTATAGTCATTAGCGCCCGGTCTGTGACTTAGGAAACGGTAAAAAACGAAAATGGACACCAGCAGCAATGGGAACGAAACTCAAAAAATTGGAGAAACGAAAAGCAGAAGGAAAGCTTAAAAATCCACTACAGAAAGGGGTTGGTTGTCCCCAAAGAGAGCTTCAAATGACTGACATCATCTCACTGGCACTGATAAACTCGAGAACGCGATCGGCCGAGCGCGTGTCATCTGCTAAAATGGACGATATATCAGGCGACAGCTGTAGACAGGCGCGTAACGGAGTAAAATAGGGGCACTCAATTAAAAGGTGTCTTACCGTCCACAGCTGAGAGCAGTGGGGACAGAGTGGGGGAGGATCGCCGCATAAAAGATGTCGATGGCTAAAAAGACAGTGCCCTATCCGGAGTCTAGTTAAAATTACCTCCTCCCGACGACGCGTTCGGGAGGAAGAGGTCCAAGAACAGGGAAGAGCTTTCACGTCCCGCAATTTATTATGGGGAAGTGTCGACCAATGTGCATGCCATAAAAGAGTAACACGACGACATAAAACACTCCGTAGATCGGCGGAGGGAATCAATCGAATAGCTGGCCGAAGAAGAGAGACTGCAGCCTTGGCCGCTATATCGGCCGCCTCATTTCCACAGATACCAACGTGTCCTGGGAGCTAGAGGAACGCCACCGAGACGCCCCCCAAGTGGAGCAAGCGCAGGCAGTCCTGAATCCGGTGGACCAGAGGTTGGACAGGGTAGAGAGCTTGGAGACTGAGGAGAGAGCGAGAGAGCTGAGAGAATCTGAACAGATAACGTACTGTATCCGCTGATGGCGGTGGATGTATTGGACAGCCTGGAGAACAGCGTAAAGCTCCGCAGTATAAACCGAACACTGGTCGGGAAGCCGAAATCGATTTGGGGTGTCGCCAACAATATAGGCACTCCCTACACCTGACGATGTTTTCGAGCCATCAGTGTAAATAAACGTGGCTTCCTTCATTTGTGCACATAGAGCAGCAAATGCCCGACGATAAATAAGTGAAGGGGTAGCATCCTTGGGAAACTGACAAAGGTCACGGAGCAGACAGGTGCGGGGAGGGAGCCAAGGCGGTGCTGTACCCCAAGTTGTCAAGAAGGTTTTAGGAAAGCGGAAGGAAAGAGAATGGGGCAGTTGACGGAAGCGGACTCCCGGTGGTAGTAGGAAGGAAGGGCGGCCTGCATACCCTACATCCAAGGAGGCATCGAAGAAAATGTCATGGGCCGGATTAGCAGGCATGGAAGACAGATGGCTAGCATAACGACTCAGAAGGACTGCTCGCCGATTGGACAGCGGAGGTTCAGCAGTCTCAGCATAAAGGCTTTCCACAGGGCTGGTGTAAAAAGCTCCAGACACTAAACGTAATCCACGGTGGTGGATAGAGTCGAGACGCCGAAGAATAGACGGCCGAGCAGAGGAGTAAACTATGCTTCCATAGTCCAATTTCGAGCGTACTAAGGCGCGATAGAGGCGGAGAAGGACAACTCGGTCCGCTCCCCAGGAGGTACCATTCAGGACACGGAGGGTGTTGAGGGATCGCAAAAAATGGCTCTGAGCACTATGGGACTCAACATCTTAGGTCATAAGTCCCCTAGAACTTAGAACTACTTAAACCTAACTAACCTAAGCACATCACACACACCCATGCCCAAGGCAGGATTCGAACCTGCGACCGTAGCAGTCCCGCGGTTCCAGACTGCAGCGCCAGAACCGCACGGCCACCGCGGCCGGCTGAGGGATCGCAGACAGCGAGCTGAAAGATAGGAAACGTGGGAGGATCAGTACAGTTTCCTGTCAAACATAAGACCCAAGAATTTAGCGACGTCCGAAAACGGAAGGTCGACAGTGTGGAGCGGCGATTAATTTGTAAAAATAATGAATTGCTGTATAAATGCTTGCATGTTGAATCCGTTTCAGGCTTTTAGAATGTTGATAATGCTGTCTTTCGCCGTTCTCAACACTGGCTCTCTATTTACTTTTTTAGCACCCAGAAAGTGAATGTGAAGCCTGTAAATAGAGTTCCTAGTGCCCACTTCATCTGAGAATACCATTATAGCTGCAGCTTATAGCTCTGAGGAATCAGGAGATTGTCCGGGATTTCTAATCAAAAACGATTTTCCAAAATAGTTGAGTATATTCTGAAATTCACTGATAAAAAAAACACAAGTATCCCTACAACCTAACTAACAGAGCAGTTCAGAGTCTAATGCGCTGATGCAACTATAAATGTCCGAATTAAATGTTAAAAAGAATGCTCGCCATAATTTGATGAACATATTTCATCAAACGCCACGCTAAATATTTGGTAGAATGTCTGTCCCGCGACGGCACGAGAAAATACGACAATACGCAAACTGAAGCTAGATAATGAAAATCATCCCAGAATTAACCCTTCACTTGAAATGATTTCATGGTTCCGCGCATCTCTAGTAACTTAATACGGCACCGGAGGCTCTTTGTAGCAGTGATACCGATGCGACGCGACTCCCGACACAGATGGCATGTCATTCAGCGTCTGGAGAGAACTGGGGCCTTTTCCTCGCGCAGCTTTCTTATATATAAAGCCGCGGTGCGGACGGCTAAGGGAACGCCTGATCAAATCGGCTCTCCCGACTAGCCGCTGGGCTAGTAACGCACCACTTCAAGTTACATAATAATTTATAGCTTCTTTTGCTGATGGCCGATGAAGCTCTTAATTTAAACGTGCATTCAGCACGCAGGTAAGTATTGATAATAAAATTTTGACGTGGCTAAGTTAAATATTTCGGGCGAGAGAATTAATTAAATTACACTGCATGCAGTAGATGAGCTCTGAACTGGCCCTTTTGAGATCCGCTATCGCTATAATTTTATAGGTATTCAAAAGAAACTTTTCACACCGCAATTCTGAAAGTGCTCTAAGTGTGCAGCCAACACTGTGCTGCGCTGAAATTACAGCTGTCCACAATTCCGAAAGTGCTGTGCGGCATCCAAAGCCTGTCCGCAATTCCGAAAGTGCCTTAAGTGTGCAGCCAACACATCTTCATAGTCATAGCGGACCTCCAACCTATTTAAATGTAAACATCCTAGCCATATTTATTAGCCTACTTAATCTATCTTGCTTCCTTCAGTTTTGAGACGAAAACCAGAAAATTGTGAATTTCCACTAAAATCTTAATTTGTGAAATCCAAAGTACTGTTTTTATTAAATCATTATGAAAGATGAATCTAAATATAAATTTTGAAGTCTCTAGCTCTTTTCTGTTGCGCCAATGATTTTTTCAGAAAAACGTCCAAATTTCGAAAATGGCTGAAGTTATCGAACTGATATTTAACACACATTAATTTAGTATTATTCCTGACATGCTAGAAAAGTTTTAGGTCATTTGCTTGATTTTTAAGGTATTGCGCAACATTTATGACGTCAGAGCTAGTTACAGCAGACTGGCTGGCACACAATGCAAACTGATGTGAATTTACTACAGCGTGAGTAGGCTGCTTCCCTACATCACCCTCTACTTAAATTTTTTGTTTATGAATGTTAATGAATGAAAAAAATTTAATTACAAAAAGGGAAGCAAGAGTACAGTTTAGCTCCTTATGAAAAATCAAAATTGAAATATAAACCTGTAGAAACATTAAAGAAAACTGATTAACTACATTAATTATTTAAATTGTAGGCATGTTCACTGCCTTTTAAACAATGTCATTACTCAAAATTTTAAGCAAAGTCAATGAAATATTTTGGCATACATATTGCCTTAGACAAACAAACACATACAAATTGAAAAATTATGAAAATCTTTGATCCATTAAATACATTTTTACATACACAAATTCAAAGAAAATAACGTGATACATAAGCAGATGATTATCTCTTAGCAGTCTTTTCTAAACCTGAAAGAAAATTTCACAAATAATTTTTACACACGTGGTTGTAGCCGCTTTGGCTGGCGTCCTACACTTCCATTCACAAGGATAGAGGAGGGGAAGTTGCTATGGTGTGCGTCCTTCACGTTCTCTCTAAATTACATGGGGGAAAGGGGAGGGGTCACTGTGAGTTGTGTCCAAGTCACTCCACGCTTTCACGCAGCTACCAGGCTGCCATTATCTGGTTTGTCCTGTAGAACAAACAAAAAGAGTGCCTCAGACTCTGTTCACTTAACATCTAAGGGTGGGTCACAATGAAATGGGGATATATACATTTTATCCTTCAATATTTTGCTGGAACAAAGTTAACAGAACTTTTTCAATTTTACTCTCGTGGTTACTTAATTATCATAAAATCGGTAAACAAATGGCTCAAAACGCCGTTAGTCATGTACTAGAAAAAATTTATGCTCCTAAGGCATACAATCATAAATCATATTTAATCTGGATTTATTATTTCTGGGCCGGAACACTGAACCAATGCTCGGTACGTTCCTGACAAATCTGCATTTTAAGCACTTAACTGACTCATCTTTGATTACCTTATTCTTAGAGATAGTATGAGTATGATTAGTGGTTTTCTCAGCTTCTTTGTACATGTGAGTAACTTTTGGTAATAGTACAGTTGTGAGTGTTTAAAACACACTACGTTTAGTTGACTACTAAATCCACTTATTGGTCCTCTGCTGTTGTCAGTTCCACATCTGCAATTAGGTACTTACTTACTTTGAAGTGTATTTATGCTGAGCTAAAATAATGTTTCACGTCTGTCAGTATGTTATTTATTTATTTTGCTAGTGTATGTACTTATTTAACACTCACTCTATTAATATTTAAAGCATAGGATAGCACATTTATTTCATATTCATAGTGTATTGCAGCTGATTAGTTTGCTCACGTGGCAATCCATTTCCACTCGATCGGACGCTGAAACCTCAGGTAGTCTCTCTCAGACCTACCACTAAAGTGCATCAAGTAATTATGGACGAGCGTAATGGTAAATTCCTTAAACCTATAGGACACCATGAGCTACTCTGTCTCATCTAACATAAGGGTACCTATGGTCGCATTCACGCCTCCAACTAATAACCTCAATACGTGTAGGTGTGTCCTGTTACACACTACACCAAATAACGGCCAGCTCCAACCTTATAAATACTTCAGGGACGTGTCCTTCACGTCTCAACCACAAACACTGCTCAATTCTATTACACTGCCTTTCCTTGCTACACAAGGTGAGTTCATCCTTACAACTTATCTGCATATTTTTCATAACACTAAGCAATCTCTTTTACTATTTCTTAGTTAGCTCTAATGCATACACTAGGTTTCACTACCACTTCAGATCCTGCTTGTACATGAATTCATATATCTTTTTAAATTACTGTTGGTGGACTATTTCCAATAAAACAACACTTTGTAGTTACTATATTACCTGGGTTCTATACATACTTGTTACTCAAATACATTTTATATCTTAATTACGTCATACTTCTCTATTGTTTGTCACTATTAGGTTTGTCACATTAGGTATTTTTCTTCACTAATCGGTGGATAGAATGGTTACAGAACTCATGGCTTGATAGCCATGACAGAAAATTTTCATGTCTGCAAAGAAGAGGTCGAAATTTTTGTGGATAGGAAAGATGAAGAATGAGTGAGACCTGAAATGGAAAGAAGATCTCACACAGCTGGGACTGCACAGCTGCCACACTGTGTAGAGGTTACAGAACAACCTCCTCCCTACAGCATTCATTGGTTTAATGCTGTATTGATAACCATACCGGAAAATTTAAAGTATGAAAGAAGAGGTCGAAATTTTTGAGGACAGGAAAGAGGAAGAATGAGTGAGATCTGAAATGGGAAAGAAGATCTCACACAGCTGGGACTGCACAGCTGCCACACTGTGTAGAGGTTACAGAACAACCTCCTCCCTACAGCAATTCATTATTTTTACAAATTAATCGCCGCCCCACATATGGTGCATCAGCCGGGAAATCAACTAAGTGAAAGTGATTTTAACTATTCGGATTCGCGAGTGAAATGCGGCACGCAACTGAGTATAGAACAGTGAATGTGTTACGTGTGCATGTGGACGACGCAATTGGATTAACAACACATCTGGATTGACGGAGCTGGCACTGAGTTTAGCGGTGCTGCCGGCATCGCGAGAAGCCAGCCTCGCCGCACCGAAGTCGTCCGCTGGAGCAGCCGGCGCAGCGCCTGCAATTGCGGGCCACGCAAACACACAACAGCCGTCGGAGAGCCGTCTGCGGTTCAACGTGCCACGTCGCATCAGGAATCCTAGTACGCCGCGCCGGCAACGCCATACGTCGTGCAGAAGGAACTAAGTTAAGTGAAAAGCTGTTGAAATTTTTACTAACCTGCACTAAAAGACTGTCGGCGATGGAACCGCCAAAATAAATTGAGGTTAAACTTATATCAGAACCTATGTCTGTTGAGGGAACTGTAAATCCAGACAACGGTTCAAGTGCAAATATGCATGAAAGTAGTAATGTTAAAGTGAAATATGAAGTATTGTCTCCTGACAGTAGTGTGGGAAGGGGCAAAGATTCAATAATAGAGACCCCTGTAGTAAAGCAGAAAGCAGAAATTGTTAATTTATTGGATGACAGTTTATCTGATGAGTTAAAAATGAATCAGTCAACGGAGGTGGTAGAGTTTAAGAAGGAGAAGTTAGATATAACTGATCAATCTGAAGTTTCATTTAGTTTTGATGATTCTGGTATTGGAGCTATTTTTTCGTCACCTGAGTGTGATAAAAAGCCAGCTAGTGAGCAACCCAAAGATGCTGGGGCTGTTGATTTAAATGTTATATTACAAGCAATAGCTGCCAGTAATGCGCAAATGACAGCTGAATTAAAGTCTGAAATGGTAGCCAGTCAAACAAATTTTAATAAACGGTTTGAGGCGATGGACGATAAATTAGAATCCAATAATGCTGAATTAAAATCTGAAATAAGTGAACAGGTCATAAGCAGTAATGCTGAATTAAAATCTAATATAATTGAGGTAAATAACAGGATTGTGGCCAGTCAAACTAATTTTAATAAACGATTGGAGGTAATGGACGATACCTTCAAGGCTGGTTGCAATAAGTTGAAAGAGGATCTAGACAGTTTGAATTGTAAAATTGATTACAATCATGAGGATATTAAGAAAAAGGTTGCTCAACAGTTTTCTGAAATGTATAAAACAGTTAAATCCGAAGTTGCTGAGGTTCGCAAAGACTTCCAAATGGAAGATGCGAAGCTGGAGCACAAGTTAACAGAAAAGATCGAGGCGGAATCTGAACTGTGCTCAGATAGATTTAAAGATGTTAATATTAAAGTAAACATATGTCAAGCAGACGTAGATGCAATCAAAACTGATACTACTCATATTGTACAAAGAGTAGATAATGTTGAATTGAGAGTAGAAAATATCAGTACTAACATTGCTAACATTGAGAGTAAAGTAGCTTCAGTAACTTCTGGTAATGGTAATATACAACAAGTTGTAGCTGCAAACGCCGCTTTTATCGGGTGTCGGCAGTTCTTGCGGTTCGATCCAGATAAAAATATCCACCCGCTAGATTTCTGGAACGATTTTGAAGATGTGATTCCACCAACTTGGTCTGAACGAGAGAAAATCTCATTTATTAGAAGCCATTTAGCAGGTGACGCCATGCGTTGGTCAGCTGATGTTATGTTGAAGTGTAAAACATTAGCGGATTTTAAACAGCTTTCATTAATCAGTATTGGTCTAGCAATAAGCAAAATGAAGTGTTGTGATAATTTTGGAGTGGAAAACGCTTCAATGCAGGCAAGGAGTCCATTAAAGAGTTTGCTAGGTCATGGATTTCACGTTTGTCACATTTGGACGAAAAGCTGAAACCTGAAATGATAATACTAGGTCTTGAAGCCAAACTGCCATGGTATTGGCAAACTAGAATTATATCTGCCCCTAGAGACAATCTGGATCGTTTCATTGAGTATCTGGAACGTGTAGAACGTGTTGCTGCCAATGAGGAGCAAGCACGTAATAAGAGAAATGCTAATAACAATAGTAGTAATTTTAGGAACGAGCAAAATGGCAAAGTAAACATCAGAACAGTGGGTGTTCGCCATCCTAAGAGAGGTAGGAATTGGGGAAATAATTATCAGAACCAACAATGGCATCCAAATGGCAGTAATGTTGTGCCAAACAAAATTATGCATGTAAACCACAGTACGGCAAGCAATGCTATGCCAGTTAACTATAATGAAAATAAAGGAAACAGTAGTGGGCCGAGGCAGGAAAAGTAGTTCCCGTCTATGAGGACACTGGCGCTCACCAGGCGGTTACTTTTCCTAAGCCAGTAGTTACGGGAATTGGTAAGACAAATCAGAATACTCAAACTGAACAGGTGGATGAAGTGTCGGTAGCATCTAAGGATACAACAGAAATATTAGATCACTCACAGTATTTGATAGATACCGTGTTAGAGACGCTTTCTAAGTGGGAAGAGAAAGAGAAGGCGCAGCAGTGTAACGATAGGGAGGAGCTACAAAATATTGAATTGTCAGGTGAAGAAGCAGAAGAAATTCATGCTTATATTTACGATGAAGATGATGTGCTCTTATCTAAAGTGCCTGTGCAGGATGTCGATAATGTACTAATAGATTTAGGACAGGAGATAAGTGAGAATGTAGAGGGTAGGCTGTTGGAGGTCGATGAACCCAGTAGCTGTGACCAGTTGTCACTTGAGAAGGAAACCGACGATAATGGTGAAAGTGGTTTAGCTGTAACTAGTGTTATGCCCGGTCTGGAGACGCAGAATCGCCCAGACTACAGTAATTTGGGTCATGTTCAGCAAACTAAATGTAATGAAGTCGTGCGGTGTTTCGATTTAAAATTAATAGACCGACTGGAAAAGGCAGCTGAAAATGTAATTCAGGAAACCCCTACACACTGCGACCTAAATGTAATGAAGACAGATGTCGATCACTTTAGTTGGAGACAAATCCAAAAGGAACTACTAGATGAATTTGAGGAACCACCTGTACAACCTAGAATAAGCCACCCTATAATAATAGTGAATATGTTGGGTATCAATGTACGTTGTCTCTTAGACAGTGGAAGTGAAGTGAGTGCGATATCTCAGTCCTTTTTTGATGCATTACCTGGTAAAGACAAGCTTACAGTAATGAGGGTATCAGGACTAAGATTAATTGGTGCTACTGGCAAGGTTTCAAAAACGGTAAAGCAAGAAGCTTTACTACCCTTTAACATTAATGGTAATTTAATTGATCATCCATGTTTAATTGTAAACAATCTCAGTATTGAGGTTTTAATTGGCATAGATTTCTTTTCAAAATATCAGAGTGTTGTTGACTTTGAAAGAAGCCAGTTAAAAATGGTCTTGCCAATAACCGGAGTAATTATAGTACCTTTTAGTGATAAACATGTAGTAACTGATCATGAAACTTGGGAGCTGCCTATACGAGTTCTGAAAAATAGGAGGTATTGGGACGAAGGTGTTAATCTTAGTAACAGTAAGCTAAAGACAGAAGAAGAAGAAGAAGCAATTATTGTGGACAAAATAGAAGCTAAATTGCGGGAAATCGATAAGATTTCAGACAATCAAAAGGAAGAACTGAGACAGATTCTAAAAAGGCATCATAAGGTGTTTTCAGATCGACCTGGCATAGTCAAAGGTTATGAATGTCAATTAAAGGTGAAACCCGGCCAAGTGTTTTTCAGGAAGCCGTACCAAATACATGTAGCTAGGAAGGAGGCGGTTCGAAAGGAGATACAGAGAATGCTGGAGGGGAGGTGTTGGGTTAGTGGAGGTAGCCCAATTGACCTTCTTCCCGGCCGATGCACCATATGTTGGGCGGCGATTAATTTGTAAAAATAATGAATTGCTGTATAAATGCTTGCATGTTGAATCCGTTTCAGGCTTTTAGAATGTTGATAATGCTGTCTTTCGCCGTTCTCAACACTGGCTCTCTATTTACTTTTTTAGCACCCAGAAAGTGAATGTGAAGCCTGTAAATAGAGTTCCTAGTGCCCACTTCATCTGAGAATATCATTATAGCTGCAGCTTATAGCTCTGAGGAATCAGGAGATTGTCCGGGATTTCTAATCAAAAACGATTTTCCAAAATAGTTGAGTATATTCTGAAATTCACTGATAAAAAAAACACAAGTATCCCTACAACCTAACTAACAGAGCAGTTCAGAGTCTAATGCGCTGATGCAACTATAAATGTCCGAATTAAATGTTAAAAAGAATGCTCGCCATAATTTGATGAACATATTTCATCAAACGCCACGCTAAATATTTGGTAGAATGTCTGTCCCGCGACGGCACGAGAAAATACGACAATACGCAAACTGAAGCTAGATAATGAAAATCATCCCAGAATTAACCCTTCACTTGAAATGATTTCATGGTTCCGCGCATCTCTAGTAACTTAATACGGCACCGGAGGCTCTTTGTAGCAGTGATACCGATGCGACGCGACTCCCGACACAGATGGCATGTCATTCAGCGTCTGGAGAGAACTGGGGCCTTTTCCTCGCGCAGCTTTCTTATATATAAAGCCGCGGTGCGGACGGCTAAGGGAACGCCTGATCAAATCGGCTCTCCCGACTAGCCGCTGGGCTAGTAACGCACCACTTCAAGTTACATAATAATTTATAGCTTCTTTTGCTGATGGCCGATGAAGCTCTTAATTTAAACGTGCATTCAGCACGCAGGTAAGTATTGATAATAAAATTTTGACGTGGCTAAGTTAAATATTTCGGGCGAGAGAATTAATTAAATTACACTGCATGCAGTAGATGAGCTCTGAACTGGCCCTTTTGAGATCCGCTATCGCTATAATTTTATAGGTATTCAAAAGAAACTTTTCACATCTTCATAGTCATAGCGGACCTCCAACCTATTTAAATGTAAACATCCTAGCCATATTTATTAGCCTACTTAATCTATCTTGCTTCCTTCAGTTTTGAGACGAAAACCAGAAAATTGTGAATTTCCACTAAAATCTTAATTTGTGAAATCCAAAGTACTGTTTTTATTAAATCATTATGAAAGATAAATCTAAATATAAATTTTGAAGTCTCTAGCTCTTTTCTGTTGCGCCAATGATTTTTTCAGAAAAACGTCCAAATTTCGAAAATGGCTGAAGTTATCGAACTGATATTTAACACACATTAATTTAGTATTATTCCTGACATGCTAGAAAAGTTTTAGGTCATTTGCTTGATTTTTAAGGTATTGCGCAACATTTATAACGTCAGAGCTAGTTACAGCAGACTGGCTGGCACACAATGGAAACTGATGTGAATTTACTACAGCGTGAGTAGGCTGCTTCCCTACAACAGGTCCTAGATGTAAGGAGGGTGGAAGAAACTCCGTACGACGCCAAAAATTAACACAAACGGTCTTACTGGGAGAAAAGCGGAAGCCTGTTTCGATGCTCCAAGAGTGGAGGCGATCGAGACAGCCTTGAAGACGTCGTTCAAGAAGGCTGGTCCGTTGAGAGCTGTAGTAGATAGCAAAATCGTCCACAAAGAGGGAGCCTGAGACATCTGGAAGGAGACAGTCCATAATTCGATTTATTGCAATGGCAAACAGTACAACACTTAGCACGGAGCCCTGGGGACCCCCTTTTCTTGGGAGAAAGTACGGGAGAGAGTAGTGTTCACCCGCACTCTAAATGTGCGCTCTGCCATAAATTCGCGAAGAAATAGTGGCAGCCGACCTCGAAAGCCCCAAGAGAACAGTGAGCGGAGGATGCCTGTTCTCCAACAGGTGTCGTATGCTCTCTCCAGATCAAAAAATATTGCTACTGTTTGGCGTTTCCGGAGAAAATTGTTCATGATATAAGTGGAGAGAGCAACAAGATGGTCAACTGTAGAACGATGCTTGCGGAATAGGCATTGAGCAGGTGTTAAAAGGCTGCGGGACTCCAGCCACCAAGCTAAATGGCAATTCACCATACCCTCCAAAACCTTACATACACTACTCGTGAGAGAAATTGGGCGATAGCTAGAGGGGAGATGTTTGTCCTTTCCAGGTTTCGGAACAGGAACGACGATAGCTTCCCGCCATCGTCTGGGAAAAGTACTGTAGGTCCAAATTCGATTATAAAGGCGAAGGAGGTAACGCAGACTATGGGTCGATAAATGCAACAACATTTGGATGTGGATACCATCCAGTCCTGGGGCGGAGGAGCGAGAAGAAGAGAGTGCATGTTGGAGTTCACGCATGGAGAAAACAGTATTATAACTTTCGCGATTTTGAGAGGAGAAAGCCAGAGGTTGCACTTCCGCTGCACGTTTCTTCGGGAGAAACTCTGGCGGGTAATTGGAAGAGCTCTAAATCTCAGCAAATTGTTGACCCAATGAGTTAGAAATTGCGACGGGGTCCACTAACGTATCATGCGCGACAGTGAGCCCAGAGACCGGGGAGAAACTAGGCGCGCCAGATAACCGTCGAATCCGACTCCAAACTTCCGAGGAGGGAGTGAAGGTGTTAAATGAGCTAGTAAAGAATTTCCAGCTTGCCTTCTTGCTATCGCGGATGACACGACGGCATCGCGCTCGGAACTGCTTATAGCGGATACAGTTGGCCAAAGTAGGATGGTGGCGGAAAACGCGAAGAGCACGTCGCCGCTCACGTATTGCGTCACGGCATGCCTCGTTCCACCAAGGAACTGGGGAGCGCCGAGGCAATTCGGAGGTGCGTGGTATTGAACGTTCCGCAGCTGTAAGAATAACGTCTGTAATATGAGTGACCTCATCGTCGACGCTAGGAAAGTGACTGTCATCGAATGTCGCTAGAGACGAAAAAAGTGTCCAATCGGCTTGGGCAATTTTCCAGCGTCTCGGGCGCATATATGGCAGTTGTGGCTGCAATCGAAGGACACATGGAAAGTGGTCACTCGAGTGTGTATCAGCAAGGGCGAACCATTCGAAGCGCCGAGCTAGTGGAACAGTACCGACCGAAAGGTCCAAGTGAGAGAAATTTTTCGTGGAGGCAGACAAAAATGTAGGGTCCCCAGTGTTGAGGCAAACAAGATCCGCTTGGTGGAAGACGTCTAGCAATAGGGATCAACGCGGACATGGATGTGGAGATCCCCAAAGCGGGTGGTGGGCATTGAAGTCCCCACACAGCAAATAGGGGGGTGGAAGCTGACCAAGAAGATGAAGGAGATCAGCTCGTGCCATTGATGTGGACGATGGAATGTATACAGTACAAAGAGAGAAGGTGTATCCAGAAAGGGAAAGACGGACAGCGACTGCTTGGAAGGAAGTGTTTAAGGTGATTGGGTGGTAATGGAGAGTATTATGGAGAAGAATCATGAGTCCTCCATGTGCTGGAGTGCCTTCAACAGAGGGGAGATCAAATCAGACTGACTGAAAATGGGGGAAGACAAAGCGGTCGTGGGGACGCAGCTTTGTTTCCTGAAGACAGAAGATGACCAGGGGGTAGGATCGTAGGAGGATCGTCAATTCATCCCGATTGGCTCGAATGCCGCGTATATTCCAATGGATAATGGGGTGGACAGAAAATGGAAGAATGTGACCAAGGTTGCCGTCAACTCAACGACTGCTCAGAGCTTGCGACCGACAGCGTCGAACGGCACTCAGCCGAAGGCAAAAGATCCTGATCCATAGGTTGTTCGGGAGTAGCTCCTGCCACCAGCGATCGGCCGGTTGATCGGCCGCCAGCAGTGCGCCTCGGCGACACGGAAGGTGGCCAAGGGCGGTTACCGCCAGGTGGTGCTGTAGATGAGACACACTGTGGCGGAGACGGAGAGGAACTCTGTTTCTTATTAGCTTTCTTGGAAACATGATGTTTAGATGAAGGAGGATCCAATGGTTGTGAAGTTGGGGTACGTAAAAAATCTTCACGAGTATGCTCTTTTTTTGGAAATCCGCGTGTCTGACTTTTGGGATCGAGATTTAGCAGAACCCGATGAAGGGTGAGCCATAGATTGAGCAGGCGAAAGTGGGGAGGTTGAACGGGCGATCTTTGCGCTGGCCGATCTGACGACCGTGTCACTAAAGGTGAGATCACAAGTCTGAGTGGCCACCTCTTTTGTTGGCCGAGGAGAGGTAAGGAGAGTGCTGTATTTTCCTGTCTGAGGCACAGTGGGCTTTCGACTTGCGAATAATTTTCGAGCAGCAAAGGTCGACACCTTTTCCTTCACTCTGATTTCCTGAATGAGCTTTTCGTCTTTAAAAATGGGGCAATCTCGAGAGGAAGCAGCGTGGTCACCTATGCAGTTGATGCAACGAGGGGATGGAGGTGGACAAGCACCCTCATGGGCATACTTGCCACACGAACACATTTGGCCGGGTTGGAACAGGACTCGCTGGTGTGATTGAACCGCTGGCACCGATAGCAACGCGTAGGGTTTGGGACATAGGGGCGAACGGAAATTATTTCATAGCCCGCTTTTATTTTCGATGGGAGTTGAACTCTGTCAGATGTCAAGAAGACAGCACGGGTTAGAACAATGTTTGTGTCAACCCTTTTCATAACTCTATGAACAGCCGTTATGCCCTGGTAAGACAGATAGTGCTGAATTTCCTCGTCAGACAATCCGTCGAGGGAGCGTGTATAAACGACTCCATGTGAGGAATTTAAAGTGCGGGGCGCTTCAACCCGGACAGGGAAGGTGTGGAGCAGTGAAGTACGCAGCAATTTTTGTGCCTGGAGGGCACTGACTGTTCCTAACAACAAGGTGCCATTCGGTAATCTGGAACAAGACTTTACAGGACCTGCAATTGCGTCGACACCTTTCTGAATAATGAAAGGGTTGACCGTGGAGAAGTTGTGACCTTCGTCAGACCGAGAAACAACAAGGAACTGTGGCAACGATGGAAGAACTGTCTGTGGCTGAGACTCAGTGAACTTACGCTTGTGAGCAGACATAGTGGAAGATGAGGAAACCATTGCGGAAGACTCCCCCATGATTACTGGCGTCTCCGATGGCGCGCTCCTCCCTTGTGGGGGCCCTCTCTGAGGGCACTCCCGCCTTAGGTGATTGTTCACACCTCAGGTCACACCTCCCGACAAACGGACGGAGGGACCAATCGGCACTTTCGGAAGGTATCAGCTCAGGTAATCACCCCTCCCTGGGCCTGGTCGTTACCAGGTGGTACATACGTGTCCTACCTGTCTACCCGGGGCAGGGAATTATGCGTTACCCTGTCACCGGCTACGCACGAAAATGCGTGGGTCGGCCTTCAGACACGCACAGGGGGGAAGAAAGAAAAAGGGAAAAACAAAGAAAGGGAAAGGAAAGAAGAGACGTCTCAAACGCTGCAGCGGAGAAAAGGGTAAAGAGAAGAGGTAAGGAAAAGAAGGACGAAGGAAGGATAAAGATATACAAGCAGAGAAGGCGAAGAATGCGTTACATTTACGAGCGTCCGTCTCCGGACATAGGCACAAACCATACTCCCAGAGGGGGAGAAGGGGAAGGAAAGAGCCAGAGGTGAGGGGAGGGGGGGCGAAGATGGGGGATGGGGAAGGATGCGGGAAAGGAAGGTATGCAGCCCAGAAAGGAAGGAGGGCCACATTAGCTCGGGGTCCCGTGCTCGCTACGCACGTATCCACAAAAGAGTTGTGGATCCCCTGGGGGGGGGGGGGGTAAGGTGGGTGTTAATATGTCAGAAGGAACTGGATTAATTATGTTCAACTCAAGGGCAGTAATGTGCCACAATGCAATGCTTGTCTGGTGTTCAAATATATATGGTACCATGACACCCAGTTTACCTAGTTCTGTGGCAGAGGGAGTCGATTTAACCTTCTGGACCTCTTCCGATGGTGGGAGAGCTAAGCCAACGGTGATGCATTTAATGCCCCCATACTGTGGAAAGTATTCCAGCCGTCGATAGTGGAGACATTGAAATCAACGTTGTCTAATATATACTGACAAACTGTTCCAGTTGGGACAGGCTTTCAGTGTGGCAGACAGCTGATAGTTCCAGCTGTTGTGCTTCGTAGAATGTTTCACTGAATCCCAAACCAGCAAACAGATTGATCAAAGTTTTTGATCCTGTGAATGAAGAGTGTGACTGCATGTAGTATAGGTGATATGAATGATCGACGGCGAATGGCAGCAGTGAGGACATGAAATAAAGATGTCAGCGTTCTTTTAATTTTCTGTTTTGCCGTTTTATTCGCTGATACGCAGTCCATGAATACATGGAGTCTACAAGGTATTTACTCAGCTTCACTAAAGAATTTGTCAGAGGGTGGAAAAACAGAAATATCATACGCCATTGACTGATGCACAAATAAGAAGTGCTTGACATCATTCCGCATCATGCCTTCCATAATCTTCTACCCTCCATCCCCCCCCCCCCCCCTCCAAACCCACCCTCACCTGCTTCCACCTGTCACATCGGCAGAACAAAATTTATTCTACTGTACATAAACGAATTATAGCCATTTAATATTTTGGTCTTAATCAACTTCATTTAACAATAAACCTTAATTTAATACCATTAAAGCACTGCCTTCATAAATTTGCTGTTTTTCCACCCCTTGTAACACGAAAACTATTGGTCCTAGGGAAAAAATGAATAGGACGTTTTTCGTAGTAAATTCCGCGTACTTCAATTTTGTACTGGGAAGCATTTTCGCTAGATGCCACAGTTTCCGAGTTATTAAAGAAAAACGTAAAAATGCGACCTTGAAACGCGCCACTCGCTCCACCCTAACGCTCACACCCTGCAGTTCAGGATTATTAGTGTGTTGTTCACGATAGTACCCCCTAAGGCTATACAAAAATTTGCGACTACACGAATTTTTTCCCCTAACGGCCATTTTTTGGTCTTCGTTGACTGGGCTATTGTCAGACATCGTAGGCTGGGCAGACTGGTAAAACAGCACAGGCGCCAAACTTCGGGGTAACTAACATCAGACTTTAATGCTGATCAGAGTACAACAGTGACTGAACACACAGTGCACCGCACACTCCTAAAGATGGACCTCCACAGCCGGCGATCCATGCATGTGCCATTGTTAACACCACAATATCAGTAACTAGGACTGAAATGGGCACATGGACATCGCCACTGGACGTTGGGGCAATGGCTGACTGTTGCATGGTCTCAAATTCCGAAACCTTCTTCGTCATGCCCATGGGAGGCTGCGAAGCCGTCGTCTTCTGGGCGAACAGCGCCTTGACGCCTGTACTGCAGGACGAAGACAAGCTGACGGCGACTCCATTATGCTCTAGGGAATGTTTACGTGGGCGTTCACGGGTCCAGCGGAGCACGTGCAAGGCATGATGACGGCCAAGGGGTATCGTACACTGGTTGCAGACAATGTGCACCCATTTCATGGCGATCATGTTTCCCGACAGAAGTCGCATTTTTCAACAAGATAATGCGCTGTGTCGCAAGGCCAGGAGTATGATGGAGTCGTTCGAGGGACACAGTGGCAAGTTCCATTTGATGTGCTGGCCCCCCCTACTCGCCAGATCCGAACCCGATCGTACACATATGGGATGTGACTGAACGTGGCGTCAGAGCTCATCGCTCCCCCCCCCCCCCCCCCCTGGAATTTACGGGAATTGACTGACATGTGTGCAAAGATGGGGTGGCGACACCCTGCAGCGACCTACCAAGGCCTCATTGCTTCCCTGCCACGAAGCGTCACCACTGTTACCTGTGGCCTTTAGGTAGGTGTTCTTATTGATCAGCGTGTAATTTTTATTTTTAATGGTTTTTCCGCCTTAAGATTGCTTGCAGTAAAAGAATATCATTCACCAGACACGTTCCGCTTTTGTTTACAAATCATCTTGCGTGGCCTTTCTGGAAATACCGTGTACTTAGCATATATCTATATTTTGATATTTACAGGTGAGAAACGGGAATCTTGATAAAATTGGCCCGCAATTTACTTACGGCGTTTTTACCTCTTGTAGTGCGTTCTAGACGAAGTCTTGTGCTTTTTCCTTCTTTATTAACGTAAGCTGAAACGAGTGTCTCGCCTTCAAGGTTAAAAAAATTTTCCTATGCCGGGAATCGAACCCGGGCCTGCTGGGTGAAAGCCAGCTATCCTAGCCACTAGACCACATGGGAGATAACACATCTGATCAGTGAAGTTATATTTCACAGATGTGAGTCACTACAGAACCTGGCTTGGGGCTTGCCGGAAACTGGTTTCTACGGGAGCCGTTGGTGGGGGAAGCCGGTCGGCAGGCTGGGCTACTTTGACACGCTGCCAGTCGCGCCAAGTGCTCGCCAAAGTTGGTTCGGCACACACTTCTGTATTTTCGTTGATATACTATTACAGCATTTTCGCAAACGTCTAAGTAACCTAGTCTGCGGTTTATTTCCGGCGTTTATTTTTAAAAGCGCTGACTTTCGCATATCAATAAGAAAAATCCGCCTTAACAACAAGGTAAAAGGGCATGCTGACATTTCAAACTGACAAAATGCTCAAAATTTCGAACGTAAAGCTATCTCCGTAGTGATGTGTAATAGTTCCCCAAAGCTTTCCACCTAAATGTGACGACTTCTACTATCACCTGGATTGCGTGAGACGGATATTCGTTTCCTCGAACAGAACGCGTCAACGGCATCATTTGCAGTGAGGGTCTTTCCTGACTTCTCTGACCAAACGGCTGAAAGATGTTTGGATTCTTATTTTGTTTCAATTATAATTTTCTGATCATGTGTTTCGTGTTTTTGCTACCGCATTCGATTGGAAAACCAGTATTAAAAAACGTGGTTGATTATGAACATAGAAATACAAAAGTATATAGTGCAAAATTAGCAGTGTTTTTCTCTGTCACAGTTATCGCCGTTAGTATTTCGTTTCCTTGTGTGTCAGATACTGTGTGTGAAATGAATTGCCGGTGAAGTGGTATATGAAAAACTGTACAAAATAAAAAGAAAGCGAAATATAGATGCTCTTATCGAGAAACAAGCAGCTATAATTATGACGTCCTTCCCACTGTCACTTTTAGTACATTCTTGTGTCTATCATATCCCAGTACGAGATAAGTTTCCTCGAATTTGAAAGAGCCAGGCAGGAGCTGCTACTAAACTGCTATGACGCAAGATTTTATCCACAAAACATCGAGAAATTAAAGTTCACAGTGAGTGTTTCTCCTCCACTTATGTGGAGGAGAAACATTTTTCAAACTGTGAGAATATCTCTACAATATTTTAAAACATTTTATCCTTCAGGATGCTTCTTACAGGATTACATACGTATCCGATTAATGTCAGGAAGGTGTCCAGAAGCAGTCATAGTCGTTTAGGATTTTTGAACTACAACTCACAGACGATCTTACGTAGTAAAAACAACGAGTGTTTTTCTTTGCGAATTTATTTCTTTTAAACGCTGTTGTTCCAGCCAAAGGAACGATCAAAGTAATGCATTGATTACGCACCATATTCAGAAGAGGCAGGTTTCAAATCATCGTCCACCATTCCAGATTTAGCGTATTGCGCGGTATCCCAGTCACTTAAGGCCAAGACTGGAATGGTTCTTTCAACAAGGCAATAACTAATTCACTACCAATTCTCAGTTAAGCTAATGGACTACTTCGGTTAGCATTTTACCGAAGGCTAAAATGTATTTCCCTTTGTGGACTGAAGACAATTACCGAGGATTGAGCGAGGTTGTGCAGTGGTTCGCACAATGGATTCTCATTCGGGAGGAAGACGGTTCAAACCCACGTCCGGAACCCAGATTAAGGTCTACTATGACTTTCCTAAATCGCTACAGGCAAATGCCGGGATGGATCCTTAGACACTGTCCGAACTCATGCCCCGTCTCTAATGACCTCAACGTCGACGGTATTAAATTCCCTTCCTTGATTTATCGAGAACAAAATCAAAGGATTGACTTACGGGAAAAAAAAGAAACGTGAGGTTTTGTATAAATATATGTAATGAAGAAAATAATTGACTGGGTAGCCAATGCTGTTTCTACTGAAAACAGACAAATTATTACCAGCGGAGAATTGCTCCCCAAACAAGACCAATATGCTCCTGACAGCTAAGTGGGTTACCAGTTGCCTCATTCTAACTTGCTGAGCACCTTTAAAAATTTTCACAAAAATTTTGGCATGCGAACATATTCGAGCTTTTTTTAACAGGCGGCTCACCTCTCACTCCCTCAGGCTCCCCTAACCGTAACTCGTTTACTCCCACTATCACATCACAGTAAGTCACAGGTACCCATCCACTCCCACTTGCCCATTCTCACTCACATTCAGCCCAACTCATTGTCATTATCTCTTTGTGTGTGAGTCACTGTCTCCTGTATCAGAGCCTCATTCTCCTTCGGACTGTCCTACTACTACTGTCCCCTCTCACTGTCGCTGTCTCCTTCTTGCTCTCTCTTGCTATTACCGTATATCATTCATTCCTTCCCCATGCTACCATCTCTTCTCACTGTCACTATCTCTCTCTTCCTAGTTGTGATTGTCATAGACCCTGTCTCATTATCACTGGCTATCACTTCCACTTTCTTCTCTTTATTCCTCTCCCACTGGCACCGTGTCCTAGCACGATTCAGTCACTTATCTACGTTCCGCTTCCTGTTCCCTCTCTTTCTCTCATAGTGCCATTGTCTACTTCACTCTTTCCAATACCATAGTTACTGTCTGCTGTCCTCCAGTGTATATTAGTTTTCCGTCTATTCCCCGATGCCACTGATTCCTTCTCTCCGAGTGTAAAAAAGCGCGACTATGTTTGCAAGCCAAAATTTTTGGGAAAATTTACGAAGATGCTGAAGAAGGTAGGATGAGGCAAGTGGTAGCCCACTTTGCAGTCAGTCAGGAGCATATTCGCTTTTTTGAACCTCCGATAGGAGCATTTTTCCACTGGTTCCCTTCTTGTCCCTGCTACAGCAGGACATGTCACTCACATGAACAGAACTTCATGAGTCAATAAAATTTTCATAGTTTAGTTATGTGAAACTAAAACAATGCAAAACAAATTTTAGACCTCAGACCGGATTTTACGTGCTCAAAAATTTTGCATATGCTTCAGTCCTACAACAATGAGTTCACAGTACCCTTCTGATGATAGTGCAGACTTTTTACAGCATATTTCTCCGTGTTACGTCACTTCATAACCAGATTTTACGTGCGTATTTTACGTGTTTAAGTAGGGCAACCTTGAACCTCTATCTCGGAAGCGGATAAAGATATCAAGAAAATTTTCATGGGTCTTCGAGGTCGGGACCTTAGCAATACATAGTAACAACTTCATCCATTTACTGTGTATTGCAAACTTTGAAGCGGCTCGGTTTTGGCACCCAAAAATCATGTTTTTCGGGGTTTTTCAGGAACCAGCCATAAACTAAATGGTGCCTCCACAAGCCACTTAAGGTGCACCCTGGATCACAGCTAATGAAGAATAGCCGACCGATTTGCTAAGATGGAGGAAATGTGTAATATTCAAAAACTGACCCAGCACTGCAGGACATTTACAGTAAGACGATTATTGCTTTTGGTATACAAATGATCTCTAGCCCAAGGGCTGTCGAAACCACTTGATCCTGTCTTTCTATCATCAGTAACAGAAACCAAGTTATGAGCCCCAAAAAAATCCCGTTTCCATTCGCAGCGTTTTGGAAAACATTATTAGCGCATGCTGTCGCATGCTTACCGATTTGTTTGACAAACATGAAAAACATCTAAACATTATTAGTAAAATGTTTCGCAAAGCAGCATGGGTAATTGTTTGCACATAATATTTAGTTAACGAGCACAAGCTTGGTGCAAACGGAGAACAAAGCGGCATCGCGTCACACGCGGCGAGTTCTGTCCTCAGACCATAGTCCTGTTGTTCTCACTGAACAGACTTGTCAGTATATGCATGTTTCACACTGTTCCACAAACAAAGTGTTATGGAAATGGAACGAGCTAAACTTTGTTAATTTGGTGTCACTGAATAGGAAACTGACGTTAAAATTCACACATTAGTTCTATTTTTCGACTTACAGTGACTGCCAGCGGCTATACTTCTTTCAATAAATATCTGACCTCAAGATAAACAGTTGGCAGCAGTACATGAACACCTCGTGATTTTCGAGATGTGACGTCAATACGTGAACGGGCAGCGTTTTGGACAACTAGTGTCTTCAGTTGAGAAATTTTCATAATAAAGTGTTTGCACTTTGACACTACTGGGAGTGCTTTCTTGAGAACTCTACAAAACATTTTCACATGTTTTTCATATGTGAATATGTGAATATGTTTCTTATCGTGATCGACTAGGGGGTTAGCGCTGCGAAGTTTGCGGTGCCCTGTAGTTAATGACATATCATTAGGACTGCAGTACGGCTACAGAAAAGTGCTGTTTTTTCTTGGGCGAGTGGGATATCCATGCGACGGTCAAACACTGTTCACAGAAGAGTGTGCCAAAGGGCCTGTCATTAACTCCTGTAATGATAAATTTGCATGAACAAGGGTAGAGTCAAGGAAAAGTTTCGTTTCCGGCATCAAACATAACACTGAAGCGTATAGAGAATTATTTAATAGCTTTAAATGTCAATATTTTTACAGCCACTTATATTTAAGTCAAGAGATCCTCAGGTTTAGTTTCAGAAAGGAGGATTCGGTTTAACGTTTCGTTGATATAGACGTCATTAGAGACGGAGCACAAGCTTGGATGGTGTCAAGGATGGGGAAGGAAATCGGCAGTGCCCTTTCAAAGGAACCATCCCGGCATTGGTCTAAAGTGATAAAGAAAAATCGCGGAAAACCTAAGTCTGGATGGCCGGACGCAGGTTTCAACCGTCGTCCCCCCGAATGCGAGTACAATGTGCTAACCACCGCGTCGCGTCGCTCGGTGTTTTCGTTTCGAAAAAATGGAAACAAATGTGTTGACATATTCTTAGATCACAGAACTTTTTAAAAACAATTATTGCTAAGGCACGAGGAGGAATACATCCAGGTAATCGTTTAAGAATGTTTCTAAAAGATTTCTGGGAAATTAGAAAGCGAAACATTTCGAAAAACTTATATATCATATGATGAATATTTCATAAATAGCTGTGATGTAAAAAGGAATTAAAAATGCACTTTTTGTGAACATTTCTGGATGTCTTCCAGCGAAACTGTGGTAAGCCACGAACATAGTGAGTGGTTCGATAGGCTATGTCAGTGATAGTACACGGATACGAAGGGAAACAGAGTGCTGTGGTGTCAGGTATTTTTGCTGGGTGGTGAAAACGGACAAAACGAAGGGCTCTCAAGGTACATGATTCCCTTAATCCTTTTTCATTTTTTTGTGAAATACATAGAATAATTCATTATGTATAAATGAATTGAATAATAAATGTACGCTTCATTTTCGGATTCTGAAATATGCTTCATTGTCATTCCCCTCTCCCCCCCCCCCCCCTCCCGCCACGAAAAAGATATTTGTGATTTATTAATTAAGGTTTCCGTCAATGTTGGAACTAATATTTTTATTAGTCACTAGTTTAGATCATTTTCCTTCATTCTCAAACCATTATCTACATTAGAAAGGTCGACGTTATTAATAAATCAAGTGACACAACATTTTCAAACTTTGTGTGACCAGACTAAAGAAGTGCACACAAAATATTTGAAAATGTTATATTTCACGTTTTCATGATAAAATTGTACCTCCTTAAGTAGCTAATGTTTTGAAAATAGTACTAGATTAATCTGGGATCGATGTGAAAATAATTTTGTTTGTAACGAAAAAAAAAAAAACAATGCTTTCCGCAGGCGTTGAGCGTCGCATGAAAGACGTGACGAGCAGTATTGGTTTCGGCTGACTCCAGCTATAGAACACAAAAACGAAATTGCAGGTATCTCCCGAAACACCAGAGAAATTGCACCTGACATTTCTTAGCAGAGACGCCCTATGGAGATAAAAGGAAGAACTATGTGGAAATAATGGTAGATCGGCCATCACCACTCCAGGCCGTGAAATATGTACCAAAAGGAATAAGGAATCTTACGAGATCCAAGAAGAGATGAGACGGATAAGGGTGCCACACGAAAACGGAACAAGGGTCACTCCGATTCCCTGAAAGTTAAGAAGAAGAAGGTGATGGTAACTGCTGAGTAGTGTTTCTGGAAACGCAGTGCCTTATCTTTTCTTTCCCAGTACGGATGTATCATCATGACGTAAAGTCATCCAGAATATAAGCGACTTACGAGATGCGGTTTTCGTTGTTCGAGGCAGCAACCAGGTCCAAAAGAAGAAAAGAACGTCAGCGGTATTGTAAACAACCTTCCTTCAAACTGTTCACGGATGAGAGACGTAACTGCTTCTGCAGTCTGTAGTGACTTACTGAGAATAATGAGTATGGCTACTAATGCAGATAGGGAAAGGACAAGGAAAGGAAAGGAAGAAATGACCGAGGAAAATGGCGCTACGATTAAAGTGCAGAACACGTCTTCTGAAGCAGCAGGCTCATGCCTTCCACCGGCTTTTCTGTGATTTTCCCAAAACTTACTCCAGGCGAATGCTTCAATGCCAATAGAGTCCCTTAACTCTCTCCAAAGTCACCGACATTCCGACAATACCCCAGTGCCATCTGCAGCCTTCCGTAGTAGGGAAAAAACGCTCATACTCTATTAGAAATAATAGCGTTGCCTTGTTCTGATGTTAAGACGCAGAAGTTGCCGCTAGAACCACCATACGATACAAAGGTTGCATACTCTGATCTTACGGGCTTGGTAGGCTGTTCGTTGCATACGGTTAGCACTGGACACTGGGCCCTACGGCTGGTGTGTTCTCGCGTTGGCAGCAGTCGGTGTCATATGCTGGCGGAGACTGCCCGTTGTTATCGAGCCCTGCCGCCCCGGACGACCCCTAATCTAATCTGCCGCGGCTTCCGACTGAAGGTCGTGATCCTGTTTGCTCTCCTACTTATTTATAGACGCCCGACAGTCCGGAGGAATCAGAGAAAATAGAGTATTTAACTGCGAGTGTTCGCCACAGAACCACGCGCCAGTGCACTGATGGATGTTACTGATTCTACTCAATCTTTTCCCAACATTTATTCTCAAGTAAGGCCGGTATTACACTATCAAATTTCTTTGTCAAAGATTTGATCAAAGATGTGATCCAATATTTCGTCCAATATATTTGACAAAGATCTTTGACGTAGCGCTAGAAGGGGTATTACACTGTCATCAAATTTTTCGTCAAAGTTCAAGATGGCTGACAACAACTTGTTATTTAACCGCAGCAGTTCTACGAACTCCAATTGCATTGCGTGCACATGCGGAAAAGAAGTGGGGGAAAAAAATGGGATTACAACTTGATAATAAATTCAGTTGGGAGGAGCACACCACAGAATGCAGAAACGCCTTAACAAATCTGTATTTGCAATTCGAGTGTTAGCAGACATAGGCAACATAAAAATGAAAAAGCTTGCATACTTTCATTCCATAATGTCATATGGGTTAATATTTTGGGGGTAAATCTTGAAGTCAAACAAAAGTTTTCAAGGTCCAAAAGCGTGTAATACGTATTATTTGTGGAGTAAATTCACGGACCTCCTGCAGAAACCTCTTCAAAGAACTGGGTATACTAACTACTGCCTCTCAGTATATTTATTTCTTAATGAAATTTGTCGTAAATAATATATCTCTTTTTCCAACAAACAACTCAGTTCATACATACAATACCAGGAACAAAAATGATCTACACAAGGACTTAAAAGCACTTACCTTAATTCAAAAAGGGGTCCACTACTCAGGAACACTCATCTCCAATAATTTGCCAGCAAACATAAAAAATTTAGTTACAAATAAAGATCAGTTTAAAAGGAGCCTGAAAGACTTACTACTGGCCAACTCCTTCTACTCCATTGGCGAAATTTTTATAGAAACAAATGATGTATTTGTTCATACTATTAGTATTGTTATTTCAGCTTAAAAAAATCGACATATTCCACATCCATAAGGATCTCCTCAGCACGGATCTATGGAACGAAAAACTAATCTAATCTGGGTGAAGCCGTGGGTTTTACGACGACACGATAAAAGCATTCAACAAAACTTGTTACGTGAGCTTACAGTGGAAGACGTCAAGTCGTACATCAATTACTTAAGAATGGATGAGCATACATTTCTGTATGTGCTCAATGAAGTGTATCCTCATATCACAAAGCACAATATTCACTTAAGAACTGCTACATCTTCAGAAGACAGGCTCACTATAACACTCCGACTCCTTGCTACAGGAGAGGGTTATGTTAGGTTGGGTCAGGTTAGGTCTCCAATCTTCTTAATCTATTTTTGTATTCAGGGTGCCTCACGTTGTAAAGCGCCTCATCAGCTTCAGACATCTCTATTAATTTTGTAGTTGTCGGCACACACCAATTGTATTTACCGGCAATGGTTATAAAAACACTACAGACGACAGAACGCTGCAGCGATGCTAGCGCTCCATGTGGTAACATGTCACATTGCAGTGAACAGAAGACAAGCGGTTTCTTTGATCAAATATACAGCGAGGCCCTAGATTTGATCAAATATTGGACGACATTTGACAAAGTCCCTATTACACTATCAAATATCTTTGACAAAGATATTGGACAAAGATATTGGACAAAGAAATTTGATAGTGTTATACCGGCCTTATGGGGGAACCGAGTGACCCAAAGGAAAAAAAAAAAGGCAAGAAACGTAGTTGTCACTACGTTGCCGCTAATGCAACCAACGCGATTTTTGCCACCGATCGACTTTGAGGATAAACAATCTGTCGGTCGTCTAGTGGCTGTTACATATCCCATGCTTTGCCAGTTAGGTTTTTCAGTCTCAGTTAATATCATATGCATGCGGGATAAAGGCGACGTATGTCAACTGCCAGCCGCGCGGGATTAGCCGAGCGGTCTAGGGCGCTGCAGTCATGGGCTGTGCGGCTGGTCTCGGCGGAGGTTCGAGTCCCCCCTCGGGCATGGGTATGTGTGTTTGTCCTTAGGATAATTTAGGTTAAGTAGTGTGTACACACACATTTGAACATTTTTTGTCAACGGTCGCCTACACAGATGATTTAACTTTTCATTAAAACTGTTTGTTAAAATAAATTTCAAACGTCTGTCGTTTGCTGTGAAAAGCACCGCAGTTTGGTTTCCTCGGCAGTCTCCGTATTACATATTTTTAAAATAGAGCATGACTTACACGTAATCGGATTGGTTCAAATGGCTCTGAGCACTACGGGACTTAACATCGAAGGTCATCAGTCCCCTAGAACTTAGAACTACTTAAACCTAACTAACCTAAGGACATCACACACATCCATGCCCGAGGCAGGATTCGAACCTGCGACCGTTGCAGTCGCGCGGTTCCGGACTGAAGCGCCTAGAACCGCTCGTCCACCGCGGCCGGCGTAATCGGATTAACAAAACCTCGTCTCCAAAGCACGCTTACATTTAGCTCAATATGAATGTAACAAGTCCACGACGGGTGATTGTATAAGGTCTAGCTTATATTTTACATTTACGACAACAGGCCTCCTTCGACAATACGTTTCAGTATACAGGGCGTACCAGAACTCCACCGACAGACTTTCAGCGTTTTTTCACGGATATCTTCTGAGTGTTTTGTTGTAAGCACCAGCGATCTCTGACTCCTCGTTACAGAACAATAAAGTAATTACGATCTATTCAGACTGTAACCCCAGTTACATTCGCTTGTATGCAAATACTGTCACAATAATGAGAATGACTAATATGTAATCACCAAAACATCCGGTTTCTCGTAGAAGCCTATGTACGGATGGGAAAGGAATTAGATGTGGTTGTCGCCGTTACTGGAACAGCTCAGCATATGCGTCACTGAGCGGCTTCTCCACTGCAAGCAGCGGATCCACACACAAAGCACATATCGGTCAACTCATCAGCGAATGTATCCATACTGATCTGTACCACTATTAACGTAAACAAACACTGCTAGAAAAACAAACCCAAGACAAAACAGCGCAGCAATAAATGGCGAGTACTGAGTACTGAGGACGAAGAGTAAAGTGGGCATTAGTATTGTCGACAGCAAGCACTCAGTGAATGGAACAACCGCATACCGGCGACACTTGCACCGTTGTGTATTGTTTTCATTGCAGTACAGACACTAGTCCAATTGAGTAAAGAAATCAAACGAAGCACAATAACTCTACAATGATCCCGTCGATCACTACAATACGGTATATAACACATTGCTTATATGAAATATATATCCCAAAAAATGTGGTCCTGCAAATGTTAATATAGCGATATAATTGTAATTTACGAACATTTACCGACGGAAATGCCGCATTTTACTAGTTGAGTACTTCTACAGCCCAGTCAGAATACACTCAGTCACAATCACGACATGTTATTGATAAAATTAGAAATATTTTCCAGTGAAACCTACACGGTTCTCTTTATCAGCATCAAATGGATCAGTGTAATCAAGCTCTTTCGTGCGCTTCACTCACCTAGACAACCCAACAAACTTTACTTTTATTACAACTTGTGATAGATTTTTCGTCATTTTTTGTAATATACTATAGTAAATTCCTATGTGATTCGTAAACCCATACCTGCTATACAATCAAATACAAATTTCCCTCTAAATTACTCTAGTCTACACACATGTTATTACACGACTTAATGTAATTGAATGTGTGTGCCATTATCTATAGTGAAAAGTTCCTCGCCAAAAGAATATTCCACAATATCACATTAGTCTAAGTACACTGTTACCTTGTTCGCAGTATATTAGTTCTGTTCAACGATACATGTAGACTGTGTTTATACGTCCTGATGATCCCACTTTCGTTTTATTACGACGGGCTTTCAATAAGTAATGCATCACTTTTCCAAAAACAGCTTTATTTTAATCAGGATTCCAGTACGCCATATTATCCCTACTCTTTTGGACAGAAAATTCTATTTTTCAATATAACCTGTTCACTTCGACAGCCTTACGCACTTACGGGAGGGCCTGTATTCCCACCTCGTACCACTATTGGTCGACGTCGGAGCCAATATATTGTGCATCAGTAACCTTTCCATCATCCACATACTGGTTCTCGCGGAGTATAGCCTTCATTGGGCCAAACAGATGGGAGACGGAATGTGAAAGGTGCGGGCTGTATGGTGGTGAGGAACAGTCTAGGGAAGTTCAGGGAGCTCCTGTCGGGCACACAGACTTACGTGAGGACTTGCATTGTCATGGAGAAGGACAAGTTCGTTTCCTTTTTGTTTTTAGCGACGATTACCCTAAAGTTGCCTCTACAGTCTCCTGAGGGTAGCACAATACACTTCAGAGCTGGTTATTGCACCACGAGAAAGAACATCAAACAGAATAGCCGCTTCAGAGTCCAGAAGACTCTCACCACTATCACCTCGAATGATCGTGTCCGCACGTCCCAACATTGCACGAGTCACGGGAGTGAATGGCCGGCCGGCATACGGGAGATGGCACAAGTTAACACAACCTTGTTGCGATGATGACAGACTCCTCTTCCAATGACTCACTTTTTGTTCATTGCCAGATTTCCGATGACATTCTGCAAGCGCCTATGAACGTCTGTTATGCTTTGGTTTTCCACCAAAAGAAATTCAATGACAGCTATCTGCCTGGAACGCACCTTAACAGAAGCGATTTTGAAGGTTACGTATAGCTCAGTCAACCGCAGGAACTTCATGAAGGTATAGGGTTCAAATGGTTCAAATGGCTCTGAGCACTATGGGACTCAACTGCTGAGGTCATTAGTCCCCTAGAACTTAGATCTAGTTAAACCTAACCAACCTAAGGACATCACAAACATCCATTCCCGAGGCAGGATTCGAACCTGCGACCGTAGCGGTCTTGCGGTTCCAGACTGCAGCGCCTTTAACCGCACGGCCACTTCGGCCGGCAAGGTATAGGGGCTGACGAGATTATTCCACGATGTTCTACAACAAAAGCTCCATTTTTCAACCAAAAATGGCCGAGAAAAAATCCTATTAAGCACCCCGTATATTACGAAATACTTTAAAAAGATCTCTAGATGGTTACTATGTCCAGAAATCGATACTTTGCCCACAATTTTTGTGAACACGGACTGGAATTAAAAACCAAATTCTATCTATCCTGACGTACAATGCGGCATAAAATATGTTTCTATCAGTGGTAATCTAAATGCTAGTTGAACCAATGGACTCTCAATCAAGCGCTCTTAACTTCACGTCTTACACAATAAACAACGAAATACGAGGTTTGGAACTCAAATAGAGCCAACTATTTATTCACAACCGATACAAAAAAGTTATATATTTGCACCGGTTACTGTCCTTCAAAGCCGGCCGGTGTGGCCGTGCGGTTCTAGGCGCTTCAGTCTGAAACTGCGCGACCGCTACGGTCGCAGGTTCGAATCCTGCCTCGGGCATGGATGTGTGTGATGTCCTTAGGTTAGTTAGGTTTAAGTAGTACTAAGTTCTAGGGGACTGATGACCTCAGATGTTAAGTCCCATAGTGCTCAGAGCCATTTAAACCATTTTACTGTCCTTCAAAGTAGTCACCAGCGTTGTGTAGAAACCATTTCCAGCAATATGGAAGGCGTAGTATACCGTTAGCAGAGCCCGTTCTGTTGATGGTGCGAATGGAGCGGTCTGAAGTTATGGTGATTCTCGTGTACGAATGTGATGGTGTTATCCTAACGCGTTACGTTCCTCCACGGAAGACCGTCAGTGCACAGTATTACTGTTCATTTTAGGAGCATCTCCTGCGAATAGCTTTGCAAAGCAAGCGGCGACACTCTCTGCGCAACCCAACCATCATTTTGCACGACAATGAGCTGCCACATACAGCGCAAGTTGTGGCTGCTCTGTTCGGTCGATGGGACTGGGAAGTACTGTACCATCCACCATACTCCTTGGACTTAAGTCCTAGTGACTTTGATTTGATTCCGAAGATGAAGGAACCACTTCGTGGCATTCGCTTCAGAACTGTTCCAGAGATTCGACAGGCAGTATACCGCTCCATTCGCACCATCAACAGAACAGGCTCTGCTAACGGTATACTACGCCTTCCACGTCGCTGGCAACGGGTCCTACACAACGTTGGTGACTACTCTGAAGGACAGTAACAGATGCAAACATGTAACTCTTTTGTATCGGTTGTGAATAAATATTTGTCACTATTTAAGTTCCAACCCTCGTATCTGGTCAAAGTACAATCGCTTGAAACAGGTTTTCTCGGAAACGTTAATGAAACACATAGGTAATTCTTTTTCACTGTTTGCAAGAAAAAATGGTTTTGCTCAAGACAAGCTCGTACATTGAGCCTGATAACTGCGCCAAAGTCGGCACCAGAATATGCTGTTGAGTGGATGGCTTGGACCTCGGGTAATTTGATACATTGTTCAACATTTCCAGGAAAGACCCCTTTGTTCCACACAAAGCATTTACTCGTAAAAGGACTGACAGTAACCATTCCGGACTTAAGAAAAGTGCAAGAAACCATTGAATGGACTCAGATGTTAGCAACTTGCAATTACATGATCAACCTTTTAATTGTCCAACTGAATAACAGATGGCCTCAAATTTATAACTCGAATTTACATAAAACAGTAACTGCGCTCAAGGTAAAGCAGCAGTGCAATAAACAGTATTAAGCGGTCAAAATACTAATACATGGAGAAAAGCTGTCTAAGACTCAAACAAATGAAAGAACCATAGAAACAGTCGTAAAATTACAAGAGTTTTAAAATTAGAAAAACGTTGAACTCTTTCTGTGGTCGTGCAGCAGGACAGACAAGAAATACTAATTTGCAGAATTCACGCAGCCCTAGCTTTCTGAAATATAGACTAACCGTTCTGACACATCTGCTGCCTAAACTGGACGGTACTACTGAACGTCCGCTGTGATGCAAAACAAGTCCATCCCTGAAACAGGCCGAAACGCAGCAACATATAACCTTTATCCAAGCCTCTACATAACAAAGTGTGCTCAGGTGCGTCTATAATGCAGACGAAAGACATAACAAATAAATTATTCAATTCCATATTCGATTCGAAATAGAGAGCAGAATGGGCTGGTTTCGTGGAGATCAGTTAAAGTAGTCTTCAAATAATGGAAATAAAGCAGCTTTAAAATTTACTCTCTAACCTTAATCATCAGTATGACAATAGTTCATTAACAACCTTTGTGGGCGAATTAATAGAACATGTATCAATTATGGTTGGCTTAAGTACAAGCTGTGCCTTGAATCAGCTATTAATGATATTCATCTGCAGATAATACACACAACAGTAGTGCACTTTAAAAATTTGTTGCCTTAGCGACAGAACAAACCAGTGAGAGAGATTTCATATAATAGATAATTATTCACACTTTGAGGGCTTCCTAATCAAAAGGTTGGTGCTCGAACATTCTAATACTATTAGCGCTACGAACTAATAGGAGCTTAGACATCTAAACTGAAATAAGCGGCTTTTAAAGAGCCAAAGGCACATAGAGGTGTGCTAATTTTAATACCAAAATTGTTACAGTCTTCAACCTGCTTTCCTTCACCCAGTACGCGGGTGAGTACAAACAAACATGCCCAAAGTACCAAATACCGCAGTCGGACTGTGTGCTAGAATACTACGACTCTTAGCAGCTCTCGAAGGAAAACGAAACACATTTAAGTTTCAACATTAGAAAAAAAAGTAAAATGGTAGCACACAGGTTACTCTCGGTATCACAGAAAGAGCTCCTGTCTTATCAAGATTAAGTTTACGCCAGCTCAACAGGCAGCTTAAATAACACAAGGAAATCAGAGACACTTTTTCCCTTTCCTTCTTTTATTTAAAAAAAAAGGAGGTAACATGAAAATATTGAAGCTCGAATCTCATTTAACAGCTTAAAAGGCGCTTTTTATATCACAGTATGAACAGTGCCACAGGTAAAAGCAGAAGCAATTGCAAAGCATGGAGTGAGAGATTACCTATCCACCGACTTACCAATACGAAACACTCGACTTTCCAACTAGCGAAGAAGTAAATCACCGACCAACGGTGAGAGCGGATTAAAACCATCTTCCACTGTATGACAACGATCAAGAAGGAGCTAAAAGAAAACCAACACGAGCCCGGGTACATTGCACTACGGCCAAACAAATGCTAAATCCAACTGCCTGGCAGTACGGAGAAACACCCGTTTCTGTGCTCACTTCGCATCCACGTACTCACTAGCCGCCCATTCTCGCCTCAACCCTCCAACAGCCGATGAAAATGGTTCACTTTTCTACTTACACAACAGAATTGTCGTGATAAAAAGCAGCACTTGTAATCAATGGGAAATAATGCAACACACGTATCAGGAAAGTCGTTGTCCCAAAAAAATGCAACAGGTGAGAGGGGCGGCAGTTGAAGAGCATCTCCTATATCTATGGTCAGGTACTAGCGAAATTATTGGCACTCCTGCTTCGGCTCATCCCTTCCCCTTCCTCCTTCCTCTTTCCCTCCAACTACAGTGGGGATACAGGCCTTTTCAAATGACCAACTATTATTGCGTACCACATGTTTCTTTGCGGTATACCACCTTCCCACTGGCAGATGAGCTCGCGGTCGCTGGCTGCACCCGACCCACCTCGAGGATGAGAGTCCAGACATTGGCCCTTTGCCAACACAAAAGAATGTAACATCCGTTAAACAATGCAGGATTCATGACGTTGAAATGTAGCTGCACCCTAGTCACAGCACAGCTGCGTAGGGTCACGCCACACACACAAACACAAACACACACACACACACACACACACACACACACACGACACACAAACACACACGCATACACATACACACAGTAGGCCCACCTAAATGCCTCCAGAAGCCAGCCATTTTGCAAGGAAAACTCTTCACTGTGACAACTTTATTTAACATCAGCACATTTCTTATAAGCGAGATCTACTAAAAAGGAAAACACAGTCATAACAATAATAAACGTCCTCTTTTTTATGAAATAGGCACAGTCCATTTTCTTTTAGTTTTATGAGCAAAATCGGTATAGTTTTCACGTCGACTGCAGGATACAACTCGCATCTCTCTCTCTCTTGCTGCCCCCCTCCTCCCCCTGCCCCCACGCCACGTGTTACTTTGCGACAACCAACAAAGTGAAAAAAAAAAAAAAAAAAAAAAAAAAAACTACAGCACCGCCGCCGATTACAGATGACCAAACTGCAGAGGTCGGGCTACGGGCTACACACCCACTATACATGTGCACCCTGTGTAAAATAGAAAAAAACCTTCAACTATTTTGCTGTAAAAACTATTGATCACTGTAGAACGTCCTTGTCATTTAGAAACCATCATCGGGGTAAAGAGAAGGTGAGAACTTAAATTCCGAAGATAAAAAATTCTATGTTAAGCGATTTCTTTCAGCTTGATGGACAACTTACATTGTTTCAGAGCATCCCTCACAATCGAATCAGTGTCTGTAAATAAATTGTTACTTACTTCTTTACAAGAAATCGATGCGTCTTCGTGTGCATTTTTGTGCAGGAGGGCGTGGGTGGTAGCTCAATGTATCAGCTATCGAAAATGTTCATGTTGGCTTTTTCCTCGCTCCATTCCCTAGTGAGGCATAGCCGCATCCATCAAAACCGACACTACTACTAATAATAATAAGCACGACTGTTGCGGACGTGTGACTGAGGGTCTAACATTCTGCGTGGTGTCTGTTTGTTCTAAGTCGTGTCTCCCTACCACTTTCGCGCAACGACGCTATGAGCGTGTTTTCTAGGGAATTGACTAGTTTGAACCTGGGACCTGTTGCTGGTAAGGAGACGCCAGACCACACGTGACATGTAGAGTTCAGAAGAGTTCAGTGAGACTAGCGATGATATAACCAAATACTTAATGATTTCAGCGCCAGCTCCAATGCACTCCCTGTAAAAGAATCTTAATACTAACTAAATTTAGTGGAAGGGGTTCAAGGCTTTCCTATTTTTAGTTAGCTGGTAAAATAACGGCGAAAAAGCAGTTAAGTTTACCATTGGAAATTTAATTCTACTCACAAAACATCGTTTGTAAATTGCACTATTGATAAAAGGAAATGTTTTAATAAAAGATGGTAAAAACCAACTGCGTTCAACAAAAATGTGAACGAATATTCCCTGAATGGGTTTCCAAGTTCTACTATGGATCGAAGAATGACCTATGCCATATCACATCTATAATCTAGGTTTAAATTAAGTTTCACAAAAGAGAAAACAATCAAAACGGTCTACAGTGACCCTCAATTATCTTTAATTACTTATCTAACTTGTCGTAAATTACAGGGGCTGATGCGGATTCTCAATAACTATATAACAGAAAAATCATCGCGTTTAAGATTTTTGCTTCAAGTGGCAAATGTGTACACCATGAGCTTTAATTGACGATCGACACTAATATTACGTAAAAAGGGGATGTAACAGATGAGACTTCTGCAGTTCTGAGTGAAGCTTTATGTGCGCTTATGCGGCATCGCATGCGTTCATTACCTTGTTGGTGGTTTGTCAGCGTCAGGGAGCGGCGGTCGGCACAGCTCCGCGCATCTCGCCGTCTCGGAAGCAACTCTCTCCTAACTTCTCCTTACTACAATTTACCGAAGTTGGTTTAAAAAAACTATCTGGCTGTGTTTTCATCAGACCAAGCTCCGCCTACAAAAATTCTGTCTATCCAATGAGAAACGTTATACTTTTCGTGGTGGGGCAATGTTTTTAAAGTTTGCAACGTTAACAGAGACGCGAAAAAGTCTCACGCTAAAACTTGCAGCCTGTGTGGTCCTTTTAGTGTTATCGTAAGATCTATACTGTACTTCTGGAGAACTCTATCTTTTAACATGGGCTTGGGGGTGGTCCTGACGTAACAGAGACGCGAAAAAGTCTCACGCTAAAACCTTACAAGGATACATACGTTTCCGACATAAAAAGATGTATGAAATCCATTAATTTCCTGAGAGACACAACAGCAGTCTCCTGACTTCATTCTAGTTGCTTTACAAGCAGTTCTAGAGGCGGATATACACTGACAGTGCCTTCCTAGGACACTTTGAAAGTATAGAAGGAAGCAGTTTTATTACTTTAAAGTTTGTCACTGTAGTGACTGAGGTAGAAAACTTGCAGGGTCGTTGTATGTCTGATGTTGCACAAATATATCCTGCTTTAGAGTATTAACAGCGATGCTTTCCACACGACTAATACTTTGGAAACCGTATAGCTTTAACAATATAGCATTTTTAGGTGCAAAGCCATGTAGCCATAGGAGTGTGTGTTTATAGTCTACGATCATTTCTCTCTTGCCAGTACCTTCGTGGTACTGGCTGGAGACAGTGGAACAGTACTTCAGAATTGATAGCACAGTTGATTTACATGAAATGTTTCGAACTCCATCCGTCTGGTGCTCCATCACGTACAAATCATACATTTCTTTTTAACCATCTTTTATATCACCGCAACACTCTCGTATCTACTATACACCGATAAGAGGTGCTACTCTCCTTGACATGCATGCATCTGGCGAGATCTTGTGCTCTTCGATGGGTGCTGTGGGTAAGTATGGTGTGGAACAATCTTCGCTGAACAGCAGTTACTGACACAGCTTGCTCTGTTCCTTCACAAGAAGGGGAATGCGGTAGGTATAGGCCCCTCATACTTCTGGTCAGTTGCAGATTAAATTGGCGACCATATTGCATGGAGGATTGGTTAACGACGATGTGCAGTAGGGAGATCTGTCGAGTACTACGGGACTTAACTTCTGAGGTCAACAGTCCCCTGGAACTTAGAACTACTTAAACCTAACTAACCTAAGGACATCACACACGTCCATGCCCGAGGCAGGATTCGAACCTGCAACCGTAGCAGCCGCGCGGTTCCAGACTGTACATCTATCTGAATTCACAGTCTAATATATGGTAATTGCAAAGTAGTGGAGGGGTAATTTAGCGATGACACAGAAACTGGGAAGCATTCTGGCATATCACTGGATGGTGTTGAAATTATGGAATACTGTGGTGCATATTACAGTACATCATCCCATATCGATAGTGTCTTTCCCACCCACTGGAGCAATTCGTTTACATGTAATACGCTCGACGTCAGCAAGTAGACGGTATCGTTTTTAATATATATCGGAAGAGAGAGAAGCAGTAAAATCTTATAGGAGGTTCTATTACAAGACAGGCTCTCACGATTTTTCGTAAACTGCAGTGTGATATAGCATCACATTTTTAAAACGAGACCTCCCATAGCATACAAAACAGGATCGTCCTCTTGAATTATAGCTTCTTGTTGTTGAATGTAAAACTAATGTGTTTTTTTTCCGACATGTGAGCAAATGGCATGAAAGACTAATCTTAAAATTATTTCACATTTCTGAAATGTTTGTGATGCAATTGTGCATGACAGTTTACTTACAGATACTGATTTGAACATGAGGGATGCTCTGAAACCACGTAATTTGTCAATCAAACTGAAAGAAAACGCTTAGACTTTTTTTCTTTGGAGCTTAAATTCTCATTTTTTCCTTATTCCGATCATGGTTTCGAAATAATGGGGACATTCTGCAGCGGTCAGTGGTGTCTGGAGGAAAATAGTGGAAATTTTTTTTTTATTTTGCGCATGGTGGACATGCATGAAGGTGTGTAGCCCGACCTCTGCAGTTTGGTCATCTGTAATATGCGTCAGTGCTGCAGTTGTTTTTCACTTTGTTGGATGTCAAAAGCAGCGGGAGGCGGGAAGAGGGGTGAGGGGGAAGGGGAGGGGGAGGGAGAGTTGCAAATTTTATCCTGCAGTGGAACGTAAAAACTATACCGATTTTGCCCATAAGACTAAAAGAAAATAGACTGCGCCTATTTTCATGGAAAGAGGACATTTATTTTTTTCACGACAGTGTTTTCCATTTTAACAGATGCTTACTTATCAATGATGCACTGGGCATTCGCATGTGCCTACTGTGTGTGTGTGCGAGTATGTGTGTGTGTGCGTGTGTGTGTGTGTGTGTGTATGTGTCTGTGTGGTCGCCCGACACAGATGTGCTCCAACTAGAGCGCAACTATATTTTCACATCATTTATCTCATATTGTTTAGTGGACGTTACATGCTTTTGTTTGCCGAAAGGCCAATGCTTGAACTATCGCTCCAAGGCATGCCAGGTGCAGCCAGCTACCGCATGCTAGTCAGCTGGTGAGAAGGCGGTATGCTACAAAGAAATGCACGATGCATGGTAGCAGCTGGCTGTTTGAAAAGGCCTGTGTCCGCACCGTAGGTGGAGGGAGGGAGGGTAGGGATGAGGAGAGGTAGGAGGGCCTATAATTTGGATAGTTCCTGCCGCCCCTCTCTCCTGTTGCAGTTTTTTGCGGCGACAATTTCCCTGTACATGTGTTGTATGACAACCCTTGATTTTTTTTCCGACAACTGCGTTGTGTAACTAGAACAGTGAAGCATTTTGCATCAGTTGTGGTATCATGTATTGGCCTCGATTACCTAGGCTGTAGGGTGACTGTCGAGCAGGCGTCTGTAGTGAACTTCGACATCAAACAGCTATAGATACAGTTCTCAGTTGGATGCTTACAGGTAACATACTTATTTAACTCCTCTCTGTACAATACCAACATTTAGCCAGTTGAACACAATTCCCGCCAAAAGTAAAGATAGTACCTTCCATTCCTTCATTTTTCCCGCCAGCTTGTAGTGAAACGTCCCCTTTGAACAATTCTACAGGACTGTGCTTAAACTGACACACAATATTTTGTTAGCGCAACGCAATCTGACTTTCAAAATTCCCTACAAAAGAATGGCCCTGACTAACATTAAACTATACCTTTCACAAATCACTTACCTCACAAAAATCTTCGCTGCTCAAGCTACTGCAATACAGCGAGCGCCACTACTGCCAGCTAAATAAAAGATTCAAACTATGGAAGGCACTAACTACTGATAGGGATAGTTAGCAAATGAAAGAAATTAATAGAGAACAAACAATGTATTTACCTTGATATCATCATATATAAATATAGCAGTTCATGACAAATTTCAAAACTCCGCCATCTCTCTCCCCACATCCACCACTGCGGGCGGCTCACCTCCAACTGCGCAACGCTACGCGCTGTTCACATCCAGCTGCCGCTGCTCAACACTACAATGGCGAGTATTACAACAATGCAAAGCAGCCACAGACTGCACACAGCACAGCCAGTGATTTTCATACAGAGGTGGCGTTACCAATAAAAAAACCTAAACAGCCTACTTACATAGCCCCCATGCTCCCCACAAAAAATTTTACAAATTGGATTGGGCAGTGGCCAATACAGATTTGAAAAATTTTTTTCATAATTACAATAACAAAGAAATCAAATGCACACACTTATTGATACAATGTTGGTCAAAAGCTAAAATTGTCTCACAGTCCATAAAGACAGTCCTAATCGTACATTACGGTAAAATAGTAGTGTTTTTCTCAAAGTCTGAGCAGTAGAAGAAAATGCACACGGAAGTAGTGGATTTCCATGCAGTCTTGAAGAAGTAGTGTTGTCCTTCCAACGGAAAGACAGTGCTGACTCTCGACATGCAGACAGGTAATGGGCCACAACAGAGCAAACCCACAGCAGAGTCAGTCGAAATTTTGAAGAGTATTGGTAGGTAGGTCATCACAGAGCAGACCCACTGTAGTCCTGGTAGAGAGTATGGTATTGGTGGGCCACCAGAGGTGCAGACCCACTGCAGTCCTTGTAGAAATAATGGCGTTGGTGGGTCATCATAGATGCAGACCCACTGTAGTCCTTGTAGAGATAGCCAGCAGCCATCTGTTGCGATTGTGCAGGTGCACATTCACCATCGAAGAGTCTTGCGGAGAATATAGCAAGTCCATAAACCACCACTTGTGCACTCACAAAGTTTCTGGAATTGTCCTTAGAACCAGCAATGCTGTTATCCAGTCCCTTGCTGAATTATTAACACACGTGCAAACACTAACAGTCCCTACTTCTCACATATTGTCCATGTACTATGACCAACAGAAACGTGTGCAGTGAAATGTTACTTAATTTGAAGAACTGGTAACAATTACAATTTTATAACATGAGAATACAATAACAAAGGTACACAATACATCATTAAAAACATAACAATATAGATAACATTTGTAGTAATAGGGGCTTTACAAAAGAATAGAAATAGACATATACGTCAGTGTTACAGGAATTATGACATGAGTACATACATAGAAGATCAGAATAATTATTGAAACATCAACTTCACACATGAGCATTTAAACAGAATGAATAATGTCTAACATCTTTACAAAGTAAATAACATATTATTAATGCCAATTATATTTGAGGATAACAGTATTCCTCATCATAGTGAATGTAGCTTAATATTAAAAGAAGAAAAAATTCTATGAAACTACACAGAGACAGGAAGAAAACAAATACTCAAGGGTACACAAACACGTAATGGGATAACACCAATAGGAAAGGACAGGGTTCGTTTTCAGTGTAACATTTGGTACTGCAGTCCAACCCAAAACTTCATATATCTTTCCTCTTATTTCATCCTTTGTTTCCACCAAAAAAATTCTATCTAAGCATGCTTTCTGTATTTATATGTTCATACATTTCTTACCTCAACATTTATTTCCAAGAAAATCCTACCTATACCTGCTTTCTGTACGTTTTTTGTATAGATTCTCAATGCATTTCTTCCAATTCATCGCAACTCATTCTCTTCTATAGTCTACCCCCTCTTAAGCTAACTTAAATCTACTGAGCTCAGATGCTAAACTAAGGGACGAGGCAATGCAGCAGCACAAAATAAGTAACACAAACATCAATGACAAAAATACAAATGCCAAAGCAATTGCAATATTACAACTAATATAGGGCACTGTGCAGCAAAAAAAAAAATAAATGTGGCTTAGCAGAGTAACACAAATTAAAGTTCAGTAGCACTATGCCTGGCAAACAGCAGCTTATATCGAAACATGACATAGCTCAAGCAAAAAAGATATTACAGTAAAAACAACAATGCAGATAAGGGAAGTGTATATTCACATCTTAATGTCTATGTAATTAAAGTGGTGCACCACAAATTATTCTACAAAAGGAATTACCAAGTACTTGAAAAGAAAATTACAGATGCAGTTACTGTTATTAGTCCCTTCTTATTGTTCTCTCCATTCCAAAAGCTCCTTTTTCAAAGAATGTGGATCACAAAATAATTATTTAATAGATCTGTTGACAGAAAGTGTTCACATTAGCAAATACATTTCATTTTATAAAAGCAATGCTGCAACACAGCTGGAAACCAGATATCAAATGAAATAAGCAATTACGCAAACCAAAGCATAAAAACATCATTCAATAGCTATGTGGCATTTCGTAAGTCAGTAGCTCTCAATTCAGACACTTGTCATTATCAGGTTTGCAGATGTAAGAATATTTCCGAGGATAATGGCCTCCCCTTTTTTTTTGTTCTACCTGTGCCGCTGAAAAGGGATCGCAATAATGGCTTTTTCTCCAGGCAACTGGCACACCTGGCCGCTCGCAACGCATTACGTCACGGTCACTTACCTTTCTTACCGACATATTTACGACAGCAGTTTCCGCTACAGTGACAGTCTCATATAAACATTTCACAGGTCGAAAATTTGCATAACAAATGTGTAGAAACAAAATCCTATTGATATAACAGTGTCCAAAAAAATTTTCGTCTGCATTGTAATACATTCACGAATATACACACACATTTCATAACTCTTAAAGTACGATTCTTGGTTTCCAACAACCTTTTCATAAATCAGAGTCCTTAAACACTACTCATTATTCCTTACCATATTCGTCGACACTTCTTCAATATTTCATCATAACAGCTACGTGGCTTAATCAAATAACTCATATAGCATCAGCCTATTAATCATAAACATACCTCAGCAGCATAATACACATCGTCGTCGTAAAAATAACATCATAACACCTCAGTCAAATCTCAAAATCGTCGTAGCTTCCTCCAATAATTTCAAAACTTAAAAAATATTCTCTGCTCATTTCAATAATGTCATCTGCCTCAAACGTACTTTAAAAATCATGATCTCATACCAAATACATCATTCAAAGCTCTCATAGTATCACAATGGTTCCGAAAAAATATGAAGAGTTCACACAGTACAGACAAAATACAATTTCGTAAGTGTGAAGTTATCCAACGGTGTAATTACGTAAACATCTGTCACTGATATAGTAAAATAAATGTTTGTCTCTCTCAGTTACATGATCAGATAGCTGTGTAATTATGTGTTAGAGAAATATGGTACCGATGTGTAAAGTTGTGTAAGCAAATACCATATTAGCTAGGGCTCCTTGTGGTTGCCACACACATGGTACATAAAGTAAGCGTGTACCCCCCTGAGGATTAATGTAATTATACCCTCAGGTGTTACAGATTACACCAATGGAATGAAATATATCACGGAAAACTTTCTTTGTAATTCAAAAATCTTTAAAAATAAATGTTTTAAGTATAAAATTGATCACTGAAATGCGTGTCCTGTAGCGCTAAATGTGCATCTTGTTGTAAGATAATCTCTGTGGAAGTGTCGTAGTTATTTTCCTCCGAAAGGTAAGTTCTGCAGAAGCCAATGTACTTACCTCATGATAAACAAAAGTGAAATGCTTTGCGTATAGATATCGTAGTTATTATGCTTATTGCTGTGATGAAGAAAGTACTGTACAGTAACGTAATGTTGTGCCACGAAAGAGGCTGTCTCATTGTTGCTATACCATAAAAGTTACTACTAAAACATGTTTTTCTTTCCAGAAGAATTCAGAAAACTGTGCAGATATAAAACAGATACACCACAAAAGCAACATTGTACATTGTCACTCATTAGTAGCGTCGTGATAAAAATCGTGTAGCCGTCACATAAACTAACCACTGTGTCATCTGGTATCTCACAGAAAGTACTTTAATTCCGAATGTATTTTCAAGTAAACCAAAATGTTGCATTAAAATCTCATTAGCAGTACCAGTATAGTATGTGTCCTAAGTATGTAAGCCTGATAGTCGTTACGTAATCGTGCAACAAACAAGCAAGAATGTACACACACAATAACACTGTAACGTCTGTTCACTATAACAATGCATTCGTAATTTCTGTTTAAAAATGTTCCCTAGGTTCTAGACTGGATATTTAACTTCAAACATTGTTGCATGTTAACAGTTTCTTAAGTCAGACAAAGCATACTAGAAATGTGAAGTGAAAAGTTATATGGCAAAGACAAAGTTAAAAAGCAGATTATCTCTCAATAAACGGTTTTACATGTGAAATGTGGTGTAAACCTTTACTCTTCATAGTACTCAGAGTTTGAACTTGAATGCAATTGTCAGGCGGTATACGTCGGTAAAGAATACTGGAGTTTTTCTCAAGGTTAGCGTCTATGTTATTTTTCTCTGAGCCAGCCGGGGCACGCGGCTGCCTGCTGTGCGAGTCATTTTCTGTCTCTTTGTTGGCGCGCGTCGTTATTGGGATTAGGAGACCTAACTTCTACAAATTCGCCTTGCCGAGAGGGCCCAGCCGTGTTAGAATCCCGCCAGTTCTGATGAAATTGACGTCTGTCGTTTTGTCGGTAGTTTACATAATTTCTTGTTTGTCGGTCATGTGGTGGAGAATTTCTCCCTGAGTCGTAACTGCGTGCTGAACTGTTGCGTCTGAAATTATTCTGCCTCCCTTGACAATAATAGTTCTGGTTACCATATTGTCTATTTCTATGGTTATCTCTGTCATATTCATTTCTACGGAAATGCGATCTTTCTCTGTAACTATTTTTCTACCAGCGGTTGTCATAAGGGTGGTGTCTGTTTTGGTCATGATTTGCGTTGTAAGAATAGCCTTGTCGTGTCCAGTTATTGTTTCTGTCGTCACGGAATTGTGACGTATGTGACCTGTAGTGATTGTTTTCCTGTTTTCGCATCCGGCGAGTGTCTGTGTCAATTTCTAATTCTTGTAGGAGTCCCTGAAAAGCTTCAATGTCGTCTTTGCAACGTCCTGCCAAAATAATATGTCGTAAATGTTCAGGTAATTTGATTAAGCAAATGCGGATGAGTTCTGAAGGGCTGTATGGGTTTGAAAGATATTGATTCTTATGCAACATGTCTTCAAAATATTTGACAAGACTGGAAAATTCAGATTGTTCAAAGTGTTTCATCATTATGATACCATGTTTTACGCGGTCTTGTGTGGCTTGAGACCAATACGCTGAGAGGAAGGCATGGTAAAATTCTCCTTCACTGTGGCAATCGTGAATGACCGATCGCATTCTTACAGCTGGTTCATTCTCTAAGTAGCCACACATAAATTCTAATCTGTGTTCTAACGACCAGTTGGGAGGAAAACAATGCGAGAATTGATGGAGCCATGCTTGTGGATGAATGTCGTTGCCAGAATTCTTAAATGTTTTGAATTTATGTGTAGTAATGAACAGCTTATAGTCAAAGTCATCATGTCGGCGAGTCGCATACCGGTCATTGTTAGGTCGTGTCGGCCGTTCCATCTCAAAATTCGGTGCACATTGCCAATTTCTTTCATAACTTCCGATATGCCCTGTGTTATTATTTTGTGGCTTTTCCGTGTTTCTAAGTCCCTCTTCCCGTGTTGGAGAGCGAGTGTCCTCTGAAATACGTAATTCTCGTATTACCTGTGTCAGCTGATCTTGTACTTCCCGGATTTCTCTTTGGTGTTGTGTATTAATTTGATTCTGATTTTGTTTGAATTTCCTAATTTGTTCGTACTCTTCTGTGTCATTAAAGACTACCGGTCTTGCGTCAATCAGATTATCATCTACCTTCGTAGATAAATTAGTGAACTGATCCAAAAGTTCGGCTACTTTCTCCGATAGTGTACTTATTTCCTCAGTGTGTTTTTCTGAACCAAGTTTCAGAGTATCTACTGTGTCCTTAAAGTTTTCCTGAGTTTTTGCAAGTTGCGTAACCGAATCGGTAGATGCAACTGAGTCAAATTTAGCTTGCAAGGTCTCATGATTTTCATGAACAATAATTTGCAGTTCTTTTATGGCTGCTTCGTGATTCTGTAATGCATTTTCATGCCGCGAAAAAATAGGTTGAAAATGCTCACAAATTTGAGTTTTTACGTCATTACAGACTTTTTGACATTTCGATTCAATGTGATGTAACTCAGTAGTTAAATCTTCATGCGTTTGTTCAAGAGTTTGTTCCAATGAGTCTAACTTTTGAAGCTGTTGCTGTGTTTGTCTCTGATTTTGTTCCATTGTGTCTAACTTTTTGAGATTTTGTTCCACTGTGTCTAACTGTTGCTGTGTTTGTCTCTGGTGTTGTTCCATTGTGTCTAACTTTTCAAGCTTTTGCTGTGTTTGTCTCTGATTTTGTTCCATTTGTTGCATTAATTGCAATAATAATGTATTAGTGTCTGGAATCTGTTTCTCTACGCTTTTCGGCAGTGCATTTGCACCGGCAACATTCACATTTTGACAAGCAGAAAATGTGTCTTGACTTATTTGAGAAAACGGTGATGACCCAAAACCTGAATCTACAGTATTTGCGAAATTGTGTCCTGTCATTTCGGATTCCTGAGGCGAGCTGTTGCCGACCGATCGATCGATAATGCTTCCCTGTTCACTACCTGTTTCACTGTCTACACCATTGTTTGCAGCCAGCTCCATTTCCCTATTCACAATTACCAAATTACTACTTTGAACGTCAGTTAATTCACTACTCGGTGGCGCTAACACACTGCTTTCGTCTTCACTGTCATTTCTCAGTTTACTTTGGAGCCTAGTATTACGTTTTTCACACGCCATAATTGTCACAGTATTTCACACAAGAACACAGAAAAACACAATTTGAAGATCAAAATAAAATAACATAGCAATGGAAATAATGTCTACTTAATTGCCAGCGCAGCTGCGAAATACTTGGTGCAAATCTACATGCGTGCCACAACTGTTTTACTGTACAACAATGAAAAACTACAACTACAAAGGAAATTCTCTCTATGATTATGCGCTACCAATAAACAATAGCTACACCAATTACACAAACTACACGAAAAAATCAGAAGATTCCTGTGAGGTATCCTGGCAGGGTCGCCATATGAAACGTCCCCTTTGAACAATTCTACAGGACTGTGCTTAAACTGACACACAATATTTTGTTAGCGCAACGCAATCTGACTTTCAAAATTCCCTACAAAAGAATGGCCCTGACTAACATTAAACTATACCTTTCACAAATCACTTACCTCACAAAAATCTTCGCTGCTCAAGCTACTGCAATACAGCGAGCGCCACTACTGCCAGCTAAATAAAAGATTCAAACTATGGAAGGCACTAACTACTGATAGGGATAGTTAGCAAATGAAAGAAATTAATAGAGAACAAACAATGTATTTACCTTGATATCATCATATATAAATATAGCAGTTCATGACAAATTTCAAAACTCCGCCATCTCTCTCCCCACATCCACTACTGCGGGCGGCTCACCTCCAACTGCGCAACGCTACGCGCTGTTCACATCCAGCTGCCGCTGCCCAACACTACAGTGGCGAGTATTACAACAATGCAAAGCAGCCACAGACTGCACACAGCACAGCCAGTGATTTTCATACAGAGGTGGCGTTACCAATAAAAAAACCTAAACAGCCTACTTACAGTAGGTGAAGGGTAGAGTTTTCATACTTCTGCCACTAGTTTTAAGTGGCATTGCGAAATTTTTTCCCGGCAGGATAGCACCAGTTGTACGGCAACGTCGATTTATGAGCTGTATTGCGATTTTAGGCGCTCCTTGTGTAACGCTATGATGTGGTTCTGTAATTAGAACCGATCTTCATGATTAATTACGTAATTAGGACTGATCTTTACTTCAGTTTCCCAACCAAAATAAATAAAGTACACTAAGCTAACCTTCGTTTCCTGCATGTGGACAGATTCCATGTGTTGTGGGGGGTGCATTTGGGCTTTCCATTCAGAAGGGCACCGCCATTTGAATTTCACCGGAATTTCCGGGCAGTGGATAGGGTGGGACGTCACCACAGCCCTGGGACAAGGAAATTCCCTCCAAAATTCGAAATTCCCATCAAAACCCGGAATTCACGCGAAAATTCGAAATTCCCACCGAAGTACGAATTTCCGACCAATAGGATAGGTGGGGGAGGGGGAGGTGCAGGGGTGTCACACGTGTTTATATTATTTCTGTCAGACACTTTGTGAATTTGCTCCCGTTTTTATGCTGTGACACCTGCACTATATAACCAAGTTTAATATATTTCGACAATGACTTCGTGTATAGAAATATGATTATGCCCAATTTGTAAGTAACACAATGTCAAGAATTTTTAAAAACCGTGTAAAGACAAATCGCCTCCGCTGTGTATTTGACTGTTCGCCTAGAGGGGCACTGATGGGTAGTCACAGTAACACTGACGTGTCTTTACCCAAGACGGTTCTATTTGGAGAGGTCTCATTCCTTCAGCAATCAGTTCCCATTAGCTTACAGAACATTGTGTGCATCTAGCAGTGTGTAATTATATCTGATCAGGTTCATACCCGATTACGTTCTAATGGTACAGAAGCAGGGGATGGGAATTAAAAAAATCTGTAATAGCAATGGGTACGCCAGCATCACAACTAGAGCGTGCAACCATGGTCCATGGTGTTATTCACGGAAGAACCTGGCTGGAAGTCATCGTCGAACGTTTGTTGGTGGACTTTGTTGAGAACATGTGAAATGTCATGCTAACGGTGAAGCATAGTGGAATGTCGGTCGTGGTGAGGATGTTTTGCGGGTGACAAAGTCAGTGATCTAGCGCGAGTTAATGGACCGTTAAACGAGGATGGATATCGAAGGATACTGATCAACAGTGCAGTTCCATCTGGCAAGAGACTTAGTAGTTAAGGGTTTGTTCTGTAGCAGGGCAAAGATCTCAAACAAGTCAATAAATTGTGCAGAGGGTATGTCAGTAGAAAAGACAAATGTGGGGAACAGAAGAATATGAGTTGAGCAAGTCAGTCATCTGATTTTAATACTTTCTAGATGAAAGTTCCACCATTTACAGATCGTTTATTCTGCTGCACAATCATGATTTCGGCCTTTGGCCATTTTTCTTTTATCACATATATAGCGGCATCGTGAGGATAAGATTTGATTAATTACAGCATGCAAAGAGGCATTTAAACAATCATTTTCCCTGCCCTCCGTAAGTGAATGGAACGGGGAACAGCATTAATAATAACTGGTTTATTTATTTAATCGTGTCCAAGCCATAGACAACCCACATATTACATATACACACAAATACAAATACAATACACATATGTATAAATAAAACAAACCCAAAATGGGGAGTCACATTACAATATAAAGAGAAACATAGTATATATATCATATCACATCCGCCAAAATTCAGCGCATTTAACTGCCACTGTCGTAGCGTTTGCCAGATCTTCTTTCCTGCACACTTCCCCCATGTTGCTGCATTCCAGGAGGTGGTCCATTGTTTGTGACTGTCCGCACTGGCACGTGTCCGTCCCGTCTCGGTATCCCCATTTGCACATGTTTACGTTGCATCTGCCCACCGCAGTTCGTAGGCGGCTGAGGGTTCTCCATAATGGCCATTTTTGTTCATTTCCAGAGGCCAATTGTTCGTTGGGTGAGATTAGAGGTGCCTGGTCACCCGTAGGTAGTGTTGCTTGCCATTTTGACAATCTGGCCTTTTGTTTTGAGGTTTCGAGCGGTTGAACTGAGGTGAGGAAACTCCGTCTTGATTTTAGACGTGTGTGTGGAGGGTTTGTCCGAAGAGAGGATGGCGCTGGTCGCGCAGCTGCTTGAGGCGCTCTGCTTCGCTTGCTATAGCTCGTCTGACGTTGGGTGGAGCTATGCCACTAAGCAAATAAAGTTGGCTAACGGGGGTGGGTCAGGCATCCCGTGATTACGCGACAGGCATCGTTCAGCAGGGGATCCACTCGTTTCGCATGCGCTGATCTTTCCCAAACTGGGGCAGCGTATTCAGCAACCGAGTAGCAGAGTGCAAGTGGCGACGTACGTAAAGTATGTGGGTCGGCACCCCATTTTGTGGAGGTGAGCTTACTCAGGAGGTTGTTTCTTGTTGATAGTTTCCCCCTGGCCTTGTCTACATGATGTCTGTAAGTAAGTGTGCGATCAAGGGTGACGCCTAAATAACAAGGAGTGCTGCTGAACGCGATCCGTTGGTTGTTCCACGTGATGTTTAGGGTATGTTTGGCGTCTCGGTTTCGAAGATGGAATAGGCAGGATAATGTTTTTGCTGCGTTCGGGCGTAGGCAGTTGGCTTCATAGTATGGCGTTTGACCGTTGAGGGCATTCGTAAGGCTAATTTCTATGTCGTTAAAGTTCCGACCCTGCACGGCTATTGCAAGATCGTCCGCGTAAGCAAAGCTCCTAGTCCCTGGTGCAACTGGTTGATCATTCACATATATTTTGAAAAGAGTGGGTGCGAGGACACTGCCTTGGGGTAGTCCATTTTTCTGGATACGCCATCGGCTTCGCTTCCCTCCTAGGTTTACGATGAACCGTCTGTTGCTGAGAAGAGTTGATATAATTTGTATCAGCCCGAAATCATTAGTCATAGCGTATATTTTAGTGAGCAGCAGTTTGTGATTTACAGTGTCGAATGCGGATGAGAGGTCGACAAGTACGGCTCCAGTAATTAGACGGTTCTCGTACCCATGCTCTATGAACTGGGTAAGATTCAAGACCTGTCCAGTGCAACTTTTCCCAGGGCGAAACCCCGCCTGTTCCGGAATTATCTGATGATCAATATTAGGCACAAGTCGATTCAGCCGCATGCGCTCGAACACCTTGTACAAGCAGCAAAGTAATGTTACCGGTCTGAAATTTTTTGGCTCGTCCAATGGTTTGCCGGGTTTTGGAATGGCTATGACCTTGCCCTTTCTCCAGATTTTCGGGATGTTGTTTAGCCGGATACAGGTATTGAAAAGTAGGAGCAGCCAGTTTTTCCTGTACTCGCCAAATTTAAGGATCTGTTCATTCCTAAGGTCGTCTAGCCCTGCTGCTTTGCCAGGTTTCAGAGACTCAAGTGCGGACTCTAGGTCTTCGATGGTAAATGGACGGCTGTAGTAGTTCGTGTCACTTTCGCCACTTCTTATTGGGATGATTTTTGCTGGAGTCTTAGTTTTCCCGTTAAGAACGAGTTGGTGCGCTATTTGGTTGGCAGTTACTCTTGGTGCTTCCGTTTGCCGCTTAGGGTTATTATTTAGCTTCTTAATTGTCTTCCAGGCAATCCGGCTAGAATGTTTCATGTCAACACATGTCTACACATGTTGCCATTCTTCTCGGCGCTTCTCGATTAGCTGGTCGGTAAGCGCATTTGAAAGTTCAAGAGTTTCTTCAGAGAATGGGTTCTCCTCATGCTTTTCCTTATATGCATCGTATAGTTGCCGGCTGTCTTTCATTAGGCCCGGTACAAACTCCGTTCTGTAGCCCCTAGGGATAGACTTTCTCGATACATTCTGGACGATTTCTATGAACTTATCTTAGTTGCTGGATGTTGGTTCTAGAGTTTGCAGCTTTTCGTCGATTACAATTGAGAAACCTTCCCAGTTTGCCCTCTTGAAATTAAATCTTCGTCGAAATGGAATCCGCACTGGCACCACTGCTGAAGTAACTGAGTTTGATGGGTCTATGTTGGGAGTGTGGAATAGGACCCAGGACATCTTTCACGCACTCAGTTACCAAGTTCTGGCTGACGAAGACGAGGTCAGGGTTGTATCGCCTTTGCCACCTGACGCTGTAAAAAGATGTGGGGAGTTTGGCGTCATTAGATTCATTGTAACCCCAGCGTGTAAGGTGACCACTGAAGTCACCCATTACAATACTGCCCGTGGGATGGGGATTATTGCGCGGCAGGTCATATTCGAATGGCGTATTTGGAGGCTTATATATTGATGTTATTGTCATATGATTAGTCTCTGAGAAGTTCAATGTTGTTTTTGTCTGAAAGTTTAAACCCGTCGTAGGCTACTCCCTCTCGTATGAAAATTTCACTTCCGTATTTATCGTCAGGCCGTTCGATTGCCAGTTTCATGCCCGCAATTTCAGGTCTATTGCTGTTTGGGCCTCGGTGCGTTTCCTGTAGGCATAGGACGTGACATTCGTTCGATCTGCACAAATCAGCCAGTATATGCTGTTTGGCAGGTGATAATCCCTCCACATTTATGGAGATGATAGTCAAACGTGGTCTTAAGAAGGACCGATTATGAGAGTCGTCATGCATTTTGTTCTTTCTTGTAAAGGCTTGTTGGTAGCAGGATCAGCAGGACTACAAGTAGTCCTCCCAGGGCCGCGACGTGGACGCTTCTGCTGTGGCCCCATAATAACTGGTACATGGGACGTACTCTCTGCTATGCACTGCGCAGTGGTTCGCAGAGTGTGGATGGAAATGTAATAACTGGTGTTTCTTCTACATTTGGGTCCGCCGACTTTGGTCTTCACACTCTACTACAGTCCCTCCACCGTGTAAAAATGAATGAAGTCTCAGCTCGCCTTGGGCCTTGACGGGCCGAATGCGAATCTATTTGAGAGAAACGGCTGTTCTCGTGAGAATTGGGGACAGGTATCGGGAAGTTACGCTGCAAGCATGTCTGTGCTGTGGTAGATGTTGCAACTGTCCCTTTGTGTAGTTCTTTATGGGCCGTACAGGGAAGCCACAAAGAAGAGGTCGGGTATTCTAATTTTGTAATGTCATGTCAAGGTTAACAGTTCCAGAGATTGCAAAACAACGCCGAAACCGCCGCCACGACAAGAAAACGGTATAACAACCCACGAAGAACATCACAAATAGACCACGTTGTGTTTGTGATTCTTGAAGTTTCCTCGGCCAAAAGAGTTTCCCATGACGTTTCTAAATTTCAGCCCGATGACGTCGACATCTTGCAGCGATATTTCAGCTGAAAACCATATAGCCATCTTCAGGTAAGTGTTGTGGACTGGAGATTGCTAGTGGCAAAACTTGGTGTGGAGACGCACGAGCAAAGACACCCGCTACATGAACGACCTCTGCCGAGTTTAGCGCCCCCGCCCCTTCAAATATTGTTCCGTCTATGACACGCGGGCGCAAGCTTAATAGTGATACTACGAGCATGCCCTCTCTCGAAATGAAGGATCGCAAAGCTACAATTCAGAAGTCAAATTATTTAACGCTAGAAGCTTCATCAGACATAATATGTTTGCAGAATGAAATTTTCAATCTGCAGCGGAGTGTGCGCTGATATGAAACTTCCTGGCAGATTAAAACTGTGTGCCGAACCGAAACTCGAACTCGGGACCTACGCCTTTCGCGGGCAAGTGTTCTCGGCCTGCACACATTTAATCTGCCAGGAAGTTTCATACTAGGGCAACACTCCACTGCAGAGTGAAAATTTCATACTGGAAATATCCCCCAGGCTGTGGCAAAGCCATGTCTCGGCAATGTTATTTCTTCAGGAGTGCTAGTTGCGCAAGTTTCGCAGAGGAGCTTCTGTGAAATTTGGAAGGTAGGAAACGAGTTACTGCGGAAGTGAAGCTGTGAGGAGGGGTCGGGAATCGCACTTGGGTAGCTCAGATGGTAGAGCACTTGCCTACTACAGGCAAAGGCCCCGTTCGGGTCTCGGTACGGCACACAGTTTAAATCTCCAGGAAGTTTCATAAAATGTTTTCTTTCTGAAGATATTGCGTAAGTCGCCAAATCTCATTCCAGTTGAAAGCATTGATCACGATTAACAAGTATTTTCTGCCAAATTTATTTCCACAGATACCTTGAAACTGAATCCCAAACAGATCTCGTTGGGACAGGTATTTCCGTGGCAGAATAATCCACAGAATGTCCTGTGGAAATACAGTGCTCAGCTATCACTGACTTCCTGTGTTGCGAAACTCGAGTGTGTCGATGTCAACGTACTGCTCATGTGGTCTGACCAATATAACCTTTACCACATTGGCAAGGTATTCTGTAGATTCTGGAGAAGGGTTGTCAGTCGAAATACAGTGGCCAGATTCTTCCGGCTGCAATCCCGAAACTTTATGGAATAATGTAGTATTTACTAAAGTCGCAATTGTTCCCTCTTGCATTCAGCAAAGCTGAACCTCTGGTTAACTACAGTTTGAGACGATCATTTCTGGAAATCAGTAGAGTATTTTGTAATTAATAAAAAGTCGGGTAAATTCTAATGTCTGATCCCACTCGTCGGCTTTGTGCCATGACGTCATATCCGAGACAAGGTGGCTAGATAGAGGCGATCTTTGAAAGCAGCGGATGATATTCATATACAGAGGAATGTTGCATATGATAAAATTACAATCACAATTCACGCAATTAGTTATGTACTAGTTAGCCACGAATTATATCGATACGAATTGACGATAATGGAAATACATAAGAATAAAACAAAAGAGACATATATGTGTGTGCGAAATACATTGTCGTAATTTATGCGAGTAAGAAAAGGAAAGAGAATCCTTAAATCCCAACACAATATAGCGCATGGTGAAGTCGTAACATCATAAAATAGCGTAAATTAATAAAAAGAATTACTGGATCTGACGAGACTGCCGCGGGCAAGTAGGGTTTTTGGACGCAGAGAAACTGAAATGTAACACAACAGTGGGAAAATGAAATAAATAATAACATATATGAAATAGTAGCACGAAATGTGAAAAAAGTCACAGAAATCCTAAAAAAAAGCCAGAAGGCAAATAACGAAAATTCACAAAAAGTAGCTAGAAGTGACCTATAATCGTTAATTCTAGTTGCCGATCCCAATATTAGTTGCTTTTTCCCAGTAGTTCAAACAGCAATTACAAGTGCAGAATTTCATTTCATTTTAGTGCATAAGCCGGCAGCAAAGACGATCTAAATAACAAACCATGCAAGGGCTGGAACAGGTAACTAGAAATGAGGTCTTATATAGCTTAATCCTAGTTACCGATTCCAATATTTGTCATTTTCCCCAGTAATTTAGAGAGCAATTAGAAATGCTGAAATCCTATTACAATTCATTGAACACACCTGCTGACAAAACGGTCTAAATAATGAACCATGGAACTGTTGGAATCAGTAAACAGAATTGACCTACATATCACTCAATTCAAGTTACCGATTCCAACTATTCGATGGTTAATATTTTTGAATATGTCTGCAGTAAGTGTGTAGGTTTCGTTTTTGTAGGGTTTATAGACTTCTTAGATCTCTAAGCTACGTCGAAAAAGTAACTGATTCCGTGTTTCTTTTTTTCATTTTCGTGTATAAATCCTATATCACAGTACAGCAATCACATGTTGCAAAAACGGTCTAGATAATGAACCGTGGGATGAATGGAATCGGTCACCGTTTCCAATATTTGCCATTTTTTCACAGTAGTTTATAGAGTGATTACAAATGCAGGTATTTTATTACATTTCGGTACACACAACTGCTGGAAAATCGATCTAAACATTGACCCATGGAATGGTTGCAATCGGTAATTAGGCTTGACCTGTACAGCTTCTTCTAGTTGCCGATTTCAATATCTGTTACTATTTGTAAATGTTCGTTGCTTGTGTACTGGCCTTTTTCCCAGGATTTCTGTGAAGATTTTATGCAAATGTTCTTTTTACGCTCTGGTCATTAAAATTGCTACACCACGAAGATGACGTGCTACAGACGCGAAATTTAACCGACAGGAAGGATATGCTGTGATATGCAAATGATTAGCTTTTCAGAACATTCACACAAGGTTGGCACCGTTGGCGACACATATAACGTGCTGACATGAGGAAAGTTTCCAACTGATTTCTCATACACATACAGCAGTTGACCGGCGTTGCCTGGTGAAACGTTGTTGTGATGCCTCGTGTAAGGAGGAGAAATGCGTACCATCACGTTTCCGACTTAGATAAAGGTCAATCGCGATTGCAGTTTACCGTATCACGACATTGCTGCTCGCGTTGGTCGAGATCCAATGACTGTTAGCAGAATATGGAATCGGTGGTTTCAGGAGGGTAATACGGAACGCCGTGCTGGATCCCAACGGCCTCGTATCACTAGCAGTCGAGATGACAGGTATCTTATCCGCATGGCTGTAACGGATCGTGCATCCACGTCTCGGTCCCTGAGTCAACAGATGGGGACGTTTGCAAGACAAAAACCATCTGCACGAACAGTTCGACGACGTTTGCAGCAGCATGGACTATCAGCTCGGAGACGATGGATGCGGTTACCCTTGACGCTGCATCACTGACAGGAGCTCCTGCGATGGAGTACTCAACGACGAACCTGGGTGCACCAACGGCAAAACGTCAGTTTTTCGGATGAATCCAGGTTCTGTTTACAGCATCATGATGGTCGCATCCGTGTTTGGCGACATCGCGGTGAACGCACATTGGAAGCGTGTTTTCGTCATCGCCATACTGTCGTATCATCCGGTGTGATGGTATGGGGTGCCATTGGTTACACGTCTCGGTCACCTCTTGTTCGCATTGACGGCACTTTGAAAAGTGGACGTTACATTTTAGATGTGTTACGACCCGTTGCTCTACCCTTCATTCGATTCCTGCGAAACCCTACATTTCAGCAGGATAATGCACGACCGCATGTTGCAGGTCCTGTACGGGCCTTTCTGGATACAGAAAATGTTCGACTGCTGCCCTGTCCAGCACATTGTCCAGGTCTCTCATCAACTGATAACGTCTGGTCAATGGTGGCCGAGCAACTGACTCGTCACAATACGCCAGACACTACTCTTGATGAACTGTGGTATCGTGTTGAAGCTGCATGGGCAGCTGTACCTGTACACGCCATCCAAGCTCTGTGTGACTCAATGCCCAGGCGTATCAAGGCCGTTATTACGGCCAGAGGTGGTTGTTCTGGGTACTGTTTTCTCAGGATCTATGCACCCAAATTGCGTGAAAAATTTAATCACATGTTAGTTCTAGTATAATGTATTTGTCCAATGAATACCCGTTTATCATCTGCATTTCTTCTTGGTGTACCAATTTTAATGGCCAGTAATGTATGTTCCGTGTATGTAATTATTTATTTCATTTTGGCCCTGTTGTATTACATTTCAGTCTCTCCCCGCCCAAAACCCCCACTTTCTCGCGATAGTCCCGTTAGATTCAACCATTGTTATTAATAATTAACGCAGTATTTTGACTTCACCACCCACTTAACTGTAATGGATTTAAAGGTTATCTGTGGTTTGCTTAGTCGCATAAATTAAGATAATAATTATTTCAGACGTGCATATTTCTCTTTTTTATGTTCTCATTTATTTTCGTTCCCTTCAGTTCTTTACGATATAATTCGTGGCTAAATAATTAATAACCCGAACCGTGATTGTACTTCATTGCATGCTGCATTCGAGTGTTTACGAATATGATCAGTTGCTTTCAAAGAGTAGCTCTTACGTGGCGTGATGTAACTGCTTAAAGTCGACGGGTGGAATCGGACACAAGAACTGACCCAAAAAGTCTACTACAGAGTTCAGAAGGGGAGAAGTGCCCTCTGTTGCACCCCGCTCTCATCCCTTCCCCTTGCGGGCGTCTATGTTTGCGATAGTTTTGCAGAGAGAGTGGCTTGCACGTAACTGAGGTGCATGGAGGAGCTACATCAAATCTGTCTCCAGAAGGAAGAGTGCAACAGCGGCCCTTTACAGCGCCTATAAAAATGGGTACCTCTGCCGGAGGCTATGCCGTGCCGCGCTGGGCACCGGCCATGCTGCAGTGGCGCAGTGCGGGGCGCGCTGCAGGTCGATGCCTGGGCACGCACGCGCACGCAAGCCGGTGCTGGCCGCCGCACGCACCTCAGGGCGTGTCCCGCTGTTTTGTCAATACGGTATCGCCCGCCACGCACCGCTCCACCGCTCGTGACTCGCGTCGCCGTCACCAAATCGCCTCTAGTCCACCACCCACCGCTACACCAATGCACAGAACCCAAAGATTGTAAGAAAACGGAAAAAGAAAAAAAAATCGGCGTTTTGCTTTGGAGCTCATCTGTGGCCATGTTTGCAGTTTAAGTTATGGGAGTTCCAGAACCGTCTATTACGCATACAGTTATCAATTCTTTTCATTTTTTTGCTCGATCATATTTTAGCAATCGTGACGTCATCAGAGGTTACTTTTATTCAGATTTGTGAAACGCAAGCATGTTTTAAGAGCGTGTGCAGGAAAGTAATGCCTTTGGACTTTGTATGTGAAAACTCTTAAAGCTTTTATATAAAACTAAAGTTATTAACATCCTCAATCTTCATGTCTACATATTTATTTTGCAATATAGTCTCGCAACGAGAGTCCGGTTTGTTGATACTGTCACTGTAGAATGTTTGACTTCGTTGAGAAGCACTACATCTCCTCTGATTGCACCACTTCATCACTATCAAAATGAATTCCTCGAAAGTTTTCTTTAAGTTTGGGAAATATACCCAAATCGGATGCTCTCAAGTCGGGATTGTATGTAGGATGATCGATGACAACGGACCCAAGGCGTCGGATTGTTGCAGATGTCGTGTGTGGTCTGTTCCTGTCATGTTGACGTGGAGGACGCTCCATGTGTGAAAGAATTCAAATCCCGATTACAGCAAGCTGTTTCTCACGGATCGACATAGTGACATTACACACCACAGTGTTACACGCTACAGTTCAGACCTTTAAATCCATTACAGTTTGGCGCGTGGTGAAGTCAAAATACTGCGTTAATTTTGAATAATAATTGTTGAATATATCAGGACTACCGCCAGAAAGTAGGGGTTTTGGGCGGGGAGAGACTGAAATGTAATACAACAGAGCGAAAACGAAATAAATAATTACATATACGGAACATAAAAAGAACATTTGCATAAAATCTACACAGAAATCCTGAAAAAAAAGCCAATACACAAGCAACGATCATTTACAAATAGTAACAAATATTGAATTCGGCAACTAGGAGGAAGCAATACAGGTCAAGCCTAATTACCGATTCCAGCCATTCCATGGGTCAATGTTTAGATCGATTTTCCAGCAGCTGTGTGTACCGAAATGTAATAAAATATCTGCGTTTGTAATCACTCTATAAACTACTGTGAAAAAAAGACCCCCATTGTAAACGGTGACCGATTCCAATCATCCCACAGTTCATTATCTAGACCGTTTTTGCAACATGAGTGCTCTACTGTGATATAGGATTTCTAGACGAAAATGAAAACAAACACGGAATCAGTTACTTTTTCGACGTAGCTTTGAGATCTAAGAATTCTAGAACCCTACAAAAACGAAACCCACACACTTTCTGCAGAAGGCTGCAAATACACTGATCAACTAAAACATTATAACGACTTCCCATCGCGAGTTTGGATGCCGTCTGGTGGCGTTCCGAGCACGTGACACGATAACTGAAGTATGTAAGGGGAGCACACAGACGGGGGAGCACCCCAGCTAAGATATGTGGTGCAAATGGGAAAATCCTTTGAGATTAAGCAACTTTGACAAAGGGCAGATTATTGTTAAGCAGATCCTGTGAACGAGCATCTCAAAAACGGCGAAACAGGTCGAATGTTCACGTGCTACTGTCGTGAGCATCTACGGGAAGATAGTAGAAGGACAGTGAAACTACCACTAGGTGTTACGTGGTTGGACGTCCACGACTCTTCACAGAAAGTGAAGTTCGGCGGCTTGTCTGCTCTGCAAAGTAGGATAGATGGTGATCTGTGGCATCTCTGGCGGAAGAGCACATTGCTGGTGCACGCACAAGTGTTTCGGAGCACACCGTTAATCGTACATTCTTGAACAGCAGAGCACCCCGACGTCTTCACATGTTGAACAAACGACGTCGTCAATTACGACTGCAGTGGGCACGGGACCATCGGGATTCGACTGTCGATCAATGGAAACGTGCCGGATGAATCGAAGCAGTCATCAAGCCCCCATTTTCATAACTGTATGGGGTCTGGTCATGAATGGGAGGCTTGAGCTGGACGAGGCGTACCTGAAGAAACTTGTGGACTCTACAGACTGAGGCCATTATCAAGGCTAGAGGCGGTGTGATACAGTGTTATCTATATGTCTGCTAGAGATGACTAACTTTTCTTCCTCTGTTAGTTAGTTAGTTTCATGTTCTATGGATAATTTGCACTATAAGTCAGAATGATGTGGATTTACTTTCACATCGCAAATTAATTAGTAAATATCGCTACATGCTGAACATTTATAAGGGTTTCATTATTACTGTTATTGTTATTATTATTAAATATACAGATGTGAGTTAGTAGTTTTTACCCACCACCTTTTACAAATTACAGTAATAGAAATTCTTCTACAGAATAGAAGGAATTGTAAAGAAAAAAATGCTCAGTTTGTTCAAATTGTACTTCGGTATCTGTCAGACATTTTACACTACTGCATAAATTAGCTGCAGTATTGTGCATCCCTTTTTGTGCTAGAAACAACATTAATGTGGAGCAATGAATGTTGTTTTTCCTTGCGATATTGTAATTGCATATGTACGTCATTGTTACTTCTGAGCCTTAGAGGAGTATTTACTTCAAAGTGCATGAGGGAATTAATATACAGCGAAGCAGTACTAAGAGTGGCCCACTCCTTAAACAGATCTCTACAAGATGATCGTGGGCTTGTACCACATATTATTCTTACAGAACGTTTTTGAGCAATTAAGACTTTCTTTCTTAAAGGTGAGTTACCCCAGGACTTTATGCCATATGACATTACTGAATGTAAATAAGGAAACATGTCAGCTTACTGATTTATCTCTCCCCAAGATTTTCTTTGATTCTGAGAGTAAATGTGGTTGAAATAAGTTGTTTTAGGAGTTCTAAAAGGTGCTTTTTGCAGTTTAAATTCTCGTCGATATGGACACCTATAATTTTGAAGTTCCCACCCTATTTATTTTCTCACCGCGTATTATCCTTAGCATTGGTGTAGTACCTCTAGATGTGTAGAACTGAATATGGTGGTGGCAAGTTCCTAAGAGACCAAACTAATGAGGTCATCGGTCCCTAGACTTACACATTACTTAATCTAATTTAAACTAACTTACGCTAAGGACAACATACACACACCCACGCCCGAGGGGGGACTCGAACCTCCGATGGAACGGGGGGGGGGGGGGGGGAGCCGCGCTAACCGTGGCAAGGCGCCCGAGACCGCACGGCTACACAGCGCGGCAACTGGATATGCAGTGTCTTTTTGAAATTGGGAGCGAGACATTTCACAGAGAATCTTAATTACCGTTTCTTCCGTCTGTATTTATGCTTGGATTGATTACAATACTAGTATCATCCGCAGAAAGATCTAATACTGCATGTCGTGTATCAGACGGAAGGTCTTCTACATGTATGAGGAAAAATGGCGGACTAAATTGTGCATTGGGAAACTCTATATGTGATTTCTAACCAGTCAGAGGAATCTTCCCTAATTAGACTGGCTGGATTACGAAGTACAACTTTGTGCTTTTCTTTTTCTTTTGTCAGCTATGACATTATCTTTGGTTTGGCCTTACCATAAGATCAATAAAACCTCAGTTTATCTATGACGGTATTAAAACAGTGTGCCACTCGAACACTGGGAGGGAAAGGTCTCGAGTTCAGGTCTCGGTCCAGCACACTGTTTTAATGTGTTAGGAAGTTTCAATCAGTGCACACACCGCTGTAGGGAGAAAAAATCATTATGAGGGTATTCTGGTTGAGTCAAATGCCTTAGACGGGTCAGAGACAATACCAACTGTTGCTGTTTCGTTATTTAATGCTTGTAAAATTTGTTGAGTGAGCAACTCTCTTGAAATCCAGGCTGTGATTTACTGAGGACATTATTTTTGCTAAGGTGAGATACTATTAAGGTACATCTCCTTCTCAAAGATTTTGGAAAGTGATGTCAGTAGTGTGTAAGTAGGCTGTTCAGGTTTTTTTATTGGTAACGCCACGTAGCGCTCTGTATGAAAATCACTGGCTGTGCTGTGTGCAGTCTGTGGCTGGTTTGCATTGTTGTTGGCTCTTGTAGTGTTGGGCAGTTGGCTTAACAGCGCGTAGCGTTGCGCAGTTGGAGGTGAGCCGCCAGCAGTGGTGGATGTGAGGAGAGAGATGGCGGAGTGTTGAGAGCGGATCTGGACGTGTGTCCATCAGAGACAGTAAATTTGTAATACTGGATATCATGAACTGATATATATATTATGACTTTGGACACTATTAAGGTAAATACATTGTTTGTTCTCTATCAAAATCTTTCATTTGCTAACTATGCCTATCAGTGGTTAGTGCCTTCAGTAGTTAGAATCTTTTATTTAGCTGGCAGTATTGGCGCTCGCTGTATTGCAGTAGTTCGAGTAACGAAGATTTTTATGAGGTAAGAATTCATGAAAGGTATAGGTTATTGTTAGTCAGAGCCATTCTTTTGTAGGAATTACTGAAAGTCAGATTGTGTTGCGCTAAAAATATTGTGTGTCAGTTTAAGCACAGTCATTTATAATTTTTCCAAGGGGATGTTTCATATGGCGACCCTGCTAGTATACCTCACTGGAATCTTCTGTTTCGTTCTTGTAGTTTGTGTAATTAGTGTAACTGTTGTTTATTGCTAGTGCGTAATTATAGAGAGAATTTCCTTTGTAGTTGTAGTTTTTCATTGTTGTACAGTAAAACAGTTCTGGCATGCATGTATATTTGCACCAAGTATTTCGCAGCTGCGCTTGCAATTAACGAGATATTATTTTCAATGCTAAGTTAATGTGTTTTCTTATTTTGCTCTTCAAATTGTGCTTTTCGGTGTTGTCGTGTGAAACATTGTGACAATTATGGCGTGTGAAAAACGTAATACTAGGCTCCAAAGTAAACTGAGAAATGACAGTGAAGACGATAGCAGTGTATCAGCACCACCGTGTAATGAATTAACTAAGATTGAACATAGTAATTTGGTAATTGTGCATAGGGAAATGGAGCGGGCGGCAAATAATGGTGTGGACAGGGAAACAATTAGTGAACAGGGAAGCATTATCGATCGATCGGTCGGCAACAGTTCGCCTCAGGAATCCGAAATGACAGGACACAATCTTGCAAATACTGTAGATTCAGGTTTGGCGTCCTCACCGTTTTCTCAAATAAGTCAAGACACATTTTCTGCTCGTCAGAATGTGAATGTTGCCGGTGCAATTGCACTGCCGAAAAGCATAGAGGAACAGATTCCAGACACTAATACATTATTGTTGCAATTAATGCAACAAATGAAACAAAATCAGAGACAAGCACAGCAACAGTTAGACACAATGGAACAACGCCAGAGACAAACACAGCAACAAATGGAACAAAATCAGAAACAAATTAAAGAAACACTTCAACAAACACGTGAAGATTTAACTACTGAGATACATAACATCGAATTGAAATGTCAGAAAGTCTCTAATGACGTAAAAACACAAATTTGTGAGCATTTTCAACCTATTTTTTCGTGGAATAAAAATGCATTACAGAATCACGAAGCAGCCATCAAAGAACTGCAGCCGGCCGCGGTGGTCTAGCGGATCTAGGTGCTCAGTCCGGAGCCTCGCGACTGCTACGGTCGCAGGTTCGAAACCTGCCTTGGGCATGGATGTGTGTGATGTCCTTCGGTTAGTTAGGTTTAAGTAGTTCTAAGTTCTAGGGGACTGAAGACCATAGATGTTAAGTCCCATAGTGCTCAGAGCCATTTTTGAAAGAACTGCAAACTATTGTTCATGAAAATCACGAGACCTTGCGGGCTAAAATTGACTCAGTTGCATCTACCGATTCGGTTACGCTACTTGCAAAAACTCAGGACAACTTAAAGGACACAGTAGATACTCTGAAAATTGGTTCAGAAAGACACATGGAGCAAATTAGTTCATTTTCAGAGAAAGTAGTCGAACTTTTGGATCAGCTAAATAATTTATCTACAAAGGTTGATGATAATCTGAATGACACAAGACCGGTAGTCTTTAATGATACAGAAGAGTACGAACAAATTAGGAAATTCAGACAAAATCAGAATCAAATTAACACGCAACACCAAAGAGAAATCCGGGAAGTACAAGATCAGTTGACACAAGTAATACAAGAATTACATGTTTCAGAGGACACTCGCGCTCCAATACGGGAAGAGGGACATAGAAATATGGAACAGCCACAAAATAATAACACAGGGCACATCGGAAATTATGAAAGAAATTGGCAAGGTACACCGAATTTTGAGATGGAACCGCCGAAACGACGTAACAATGACCGATATGCGACTCGCCAACATGATGAGTTTGACTATAAGTTGTACATTACTACACGTAAATTCAAAACATTTAAGAATTCTGGCAACGACATTCATCCACAAGCGTGGCTTCATCAATTCTCTCATTGTTTTCCTCCCAACTGGTCATTAGAGCACAGATTAGAATCTATGTGTGGCTATTTAGAGAACGAACCAGCTGTAAGAATGTGACCAGCCATCACGATTTTCACAGTGAAGGAGAATTTTATCATGACTTCCTCTCTACATATTTGTCTCAAGCTACACAAGACCGAGTAAAATATAGCATCATAATGATGAAACATTTCGAACAATCGGAATTTTCTAGTCTTGTCAAATATTTTGAAGACATGTTACATAAGAATTAGTGTATTTCAAACCCATACAGCTCCTCAGAACTCATCCGAATTTGCTTAATCAAATTGCCTTAACATTTACGACATATTATTTTGGCAGGATGTTGCAAAGACGACACTGAAGCTTTTCAGGGACTTTTACAAGAATTGGAAATTGACACTGACAATCGCAGAACGCGAAAACAGGAGCACAACAATTACAGGTCACATCCGTCACAACTCCGCGATGAAAGAAACAATAACTGGACACAAGGCTATTCTTACACGCAAATCGTGACCAAAACAGACACCACTTGTATGACAACCGTTGGCAGAGTAGTAATAGTTACAGAGAAAGATCGCATTTCCATAGTAATGACTGTCACAGAGACAACCAGAGAAACAGACAATATGGAACCAAAATAATTATTATCATGGGAGACAGAATAACTTCAGACGTAACTGTTCAGCGCGCAGTTACGCTTCAGGGAGAAATCCTCCACTACGTGACCGAAAAGAAAGAAATTATGGAATCTACCGATATAGCGACATACAATATAATCGTAACGACAGACCTGAATTGCATCAGAACTGGCGGGATTCAAACAGAGCAGGGCCCTCTCGACAAGGTGAATTTGTAAAAGTTAGATCTCATAATCCTAATAACGACGCGCGCCAAAAAAGAGACAGACAATGACTCGCACCGCAGGTAGCCACGTGTGCCGGCTGGCTCAGCGAAAAATAACATAGACGCTAACCTTGAGAAAAATTTGAGCACTCTTTACCGATGTACCATATACCACATGATAATACCGTTGAAGCTGGAGCTCTGCACAGTAGTAAGAGTAAAGGCTTGCACCACATTTCACATGTAAAACCGTTTATTGAGAGATAATGTGCTTTTTAACTTAGTCTTTGCTACAAAATTTTTCACTTCACGTTACTAGTATGCTTTGTCAGACTTTGAATCTGTTAACATGCAACAATGTTTTGAAATTAACTATCCAGTCTAGAACCTAGGGAACATATTTAGACAGTAATTACAAATAAATTGTTATAGTGAAGAGACGACACAGTGTTATTGTGTGTGTACATTCTTGCTCGTTAGTTGCACGATCACGTAACGACTATAAGGCTCACATTTTTAGAACATATACTGGCACTGCTAATGAGATTTTAATGCAACATTTTGGTATACTTGAAAATACATTCTGGAATTAAGGTACTTTCTGAGAGATACCAGATGACACAGTGGTTAGTTTATTTGACAGGTATACGATTATATCACGATGTTACTAATGAGTGACACAATTTATATTATTTCTTTTGCGCTGCACCTGTCTTATATCTGCACAGTTTTTCTGAATTCTTCTGGAAAGTAAAACATGTTTTAGTAGTTATTTTTGTGGTGTAGCTACAACGAGACAGCGTTTTTCGTAGCACAACAATATCTTACAGTGTAGTACCTTCTTGATCACGGTACTGTACGTAATAACTACGATATCTATACGCATAGCATTTCACTTTTGTTTATTACAAGGTAAGTACATTGACTTCTACACAACTTTGCTTACGGACGACGATAATTACGACACTTGGCACATTTTTTACCCTTAAGTAATGACAGAGATTATGTTACAACAAGACACACAGTTTAGTGCTGCAGTACACGTATTTGAGTAATTAATTTTGTACTTGATACATTTATTTTTAAAGATTTTTGAATTACAAAGAAAGTTTTCTGTGATATATTTCATTCCATTGTTGTAATCTGTAACACGTGAGGGTATAATTACATTAATCCTCAGGGGGGTACACGCTTACTTTGTGTACCATGTGTGTGGCAAGCACAAGGAGCCCTAGCTAATATGGTATTTGCTTATACAACCTTACACATCGATACCATATTTCTCCAACACAGAATTACACAGCTACCTAATTATTTAACAGAGAAACAAACATTTTTTACTACGTCAGTGACAGATGTTTATGCAGTTACACAGTTGGATAACTTCACACTTATGAAACTGTTTTTTGTATGTACTGTGTGAACTCTTCATATTTTTTCAGAACCATTGTCATACGATGAGAGCTTTGAATGATGTATTTGGTATGAGATCATGATTTTTAAAGTACGTTTGAGGTAGAAGACACTACAGAAATGAACAGAGAATATTTTTTTAAGTTTTGAAATTATTGGAGGAAGCTAAAACGATTTTGAGATTTGGCTGAGGTGTTATTATTACGACGACGATGTGTATTATGCTGCTGAGGTATGTTTATGAATAATAAGCTGATGCTATATGAGCAATTTGATTATGCTACATATCTGTTATGATGAAATATTGAAAAAGTGTCGACGAATATGCATATGTGTAATAAGGTAAGGAATAATGAGTAGTGGTTAAGGACTCTGGTTTGTGAAAAAGGTTGTTGGGAACCAAGAATCGTACTTTAAGAGTTATGAAATGTATGTACATTCGTGAATGTATCACAATGCCGGCGAAAATTTTTTGGACACTGTTATATTTATAGGATTTTGTTTCTACACATTTGTAACACAAATTGTCGACCTGTGAATTTTTTTATATGAGACTGTCACTGTAGCGGAAACTGCTGTCATAAATATTTCGGTAAGAAAGGTAAGTGACCGTGACGTAATGCGTTGTGAGTGGCCAGGTGTGCCAGCCGCCTTGAAAAAAAGCCATTAGGTGGAGAAGAAAGAGGCCATTAACCTTGCTATTGACATTCCTTTGTAGAAAGCATCGCAAATATGACACGCTATTACTTGGAAACATATGATTACAGTGTGGAGCTCTTAATTTATGATATTTACTAAAATGCCTAATGAAATGATGAGAAACATTTTACATCTATTGTCTTTGTAGTTGAGAGATTGTTCATTTTGTTTAATATCTAGTTTCTAGCTGCACTGCAGCATTGGTTAAAATAAAATTTAATAGATGTACTAATATAGATATTTTATGCCTACAGATCCAGTAAATAACATTTTTATGATGTAGTTCCAAGAAAACAAGGGAACATAAATAGACATTTCTCTTCACAGGAATTGTATAAACAATTTTTTTACTATTTGGTAACTTGTTTGCTAGAGTAAGTTCTCGTGATGCCTCAGTCTAGTGTTAAGATGTGACATAGGTATTAGACATGGCCATTTTTACTGCAATATTTTTTTCTGCTTCAGCTTTGTCATGTTTAGGTATAAGTTATAGCATTTGCTGCTGCTGTTTGCCAGGCATAGTGCTACTAAATTTCACTTTGTATTACTCCATTAAGCCAGTTTTACTACTGATTTATTTTTCTTGTTTGCTGCACAGTGCCTTATATTAGTTGTAATATTGCAGTTGCTTTGCTAAATTATATATACTGCTGCTTGCTTTGCCAATTTCCATTTTTTTGTCATTGCTGTTTGTGCTAATTTGTTATGTGCTGCTGCATTGCCTCGTCCCTTGGTATATATATCTGAGACCAGTAGATTTAAGTTAGCTTAAGATGGGGTAGGCTATATATGAGAACGAGTTGTGATGAATTGGAAGAAATGCATTGAGAAGCTATAAGATAATGGTTTGACCAAAAAAGTATTTTGAAAGAGGATATGAAAAAAAAAGTAGGGGTTAGAGACAACAGGTTTAGGTTGGATTTTCTTGGAAATAAATGATGAGGTAAGGTAATGGAAAATAAATAATGAGATAAGAAATATGTGAATGTATAAATACAGAAAGCATGCTTGGATAGGATTTTTTTGGTGGGAACAAATGTTGAAATAAGACAAAAGATCTATGGAAGTTTTGGGTTTGACTGCAGTACAAATGTTACACTGAAAACAAACCCTGTCCTTTCCTCCTGTGTTTGCTATGTGTTTGTGTACTCTTGTGTATTCGTGTTTTTACCTGTCTTTATGAGTTTACCTAATACGATTTATGTTGTAGAATTTTTCTAATACTCAGCTACATTCACTATGATGAGGAATACTGTTATCCTCAAATATAATTTGCGTTTATAATATGTTGTTTACTATGTAAAGATGTTTAGACATTATTTATTCTGTTTTGTTTTAATGCTCACGTGTGGAGTGGATGTTTCAAAAGTTATTCTGATCTTTTATGTATTTACATATGTCATAATTCCTGTGACACTGATGTATATGTTTATTTCTATTCTTTTGCAAAGCCTGTATTACTACAAATGTTATCTGTATTATTATGTTTTAATAATGTTTTCTGTATCTCTGTAATTGTATTCTCATATTATAAAATTGTAATGGACACCAGTTCATCAAGTTTAGTAACTTGTAAGCATTCATTTCAGTGCACACATCGCTGTTGTCATAGTATATGCACAATATGTGAACAAAAGGACTGTTGGTGTTTGCACGTGTGTTGATAATTCAGCAAGGGACTGGTTAAAAGCAATGCTGGTTCTAAGGACAATTCCAAAAACTTTGTGAGTGCACAAGTGGTAGTTATGGACTTGCTATATTGTCCGCAAAACTCTTCAATGGTGATTGGGCACCTGCACAGTCGCAACAGATGGCTGCTGTCCATCTCTACAATGACTGCAGTGGGTCTACACCTTTGATGACCCACCAATACCATTATTTCTACAAGGACTGCAGTGGGTCTGCACCTCTGGTGGCCCACCAATACCATACTCTCTATCAGGACTACAGTGGGTCTCCTCTGTGATGACCTACCTACCAATATTCTTCAAAACTTCGACTGACTCTGTTGTAGGTTTGCTCTGTTGTGACCCATTACCTGTTTGCATATTAAGAGTTAGCACTGTCTTTCCGTTGGAAGGACAACAGTACTTCTTCAAGACTGCATGGAAAACCACAAGTTCTGTGTGCATTTGCTTTTACTGCTCAGACTTTGTGCAAAAAATTTTGATTAATACTGTGATGAATGATCAGGACTGTCTTTGTGGACTGTGAGAAAATTTTAGCTTTTGACCAACGTTGCATCTATAAGTGTGTGCATTTGATTTCTTTGTTATTGTAATTGTGAAAATATTTTAGCAAATATGTATTGATCAGTGCTCAAAACAATTTGTAAAATTTTTTGTGGGGAGCATGGGGGCTTTGTGAGTAGGCTGTTTAGGCTTTTTTATTGGTAACGCCACGTAGCGCTCTGTATGAAAATCACTGGCTGTGCTGTGTGCAGTCTGTGGCTGGTTTGCATTGTTGTTGGCTATTGTCGTGTTGGGCAGTTGGCTGTTAACAGCGCGTAGCGTTGCGCAGTTGGAGGTGAGCTGCCAGCAGTGGTGGATGTGAGGAGACAGATGGCGAAGTGTTGAGAGCGGATCTGGACGTGTGTCCATCAGAGACAGTAAATTTGTAATAATGGATATCATGAAATGATATATGTATTATGACTTTTGAACACTATTAAGGTAAATACATTGTTTGTTCTCTATCAACATCTTTCATTTGCTAACTATGCCTATCAGTAGTTAGTGCCTTCAGTAGTTAGAATCTTTTATTTAGCTGGCAGTATTGGCGCTCGCTGTATTGCAGTAGTTCGAGTAACAAAGATTTTTGTGAGGTAAGAATTCATGAAAGGTATAGGTTATTGTTAGTCAGGGCCATTCTTTTGTAGGGATTACTGAAAGTCAGATTGCGTTGCGCTAAAAATATTGTGTGTCAGTTTAAGCACAGTCGTTTATAATTTTTCCAAGGAGACTTTTCAACTGAAACAGGTCAGCAGACACCGACGTCTCTCCACTCACCTTTCTTATAGAATTTAACAATGACGTATTTTGAACTGTCTGGAGAAATGCCTTGAGTAAGTGATGCATTACATGTTTCAGATAAGGCACGGCTTATTTATTAAAAGGGAACAAAACTTAAGTACTCTGTTGCAAAAATCTTCAAATCCATATGAGCTTTCAATTTTAAGGGAATATATAAATTACTTAATTTCAGAGGTAAAACATGCTGATATATTCAAATGACTGAATTTTATGAGATTTTCTTTTCCAACACACTGCTGTGCGTTTTACTCTGGGACTGTTTGCCCTTCATTTTATACTACACTTTTGTTGAACGCATTTCATTTTCTACCTGTGACTCATCATTTATCGCCCTTCCACTGAGGTCAGTAACGATGTCATCCTGTTCTTGGGCCGGCTGTCTTGTCTCGCATTCCACTACGTTCCCCACATAGTGCTATTAGAGATATTTTGTAATAAAAGCACATCAACCAGTCACAAATTCTTCGTCGAGGTGCGTTTTTGGTGCGCATTTCACCTAAAGCTTATCCCATTATATTTTCAAAATGTGGGAAATAGTACATGGTTACGTTATTAACGCTGCGTCCGAGCGGTTCTAGGCGCTTCAGTCTGGAACGGTGCTGCTGCTACGGTCGTAGGTTCGATCCTACCTCGAGCATGGACGTGTGTGATGTCCTCAGGTTAGTTAGGTTTAAGTAGTTCTATGTTTAGAGCCCCATTTGAACCTAACGTAATGCGCCAGCACGGAGTAGTGAAGTGGGAAGGACATAGGCCATGAAACGGTAATCCCTGAGTGAAAGAAACCGGTGAAGAATCTGGCATATTGTCGTCCCTCGTCATTCAGCATTACATAGGTAATCCATAAATTAACAATCGAATATCTGTAATAAAACAAAAAAGTCACAAAATTTAAAGTTTGTTTTTGCCTGTAAGTTTCTTCGTTATTTAAGCATTTACTACATTCCTTTGCCGTCCTCTGCTGGCACTAGTTAATATGCTAAAAATTCACGGCCCTATCCATCTCGTCATCACTTCCAAAATGTTTCCCGTCTAGAAACCTGCTGGGTGTCCCGAGAAGCTATCTTCCATGATTTTGTTCTTCACTTGGTTCTTCAAATCATTTGTGATGAGTGACGGACGTCCGCGTCGAGTTATGATACACACGACTTATTTCCAATGGCGCTCACACAACACGAGACAACACGTCAAAGAAATCATTTAGCCTCCGATAGATTCCTTAAGCCGTCTGCACACACACCGCATTCGCACGTCAACACTTAGCGTGCCGAGTTTCTGATCTCATTGCGTGGAAAAAGCACGTTGGGGAGGCTTTCCGAACCTGTAGAGTAATATAAATCATGACAAATATTCTAAACGTGCGTTTGAACGTAGACCAAAGAGGTGGAAGAAAGCCACCAACGTCACACGCACGCCATCTCTTTTCAGTGCAGAGCCTGCAGCCACCATATTGGCTTTCATTCGAAGCGGTTCCAAAGCGCCAATGAATTGATCTCTCCAAAACCCGTCGTTTATTGGTACCATTTGTTGTGATAAAGTCTTATTGGTAGTTAAATAATTTCCGAATTATAACTTTGGTATTTTGAAAGATGCCATTTCAAGGCAAACGCACGGTGAGGGTTCATCGAAAACACATTGTTCTTGGTATGATTTCTTATAATGAAATGCCAGTTAATAGCATAATTGCGATTCAAGCCTTTGGAAGGCAGTAACATGCAAGACAAGAAAATGTAATACAGAAGAACAGTGTAGCGTAAAAGAATAGAGACGATGTGTTGCCAAGTGTACCGTGGTGTGTTTCAGGTTCGGATCCACTTTTTTGTTACTCACCTTCAGGTTGTCTTATAGGTTTACTGACTTTATTATTGATTTAATGCAAGAATAATCTGTAACATTCGATGTTATGTAAATATAAGTACGCTCTCCCTCAGAAATATATATATGTTTGATTGGCTGTATCTACAAGAGCTTCCACTACTTGTAGCAGCAAGAAATTTTGCGTTTTATTGTTCAGTCTTGTATTTCAACCGTTCTGAACATCCTGCTACTGAATAGAAATAGGGTGACCTTGGGGTTATACTAGAAAGAGAGAACAATAGATAGCTTTTATCGTATGTGGAAGACTATTGCAAATTTGTATTACACTATTTGTACTGAAATTTTTACAAGCTGACCCTCTTACTGATTGTAAAAAGAAATTTCCTTTTCGTCTTATGTTCACGGATACTGAACTTTTTTTATGTACATCACAGACAGAATAACAAAACTACCAAATGGATAAGGTAGGAAACGTACGTTTTAATGGCACTGACGGTGGAGTTTTACGCCAGTCTGTTTCGTAAAAAGACTGTGTGGTTTGCGAGTCAGGTACGACCAACAACTGATGCTGGAGCGCGCTGCGGTGGCATATACCATGTTGAGGCATGCGTAGCTTATGCACAAACCGCATAGTTTCTGTGCGTTCAGCAACACGCTGAAATTGCCATGCTCATCGTTGACGTTCGAATGCACGGTCCGTGGGCAGCTGTCTTTAAATCAGTCTGTAGAACGGGAATAACAACAAGTTTCTGGATTACCCTTGCAGTTTTTTAGGTTTCTGAGTGCTTCTCTTCTGCACATGTGAATCTTGTGACAAATTATGCGATTTGTGGTACCACTGGCCGTTTGTCAGCGGACCCAGACCCACTTGGATCTCTGAGCCCACTTTGACACGGTTAAACACACTCTATCTCAATAACAATTATAAATATCACATAGCAATCGAACTGCACTCAAAAGAATTGCAAGATTCGAAACCAAGGATCGTAAAACGTCGACAGCCAATTCACCGTTCCGTCTGGTTTCTCGCAACTTCTGCAAATATCTCCACGGAAACGGACTGAAATGCACTGAAGCACCAAAAAACTCTTGCGTATTCAAATACAGAGATATGTAAAGAGGCAAAAGACGGCGCTGAGGTCGGCAATACCTGTATAAGACAACAAGTGTCTGGCGCAGTTGCTAGATTAGTTACTGCTGCTACAATGGCAGGTTATCAAGATTTAAGGGAGTTTTAACGCGGTGCTATAATCGGCGCACGAGCCTTAGGACACAGCATCTCCGAGGTACCGATGAAGTGGGCATTTTACCGTACGACCATTTGACGAATGTACCATGAATATCAGGAATCCGGTAAAACATCAAATCTCCGACATCGCTGCGGCCGTAGAAAGATACTACAAGAACAGGACAAACGACAATTGAAGAGAATCGTTCAACGCGACAGAAGTGCAACTCTTCCGCGAATTGCTGCAATGCTGGACCATCAACAAGCGTCAGCATGCGAATCATCCAACGAAACGTCATCGATATGGGCTTTCGGAGCCGAAGGCCCACTCGTGTACCCTTGACCACTGCACGACACAAAGCTTTACGCCTCGCCTGGGCCCGTCAACACCGACAATGGACTGTTGATAACTGGAACATGTTGCCTGGTCGGACAAGTTCGTTTCAAATTGTATCGAGCGCATGGACGCGTACAGGTATGGAGAAAACCTCATGAATCCAAGGACCTTGTGATGGTGTGGGGCATGTGCAGTTCGAGTTAAATGGGATCCCTGATACGTCTAGGTACGACTCTGACAGGTGACACGTACATAAGCATCCTGTCTGATCACCTGCATCCATTAATGTCCATTGTACATTCCGACAGACTTGGGCAATTTCAGCAGGACAATGCGACACCCGACACGTCCAGAACTGAGAACTGCTAAAGAGTGGCTCCAGGAACCTTCTTCTAAGTTCAAACACTTCCCCTGACCACCAAACTACCCAGAAATGAAAATTATGGAGCATATCTGGGATGCATTGCAACGTGCATCTCCACCCCCCCCCCCTCGTCATCTTACGGATGGACAGCCCTTCAGGAATGGTGGCGTCAGTTCCTTCCAGCACTATTTCAGACATTAGTCGAGTTCATACCACATCGCGTTGCGGCACTTCTACGTGCTCGCGGGGCCCTATACGATATTAGGCATGTGTACCAGTTCCTTTGGCTCTTCAGCATAATACTGTAAATTGATGTGCGAAACGTAAGTACGAAAATAACTTCCACCTGATACGTCACTGCCAAGTAACGTAGATCTATAGAACTTGTATCACACGTTGAGAGGATTGCTGTAATATATGATGGTCACTCAAAAAGAAATGCACACTATTTTTTTTAAATCCATTTTTTATTTTACATGTTTAAAAGTTTTACAGTGTGTAGATACGTCCTTTAGGAACAATATTTTCATTTCTCTACATAATATCCATCCCTCTCAACTGCCTTACGCCATCTTGGAACCAGCGCCTGTATACCTGCATGGTATAATTCTGGACTAATCTGTTGGAGCCACTATTTGGCAGCAGGCACAAGGGAGTCATCATCTTCAAACCTTGTTCCACGAAGAGAGTCTTTCAGTTTCCCAAAGAGATGATAGTCACATGGAGTCAGGTCAAGACTGTAAGGCGGGTGTTTCAGTGTTGTCCATCCGAGTTTTATGATCGCTTCCATGGTTTTTTGACTGCCATGTGGCCGTGCATTGTCTTGCAACAGCATAACATCCTGCTTTTCCGATGTGGTCGAACACAACTCAGTCGAGCTTGAAGTTTCTTCAGTGTCATCACATATGCATCAGAACTTAAGGTGGTTCCACTTTTCATGACGTTCACAAGCATGAGTCCTTTGGAATCGAAAAACACTGTAGCCATAACTTTTCCAGCAGAAGGTGTGGTTTTGAATTTTTTTTTTCCTTGGGTGAATTTGCAAGATGCCACTTCATTGAATGCCTCTTCGTCTCTGGTGAAAAATGATGCAGCCATGCTTCATCACCTGTCACAATTCTTCCTGGAAATTCATCTCCACCATTCTCGTACTTTTTCAAAAGTTCGTTGCATACCGTTTTTCTTATTTCTTTGTGAGCCACTGTCAACATCCTGGAAACCCACCTGACACAAACCTTTTTTAACGCCAAAACTTTCAGTATTCTGCAAACACTTCCTTCCCCTATCCCAATGTAGCGTGACAATTCATTCACTGTGATGCGTCTGTCAGCAGTCACCAATTCGTTAACTCTCTGCACATTGTCTGGAGTGTGTGCAGTAAGAGGCCTGCCACTGCGAGGACAATCCTCAATATTGCCGTGCCCACTTTCATCACCTAACCTGCTTGCCCAGCGATTAACTGTTCTGCAATCGACAGCAGCATCTCCATACACCTTTTTCAACCTGTTGTGGACGTTTCCCACTGCCTCGTTTTCACAGCACAGCAATTCTATGACAGCACGTTGCTTCTGATGAACGTCAAGTGTAGCAGCCATCTTGAACACATGCTGTGACGGCGCCACTCACGGAAACAGGTTGAACTAAGTTTGAAAACAAGTGGGAAGGATGCATCTACATACTGTAAAACTTTCACACACGCAGAATGAAAACTGTATTTTTACAAAAATAGTGTGCATTTCTTTTGGAGTGAACCTCGTAATAAGGAATGTAACTGAAGGTAATATGCAGTGAGGCGAACAGAAGTGTCTCCTTAATTCGAAGACAATACACTGAAGTCACTGCCATTCATGATGGTCTCCTGCACATTACAAAAGGTGGGGCATGATTCTTAATAGAGCGTAGGTTCACGACGGATGGCAGAGCACGCTCTGCAATGTGCTCCATGTTGGTCACAAGGTTGGTAAGGAGTTGTTGTGATAGGGCGTTCCACTCCCCCTCCAGTGCTGCTGGTAACTGCTGGATGGTCGTTGGTGCATGTGGATGTGCTGAAATATGTCTCCCAGACGCATCCCTCACGCGCTTAACGAGATTAAAAAAGTCTGGGGAACGAGGAGCCCAGTCCATTCGCCGAATATCCTCCCACCCCAAGCGCTCCTCCATCTACACAGTTCAATGTTCTAGGGTTTCGTCATCCACAAAAATGTAGTCCAGGCCTAATGCACCACTGCAAAGATAAACATGGGGAAGAAGTACAGTGCTACATTAACGTTGACAGATCAGTGGGCCATGTTCAAAGACTTGGAGCTTATTATGCCCATGCAACATTATGCCTCCCCGCACCGTAACAACTGGACTACCAATGGTCAGTCGCATAGCGATGGATGGGAAAGCGCAATCTCCCCAGGAAGCTTATCGACCGTGTTCAGTTTGCTGTTGATTTAGATGCTGCTGGTGTTCCAGTGCTCTGCATTCATGGTACTTAGACAAATGAATCATAGCGTTTGTTCAAATGATACTACACTTACAGGTAGGCATAGCAGAAGAGCTACATAAGGAAGGGAAGTGGGCTGAACGTATAGGGGTTGTAGAAGGAGAATGAAGCGATGTATATTCCATATTTACTGAAGAAGGATATATGGTGACACAGACGGTGAAGGACAAAAGACTGCAATGGACTACACTGGTGACGACTGATTGCAATACCAAGCTCTCTAGGGGTGCAGACAGTACTAAACAAAGGATGATAAGGATAACTATTTGGGGAGCAAAAGAACTGATGATGGTCGAAGTAGAGAGGATATAAAATGTAGACTGGTAATGGCAAGGAAAGCGTTTCTGAAGAAGAGAAATTTGTTGACATCGAGTATTGATTTAAGTGTCAGGAAGTCGTTTCTGAAATTACTTGTATGGAGTGTAGCCATGTATGGGAGTGAAACATGGACGATAAATAGTTTGGACAAGAAGAGAATAGAAGCTTTCGAAATGTGGTGCTACAGAAGAATGCTGAAGATTAGATGGGTAGATCATATAACTAATGAGGAGGTATTGAATAGGATTGGGGAGCAGAGAAGTTTGTGGCACAACTTGACTAGAAGAAGGGATCGGTTGGTAGGACATGTTCTGAGGCATCTAGGGATCACCAATTTAGTATTGGTGGGCAGCGTGGTGGGAAAAAATCGTAGAGTGAGACCAAGAGATGAATACACTAAGCAGATTCAGAAGGATGTAGGCTGCAGCAGGTACTGGGAGATGAAGAAGCTTGCACAGGATAGAGTAGCATGGAGAGCTGCATCAAACCAGTCTCAGGAGTGAAGACCACAACAAAAACAACAACAAGGATAACTAGAGCATAGGAAACTTTTGAGACCAGAAATAATCCAGAAATTTGAACTGTTATTGTTAATTTCAAGTATGATGCAAGGGCGGGACCTAGTTACTACAGGGGTAGTGATTATATGCAGCTATAGGCGTATTGTTCGATAATTTTGGTGGAGGTCAGGACGACGTTTTCCGTTAAAAGTAAGCCTTGGTGGGACGTTAAACAGAACCTTGTGCATGGACTCACCAAAGAAGCGGTTTCAGCCTCTAGGACACAATCTCTGGCAACCTAATTGGTCTAAATAGTCTTCACAAAGCTGTGGCAATGAATACAGTTAGATTCGTTGTAAAAAGTACCACCTCTCTAAATGGACAACAGTCTTCGTTGAATGCCAAGGATTCAAATGGTCTCAATTGCTGGTCTGACCTTCTATGGGCAACACACGTCTTCCAAAGTTGGTACCGTAAGCCTCCATTCCATATGGGCATACAGTTTAGGCGCGATTGTGCAGTAGTCTACCTGAGTGCCTCAGAAGTTCAGAAAAGGCTGCCAAGTTTTGTTCACAGAAACAGTTTACAGTCTTGTCGCTCGGCAGTCGCTAAATCATAATTACGACTGCATGCAGACTACAGACATCTCTAAACTACTACTATGGTGATCACCGACGTTCTACAACCATTTACCACCACTAGACAGAATATTCTATAGTAGAGACTTTTTCCATTCGCTTCCATCCTTTCTTGTTAATTAAATTTGTGAACCTTTTTGTAAATGTATAGTGGGTCTTGCCTGTTACAGTCATACTTGTTTCTCTCTGTTCAGTATTTCTTTTCAGTGCACTGTCTGAATTTAAATTAATTTATCATAGAAACCAAAACATATTTCGGCGGTCTTCCTCTTCCTTTCTTCCCTAAAACGTCTCCTTCCAATATGGAGGTCAAGAACTTATTGTGATATATTGTGTGGTTAGTAAATTTTGATTTCCTCCTTTCTATGGTTGTGATCAGTTCCATTATTTCATCTCCTTCAATTACACTCGTTCCACTTTTCTCCAACGTTTTTTCGGCATCCTCCTCGACATCCACATTTCAGTTGCTCACAGGTGTTGTACATTCTGTTTCATTAGGGCCCATAAACAGTATAGCATAGCCAGTTCAAAGACAGGTAAAGACCGGGTAACACATCACTTCTGGTATATAAAACTCTATAAATGATAAAGAGTAGTATAGCAGGACGACTACAAGCCAACATAACGATCACATCTGGAGGTCATTCATAAGGATTTCTGGTTTCAGGCTACATACTTGAACGACTTATAATAAAGGTCACCCCACTACCTGGGAGAGGGGGATCATCACTGGCATTTGATCAAGGTCATCCAGGAGAGCCCGCACACACCATAGGCAGAGTGACTAGTCATAGTCAAGATGATGACTTGATTTGATACTAGTCATTTAATACAAATTTATTGAGCCAATGAGAGGACATTAAAATGGTGGGTAATACCACAGGTCGAAAAGATTCGAGGTTCCCCTCTTCCCCCACATCCTCTATAACTACTTCAGTTGCGTAGGCTTCTTAATTCAAGATCTGTGCATCATGGGTAGAGGCCCAGGTCTGTTGTAAACAATAACTGTGTAATGGCACATATGTGGAAAATAGCAAAAGTGATCCAACATATTAAAAAGTTGTTTCTTACGAACAACTTCTTTTTTGTGGTATATTACTTCAATAATATGTTGCTGTTGTTTTTAACAACTTTCTTTATAGCATTATTTGTTATAAAAACAGTGTATTTTTTATTTACAATCATGTGCTGTTTATTAACTATTTTTTATTTACAAGATTATTAATTCTTATTCACAGACTGGTTTCTTTACAAAGCTTTTCTATGATGTACAACAATTTTCAATTTTTCTGGCATGTTTACACGTACATATAAATTTCGTTTATTTACAAAGTATTTTTTTCTGAAGGCTTCTAACCATCATGTACACTAAAAATTTAAATACTACATCACAAATTATCTGTCTACACACAGTAAGAGCGCTTTTTAAATCATCTTCTTTCTGAATGGTTTCATAATACAATACACAGTATTTACATTCTGATAAATTGTGAGCACTTCTTTCTGCTCACTCTTCAATCATTTCTTTCCTACATGAAATATATACATGATGAACGAGAACTAGCAGCATCGAGCAATAAAAGACCACACAATATGTAAGTAGGCTGTATAGGTTTTTATGTTGGTAACGCCACGTAGCACTCTGTATGAAAATCACTGACTGTGCTGTGTGCAGTCCGAGGCTGGTCCACAGCAGTGGAATGAAATGTACCACGGAAAACCTTCATATGTTTGTAATTCAAAAATCTTTAAAAATAAATGTTTTAAGTACAAAATTAATCACTCAAATACGTGTACTGTAGCGCTAAACTGTGCGTCTTGTTGTAACATAATCTCTGTCATTACTTAAGGGTAAAAAATGTGCCAAGTGACGTAATTATCTTCGTCCGTAAGCAAAGTTGTGTAGAAGTCAATCTACTTACCTAGTAAAAAACAAAAGTAAAATGCTATGCGTATAGATATCGTAGTTATTATGTACATTACCGTGATCAAGAAAGTACTATATCATAACGCATTGTTGTGCTACAAAAAAGGCTGTCCCACTGTAGCTATACCACAAAAGTTACTACTAAACCATGTTTTACTTTCCAAAATAATACATAAAATCTGTGCAGATATAAAACAGATACACCTCAAAAGCAACAATGTAAATTGTGTCACACATTAGTAGCGTCGTGATATAGTCATGTAGCAGTCAAATAAACTAACCACTGTGTCACCTAGTATATCTCATAAAGTATTTTAAGTCCATAATGTATTTTCAAGTAAACCAAAATCTTGCAGTAAAATCTCATTAGCAGTACTGGTATATGTTCTAAGTATGTAAGCCTTATAGTCGTTACATAATCGTGCAACTTACAAGCAAGAATGTACACACACAATAACACTGTGTCGTCTGTTCACTACAACAATGCATTCGTAATTACTGTCTAAATGTGTTCCCTAGGTTCTTGACTGGATAATTAACTTTAAATCATTGTTGCATGTTAACAGTTTCTAAGTCTGACAAAGCGCACTAGTAACGTGAAGTGAAAAGTTTTATGGCAAAGACTAAGTTTAGAAAAAAAGATTATCTCTCAATAAACGTTTTTACATGTGAAATGTGGTGCAATCCTTTACTCTTCCTAGTACGCAGAGTTTCAACTTCAATGCAATAATCATGTGGTATACGTCGGTAAGGAACGCTAAAATTTTTCTCAAGGTTAACGTCTATGTTTTTTTCTCTGAGCCAGCCGACACACGTGGCTGCCTGCAGTTCGAGTCACTGTCTGTCTCTTTGTTGGCGCACGTCGCTATTAGGATTTGGAGGTCTAACTTCTACAAATTCACCTTGTCGAGGTCCGCCCCAGTAGCTGAGTGGTCAGCGTGACGGAATGCCGTCCTCTGGGCCCGGGTTCGATTCCCGGCTGGGTCGGAGATTTTCTCCGCTCAGGGACTGGGTGTTGTGTTGTGTTCATCATCATTTCATCCCCATCCGGCGTGCAGGTCGCCCAATGTGGCGCCGAATGTAATAAGACCTGCGATATGGCGGCCGGACCTGCCCCGCGAGGGGCCTCCCGGCCAATGACGCCAAACGCTCATTTCCATTTACCTTGTCGAGAAGGCCCTGCCCTGTTTGAATCACGCCAGTTCTGATTAAATTCTGGTCTGTTGTTACGATTATATCGTCTGTCGTCATGTCGGTAGATTCCATAATTTCTTTCCCCCCCACTGCTGAGGGGGGTACACGCTTACTTTGTGTACCATGTGATTGGCAAGCATGAGGAGCCCTAGCTAATATGGTATTTGCTTATACAACTTTACACATCGGTACCATATTTCTTTAACACAGAATTACACAGCTATCTGATTATTTAACAGAGAAACAAACATTTTTTTTTACTACATCAGTGACAAATGTTTACGCAATTACACAGTTGGATAATTTCACAATTATGAAATTGTATTTTGTCTGCACTGTGTGAACTGTTCATATCTTTTCGGAACCATTGTGATACTATATGAGCATTGAATAATGTATTTGGTATGGGATCGTGATTTTTAAAGTACGTTTGAGGTAGATGACACTATTGAAATGAGCAGAGAATTTTCTTTAGGTTTTGAAATTATTGCAGAAAGCTACGACGTTTTTGAGATTTGGCTGAGGTGTTATGATGTTTTAATTACGACAATGATGTGTATTATGCTGTTGTGGTATGTTTATGATCAATAAGCTGACGCTATATGAGGAATCTGATTATGCTACGTATTTATTATTATGAAATATTGAAGTGTCGACGCAAGACTGACGTGTCGACGAATATGTATATATGTATATATGTAAGGATTAATGAGTAGATGTTAGGGACTCTGATTTGTGAAAAAGGATGTTGGAAACCAAGAATCGTACTTTAAGAGTTATGAAATGTGTGTACATGCGTGAATGTATCACAATGCCACCGAATATTATTTGGACACTGTTATATTTATAGGATTTTGTTCCTACACATTTGTAACGCAAATTCTCGACCTGTGACATTTTTATGTGCGACTTTCACTGCAGCGGTAACTGGTGACTTAAATATTTCGGTAAGAAAGCTAAGTAACCTTGATGTAAATCGTTGTGGACGCCCAGCTGTGCCAATCGCCTGGAAAAAAAGAGGCCATTGCCCTTGCTATTGACATTTCTTTGTAGAAAGCATCGTAAATATGACACGGTCAAACTTGAAAACATATGATTACACTGTGGAGCTCTTAATTTATGATATTTACTAAAATGCCTAATGAAATGATGAGAATAATTTTACATCTATTGTCTTTCTAGTTGAGAGATTGCTCATTTTGTTTAATATCTAGTTTCTAGCTGCACTGCAGCATTGGTTAAAATAAAATTTAATAGATGTACTAATATAAATATTTTATGCCTACAGATCCAGTAAATAATAATTTTATGATCTACTTCCAAAAATACGAGGGAGCACAAAAATACATTTCCCTTCACAGGAATTGCATACATATTTTTTGTCAATGACTGGGTAACTTGTTTCGTAGAGTAAGTCAAGGTGATGCATCACTCTAGTGTTAAGATGTGACATAGTTATTAGAAATTTCCTATCTTTACTGTGATATTTTTTCTACTTGAGCTTTGTCATGTTTAGGTATAAGTTATAGCATTTGCTGCTGTTGTTTGCCAGGCATAGTTCTACTGAATGTTACATTGTATTTAGCCAGTTTTACTGCTGATTTATTTTTCTGTTTGCTGCACATTGGCTCATATTAGTGATAATGTTGCATTCGCTTTGCTAATTTATATTTATTGCTGCTTGCTTTGCCAATTTGCATTTTTTGTCATTGCTGTTTGTGTTAATTGTTTTGTGCTGCTGCATTGGCTCATCCCTTAGTTTTGCATCTGAGATCAGTAGATTTAAGTTAGCTTAAGAGGGGGCAGGCTATATAAAAGAATGAGTTGTGATGAATTGGAAGAAATGGATTGACAAGTTAAAAGAAAAAGCGAAATAAGAGGAAACATCTATGAAATGAAGTTTTGGGTTGGACTGCAGCACCAAATGTCACACTGAAAACAAACCCTGTCCTGTCCTTTTATGTTATTCCACTATGTGTCTGTGTACCTTGTGTATTTGTGTTCTTCCTGTCTTTATGTGTTTAGCTAATAAGACTTATGTTGTAGAATTTTTCTAGTACTAAGCTACATTCACTATGATGGGGAATAGCGTTATCCTCAAATATAATTTGCATTAATAATATGTTATTTTCTTTGTAAAGATGTTTACAGACATTATTAATTCTGTTCTGTTTCAATGCTCATATGTGAAACACTGATGTATATGTCATTTCGATTCTTTTGTAAAGCCTGTATTACCACAAATGTTATCTGTTTTGTTATGTTCTTTAATTATGTCTTTTGTACCTTTGTAATTGTATTCTCATGTCGTAAAATTAAAATTGTAATTGACACCAGTTCATCAAATTAAGTAACTTGTAACCATTCATCTCAGTGCACACATTTCTGTTGGTCATAGTATATGCACAATATGTGAGTGTTTGCACGTGTGTTAATAATTCAGCAATGGACTGGTTAACAGCATTGCTGGTTCTAAGGACAATTCCAAAAACTTGGTGAGTGCACAAGTGCTGGTTACGTACTTGCTATATTGTCCGCAAGACTCTTCGATGATGATTGGGCACCCGCACAGTCGTAACAGATGGCTGCTGGCCATCTCTACAAGGACCTCTGGTGGCCCACCAATACCATAGTCTTTAACAGGACTACAGTGGTCTGCTCTGTGATGACCTACCTACCAATATTCTTCAACGTCGACTGATTCTGCTGTGGGTTTGCTCTGTTGTGGCCCATTACCTGTCTGCATGTCAAGAGTCAGCACTGTCTTTCCGTTGGACGGACAACACTACTTCTTCAAGACTGCATGGAAATCCACTACTTCCGTGTGCATTTTCTTTTACTGCTCAGACTTTGTGCATAAAATTGTAATTAATACTGTGATTAATGATCAGGACTGTCTTTATGGACTGTGAGAAAGTTTTAGCTTTTGACCAACATTGTATCGATAAGTGTGTGCATTTGATATATTTGTTAGGGTTAATATAATTTTTTTTTAACAAATATGTATTGGCCAGAGCCAAAAACAATTTGTAAAATTTTTTGTGGGGAGCATGGGGGCTATGTAAGTAGGCTGTTTAGGTTTTTATGTTGGTAACACCACGTAGCGCTCTGTATGAAAATCACTGACTGTGCTGTGTGCAGTCTGAGGCTGGTCGGCATTGTTGCAATATTTGCTATTGTAGTGTTGTGCAATTGGCTGTTAACAGCGCGTAGCGTTGTGAAGTTGGAGGTGAGCCGCCAGCAGTGGTGGATGTGGGGAGAGAAGTAGCCTAGTTTTGAAAGCGGATGATCTGGACGTGTGTCCATCAGAGACAGTATATTTGTAAGATTGGACGTCATGAACTGATATATACATTATGACTTTTGAACACTATTAAGGTAAATACATTGTTTGTTCTTTATCAAAATCTTTCATTTGCTAACTATGCCTATCAGTAGTTAGTGAATCAGTAGTTAGAATCTTTTATTTAGCTGGTAGTATTGGCCCTCAGTGTATTGCAGTAGTTCGAGTAATGAAGATTTTTGTGAGCTACGTGATTCATGAAAGGTATAGGTTATTGTTAGTCAGGGCCATTCTTTTGTAGGGATTACTAAACGTCAGACTGCATTGCGCTAAAAATATTGTGTGTCAGTTTAGTGTTGATCAGAATAAGTAAAGAAAGTAATGTCTGAGTACGTACAGTTTTGCTCAGCTGTTTGAAAAGCAAATACTGTAAGAGGTTTATCAGCACAGTCATCCATAAATTTTTCCAAGGGGACGTTTCAAATACACAAATATATACAATTTTTACATGCATTCATAGTGTTTAGTCATGTACATACTACACAAAATATACAGTATACACACATATAGTGTCCACTCAGACATGCATACTCACACACAATCAACCATGACAAATGGTTCATATAAGTATTCCGCACACAGCCCCACGTACATTCGCTACATATAAATAAATAAGTACACAGCCACGCAATTGCTCCAGTGAATAATGGGAGTAAGGTAGTGTGCGAGTACCGTCCCTACAGTTCTACTGTTTCTTTTCATGATAATGTGACAGCCCTACTTTCAGACCAGTGCATTATGTACCACTTGGCCTCGTACGCGAAAGATTACGTTGCGCACCATGTTTGGAGCGGCACCGAAATCCTCAAGGAAGCACCTCCTGATGTCACACCATGCACTCTCTTATTCCACCTCTGGGTAGCACCTGCATCCGCGCAGTATGCTAACATATATGACCTAAGCTCCATGGACCTCACAGTCCGCAACCCCTTTCACCTTGTCTTTCATTTACAATAATTTGTTGTTTATTAACTATTTTTATTTACCTTGTTGTTTTGTTCCAGAAGGATTATCGACTACATATTCAGATATGTCGAATGTTTCAGGATTGCACTTAATCACTTCATGTGGATTGTAGCCATTCACTCAGTAGATGAAACTGTTTGTATTCATATAAAGTGAATTTTGGCTTCGCATTTTGGCTTCACATAGTGTTAGCGATACATGTGGAGTATGAAGGCGTCTAAAACCCACATACCAACATAGACAGGCTTCGTGAACTGAACCGAGACCTTGCCCATCTCCACAGTGAGTTCATTGAAGTTGGTGACCACCTTCAAATACGGTCAGGCGATGTAATCTATTGTGGCATAGCGCCAGTCCGATGGGCAAACTAAATGAATTTCGCTATATTCCCTATCTTTTCCATGGTTTTTCCGAAAACTGAATTATTCATTAGTAGTAGTACAGTGCGGTTGTCACTCCTCTTTTGATATCAAATTGATATGGCTCTGAACACTATGGGACTGAACTTAGAACTACTTAAACCTAACTAACCTAAGGACATCACACGCATCCATGCACGAGATAGGATTCGAACCTGCGACCGTAGCGGTCGCGCGGTTCCAGACTGTAGCACCTAGAACCGTTCGGACACCCCAGCTGGCAAATCGACATGCAAATTAATTAAATTGATCAATTAATGGTCCCAACCCGGCCCATCCCCGCCCAACCCCGCCCGCCCCCACCCCCACATGACATCTTGTGTTTTTCTCAGCCAGCACTTGTGCCCCAGCCCCCTTGTCCCCCTTTCCCCTTCCCCAACCTCCCCCTCCCACAAACTTACCCTATTGGCGCAAATTTTGAATTTTGTCAGAATTTCGAATTTTGGCAGGAATTTCGAATTTTGGTGGGATTTTCGAATTTTGGCTGGAATTTCTTTGTCCTAGGGCTGTGTTGACATCCCACCCCACCTCCACCCGGGAACTGATGGAAAATTAAAATTGGCAGTTCCCTTTCTGGGACTCGAACTCTGGTCCTCCTGGGTGGAAAGCCCAATTGCACCCCCCTAACACAATTAAACCACCAGAGGCGCTTGGAACTGACGGGAAATTAAAATTGGCTGGCCCTTTCCGGGACTCGAACCCTGATACTACTGAATGGAGAGCCCAAGTGCACCCGAACACATGGAAACTGTCCAGATGCGGGAGAGGAAGGTCAGGTTAGTGTACTTCATTTATCTTGGTAGGGAAACTGACACAAACATTGATCCTAATTACGTAATTAATCACTAATATTGGGCCTAATTACACAACTAAATGCATAGCGTTACACAAGGATGGCATAAAAGTTGTAACCTCCCCACAAAAATTTTAAAAACAGAAATAATAAATGAATAGGAGCCAAACGTCCAAACGTAACCTCCCTGCAATTAAATTTAATGACAATAAAACTGATAATCGCAATCTGACTCAAATATAAATTCCTCACAAAAAATTAAAGTCTATTCAGTGATAAGAAAATTCAATTAAACCGAAACATCGGTCTTTGGCCCTGTGTAAATCAATCAGAATTAAAGTCTTACCTCAGAATAACTGGATGTCAAATTTCTGCTCTTATCTTTGCGCACGGCTTGGAGGAACTGCATTGCAAATAATAATATTCCTTTTTTCTGTAATTTTACTGAAAATTTTCTTTAGAAGAAGTGGAATGAAATGGGAAGTGCAACGAAATCTTTAGTTCAATAAAAAAATAAAATTTTTGAAAAAATGCTTTAAAAAATAAAAATTATTATTGGGGGACTTGTTGGAGATTGATTACAATAAATAAGTTTTACATTGTCTAATGATTATATTAATTAACAGTATACCTCATTCAGCATCTTGACCAGTGTTGCTGACCCCCTACATCACACAACCGCACTGGGCTGCTACTACTGACCGACCGCTCTGCATGACGACTATTAGCGTACTGCACTGCACGACTACTACTGACAGAGTACTGCCCTCAACTAGACAGAGCTACAGACTCGCAACGACTGACTGACAGACTCGCAACGACTGCTGACAGACTCGGAACCGCTCGCAACACTCGCGCGGTCAAGCGCAAACTCTCTGGTCACAGATGCTACAATGCCTCGCCATCGTTGCTATGTTACATACGTGTTTCATAACCCTCCACTGGGGGGGCAAAAATTTGGCAGCGATGGTGAGTCATTTGGACTTGCCAAGTGCGGCAAAATTTTTCTTTAATTAACAAAATCCTACAACTTACAGAATATTTAAATGTTGTGCACACGCACTAAGTACAAAATATATCAGACAAAGACAAAATGTGAATACAAAACATAGTAGCAAATCAGAAAAATGTATATACAAATTTTTTGACAGATAACAAAGTGCACAGGCACTGAAAAAATTCTTTAGCATATTCAGAACAAATAAACAGACTGGCAAAAAATATTATGTTGACAAGTGACATGAGTGTACATGCACTGTAGTTCAGAAAATAAAAAAATGTATATACAATATAAAAGACAAGAGTGTACATATACTGTACTTCAGAACAAATCGAAAAATGTCTTTAGCATTTTCGCAATAAATAAACATAATTGCAAGAAAATCATGTCCAAAGTGCACATGCACTGAAAAATGTCTTTAGCATTTTCACAACAAATAAACATAATGGCAAACATCATGTCGATCAGTGACATAAGTGTACTCGCACTGGAGTTCAGGAATCGAAAAAAAATGTATAACCTACGAACAGAAATGATGTTACCAAAAAAAAAATGATTTTCATTATGTGACAAGAATTAGGATAGGAAAGGGAAGGATTGCATCATGGTTGTAGCACTTTAGATTGCACACAGCTGTTCTGAAAGTCCATATCTTTCCACAGAAGTACAACACCAAGTGACACAACTTGAAGTTCTTTTCCCATCAGAATTTATCAGTGTAGCCAAGACACTGAACTGTCGTAGTAATGTTCCATGTTTTCATTTTGGCAGTACATTAGGTACACCTAACAGTGGGACCATAATAACGTCTTCATTGCTCACGGTGGTGGACAGCATGTCGTGTCAACACCACGCTCTTACAAGGCACACCCACGTAGAATTAGTGCAAAACCAAATATAGTGCTCCATGATCACTAGGATAAACAGGACAAATGGACATTGCAGTAATTCAGGGTAGTTAACTTATGAGGTGAAGGACATCAAGTCACATAATATTGACAATTACAGTCTTCATGAGTAGTTGTGGCATTCATAGCCTAGTTATTGAACATTTCTGTACCAAGTATGTAGTATTACAGAAAAATGTTCATTAATTGTTTTACATAGAATCAGTAGCCTTCTTTTCCTGGTTACAAAGCATTATGAAATAATCGCATTCTTTTCAGTTACAGAGTATAATTAAGAATCATTAACCTTCTCCTAATTACAGTTAATTAATCATTTGTCATTCCAATAATAATCATTATCTTTTTCCTAATTACAGTTGATTAATCATTTGTCGTTAATTAATCATTTGTCTAATTACAGTTAATTAATCATTTGTCTAATTACAGTTAATTAATCATTTGTCGTTAATTAATCATTTGTCTAATTACAGTTAATTAATCATTTGTCGTTAATTAATCATTTGTCATTCTAATATAGTAAGAATCATTAGTCTTCTCCTAATTACAAAGCATTATTAAACAGTCACATTCATTTCCAACTACAAAGTATGAACATTGAAAACAAGAGTTAATTAATGGCATAATTAATAACAATTCATCGAGTGACATTAATTATTGGCACTCAGTGGCCAGCAAGTATTGAATAGAATCATCATTCAGTATTATTCAGATTATTACGAAGTCATTATTAAAAATCAGTTAATTACAGTCAAATCATTAATAATCATGGGCATTATAAGTAGTCTCATTACAATAAACAGTGTTCCTCATTCAGTAATATTCCGATCATTACAAAGTCATTATTAAAAATCAGTTAATTACAGTCATAGCATTAATAATCATGCACATTATAAATAGTCTCATTACAATAAACAGTGGCAGTAATTAGCTAGTGACAAAGTCTCATTAAGAAGTCATTACTGAAGTGACATACTATTCAGAGCTAATCAGTATTATTCAGAATTATCATAAACTAGTGACATTATGTGGGACTGGTAATACATTTTTTTGGTAATGCATTGCGTTGGGATCGATAATTAATTGATGAGGCATAACACTATTTGCTTTTGACCTATTGCTGCAAATGAGGATAGGTAACGTCATTCGTCATGAGTCAGCTGTAGCAAGATTATGTAACAAGGCAGTATGTGTGATCACATTTATAAATGATAAACACAAATGGGTAAAATACAAAAATAATGCAAGTACTAGAACAGGTATAATAAGTAACAGGTTTAGTAAGTATCATGAAAAACTTCTCCTGGAAAAATTACAAAATGGATTATTGACCTGAAAGAAGAAACGCACACTATGCTGAAAAGTAGTGAACTTCGAATTAACAGGTAGTGAAATGTGTATAAAAATGTGTTCCATAGCTGTCCTTTCCAAAACTTTCCGTCATCCTACTATGCAATATAACACCTGCTGTCAAAGCAAACTGCAACAAATACTTAAATAACTACATAACATAAATACATAACTTCAACATTATCCTCATCTGTAAAGAAAAAACTTCATTATCCATATCATCATAACTTCACTATTATCATCATCTGTAAAGAAAAACTTCATTATTCATAATACCATTTCCTTCATCATTATTCATCAGTATTCATTATCATCTGCAAAAAATCACTTCATTACTCATTACATAACTATTCCTTATCTGTAGCATATTTCATCACTAAAACTAAGATGTGTAGTTCAGTCTGACAGCCTGCATCAATCACCTTGTATTCTGAAAGAAAAAATTAGTTAAGACTGCTATTCTGTGATGAGTATAGTATAGTCTTGTTAATGCTTGTTAATCCTGATCCATTTACTCTTCCTCATAAAGTTATTGCATCTCCTTTCGTTTATCCCGTAGGTGAAATTCCCATTTCTGTTGAATTTATTTCTTACATGCATCATTTCTTTCTGAAATTGATGACAGAGATTAATGTCCTGCATTTAAATCATATACCCACTAAATAATGACTGGTTTATGGTAACATACTTAAGCATACAGCATAACATGACAGAAAACGTAATATGTCAAAGACATTGACAGTGTTCAGATGCAAAAATGTACACAGAATATCACAATGCAGCAGCAAAAGGAAAAATGTAAAACAGTCACGATGTTAAGATATCATAGGGCAAAAAAAAAAAAGTCAAAGTCGACTGGTGTGTGTTATATCTTAACTATTTCACAGTGCATATAAACAAAACTGGAATACAATCATACATAAAAAGACAAAATGTGACGTTCGTTGTGTTCAGCTTGTATGTAGTGTAGTTAATAGAGGCGAGAATTAAAGACTTTAATGGAGAGAGAATTTGATAAAATTAATACGTCATTACATAGAATTGCATAATTATTCATAAAATACGTAAGTTCATTTGGAAAAATATGCACGGTCTGATGTGTAACGACAAGAAAAGCGACCTGCTAACCTTACCTTGCCGGGCACTTGCCAAGAAAAAATACGATAATCATCAGTAATTAGTCACGTGAAATAATTGCATTAGTAAATGGCATCATAGTGCGTTGAATCATACAGTGGTTTCACTCAATAAACGGTTTAATGTTTGAGATATGGTGATTGCCTTTCGATTTTCTAGTTCTCAAAGTTTCGACGTGTACAACATTGGGGTGAGGGATGCTGCGAATCCGATACGGACCTGCGTATAGAAGTTCAAATTTACTGCACTTACCTTTTAATTTGCTGGATAAATAGTGTGTACGTACTAATATCTTCTGTCCAACGTGAAAGTCGCGGCGTGTACAAACCTGTTTTTGCTGTCTTCTCCGGCGCTCTGCGGCACGTTTGATGTTGTTCAGCGCAATGTCAATTATTTCATGGTGTCGTAATCGACGAGATGTAGGAAATGTTATTAATTCTTTAATTTTGTTAGGTGGTTCAGCATTTTTCAGTATAACAGACGGAGATAGCATAGTGGATTCATTTGGAATGGAATTAATTACATCTTGGAATGAGAGTATGTGTGTATCCCAATCAATATGTCTTTTGTGGCAGTATATTCGGCACAGTTTACCAATTTCTTTCATTAATCGTTCACAGGGGTTCGAAGAAGCGTGGTACTTGGATATATAGATCGGAGAAATGTTTCTGGCTCGTAACATGCGTGTCCATATGGTACTACGAAACTGAGATCCCTTGTCAGAAATTACTTTCATCACATGCCCTACATGAGATATAAAATGTTTTACAAATGCTTTCGAAACAGTTTTAGCAGTAGCTTTGCGTAACGGAGTGAAAGTAACAAATTTTGAAGTGAGTTCAACAGCGACAAAAATGTAGCAAAAACCTCTGTTAGTTCTCGGAATCGGACCAAAAATATCTACTGCGGCCATGTGTCTTAATTTAACAGGTATAATGGGATATAAAGGAGGAATATGTAAAGTGGTGTCAGATTTAGCTTTCTGGCAAATTTTACAAGACGCTAAAACTCGTCGTATACGTTTTTCCATGTTAGTAAAATAACAGTTCTGTCTCAGTATGAGAAAACATTTTCGTGCTCCGTAACGTGCGTAACTTAAATGAGTGTACCAGATTAATTTGTTAACCAGTTCGTCAGGAATGCATAATAACCAATTGTTGCTGTCAGGATCAGAGCGGCGAAACAGAATGTCATTGCATACAGTGAGTGGTTCCTAATCGTAACATTTTTCCTATCTTGCCAAAGGTGTTTAATTTCTTTCCACACATTGTTTTTATTTTGCTCCTTTGCTATGTCCTGTAATGACGATGAAATAAAGTTTTCAAATGCAACTTGCTGAATGTACATGACACTGAAATTTGTTTTGCAGAAGTTGGTTGCTACGTCTTGCTGATTGTTGCCGAGAGAACGCGATAGTGCGTCTGCTATAACATTTTGTGTGCCGGGAATGTGAACAATTGTAAAATGAAATTCCTGTAAATAAAGTTTCCATCTGCTTAATCTGTCGTGAGTAAATTTAGCCGAAAGTAAAAATTGTATTGCTCTGTGGTCTGTGTAGACGGTGGTATGTCTGCCATAGAGAAAGTGCCGAAATCTCGTGAAAGCCCATACAACACATAATGTTTCAAATTCTGTAACGGAGTAATTTCGTTCAGCAGGTGACAGAATGCGGCTTGCAAATGCGATGTTTTTGATTACTATTGAACCATCTTCTTCAATTTCCTGGAAAATATGTACGCCTAAGGCGGTGTTGGAACTGTCGGTGGCAATGGAAAAATTTCTAGTAAGATCTGGGTGCGATAATAGTGGTGCATTCAACAAAGCATGTTTCAGGTTCATGAATTCAGAGTGTGCTTGCTTATCCCAAGACCAAATACTGTTTTTACCTGTTAATTGGCATAGTCTAGGCGTGTCTAAAGCAGAATGGTGAATAAATTTACGAAAAAAGTTAATTAAGCCCAAAAAACTGCGTAATTGCTTCTTCGTCGTAGGAACAGTAATGTCACGTAGAGCTTGAAGTTTTTCCGGATCAGGTGCAATGCCTTCTGCTGAAATTACGTGTCCAAGAAATTTTATGGAAGTTTTGCCAAAGTGCGATTTACTAAGATTAACTGTAAGTCCTTGTGCATGAAAAGTTTGTAACAGTTGTTCAAGAATCAGATTGTGTTCAGACCAGTTAGCTTCTGCGATAAGAATATCGTCTACGTACGTCGTAATTCTGTCTTTAAGTTCTGTCGGAAGTATAGTGTTCAAACCGCGAATAAAAGCTGCAGAAGAAATAGTTAAGCCGAACGGTAGTTTGCAAAATTGATAACAGTCGCCGAAACAGAGAAAAGCTGTATATTTTCTACAATTCGGATGAAGTTGAATTTGCCAAAATCCCGATTTCAAATTTAGTGTAGAATAAATAGCTGTACCGTGAAATTTCTGTAAAAGTTCCTCTAGTGTCTGTGATCGATCTGTTTCGTTAATAATAATGTCATTACTGTGACGTGAATCAAGTACAAGGCGAAGTGAGCCATCTTTTTTCTTAACAATATGTAGCGGGTTTATGTACGGACTAACTGCTGGTTCTATAATTCCTTGGTCGAGCATATCCTGCAATTCTTTTTTAACCTGTTCTCTGTGAATGTATGGAATAGGATAATGCTTTGCTTTAAATGTGTCGTGCGGTTTGACTTGAAATTCATACATAAAGCCGGACATAGTACCAGGAATGTTGTCAAAAACTGGAGCTTGCTGTAAAAGAATTTTGTGTAATTGCGTTCGTTCGTCGTCTGTAGTTGCACTGCTTTGTCTAACTTTATCGGAAATCATTTGTATTACGTCGTAGTCCATTTCGTCTGGAGTATTATAGTTGTGTACGTACGTATCCGTTAACAATGTGGGATTACAGTCTATGTCACGTGTTGCGGAAATGACCTCTGTGCGGTTAATTGTTTGCTCTTCCGCAGATAGTGAGTGCTGAAATTCTATAGCAAATTGTATATTTTCATCCTTTAACATTAAATAAGAATTCTGAAAATCAATAACTGCGTCGTGTTGTGCCAGAAAATTCGTACCTAAAATAACGTCTGTTGTCAATAAAGGAACAATCCAAAAATTAGAGTGGAAAGTATGACCTCCAATACAAAATGATAAATGCGTCTGTAATTTAACGTCTACACCTTTACTCGATACTGCTCCCTTCACTTTGGTTTTGCCCAAAGGTAATGTCGGATAAGTATTCTCTTTGTTACGCTCGTTAAAAGTTTCTTCATTTATTACTGATATAGGTGAGCCGGGATCGATTACTGCTGAAAATTTTAATGAACAAATTTTAATTTCGATGACAGGATGTGAAATGGTTTTCTGAACAACTGGTCTTTCCTGCAAAAGAGTGTCTCTGATGTCGTCAAAAGTAATTACATTTTCGTGAATAACATTCTGCGTGTCTAAAGTAGTGCTTACGTTACTGGAATATGCAATCTGTACTGTGTCTGGTCAAATTCTGTCGTACGTGCTATTATTTACGGGAGGATGCTGTGGCATTTCGACTATTTGAACTGTTCTGTTAACTCTTCCTGACGTATTACGCTCTGGATGATACCTACTGTCGGGTTCATTCATGAGAATATGTTCTTGTTGATTACTTTGTCGCTGGTAAGACCGACTGTTATTAAACGTATGTTGGTAATTATGCTCATTATTTTTACGTCTGTCGTGAAAGTCATTCCTATACGGTGCATTGCGATAGGAATTGAAATACTGTCTTCTCTGTACGTAGTTGTTTCCTTGCTGCCATGCATTACTATTTGTTGGATCTGGGACTATACGTGCACGCGGCGGAACATTAAAGCCTGGTTGACCTTGTAGACTGCATTGTTGGTTAGGTATGCTAAGCGGTTGACTTTCATGCTATTGTGGTGGAAAACGTCTATTGTTACCAAAAAATGCATTTGCTGTTAATTTTACACATACTGATGATTACGATTTTTATCTGTTATTTAAAATTACGGCGGTAGTTGTCGTTACGAGAGTGCCTGCTGAAAATTGTCACATTCGGTAAAAGATTTGTCATATCGGGTTTTCAGTACAATATTTCTTAATTCTAGATAGAGCAATAGTTAAAGAGCAGTTTTGATAGATATAAAGGATAGTAGAAGAAAAGGCAGCAGTGCAGAAAACTAAAGATGAAATAGCACTACTACAGCTCGGGGCCCTATGCTCGCTACGGCACATATTCATTAAAGCGTAATGAATCCCCTGAGGTCAATTACGCACTGCAAATAAATTTCAGCTTTTGCGTTGCACGCAATAGCGGTAAAAATCCAAAGGCAAATTGTTTCCGTGCTAATTCTAGTTTCTTCATTATAGGCAATGCTGTTGTAAATACAAAAATAAATTGTCGCATCTGGTTCAAAGCTAGCTTCTGCATTACAGGCAATACCGGTGAGAGCATAAAAACAAATTGTCGTATACAACTCAAAGCGTGTATCTTTGTTCTGCCATTATTAAATTCCTTACATTTTCTTACAAATGCAAACTGCTTATTATCAACGTTCTCGTCACTAAATTTGAGAACACGTTCAGGTTTGTGTGAAAGTCTGTTTGTCTGTGTCATTTCGGATTTCAAGTTGCATAGCTTTTCAGATTTTAAGTCCCTTGGCTTTTCGGATTTTAAGTCGCGTAGTTGCTGTAAATTGCTCACATTATACACGCTGCGTAAGTCTGACAAATGTTTGCAACGTGGCGGGTTCTGTGACGTATTGGTGACTGAAATAATTGTTAATTCTGTTACTTTAATACTTTCGTCAATCTGGTTGTTGTGTCGTTCACTTTTCTCGTCAGCCTCCGTATTCGGAGTGTGTGAAACTTCCACTGACTCCAAATCATCGCGAATCTGTACTGCGTTTTTAGGGCATTGTTCGGTGACTGCATTAATTTCGTGTATCTGTGTTTCGTTCGCCAAACATTGTTCAGTGATTGCATCAATCTTGTCTTTATGTGACTCTGTTGTGCCTACACGTGTGCTACTTAATTCTTGTGCAACAGTGCCAACTTCTTCATTACTGTTATTAGCACAAGTCTTAGTATCCTCAAGTAATTGTTCTTTACTGTCCTGACATTGTACGGTAACAGCTGTAATCTGCTCACTAACTTGTTTGTTCTGTTCTTTATGATCGTCTTGTTTTTCGTTTGTGAATTTGAAACTTTTATCAATTATTTCGCTAAGTTGTTTGTAATGGTTGTCGAGAATTTCACTGACTCGTAGTAAAAATGCGATAGCTTGAGCCTCAGTAACATTACCCATTTGTTGTGCCAATACTCTAATTTCATCCTTAGTAACATCACCTACTATATTCTCTGTGCTGTTTAGTGGTGGATCTGGAACTTTCTCGCTTACTGTAACCATTTGGTTATTCTGAGCAGTCGGATGTACACTGTCAGACATTATTTCGGAATTAAATAAATCCGTCCTACTTTGTGTGATCTGTTCATTTTCATTAGACAAATTTGTCTGCTCGTCACGTGAATTTAGTAAATCGGTTGTGTTAAGCAGGGCAGCGCTCATTACAATAGTGTGCCCCGCGTCATCAATTGTCGTCAAATCAACACAAGACACAATCGAGTTCGTTTGTTCATCATTAAGGTCTACATCATTACTAATTGTTGGAACGCACTGATTGTCAGTGAACGCAGGACTGTCATCATTACACTGCGTATCATATGTCCTATCGGTAAAGTTGTTTGAGTCGGTAATTTCGTTCATAATACCTCGCGATACACTATTCACGGTCTTTCGCGGCATTTTTACAATAGTCAAAATTTTTCACAAAACAAATAAACACAATGCAAAAGCAACACACAAATACAACAAAGCAACAAATTGCCGTTGACCTGTAGAAGGAAAGTCACAAGATTAGTAAAAGCGTTGTGCCAAATCCTAATTATATCTAAGCAAATAAGAGCAGATATCTGACTGTTGCTCAAAAGACTCTCAATGAAATACGATCCTGGACTGGGTGTCGCCAAGTGTAACCTCCCCACAAAAATTTTAAAAACAGAAATAATAAATGAATAGGAGCCAAACGTCCAAACGTAACCTCCCTGCAATTAAATTTAATGACAATAAAACTGATAATCGCAATCTGACTCAAATATAAATTCCTCACAAAAAATTAAAGTCTATTCAGTGATAAGAAAATTCAATTAAACCGAAACATCGGTCTTTGGCCCTGTGTAAATCAATCAGAATTAAAGTCTTACCTCAGAATAACTGGATGTCAAATTTCTGCTCTTATCTTTGCGCACGGCTTGGAGGAACTGCATTGCAAATAATAATATTCCTTTTTTCTGTAATTTTACTGAAAATTTTCTTTAAAAGAAGTGGAATGAAATGGGAAGTGCAACGAAATCTTTAGTTCAATAAAAAAATAAAATTTTTGAAAAAATGCTTTAAAAAATAAAAATTATTATTGGGGGACTTGTTGGAGATTGATTACAATAAATAAGTTTTACATTGTCTAATGATTATATTAATTAACAGTATACCTCATTCAGCATCTTGACCAGTGTTGCCGACCCCCTACATCACACAACCGCACTGGGCTGCTACTACTGACCGACCGCTCTGCATGACGACTATTAGCGTACTGCACTGCACGACTACTACTGACAGAGTACTGCCCTCAACTAGACAGAGCTACAGACTCGCAACGACTGACTGACAGACTCGCAACGACTGCTGACAGACTCGGAACCGCTCGCAACACTCGCGCGGTCAAGCGCAAACTCTCTGGTCACAGATGCTACAATGCCTCGCCATCGCTGCTATGTTATATACGTGTTTCAAAGTGCAATACCGCTCAAAAACTCACGATACCGTACAACTGGTGTTATCCTGCTGGGATAAAGTTTCGCAATACCACTCGAAACTAGCGACAGTCATACTCAAACTCTGCCCTACACTTACAAGCTGGCCGGAGAAAGGCAGGAACAATGTTCAACTGACGAGATGCTGGTGTTGGACAGAGAGGATTTTTAAAAAGTGCATTAACTGTAATCATACAGTATCTATAGTTGTTTGACGTCAGAGTTTGCTACAGACGCCTGTTCAAAACTCACCGTGCAGCAGAGGCAACCGATGCTAATACATGCTACCACAACTGATGGAAAATGTGCGCCACAATTCTAATTACACTTCAAAATTGTTGTGAAAAAAACAGCACTCGTAATGAACAGGTCATAATGCAACATATGCACTGGGGAAAATTGTCGTCCTAAAAGACTGCGGTCTCCTCGGTAGTCCGCACCTCGTGGTCGTGCGGTAGCGTTCTCGCTTCCCACGCCCGGGTTCCCGGGTTCGATTCCCGGCGGGGTCAGGGATTTTCTCTGCCTCATGATGACTGGGTGTTGTCTGATGTCCTTAGGTTAATTAGGTTTAAGTAGTTCTAAGTTCTAGGGGACTGATGACCATAGATGTTGAGTCCCATAGTGCTCAGAGCCATTTGCACCATTTTCTCCTCGGTAGGCATCCACAAACTGCCAAATATCGAGGCCCTCTTCCTCCCTCCCCCCACCCCTCGCTCATCTACCTACAGGGGGGGGGGGGGGGACACAGGCTTCTTGAAATGGCCAGCTACTCCGCCGAGCGTCTCGTAGTTTATCTGCACCGTCGCTTCCCGCCCTTTGCTGTCATCCTTTGCGGTCGCTGGCCGCACTTCGCTTTCCACCATCTGACTACCACCTGGGGGCGATGCTCCTATGCCAGCACAGTAAAATGCAACTTCTTCGTCCAAAATACAGCGACAGAGCCCCCACTCACCGCCCCCTGGGCCGAGATCGGCTGTGTCCAGTGACCGCTCACAGCAGATGTGCTCTCGATGCCGCCCCTTTGCGTCGCTCGCGATAGGCAGCATACCTTTGAGACGGCGGTCCCAGACAACACAACAGGTAAATTAAGTAGCGTAACCCCACCCAACAAGAGAACGCTCCGGATGGCTATTTCAAAAGTCGGCTGTTTGGGAAACAGGGAGCCCATGGCGCTTAAAGCGAGCACAGACGTATGCCGGCATCCCACAGAACTGTGATAAATGACTGCTATCCCGACCGAAGGAGAGCCTGGTCTCATAGGGTACCTGTCCGCCATTCTTCACTGGACTATTTAACATCAATTCGACTCCTATAATAAAGGTCATCTTCCCACGAAAATCAGCAAAATCAATTTTCTTTTAGTTTTATGATCAAAATCGGTTTAGTTTTTACGTTTGACTGCAGTCGCATTTCATTTTTTGTGCCGTCCAACGAAGTCCACCACCACCAATCACAAATGATCAGCAGAGACATGTCCACCATCATGTGTAAAATCAGGAAAAGGAAAACTTCGACTATTTTGCTGCAAAAATTACCGATCACCGCAGTATGTCATCATTATCTCGAAACAGTCATCGGAGTAAAGAAAAAGCGATTATTTAAACTACAAAGAAATAAATAAAACTCTATATTAAGCAATTTTTTCCAGGTTATTGAACAAATTACACCACCTGAATGCGTCTCTGGCGTTCATTGTCTGAAAATAAACTGTCATGCATGTGAAATAACATTAGAGAATACAATCTTTCATACCATTGGCTCTCATGTCCGAAAAAAAACCAAGCATTTTCCGTTTTATAACAAGAAGCTATATTGTAACTCTACTGCATTGTCTACCTGTCACTGACATGCTACTGTCATAAGAAAATACAGTAGAGTCCCGTTAATCCGAACTAGTTGGAACCAGACCTTGTTCGGATTACCGATTTGTTTGAATTAGCCGGAATTACGGTGCCGAGTTTCTAGAATGAAGTATACCAAGCAGACAAATAGGTACACCATGGTATCAAATTGGAACAAGTGTGGGAACAATGGCTCACTCTCACTCCCTGCCCTTGTTGTTGTGCATTGTTGAGACCTTTGTAGTGTCTACCGCCAGTGCACTGCTAGTTCATTCGCAAAGCGCTTGGTTTTGTTAGTTATCGATCGCTGGCACGCATAACACTTCTACTGTATTCGTTCAGGTGTAGTGGTGTACGTATTGTCGTCGTGATAAGCGGAAACATACAACAATTGAAAGAAAATCAGCCCTCGGTCACTATTTTTAACAAATTGACCTGGTTTCGACACTGCTAGGAGTGTCTTCCCTAGAGTGACCGAGGGCTGATTTTCTTTCAATTGTAACTATTCACGGTCTCTGAACGTGCAGCCATGTACAAGATTTTAGAAACATACGACGTTAACTCTCAAAGAAAAACTAAACGCTTTGAAGCGGATAGACAATGGTGAGAATGTATCTAAACTGCAACGGAACTGGGTGTTGGTAAAACACCATTTGTGATTGGAAGAAGAACCGAATGAAGCTGGAACAGTCCTGTGCAACGTCTTCGGGAAAAACACTAGAAATTCGGCAGACTTTGGAACAGTCCCAGTATGATAAAGTGGATGAAGCTCTTTTCCTTTGGTTTACGCAGGAAAGTGAAAGGGGAACTTCTTTGAGTGAAGCACTGGTTCAGGAGAAAGCTGCTTACCTGAACAAGTTAATGAATAGTGATGAGTCTTTTAGTGCGTTGGTTGAACAGATTCAAAAGACGCCATGGAATCCGTCAGCTAACAATTACTGGAGGGAAGCTTTCTTCTGACCGTGATGCAGCGAAGGAATACTTGTGTGAGTATGAAAAAATTATAAGAGAGGGAAAGTATTCTCCCCAACAAATTTATAGCGTTGACGAGACTGGCCTTAATTTTAGGGGATTGCCAACAAAAAGTCTGGCATCAAAAGCAGAAGACCATGCTCCTGGTTTTAAAATGTGCAAAGATCGTGTGACTTTATTAGCGTGCAGCAACGCTGCTGGTAATCACAAGCTGCCTTTAATTCTGGCCAGCAAATCTGATAGGCCCAGAGCTTTTAAAAACCTGCAACGTGAAGTACCTACCCTTATATTATCGCAACCAGAAAATATCATGGATGCATAGTAAGCTGTTCAGAGGATGGTTTCAATGCCAGTTTGTTCCCTCTGTTCGATGGTTTTCCAAGGAAAATCATTTGTCTCCCCGTACAATCCTTTTGATTGATAACGCGCCATCTCAAAATGGCTCTGAGCACTATGGGACTCAACTGCTGAGGTCATTAGTCCCCTAGAACTTAGAACTAGTTAAACCTAACTAACCTAAGGACATCACAAACATCCATGCCCGAGGCAGGATGCGAACCTGCGACCGTAGCGGTCTTGCGGTTCCAGACTGCAGCGCCTTTAACCGCACGGCCACTTCGGCCGGCTGCGCCATCTCACCCCAGCACTGAGGAATTATGTGATGGAGAAATTGTGGCGAAGTTTTTGCCGCCGAATGGACCAGGGAGTACTGCAAACATTAAAACTGATTCACAAAAAACAATTTTTAAGAATGCTGATCCAAAATGATAGCATTCCTTTACTGAACAAAATAAAAATACCAATGTGAAAGTTGTTGTTTATTAGGCTGCTGAGACATTAGTCAGGAAGAATCAATACGCAAAGAAGTGGGATACGGAAGTACTAAGGAATGACGAGATACGTTTGAAGTTCTCTAACGCTATAGATACAGCAATAAGGAATAGCGCAGTAGGCAGTACAGTTGAAGAGGAATGGACATCTCTAAAAAGGGCCATCACAGAAGCTGGGAAGGAAAACATAGGTACAAAGAAGGTAGCTGCGAAGAAACCGTGGGTAACAGAAGAAATACTTCAGTTGATTGATGAAAGGAGGAAGTACAAACATGTTCCGGGAAAATCAGGAATAGAGAAATACAAGTCGCTGAGGAATGAAATAAATAGGAAGTGCAGGGAAGCTAAGACGAAATGGCTGCAGGAAAAATGTGAAGACGTCGAAAAAGATATGATTGTCGGAAAGACAGACTCAGCATACAGGAAAGTCAAAACAACCTTTGGTGACATTAAAAGCAACGGTGGTAACATTAAGAGTGCAACGGGAATTCCACTGTTAAATGCAGAGGAGAGAGCAGATAGGTGGAAAGAATACATTGAAAGCCTCTAAGAGGGTTAATATTTGTCTGATGTGATAGAAGAAGAAACAGGAGTCGATTTAGAAGAGATAAGGGATCCAGTATTAGAATTGGAATTTAAAAGAGCTTTGGAGGACTTACGGTCAAATAAGGCAGAAGGGATGGATAACAATCCATCAGAATTTCTAAAATAAATGGGGGAAGTGGCAACAAAGCGACTATTCACGTTGGTGTGTAGAATATATGAGTCTGGCGATATACCATCTGACTTTCGGAAAAGCATCATCCACACAATTCCGAAGACGGCAAGAGCTGACAAGTGCGAGAATTATCGCACAATCAGCTTAACAGCTCATGCATCGAAGCTGCTTACAAGAATAATATACAGAAGAATGGAAAAGAAAATTGAGAATGCGCTAGGTGACGATCAGTTTGGCTTTAGGAAAAGTAAAGGGACGAGAGAGGCAGTTCTGACGTTACGGCTGATAATGGAAGCAAGGCTACAGAAAAATCAAGACACTTTCATAGGATTTGTCGACCTGGAAAAAGCGTTCGACAATACAAAATGGTGCAAGCTGTTTGAGATTCTGAAAAAAGTAGAGGTAAGCTATAGGGAGAGAGGGGTCATATACAATATGTACAACAACCAAGAGGGAATAATAAGAGTGGACGATCAAGAACGAAGTGCTCGTATTAAGAAGGGTGTAAGACAAGGCTGTAGCCTTTCGCCCCTACTCTTCAATCTGTACATCGAGGAAGCAATGATGGAAATAAAAGAAAGGTTCAGGAGTGGAATTAAAATACAAGGTGAAAGGATATCAATGATACGATACGCTGATGACATTGCTATCCTGAGTGAAAGTGAAGAAGAATTAAATGATCTGCTGAACGGAATGAACAGTCTAATGAGTACACAGTATGGTTTGAGAGTAAATCGGAGAAAGACGAAGTAATGAGAAGTAGTAGAAATGAGAACAGCGAGAAACTTAACATCAGGATTGATGGTCACGAAGTCAATGACGTTAAGGAATTCTGCTACCTAGGCAGTAAAATAACCAATGACGGACGGAACAAGGAGGACATCAAAAGCAGACTCGCTATGGCAAAAAAGGCATTTCTGGCCAAGAGAAGTCTACTAATATCAAATACCGGCCTTAATGTGAGGAAGAAATTTCTGAGGATGTACGTCTGGAGTACAGCATTGTATGGTAGTGAAACATGGACTGTGGGAAAACCGGAACAGAAGAGAATCGAAGCATTTGAGATGTGGTGCTATAGACGAATGTTGAAAATTAGGTGGACTGATAAGGTAAGGAATGAGGAGGTTCTACGCAGAATCGGAGAGGAAAGGAATATGTGGAAAACACTGATAAGGAGAAGGGACAGGATGATAGGACATCTGCTAAGACATGAGGGAATGACTTCCATGGTACTAGAGAGAGCTGTAGAGGGCAAAAACTGTAGAGGAAGACAGAGATTGGAATACGTCAAGCCAATAATTGAGGACGTAGGTTGCAAGTGCTACTCTGAGATGAAGAGGTTAGCACAGGAAAGTAATTCGTGGCGGGCCGCATCAAACCAGTCAGCAGACTGATGACCAAATAAATAGGCATGTCAGAATATTTCAGAAAATACTCCGAGAAAATCTTCGAGAAAACTGTGGACATCTCCTTATTTCAGGGCAACCTAGTTGAAAATGAAGAGGAAAAGTTACTACAAATGATACAGACAATCTCTGGATGTGAAGAAGCTAGTGAAGGAGACGTAGATGAGTGGATGGCAGCGGATGGGACATGTGTGGAGAACCTTACGGACGCTGATTTAGTTGCTGCTGTGACTCAAGACCAGGAAGAAGCGGACTGCTGTGACGTAAAGTGACAACGAGCCTGAAAGCGACAAAGGAGAGCTGGTGCCACATGGTGACGCAGCAGGGGCCCTCGACCTCGCGCTACATTATTTGGAGCAACAGCCCGCTGCTACACCTGCTGATTTGATGTTTATGAGACGATGGCGCAACTCTGCCCCGTATAACAGACTGACTTCATTACTCCAAAAAACAATGACTGAGATTTTGTCTTCCAAAAATAGGGATAAAATGACCGCTGTATTTTAGTAAGTTTGACAGCTTTTCTTCCTTTGTTATACATTGTTTAAACCTACTGTTTTATTGCCAATTTTTGTAATACATGTTTACTGTACTGTGTAAATTAAAATAGTGTGCATGTTCAGCAGTTTATCACACACTTTTCCATACTTGAACTAACGTTTTTCATGTTCGGATTAACCGAACGTTCGGATTACTGGGGTTCGGACTAGCGGGACTCTGCTGTACAAGCTATTACTGGCCTGTCTTTCCTAGTTCGTTCTTATTAGAGAGGTATTTAAATGACTTGATGACAAAGGACACCGTGGTGTAATAAAAATAAGAAGCTTCTTTGATCTCTTTGACATGGCTTGTCGAACAAATGGACGCACCACCCTATACTAAAATACATTGGAATCTATTACGATAAATCCACAATGCTCCCAACTTGTGACACAATCGGTACAAAATACTGAAACCAAAGAACAATCAAATTGAAAAGCTTAATTGACTCCATTTTCATAACTTGGCTTCAAAAAAAAAATTTTTTAATGAAAGTAATAAATATGGTGTAAATTTAGCATAATTTAAGGGGCGCCGAAAACCGGAATTTTGACGTCCGGTCGGGACGTTGGGACGGACACCACAGCTTTTATTTAAAAACCGGATTGTGCGATCTAAAACCGGACAGTTGGCAACCCTGGTTGCATCCTTTCTAATTCGCTCGATGCCCTCGGATGTACAGGCTGTGTTGACAAGACAAGGTTGTTTCTTCTGCATTACGTAGCCAGTGGTACTGAAGCTTTCAAAGCACCTGAAAGTGGTGTCGCGGGCTGGTGCAGGTCGGCGGAAGGGCATATTAAAATGGATGCGTAAGTGGCGTTGTGTCTACGTCACAGGCACTTTAAGAAAAATATCCAGGCAGCAAACTTACGATGCCGCGCGGGATTAGCCGAGCGGTCTCAGGCGCTGCAGTCATGGACTGTGCGGCTGGTCCCCGCGGAAGTTAGAGTCCTCCCCCGGGAATTGGTGTGTATGTTTGTCCTTAGGATAATTTAGCTTAAGTAGTGTGTAAGCTTAGGGACTGGTGATCTTAGCAGTTAAGTCCCATGAGATTTCACACACACACAAACTTGCGATGGTGCACGCTCCACGACATCACGATAACTAAACTTCCCAAAAATAAAGGCCACCCTCTACTCTCTGAGGCCAACTGCTCGGCCGTAGTACGAGGAGCGTTCAATAAGTAATGCAACACATGTTTTTCTTTCCCAATTTCGGTTGAAAAATGCGGGATTTAACGTTTGACGTGGAATATCACGGAATATTCCCGCTTCAGCTCCTCAAGTTCCATGAGGTTCCAATCGGTAGCGGTGCTATACGTAGCCTTCAACAAAGCGGAGGGCTGAGTTTATTTTGACGGAAAACCAAAGCATCGAAGATATTCATAGGCGCTTACGGAATATCTACGAAGACCTGGCAATGGTAAAAAGCATGGTGAGTCCTTGGCGGAGGCGTGTGTCGTCATTGCGGCTGTGTCGCGCAAGGCTATCCGATCTCTGGCGTGACGGCCGGCCGCCGGCAGTGTTGTCTCCTGCGGTGTTGGTACGTGCCGACACTCTCGTTCAAGGTGATCGAAAAATCACAGCCAAACATCTCGTAGCACAACGGACATCTCTGCTTGTAGCACTACAAACATACTCGCCCACCAGTTAGGGTACTCAGAAGGGTGTGCCTGCTGTGTTACCCGTTGCCGAACAGAAGACCACAAAGAGCAAGGACTGCCTGTGCGGAATTGCTTGCGCGTTTCGAGGCCGATCGCGACAGTTTTTTGTCGAACATCGTCACAGGCGGTGGCTCATGGGTTCATTACGTCGAACGGGAGACAACAACAAACCACGGAGTGGCGTCACGCGTCCTCTAGCGCGAAGAAAAAGTTCGCAACCTCAGTCGGTAAACTCATGGGGACAATCTTCTGAGACTCTGAAGGCGTAATTCTGTTAGATGTTCTCCATTACGGCGCAACTTTCTACCCTGAAGTCTATCGTGCTACGCTCAGGAAATTGAAGAAACAACTTTAGCACATTCGTCGCCACAAAAATGCAAACGAACTTCTCGTTCTTCATGGCAACGCAAGGCCTCACCCAAGTCTGTGCACCTGAGAGAAGCTCACTGAACTTCAATGGACTGTTCTTCCTCATCCACCCTACAGCCCGGATCTCGCTCATTCCGACTTCCTACTGTTTGGCCCAATGAAGGATGCACTCCCTGCGAAGTAGTACGTGAATCATGGAGACGATATTGATGCAGGAAGGCGTAACTTCGACGTCAACCAGTAGAGTGTTACCATGCAATTCCTCCCAGTAAGGTGGCGCAAAGCTGCCGCACTGAATGGATATTATGTTGAAAAATAAGATTTCGTAGCTAGAGACGTTGGGAATAACATGGTGTACTGCAAATCTGAATAAAACGAATCCGTTTTCTGAAAAAAATGCGTTGCATAACTTACTGAATGCCTCTCGGACCTAATACAAACGAATACCGTTCCCGTGACGGACCTTGTAGCAGAACGAAAAACATTGTGGTATGGCTTCTTTATCTATCTTGATTTTTTTGTTTATGTCTGTTTATGTCTCTTCATTGTTTTTTGTAATTATTATTTTGGTTTTTGAACTGCCCAGTTACAGTTTTCTATCTTTAGTGTTGATGGTAAACCTCGCATTTTTCGTCGTTACACTACTGGCCATTAAAATTGCTACACCACAAAGATGACGTGCTAAAGACGCGAAATTTAACCGACAGCAAGAAGATGCTGTGATATGCAAATGATTAGCTTTTCAGAGCATTCACACAAGGTTGGCGACACCTACAACGTCCTGACATGAGGAAAGTTTCCAACCGATTTCTCATACACAAACAGCAGTTGACCGGCGTTGCCTGATGAAACGTTGTTGTGATGCCTCGTGCAATGAGGAGAAATGCGTACCACCACCTTTCCGATTTTGATCAAGGTCGGATTGTAGCCTATCGCGGTTGCGGTTTATCGTATCGCGACATTGCTGCTCGCGTCGGTCGATATCCAATGACTGTTAGCAGAATATGGAATCGGTGGGTTCAGGAGGGTAATACGGAACGCCGTGCTGGGTCCCAACGGCCTCGTATCACTAGCAGTCGCGATGACAGGTGTCTTATCCGCATGGCTGTAACGGATCGTGCAGCCACGTCTCAATTCCTGAGGCAACAGATAAGGACGTTTGCAAGACAACAACCATCTGCACGAACAGTTCGACAACGTTTGCAGCAGCATCGACTGTCAGCTCGGAGACCGTGGCTGCGGTTACCCTTGTCGCTGCATCACTGACATGAGCTCCTGCGATGGTGTACTCGACGACGAACCTGGATGCACGAATGGCAAAACGTCATTTTTTCGGATGAATCCAGCTTCTGTTTACAGGATCATGATGGTCGCATCTCTCAGCAACTGAAAACGTCTGGTCAATGGTGGGCGAGCAACTGGCTCGTCACAATACGCCAGTCACTACTCTTGATGAACAGTGGTAAGGTGCTGAAGCTGCGTGGGCAGATGTACCTGTACACGCCATCCGCTTGACTCAATGCCCAGGCGTATCAAGGCCGTTATTAAGGCCAGAGGTGGTTGTTCTGGGTATTTATTTCTCAGGATCTATGCACCCAAATTGCGTGAAAATGTAATCACATGTCAGTTCTAGTATAATATATTTGTCCAGTAAATACCCGTTTATCATCTGCATTTCTTCTTGGTTCAAATGGCTCTGAGCACTATGGGACTCAACTGCTGTGGTCATAAGTCCCCTAGAACTTAGAACTACTTAAACCTAACTAACCTAAGGACAACACACACATCCATGCCCGAGGCAGGATTCGAACCTGCGACCGTAGCGGTCGTGCGGTTCCAGACTGTAGCGCCTTTAACCGCTCGGCCACTCCGGCCGGCTTTCTTCTTGGTGTAGCTATTTTAATGGCCAGTAGTGTAATAGAATGTCATCTACAAACCACATACAGTGGATTCGCTGTCTCTTTATTTTTATACCTTTGGAGTTTTTCTTAAATTTGGACATTGCCTTTTTAACGAACTCGATCAGGTACTGGTACAGTGCGCACCCTTGTCTCACTCCCATCATGATCGACGCAAACTTCAAATTTCCGTTCCCGTGTCTCTTAGTGCTTTGGTTTTCGTACAGGAGTTTAGTGAGTCTTCTGTGCCTACGAAGCAACATAGCTGTTTCACTTCGAACTCGACTCTTATTTAAGAAGAGTTGCAGTGCAGTAAGAAAAGAACGGGATGCTTTAGGCAACAGATGGTTTTAAGTCACGACAATGGAGACAGGTCCCGTCCTCACACGGTGACACAGACAAACACACACACACACACACACACACACACACACACACACGGTGGCTCTCGGACTGGTATCAGGACGGCGACAGTCAATACCGGTTGCTACAAATGACACAAACGTGGGGTAAAACAGCAGTACTACTCCCCTCTGGTTATATTCTCGCCATGTGGACTTCTTTGACTTTCGACTCAAGAAGTCGTCATCCCTCTTCCGTTATATTTTAAGAACAGTCATTAAAATATGCAGAAGTATGCACGTCTTGACAGAAATTTGTAATGCGGATAATAAGATTAAACAAAATGGGATAGCCGGCCGCGGTGGTCTCGCGGTTCTAGGCGCGCAGTCCGGAAACGTGCGACTGCTACGATCGCAGGTTCGAATCCTGCCTCGGGCATGGATGTGTGTGATGTCCTTAGGTTAGTTAGGTTTAAGTAGTTCTAAGTTCTAGGGGACTGATGACCACAGCTGTTAAGTCCCAGAGTGCTCAGAGCGATTTTTGAGCCAAAATGGGATGTTGTCAAATGGAGACAGGGCAGCCAGTCATTGTTCAAGACACCATAACAGTTTAACTACATGACAATGTTGTAGCTGATAATTCACAAGTTTCGAATGCTATTAACAATAGTTTTTCCAAATGTAGCAGCACACATAGGAATTAAATGGTTCAGTTGAAGTAGCAAGAGAATATACTAATAATGTCCATAAAATTGAAAGCTAGCACTAACGTCCTTCACTGAAATGAAAATTATAAGAATTGCAAAAAAAAAAAAAAAAACAAAAAAAAACAAAAAAAAAAAGCAAGCCTCATATGGTGTTGATGGCACTTAGGCACAATTCTCAAAGTTATTCTAACTTAATAACTAACATATTAAGTAAAGTATATAATGCATTAGTGCATAGGGATTTTTCAGATACGCTAAAATATGCAACTGTTAACCCTCTAGAAAAGAAAACTGTACAGAAAGACTAAATTAATTTATGGGATTTGATTATTTAATTGGAAATATATTTATTTATCTTCCAATTTCCCTACTGAGATATTCTTCCAAAGAATTGGAAAAAGTAAGGTACTTAAGAATATTCTCAAACACAAACAGAAACAGTCTACTTAGCATATCACAGTTTGGATTCCAGAACGGTCAGTTAACTGATTATGATATTTACACGTTCACCCTCAAAATATTAAAAGCCTTCCAGTAATAAAATAGTGCCTGTCGGTATTTTTATGGTGTTTCCAAGGCATTTAATTGTATACATCATGTTACACTCTTAGCTAAACTTGGGTTGTATAGAATTGATGGCTTTACATACAACTGATTTGAACCATATTTAGCAAAAAGGATGCAAACATTTGTGCTGAATAATTCAAACAATGTTGGAAAGGTAGAACATTTTCCTGACTGGTAACAAATCGCAAAGGGAATCCAGCAGAGATCAGTTTCGTGTCCACTCCTCTTCCTTATGTACGTGAATGACCTTCCACTTGATGTTCAACAAGCATAATTCTTGCTTTTGAAGATGAATCTCATTAGAAAGAGCAAGAGATTATCAACTGGTTTTCTGAAACTGGACTAATCCTAAATTTTGAGGAACCACACTATTCAGTTCTGTTCAATAAGTAATATTGCAAGAGCAGCAATCAGTAAGTACGGTAGAATGCACATTTTTGAGATATATACTGTTGAAAACTTGAACCGGCAAAAGCATACCACTGAGCTTCTCAAACACTTCAGTTACTTTTGCCGTTCGTTTATTCATAGTGTTGGAAACAAACGGATCAATCTCCTGACATATTTTTCACATTTCCACTCATAAATGTCTTATGGAATAAATTTCTGAGGTAAATTACAACTAACAAAGAAAGTACTGACAGCACAAAAGCGAGCAATAAGAATAATATGTAGTGTTCTGTTCACTCGCAGTCTCTTCAAGGAGTTTAGTGTTTTAACTCTATCCTCACAATACATATACTTGCTAATGAAATTCGTCATAAATAATCCGTCACAATTTGAGAAGAATAGTGATATCCATAACTACAGCACTAGAGGATGGAATGACCTTTATTACTCTTCATTAAAGATGAAAGTGGGTCACAACAGAGTTCAACATGCGCTAATAAAAATTTTAGATCATTTCCTCAATACCACAAAATGTCTGACGGGTTGCAAAGCAAATTCTAAATAACTAATCTAAAATCCTTTCTCTTGGACAACTTCTTCTATTCCATGAACGAATTTTCATTTCCAAATTAGTAGCCTGTAAATAAATAAATGAAAACAAAAAAAACTAGTTTTGCAGACTACTTCCACGAGCAGAACTAAAAAAATAGTGCCTTCATTTGTGTTAACACAAATCATGCATTGTGTTTACTTGTAAACGGACGGTTTTCACATCATTTTGGTAAAAGAATCTTTCAAATGATCGATGGAACATGTAACTAATTAACTAACTAACCACACCTGCGTCTCCATCAACATGATCATTATCGTCCAAATCTTTATGACATCTTCTCCTGCTGTCTCACAAATTTATCTCACGTTTCTTCTCGAATGGAAGTGATAGGTGGGCTCTTTCTGCAATGCAGGCCAGGGAAAGTAATTAATACCGTTTCTACCTGCACGGCCGGTGCACAGCGCAGGTAGGACGTAGCAATACCCTGGACTTTAATCCCAAATTATAAGATGCCATTTCTCATGACTACAGCATTAGTTCATTAGTTACACAACGGCTCGTTGGTATTCATCTTGTACTAACTTTCTGCTACGGCACTAATATGAACGATGGTAATTTATTTAGGAATTAACTTAGAAGATCCGCTTATACTGGTCTTTACTGCAGAAGTGCTTCTCGTTTATGCTAATTACGATTACTTGTCCATCTTGTTTGCAGATAATATCATTTTTAACGAAACGAACACACAGAAAGACATTCACTTTGTAGGAAGAAAATTTGTTTTACCCTGACACTTCCTGGAAGAACTCCCCTTTTTCTGTTGTACTTCTGATTTTGTTCCGCCATAATATATTACGTAAATTGAATGTGAACATGCAGCAATCTGTAAGTATTACAATTCATCATATCCTGAAAGTGACTAATTCTAATAGTTTCATGTGCCTGTTAAGAAACTTTTGATTTAAATTGCCAATCTGGACAACAAGCGAAACGCCAAAACACGCACAAAATATGCTCTAATTATGATGACGCTCTTAGATGAAGTAGTTTACTTCGTAAACGGGTTCGTCCTTCGGCTCTGGTATCCTACATGAATAACTGGACTGAGTCAAGGTCATCAAAAATTATATAGTTCAGTACAGACATATTCATTACTTAAATATTCTGAGAGTCAACTGAGTTGAAACAGAGGCAGTGGTTGAGATGTGAGTGACGCAGGGTTGTAACCTGTCCCCAGTGTTATTCATTCCGTACACTAAGTAACCGTAAAGAAACCAAGGCACTATTTGGAAAGGTACATAAAGTTGGGGGAATAGTAGTAAAAATTTCTGTCAGAGATGAGAAAGGACTTGGAAGATCAATGGAAGAAAATGGATAATCTTGAAAAGATGATCTAACATGAACATCAAAAAAGAAAACAAGAACAGTGAATTTATTTGAATTACATCAAATGGTGCTGGGAGAATCAGATTGGGAAGTGGAACACCGAATGTTGGTGCTCATGACGATGATCAAAGAAGAGAGACTGGCAATAGCAAGAAAAGCGTTTGCGCAAGAGAGAAATTTGTTAATGCTGAATACAAATTTAAGTATATATGTGGAGAGTAGGTTTGTTCAGGGGTGAAAAATGTGCTCTAAATTGTTCGAGCGAGAAGAGAAGACTTGTAACGTGGCGTTACAAAACAATACCGAAAATTAGATGCGTGGATCGAGAAACTAATGAGGGTACACTCCATCGGATTGGGTAGAGAGGGAAATCAATGGCACAGCTTAACAAACCTGACCATTTGACAGGACACACTCTGAGGCTTCAAGGAATAAATAACTTGTTAATGGAGTGTGAGGACTTTCAACTGTGGAAGGAGACCAACGCTTGACCACAGTAAGCAAGATCGTGGATGTAGTGTACAGTGGGCACTGGTCACACACTTTTACCTGGGCCTTCCTTGATCGGTGAAAGTGGCTGACTTCGTGCTGCTCCGGAATGTTTACGATCGTTGTCAACATTCGTTGTACAACAGTACTGTGTGCCGTAATTATAAGCAACCATTGTAATATAATATTGATGCCTGTGCGGTCTTGTGGGCAGTGACTGTTAATTACGTATACAGACATGAGCGAAGAGGCTGTACCTGGTCTTTCTAGTGACTCGCCATCAACTATCGTCTCGGCAAATGAGAGCGTAATTTGTCAGTGAACCATCGCTAGCGAAGTCGGCTGTACAACTGGGGCGAGTGCTAGGAAGTCTCTCTAGACCTGCCGTATGGCGGCGCTCAGTCTGCAATCACTGATAGTGGCGACACGCGGATCCGACGTATACTAACTGACCGCAGCCGATTTAAAGGCTACTACCTAGCAAGTGTGGTGTCTGGCGGTGACACCAAACTTTCCATTATCCTCGTTTTGCTCTTGTTGATGTTCATCTTATATCCTCCTCCCAAGACACTGTCCATTCCGTTCAACTGCTCTTCCAAGTCCTTTGCTGTCTCTGACAGAATTACAATGTCATCGGCGAACCTCAACGTTTTTATTTCTTTCCCATGGACATTAATACCCAATCCGAATTTTTCTTTTGTTTCCTTCACTGCTTGCTCAATATACAGATTGAATAACATCGGGGACAGGCTACAGCCCTGTCTCACTCCCTTCCTCACCGCTGCTTCCCTTTCATGCCCCTCGACTCTTATAACTGCCATCTGGTTTCTGTACAAATTGTAAATAGCCTTTCGCTCCCTGTATTTTACCCCTGCCACCTTTAGAATTTGAAAGAGAGTATTCCAGTCAACATTGTCAAACGCTTTCTCTAAGTCTACAAATGCTAGAAACGTAGGTTTGCCTTTCCTTAATTTTTCTTCTAAGATAAGTCGTAGGGTCAGTATTGCCTCACGTGTTCCAACATTTCTGCGGAATCCAAACTGAGCTTCACCGAGGTCGGCTTCTACCAGTTTTTCCATTCGTTTCTAAAGAATTCGCGTTAGTATTTTGCAGCTGTGACTTATTAAACTGATAGTTTGGTAATTTTCACATCTGTCAACACCTGCTTTCTTTGGGATTGGAACTATTATATTATTCTTGAAGTCTGAGGGTATTTAGCCTGTCTCATACATCTTGCTCACCAGATGGTAGAGTTTTGTCAGGACTGGCTCTCCCAAGGCCATCAGTAGTTCCAATGGAATGTTGTCTACACCCGGAACCTTGTTTCGACTCAGGCCTTTCAGTGCTCTGTCAAACTCTTCACGCAGTAACGTATCTCCCATTTCATCTTCATCTACATCCTCTTCCATTTCCATAATATTGTCCTCAAGTACATCGCCCTTGTATAGACCCTCTATATACTCCTTCCACCTTTCTGCTTTCCCTTCTTTACTTAGAACTGGGTTTCCATCTGAGCTCTTGATGTTCATAGAAGTGTTTCTCTTATCTCCAAAGGTCTCTTTAATTTTCCTGTAGGCAGTGTCTATCTTACCCCTAGTGAGATAAGCCTCTACATCCTTGCATTTGTCCTCTAGCCATGCCTGCTTAGCCATTTTGCACTTCCTGTCGGTCTCATTTTTGTGACGTTTGTATTCCTGTTTGCCTGTTTCATTTACTGCATTTTTATATTTTCTCCTTTCATCAATTAAAGTCAATATTTCTTCTGTTACCCAAGGATTTCTACTAGCCCTCGTCTTTTTACCTACTTGATCCTCTGCTGCCTTCACTACTTCATCCCTCAAAGCTACCCATTCTTCTTCTACTGTATTTCTTTCCCCCATTCCTGTCAATTGTTCCCTTATGCTCTCCCTGAAACTCTGTACAACCTCTGGTTTAGTCAGTTTATCCAGGTTCCATCTCCTTAAATTCACACCTTTTTGCAGTTTCTTCAGTTTCAATCTACAGGTCATAACCAATAGCTTGTGGTCAGAGTCCACATCTGCCCCTGGAAATGTCTTACAATTTAAAACCTGGTTCTTAAATTTCTGTCTTACCATTATATAATCTATCTGATACCTTGTAGTATCTCCACGATTCTTCCATGTATACAACCTTCTTTTATGATTCTTGAACCAAGTGTTAGCTATGATTAAGTTATGTTCTGTGCAAAATTCTACCGGGCGGCTTCCTCTTTCATTTCTCTCCCCCAATCCATATTCACCCACTATGTTTCCTTCTCTCCCTTTTCCTACTCTCGAATTCCAGTCACCCATGACTATTAAATTTTCGTCTCCCTTCACTACCTGAATAATTTCTTTTATCTCTCAATTTCTTCATCATCTGCAGAGCTAGTTGGCATATAAACTTGTACTATTGTAGTAGCCATGGGCTTCGTGGCTATCTTGGCCACAATAATGCGTTCACTATGCTGTTTGTAGTAGCTTACCCGCACTCCTATTTTTCTATTCATTATTAAACCTACTCCTGCATTACCCCTATTTGATTTTGTGTTTATAACCCTGTAGGCACCTGACCAAAAGTCTTGTTCCTCCTGCCACCGAACTTCACTAATTCCCACTATATCTAACTTCAACCTATCCATGTCCCTTTTTAAATTTTCTAACCTACCTTCCCGATTAAGGGATCTGACATTCCACGCTCCGATCCGTAGAACGCCAGTTTTCTTTCTCCCGATAACGACATCCTCTTGAGTTGTCCCCGCCCGGAGATCCGATTGGGGGACTATTTTACCTCCGGAATATTTTACCCAAGAGGACGCCATCATCATTCAACCATACAGTAAAGCTGCATGCCCTCGGGAAAAATTACGGCTGTAGTTTCCCCTTGCTTTCAGCCGTTCGCAGTACCAGCGCAGCAAGGCCGTTTTGGTTAGTGTTGCAAGGTCAGATCAGTCAATCATCCAGATTGTTGCCCCTGCAACTACTGAAAAGGCTGCTGCCCCTTTTCAGGAGCCACACGTTTGTTTGACCTCTCAACAGATACCCCTCCGTTATGGTTGCACCTACGGTACGACCATCTGTATCGCTGAGGCACGCAAGCCTCCCCACCAACGGCAAGGTCCATGGTTCATGGTGGGAGGAGCTAAGTATTTTAAAACAAGTGGCCGTAGCGAGCGGATATACGTGTAAGCAGGTGATGAATATTTATAGGAAGATAAAGAAGAGGCAAATGAAACAAATAGAAGGAAGTCAAGCCGCAGTTAAGAGGAACAACAAGAAAAAAATATGTGGCTTTCACTTACAATGGAATAATTACAGATAAAATTGAAAGATGCTTTCGTAAATCCGACGTTAAAATAGGGCTCCGAACAAATAACACGTTAAAATTGAAGCTCCGGCACAGAATATGTAATAGTAGGAATAAATTTTAGGATTCAGGTGTATATAATATCAAATGTAATGACTGCTGTAAACAATATATAGGGCAGACTGGTAGGAACTTTGAAACCAGATTCAGGGAGCACACCTACTCTCAAAACAGAACAGCTTTTGGGGCGCATATGGCTGCGTCAAAGCATTCAGTCACGAACATTGAACACAATTTAGACATCCTGCATAGAGCTCATAAGGGACGGTTTCTTAACATTTTTGAAGAAATTGAAATATACACCCACAAAAATAAAGATCCGGATTTAATCCTCAACGAGCAAATCGAATTCAATCATAAAGCCTATTTTAGCATTTATGACGACTTAAAAGATGTCAACTGTTGCGTGCGGAGATCCAAGCCAAGGGATGAGAGTTGGTGCGTGGTGGAGAAGCCAGAAGATGCGTGCAGCGCCTAGAGTCGTTGACGGGGACCTCCTGCGCGGCCCTCTTGCCCACGGCGATGGACATCAGACGACTGAGCGGATCGCGGCACAACACCGAAATGGCGGGAAGCACGGAAGCAGACCGTAGAGGAAAACAAGTCCACACCAGCACCATAGATATATATATCGCCCTATGTTTTTTAGATCGCATAAAAATGATAATTTTGCTGTTTTTTAATTTTGATAAGTACAGATTTTAAAAAAAATGTTCAAATGTGTGTGAAATCTTATGGGCCTTAACTGCTAAGGTCATCAGTCCCTAGGCTTACACACTACTTAACCTAAATTATCCTAAGGACAAACACACACACCCATGCCCGAGGGAGGACTCGAACCTCCGCCGGGACCAGCCTCACAGTCCATGACTGCAGCGCATTAGACCGCTCCGCTAATCCCGCGCGGCTACAGATTTTAACCTTGACATCTACGTATTTTAATTAAGTTTTTTTTTTAAATCTACTGAATATAGTATGTGAAAATGGAATGCAACAAATGTACCAGACGCCACCTGTCGGTAATAGTGTTATAATTAATATAAATGACGTGCACTCCGCCAACCAATTTTATGCGACGCAGCATGTGAAATTTGCTGGATTTGGACGGGTTACTCCTGTAACTGAAATATCGGGTACGTTCTGGTACATTTGATGTTGATTAAATAGGATGAAAAAGCTTTGCTTCCGGAAAATAGTAAATTAGTATCATTATTGTTACAGATCTGAAGATGGTTCTGAATGAACCGAAACCGGTCATATGAATAAAAATTTTGCAATCAAGACTGATTATAACAACATTATAAAATCACTGATTGCTGTTATCCCAATCAGACATTATCTCTGTTTTTGCAAAATATCCATTGTTGTCAGTGAAAAGGTTGCTGCGGAGAGACTTACACTCACGTGTTTGGGATGATGTCAGATCTTACGACAGTCGTGCGAAGGTGGGCTTTTTCTACACCAGTCTTCTGATTTTTGTATGTCCATCCTTTTAGCAGGAGGTCTTTGGGACGACGGCCGTTTACTATTGTCACAATAGTCTTCTGATAGGTTTGATGGAGGCAGCCGCGAATTCCTCTCCTGTCACGCGTATTGAAATATTCCGGGCTTTTATGCTGTGGTCGAATGAATGTCTTGCTGAAACTCGACGTTTCCTCCTTATCGGCTGTGGACATCTTCAATGGGGGAGGAAAGGGTCGTAGCTTTTCTAGAGGTCCGATACGAACCCTGGCTCATTTCGCCTATGATACTAGTAGACTTCATTTGGGAAGGAATACCGCCTTTGCCTGGGCTATTCTACTTTTCATACCCTGCTTGTTTCGATTGCCGCATATTATTTTGCTGCCAGAATCCTTTAACTTCGTCTATTTCGTGGTCCCCAATTACATTGTTAATTTTCACGTTACTCTCATTTCTGCTACCTACAATCCATATTCTATACTCATCAGGCTGTTCATTCAGTTCAACAGCTCCTGCAGTTCTTCACTTTCTCTGACGATAATAATGTTATCAGCAAATCTTATCACTGATATCGTTCCACACACAATCTTAGTCTTGAACTTTCCTTTTATTTCGTCATTGCTTCTTCCATGTATTGGTTGAACAGTAGGAATGAAAGAATACAGCCTTTACAGCTTTTAAATCCGAGCACTTCGTTCTCGTACTTCCATTATTATTCTTAACTGTTGTTTTTGTATATCTATATTACAACATAAACACAAATCGTTGTTGAATGCTGTTACCAAAAATCTGGAAAAGTTCACGACCGATTTACTTCAAATTTTTACGCGATACTCTAATTAACATTCGAATGGACATGGGCTACACATTTTTTCAATGTATACGGTTTAAAAGTGTATATATACTGTATAAGTCGGAAAGGTCGTCGGCAACAATCTCGAAATGCTCTTGACCAATTTACTCCAAATTATAAAGCATTAGTGTAATAAACATTTGGACGGACATAGGCTAAAGGTGTTATTATGTATAGGTATGTCTATACCACTATGTAAAGAGAAGGCGTTGTTCAACGTGGTTGCCAAAATCTGGAAAAACTACTCGTCGATTTACTTCAAATTTTCACACAATACATAACTAAATATTCAGACTGACGACGGCTACGTAGACTGAAGAGCCGAAACATTATGACCACCTGCTTAATAGCTGGTTTGTCCGTCTGTGGAACGAAATACATAATTGATTCTGCGTATCAGGAATCCGAAAGTTTGTTGGTAGGTTTGTGGAGGTATCTGACATTAGACGTCTATGCACAGGTCATGTAATTCGCGTAAATAACGGGCCGCTGATTTGCGTACGCGATGATGGCGCCCGATAGCGAGCCAGATCGGTTCCATAGGATTCACATCAGGCGAATTAGGTTGCCGAGACATCAACGTGCGTTCGCTACAATGGTCCTCAAACCACTGTTGCACGGTTCTGGCTTCACGACAAGGACAATTATATTCATGAAAGATGACACCGCCATCGGGGACCGAGCGAGGTGGCGCAGTGGTTAGCACACTGGACTCGCATTCGGGAGGACGACGGTTCAATCCCGCGTCCGGCCATCCTGATTTAGGATTACCGTGATTTCCTTAAATCGCTCCAGGCAAATGCCGGGATGGTTCATTTGAAAGGGCACGGCCGACTTCCTTCCCCGTCCTTCCCTAATCCGATGAGACCAATGACCTCGCTGTTTGGTCTCTACCCCCAAACAACCCAATCCCACCCAACCAACACCCCTTTAGGAGAGCGACTGAGCCATCGGGGAAGACATCGAGCATAAAGGAATGGAGGTGCATCAAGCATGACGGGATGCAAACGGTTCGCAACAGTCAGCGTGTCTTCAATTACTACCAGATGTCCCATGCAAGTGTAGGAGAATGTCTGCCATGGCATAAAACTGCTACCACCAGCCTGCGTCCGTGGCGCACTGAATGGTTCGAGCCGCTGTTCACCGCTTTTGTTGAGGAGCCCATCGACCTATCGTAGCAAAAATGTGATTCACCCAAAAATAGATGATTGAATCCCGATGATCCCGTGCTCACTGAAATCGTAAATGACGATGTCGTTGGGTCCACATGTGAACACGTAGGGGTGGTCTGCTGCGGAGCTCCATGTTCAAGAATGTCAAATGAACGACGATCTCGGAAACACTTGTGCGCGCATCAGCATTGTGCTCTTTTGGCAGACGGGTCACAGATCACCATCTTCCTACTTTACAAAGCAGACAAATCTCCGAACGCCAAGTTCTGTGAAGAGTCGTGGACGTCCAACCATTTAGCGCCTAGTGGTAGTTTCACTGTCCTTCTACCTCTTTCCATGACAGTAGCACGTGAACATTCGACTAGCTTCGCCGTTTTCGAGTCACTCGTTGACAGGCTGTGCGTAATAATAATCTCTTCTTTGTCAGACTCGCTTGTCTCAATGGATTTCCCCATCATACAGAATATATTTTTAAAAACTCTTGGTATATAAATACAGTGACGGGAAAAAATCATAACACCAAGAATGATTTGTGCGACGTAAACGAAAGGTGGTAGGCGTGTTTCTGCACCTGAAAGATGAGTTCTATTCAGATTTCGCGCCAGTTGCGTGGAAGTCGAGCTAGTAGCGTCACTATGAGGACGCAGATGAGGTCTGGTTTAATTATACGCTGTAGCGGTCGTTAGCGTTAGTTACCTTTGAGATTGGACGGAGTTGATATTAGTCAAGATTGCCTTTAAGGTTACAGAAACGACATTGTCACACCTTACTGAGTTTGAACGACGTCGTGTAATATTGTTACGAGAAGCTGGATACTCCTTCTGCGATACTACAGAAAGACTTTCTGGTAACAGTGGTCACGCGAATGTACCGTAAGGTCACAAGAAGTCTGGGCTCCGGATCGCCACGTGGAAGTACCGAGAGGGAAGACCGTGGTGTTTGACATATGATTCTGCCACAGCTTACTGCATCAGCAGCAGCAGTTTGAGCAGTACACAACGAATTGTTACAAATCGGTGACTTCAAGGACAGCTCTGAGCCAAACGCTATGTTGCGCGTATTCCGCTGACCCCAGGCCATCGCCATTTACGAGCTCAGTGGTGTCAAGCGAGAGCTCATTGGAGGGCAAGGTGGAGACCTGTCTGCGTGCCAGACACATTGGACCCACATCTGGAGTTATAGTCTGACAGCAAGTGCACTCTCGTTGTTATTTCACGCACCCTGACTGCAAATTTGCACGTCAGTCTGGTGATTCGACATGTGCTGCCATTCATGACAGTGTTTTCCAGCAGCATAACGCTTGTCCATATACCGTTGTTGTAACCCAGTATGCTCTGCAGAGGGTCTAGATGTTGCCTTGGCCTTCTCGATCACCAGACCTGTCTCCAATCGAGCACACATGGGACTCAAGCGTCATCCTCAAACAGCATTAACCGACCATGTACAGTGACCAGCCAAGTGCAACAGGCATGGAACTCCATCCCACAATCTGAGAAACTGGCATCTGTACAACACAATGCATGAACATTTGCATGCTTGCATGCAACATTCTGGTTATTAATGCACCAGCATTTCACATTTGCAATAGCTTATCTCGCGCTTACATTAACCTGTGATCTTGCAATGTTAATCACTTAAATATGTTACCAAGACAAATTTTGTTTCCGAAATTTCATTACTCTGAAATAATTGTTTTTTGCTGTTTTAATTTTTTCCGTCAGTGTATAGACAACACACAAAGGGCAAACGTTTTTTTGCAAAAATCTGGAAAGGTTCTTAATCATTTTACATCAGTTGTCTGCACGGTAGTCTAACAAATATTCTGATGGACATAGGCTGTAATTTTCTTTAAACAACAGTGCACAAGTTTTCCGTAATAGCAGACTGTGGGTAAAATAAATGCCGTGCAGTGATAATGTGTAGCTTAGTTTTCTTTCTCGCAGTAAGTTTTAACTACAACATCAGGGCACTTAAACCATAAAACAAACTGTTGCTCTTTTATATATTCTTTCTCCTTATATATAAATTTAAACAAAATTTGCATACACAGCAATGTGGGGAGACATACAACCACTTCCTACACATATTTAGCAGTTGTGGAGCTTTGTCCTGTTCGATTAGTGTTGCATATTACCCGTTTTTTCTATAGCTTACTCTACGTTCCTGAGAATCTTCACCATCTTGCACTATATTACATCGTCCGACTGTTTTCTTAGGTTGACAGAGTCTACGAACGGTTCTTGATTTCTCTAAAGTATTGCATCCATTATCAAGAGCGACAGACTGCCTCTCTGGGACCTGGACCTTTCCAAAAGCTAAACTGATTGTCATTTAACATCATTTAACAAACCCTATGTTTTCTTTTCCATTCTTCTATGTATGATTGTTGCCATCATCTTTACTGCCTGATCTGTCAGACTGGTTGTAGGATAGTTTTCGCACTTACACACCCTTACTATCTTCAATCGTGTGTGGTTGACATTTTTACGGAAGTCTAATGGATGTCTACAGTCTTATACATTCTACTCGCCACCTCGAATAGCTGTCTGGTTGCCACTTCCCTCATAGATTTTAGGAATTCCGAAGGAATGTTATCTCTGCCTTGGGCCTTATTTGATCTCGAGTCTTGCATAGCTCTTATAGAGTCCGATACTAATACCGAATCACTTACGTCTTTCTTATCACCTACCATGCCTTCTTCTGTCGCGCTTGACAAATGAAGCATGACGAACCAAACAAGGGCATAAAAACAAACCTAGCACAGACCAAATGGGCAATTTTTATCAAAAGAAGTGTACTGGTGTCAAATATCGGCGTTAATGTGAGGAGGGAATTTCTCAGAATGTACGTTTGAATTACAGTATAGTATGGAAGTTATCAAGAACTGTAGGAAAACTGCGAAAGAAGAGTGTCGAAAGCGTCCGAGATATGCTATACAGGGATGTGGAAAATTAAGTGAACTGGTAAGATAAAAAATGAGTAGGATCGCCGCAGATTAGGTGAGGAAAGGAAAATATGGAGAGCACTGATAAGAAGAGGGAACAAGAAGACAGATGTCCGTTAAGGCATAGGGGAATGACTTCCATGGCACTGGAGGGTAAAAGCTGAAGGCAATGACAGAGACTGGAATACATCCAGCAACCGAGGGCGTTGGGCGCAAATGCTACTTTGAAGTAAAAGAGGTTGGCACAGGATAGAAAATCGAGGCGAGCCCCAACAGACCAGTCAGAAGACGGATGAACATACAAAAAGATAAAAACCACGAGCTCGTCATTCTGTAGTCAGCTCCACAGCACGCCGTTGGTGTTATGATCTATATTTATAATATTATATAAAGCCAGGTAATTGTTCAACGCTGTTACCGGAAATCTCGAAAAACACTTGACCATTTTATTTAAGATTCTTATACGATGCTGTAACGAACATTCAGACGGACTTATATTTTTTTAAAGATATTAATATATGGATATATAATACATAAAGGGGAAAAGTACTTGACCGATTTACTTTAAATTCTTACACGATGTTTTAATAAGCATTCGGACGCACATAGACTAATTTTTTAAATACGTGTGTGGATATATAATACACAAAGGGAAAAAGTTGTTTCAAATAATTTCGTAACGAACGTGACTGATTTATTTCAGATTTTTACACGATACTCTAATAAACATTTGTACATGTACTTCAAATGTTTACACCTTACGGTAATAAACATTCGGATGGATATATGTAGGAGAGCTGTTGTCACCTCAAATCTCGAAAAGTTCTTGACCGATGTAATTCACATCTTTACTCGAGACTCAAATAAACATGAAGACGGACATAATCTCGTTTCCTTATTATTTCGTTCTGTTTATAGATAATTTTCAACAAAAATTGTGTTCACGATAATCTGCTCTTTTGTTTTCTTCCTCGCCGTCCGTTTTACAGAATACAGGAAAGTTGTATTTATGCGTTATCGGCTTATGACTACAGTACTACACCGGAACCTGAATCTTTCGAAACCCATTCTGTGATCAAAATTACGCGAAATACTAAAGCATGTGAAATACGAGTTTATTACTCATGATGAAAAATTTAAATAACGTAATGCAATAGAATTTGTAGTTAGATCTAAGGAAATGGCTGCTCCATCTGGGACTGGCTCGAAGCTGTTCCGATACCCTGCCACATGCAGCAGGTAGTGGGACACCTGTCAAAAACCTCTCCTGTCATCTGTTAGCTTCTTCACAAATAAACAAATTGTTTCTGTTTCATTGTTCTCAATTTTTTTTCGTTTTATACCAGTATTAACTCACCGTTATTACTCTTGTTTTATTACCCAGAACAAATTTTGTTAGAAATATGGAACAATATACTGTGACATGTAAAGCTCTAAAATGTACGACCCGATTTTTAAAATAGGAAGTTGGTTTTGAAATATGCAATAAATGAAACGAAATGAAAAAAATGCTATTGAAGCTACTATCCTCACAGCATTCCCTGTGTACCAATGATACTGATCGATATAGCGATTTATTGTAAAAGACTTCGATACTCAATTATAGTTTCATTTGAAATAACAATAAACTAAGCTTAAGGTCAGAGAGAGGGGAGAAGAAAAAATGGATACGGGAGAGGAGGGGATAGACATACAGGGGGAAGCACGAGATGCACAGAGAGAGGGGAGGAGCATACGGACAGAGATAGGAGGGAGGCGGTGATGCACGGAGAGAGGGGGGAGGAGAAGGAGATGGACAAAGAAAGGGGGAGGAGAGGAGGGTACAAATTAGGGGGAAGGAGTTTAGGGTTTATAATCAATTCCGACACACATTTAACAATTGCGAAGCATTGTCGGCTTTGCTAGTGTGTGATAAAGTTAAGTAATTTAATTAAGTGCATCTAAATAAGCTGATCTGTGTTTTACCTCTTCCCGCGTCACAGAAATTTACAACCACGGGAAAACTAGTGATGCAAAGTGGGAGAGGAAGACAGGTGCGGGAGCGCGCTGGATCTACAGGTTGCCGCTGGCCCGGCCTGGCTCCGCCTGGCCCTGGCCGGCAAATATAGCGGCGCGTGGGTGGCGGCGGAGGCGCCGGGGCACCGTCCGGCCATCCATCAGCTGGGCGGGGCGCGCCGGCGCTGGATCGCATTACCCCGCCACCGAGGCCGGCGACAGTACAACGTATGAGTGGCTCTGCCCACCTGGGAAAATGCTGCAGCTGAGTAAGGCCCTGGCGTGCAACTTACGGAAGCAACGACGTGATACAGAGAGTAGTTCGGCCCAAGTATGTACTTCAAAGAAGAAGAAGCGAAACGTAAATATGAAATATTCTAATTGTTGTGGATTGGCAAGAGAGCCAACCCACTATGAGAGGAAGCCGAAAGGCACGCGTTTTAGCTCACGCAGGCTGGCGTGAGATCTGGAACAGGACAAGGAAGTTAGACTTTAGCAAAAAAGGACGTAGCTGTTGGAATACTTTAATCCATAAATGGTGAACATCGCTCTTGTCGGTACATGTTTTACAGCATCAATAGTAACTGGTAATGGCGCCTTGCTAGGTCATAGCAAATGACGTAGCTGAAGGCTATGCTAACTATCGTCTCGGCAAATGAGAGCGTATTTTGTAAGTGAACCATCGCCAGCAAAGTCAGCTGTACAACTGGGGCGAGTGCTAGGAAGTCTCTCCAGACCTGTCGTGTGGCGGCGCTCGGTCTGCGATCACTGATAGTGGCGACACGCGGGTCCGACGTATACTAACGGACCGCGGCCAATTTAAAGGCTACCACCTAGCAAGTGTGGTGTCTGGCGGTGACACCACACTAATAAAATACTCTCGGGCTTGCAACCACGCCAGATGGTTAAAATTCCACGAGCTCTCGACCGAGCTCTCCTCGGCCATTGTCATGTGGTAAATGACTGCCGTGTCGCGTTGGCCTCAGTGCTACATAGCCGCTCTGCTGCCCGTGACGTCACAGGTACTCCTCGCCAAGTATGGTAATGTTTACGTCCCGCGTCCGTCGCGACCGCTATTTTTTTTTTTTTTTTTTAGCCTCCCAATAGCCCAGGCTATGCTGAGCTGCAAACTGTAGTCTTTCTATGGCTTCTTTTATAATGCTATTCCAAAATCCCTTCCTCCTCAAAATGACAGACGTTTCATCGAATAGAAATTTAGATTTCCTGAAGCGTTTTCTGTCACAGCTGGTCTTTCCAGATGGCGTAGAAGTAAGCACCTCTCGTTTTCCGTCGGCGTTGCTCCACAGTGCGTAGCAGCCAGACTGACATGTTGACACTACAGGCGTTCTAAGCCCTAGATGTTCTTCACAGTTCTCATGAGCTGTCGTTCTTTTGCTGGGGACTTGAACACTGATGAAATATTGTGTCCCTTCAGGAGCCAGCTGATCTTTCCCAAAACTGTGCCCCACAAAGGCCAAATCGTAAGTTTCTTGCGCTTTCTCCTTCAGTGGTGTTTTCCTTGCGTGTCTCACCAGAAATAGTCTGTGATACCTGCCGGTGATTGCATCTATTTTGCCGGAAGATTTTTCGGAAGTGGCTTAGTTCCAGTGTCAGATTTTTAGCGGCTAAGACGCACGAGGGTGTTCAGAACGCCACGTTTTTGTGCCAAATGGTGGCAGTTAGAGGGTGTAGGTACCGATCCGTTTGTGTGGGTTTTATGTAGACACTGTGGCTGACGTGCTCATTGGTTTTCCGACGAACGAAGATCTCAAGGATTTGCAGTGCGCCATTTATCTCTACTTCCACGTAAAACCAATGCGGGAGTGAATATAGTTCACTTGTTCTAAGAATTCTCCCAGTTTATCACGTCCATGGGGTCAAATAATAGAAGTGTCGACGTAACGATGAAAACAACTTGGCTTACCTCAGGTCGTGTTCAAAGCGATGTCTTCAAAGTTCTCCATATCGATCAGGCTAACTGATTTGCCGTTGCCACGCCGCACAGCTTGTCGAAATACTGCCCGCCATATAGGAAAAACGACGATATCAACATGTGCTTAAGTAATCCCACATTCGTATCATCAAATGAGTGCGAGAGGACATCTTTATAGTCTTTGACAGGAACACGCGTAAATAGGAAGACCACATCAAAATGGACCATTTATCCCCTTCCACAACACGCAGATGTTTAATTCTGTTGATAAAATTGTCGGTATTCTTAATGCGATGTACACAGCGACACACATGCGGTCAAAGCAGGCTGGCCAGATGTTTCACTGGTCTCTAAGTTGGTGACCCAATGGCGTTGGCAATGTAACGAAGACCAGAACCCGTTTTGTGGATCTTTGGTAGTCCATAAAGAGTAGATCACAGAAGGTCTCGGCGCCTGAGCGAGGAGATTCTTAATAACGGCCTCTTCCAATAATGTCTGTTTTAGGAGTCGTGTTTCGTAGCGGTTTTTTACTACTTGTTTGATGTGATCTAGTAAGAACTCATCTCTCGTGTCTACCACCTCATCTAAGAGTAGCACTTGAACCCAAAGTCCAAAATTTCACTCTAAGACCAAAAAAAGATGCACCATTAAGGAATTATCTGATTGGGACATAAATGGGTAGATGTGAATTGGGGAGTAAAGAGAGAGCTGAGACACTCTGCATTGTTGCCAAATTTATTCAGTATGACAGCTCTTCCTATATGGTTACTCCACCACCTCTCCATGGGGGGTAGATGCAGCAACATCGTGTAGATGATGTCACCTCCACCACACCTCGCCCCTTCCCCACTTCCACTTCCCACCCTCACTGACCACCACCTGTCCCCCATTTCACATCCCCTCCTCCACTTCCCCTCCCATCGTCCACTTCTCAACTGGTGGGAAAGAAACTCTACACTGACCTGCTGGAGAGGAAGAACGTAAGGTACTGTCTTGGAAATGGTGTCCATCTACTTATATGTGTATTATCTCGCTGGAAGGATTTCGTAAAATTTTAGCGACAAAAGCGAACTGACAGTTAACCTACACACTGTGCTTGAGATTCAAATAAACATGACGGCTTAAAATTGGTGGGACAATAGAAAAATGCTCTCGTGAAAAATGGCTCCTACGACACGAAACGGGTCGTAAATTCGGGCAATATGTTGTTTATTCATTTAAAATTTAATTTAATTAATTAATGAAATTGCTGTGAAATTTGTTCAATTGACGATATGTTGGTGTTGATAAGAGAGGATTTAATAAGTGTATTACCTGTAAGCATACAGCTGGGCACTGCGTCCATACTCTCTTACATGAAGAATGAAATGAGATGATGACGGATAAGTGTAGGAGGAATACTTTTCAGCAAATAATGATGATGCAGGTGGATGGAGTGAGGATGCATTTCGCACCTCATATCGAATACTGCTTGTGCTGGAGCTGTTTGAGTCTATTGAAATGGCCAGTCAATCTACAGTACAGGAGACAACTTCATCCTACTCCACTATCCCAGACTGAATGAACTAGAGGTGTTCGCGTTGGTGTATGGGGCTCTTGAAACGCGTTTTGTTCCAATTTCCGGTCGCACGTGTGTGTATACATGTTCACCTTGCTGTCTGCCCTAGTCCACAATTGGTGGGGAACTGTCCTACAGTCGCAGTCAGAAGAATTGCCTCCTACGGATCAACAAGTGTGTAGGTGCTGGGGAACCTGTACACACACACACACACACACACACACACACACACACACACACACAAACACACACAAATACATGATAAGAAGGGTTAGGACAGGAAACTATCACTGAAATGTAGGAAAGCCAATACAGATTGCCACAACTGAGGAAAAATGCTTCACTGCTCTAATTATACATCGAAATTGTCATGAAAGAAAACTACATTTGTAAAAAATGGATCATAATGCAACACACACACTGGAAATGGAGGAAAATCAGTGTTATAATACAACTACCACAAGAACGATTCCAAAGCATCTCGCCAGGAGACGGTGGCGCAGGTAGACATGTGCTGAACTCGATGTGTGGATACAGGCGAAACAGCTTAGAACCAGCCTTAGCTACCCTCCGACCTCCACTCCCACCTCCCTGCCTCCCTCATTCTCCCCCCCCCCCCCCTCCCCCCCGCCCGTACGGACGGATACCGGATTTCCAGGGCTTTTCTATCCTGTCACTGATGGTACACAAAGAGATCTTTCTGCTGGGAGTGACATACTTTTTCCGATCTGTGGAAAGCTGTCACAGATGGATCGAAGACTCTAGAAGAGCATGCTTTCCACAAGCCATTAAACATATTTCTCAGAAAGACTGGCCCCCTGGAACAATAGTCAAATACCTGATTATTCGTCAGGGATGAAGAACTGAACATTTGTGTGCTTTCGAACGTTCTGGATGTGCTAGCACTGTCTAAAATTGGTCCTCAGATAAGTAAAACCAGTCTCATGTAGTAAAAACATTGAAATAATATGTCCCGCATAAATGAAAAACACTCGGATCTTTATACTAGTCATCTCACAGTACGGCAATCGGCCCACTCTGCCACTGATACGTGGAGAGCAGTGCCCACACTCGCCGGCATCCGCCGCGGCTCGAGTAATAACCCGTCTTCACTCGCATTTACTCTACTTCTTCAGGTAAACCGTCCGAAGGCTGTATGGCAGAGGTTTCAGACACTTTGCTATACCGAACAACAGCATCACGTGTGTCTCATATGCTGTGGAAAGATGAGATTCCTGCTGTATAGACGGCAGAGGAATATATGTGGAGAAATTTTAGAGATTACTTGCTCCACTTGGGGTAAACCACTGCATGTCTGCCTGAAGTTTTGCCTTTCTCAGCAGCTCAACTGATGTAATGTTGAAACGTCCCCTTTGAAGAATTATACATGACTGTGCTTAACCTGACACACAATATTTTTAGTGCAACGCAATCTGACTTTCAAAACTCCCTACTAAAGAATGACCCTGACAAACATTAAACTATACCTTTCACAAATCACTTACCTCACAAAAATCTTCGCTGCTCAAGCTACTGCAATACAGCGAGCGCCACTACTGCCAGCTAAATAAAAGATTCAAACTACTGAAGGCACTAACTACTGATAGGGATAGTTAGCAAATGAAAGATATTAATAGAGAGCAAACAATGTATTTACCTTAATATCATCACAAGTCATAATATATATATCAGTTCATGACAAATTACAAACCTCCGCCATCTCTCTCCCCACATCCACCACTGCTGGCGGCTCACCTCCAACTGCGCAACGCTACGCGCTGTTCACAGCCAGCTGCCGCTGCCCAACACTACAATGGCAGACAACAATGCAAACCAGCCACAGACTGCACACAGCACAGCCAGTGATCTTCATATTGAGCGCCACGTAACGTTGCCAATAAGAAAACATAAACAGCCTACTTACATAGCCCCCATGCTCCCCACAAAAAATTTTACAAAATTTTTTTTGGGCAGTGGCCAATAATGATTTGATAAAATTTTTCATAATTACAATAACAAAGAAATCAAATGCACACACTTATTGATACAATGTTGGTCAAAAGCTCAAAATTTCTCACAGTCCATAAAGACAGTCCTGATCATTCATTACGGTAATCACAGGTTTTTTTTCACAAAGTCTCATTAGTAAAAGAAATTGCACACAGAAGTAGTGGATTTCCATGCAGTCTTGAAGAAGTAGTGTTGTCCTTCCAACGGAAAGACAGTGTTGGCTCTTGACATGCTGACAGGTAATGGGCCACAACAGAGCAAACCCACAGCAGAGTCAGTCGAAGTTCTGATGAATATTGGTAGGTAGGTCATCACAGAGCAGACCCACTGTAGTCCTGGTAGAGATTACGGTATTGGTGGGCCACCAGAGGTGCAGACCCACTGCAGTCCTTGTAGAAATAATGGTATTGGTGGGTCATCAAAGATGCAGACCACTGTAGTCCTTGTAGAAATAATGGCGTTGGTGGGTCATCATAGATGCAGACCCACTGTAGTCCTTGTAGAGGTAATGGTATTGGTGGGCCACCAGAGATGCAGACCCACTGTAGTCCTTGTAGAGATGGCCAGCAGCCATCTGTTGCGATTGTGCAGGTGCACATTCACCATCAAAGAGTCTTGCAGAGAATGTAGCAAGTCCATAAACCACCACTTGTGCACTCACAACGTTTTTGGAATTGTCCTTAGAACCAGCAATGCTGTTATCCAGTCCCTTGCAGAATTATTAACACATGTGCAAACACTATCAGTCCCTACTTCTCACATATTGTCCATGTACTATGACCAACAGAAACGTGTGCAGTGAAATGTAACTTACAAGTTAATAATAAGATGAACTGGTGTCAATTACAATTTTATAACATGAGAATACAATTACAAAGGTACAAAATACATCATTAAAGAACATAATAATATAGATAACTTTTGTAGTAATAGGGGCTTTACAAAAGAATAGAAATAGACATATACGTCAGTGTTACAGGAATTATGACATGAGTACATACATAGAAGATCAGAATAATTATTGAAACATCAACTTCACACATGAGCATTTAAACAGAATGAATAATGTCTAACATCTTTACAAAGTAAATAACATATTATTAATGCCAATTATATTTGAGGATAACAGTATTCCTCATCATAGTGAATGTAGCTTAATATTAAAAGAAGAAAAAATTCTATGAAACTACACAGAGACAGGAAGAAAACAAATACACAAGGGTACACAAACACATAGTGGGATAACACCAATAGGAAAGGACAGGGTTCGTTTTCAGTGTAACATTTGGTACTGCAGTCCAACCCAAAACTTCATATATCTTTCCTCTTATTTCATCCTTTGTTTCCACCAAAAAAAATTCTATCTAAGCATGCTTTCTGTATTTATATGTTTACACATTTCGTACCTCAACATTTATTTCCAAGAAAATCCTACCTAAACCTGTTTTCTCAATGCATTTGTTCCAATTCATCGCAACTCATTCTCTTAGAGGCTACCCCCTCTTAAGCTAACTTAAATCTACTGAGCTCAGATGCTAAACTAAGGGACGAGGCAATGCAGCATCACATAACAAATCAACACAAACAGCAATGCAAAAAATGCAAATTGGCAAAGCTAGCAGCATAAATGAGCAAAAGTCAAATTCAATAACACTATGCCTGGCAAACAGCAGCAACTTATACCTAAACATGACATAGCGCAAGCAGAAAAAATATTACACTAAACAACAATGCAGATAAGGGAAATGTATATTCACATCTTAATGTCTATGTAATTAAAGTGGCGCACCACAAGAAGTTATTCTACCAAAAAGTTACCAATTACTTGAAAAGAAAATTATGAATGCAGTTACTAGTTCCTTCTTATTGTTCTTTCCTTTCCAAGTGCTCCTTTTTTAAAGAATGTGGATCATAAAATAATTATTTAATAGATCTATTGACAGAAAGTGTTCACATTAGCAAATGCATTTTATTTTATAAAAGCAATGCTGCAACACAGCTGGAAAACAGATGTCAAATGAAATAAGCAACTATGAAAAGCAAAGCATAAAAATATCATTCAGTAGTCATGTGACATTTCGTAAGTTAGTAGAAATTCTCTCAACTCTCATAGAAAGACGCTTGTCAGAATCAGGTGTGCAGATGTAAAAATATTTCTTGTCATTTTATTAGGCATTTCAGTAAATATCGTAAATTAAGAGCTAGTGTAATCATATGTTTTCAAGTTCGACCGTGTCGTTTTTGCGATGCTTTCTCTAAAGGAATGACAATGGCCAGGATAATGGCCTTCCCTTTCTTTTTTTTTTTTCCTGTGCTCTGAAAGGCACGCGCTAATGACTTTTTCTCCAGGCGTCTGACACAGCTGGGTGCCCGCGACGCATTACGTGCAGGTGGTCACTTAACTTTCGTACGGAAATATTTACGACAGCAATTTTCGCTAAAGTGACAGTCTCACATAAAAATACTTCACAGGTCAAGAATTAGCGTTGCAAATCTGTAGAAACAAAATCCTATGAATATAACAGTGTCCAAAAAATGTTCAGTGGCATTGTGATACATTCACACATGATTCACACATGTCATAACTCTTAAAGTACGATTCTTGGTTTCCAACATCCTTTTCCATAAGTCAGAGTCCCTAATCACTATTCATTACTCCTTACCTTATTACACATATACGTATCCATCGACACTCGTCAATATTTCGTCATTATAAATATGAAGCATAATCAAATAACTCATATAGCCTCAGCCTATTAATCGTAAACATACCTCAGCAGCATAATACACATCGTCGTCGTAAAAATAACATCATAACACCTCAGTCAAATCTCAAAAACGTCGTAGCTTTCTGCAATAATTCCTAAGCCTAAAAAGAATTCTCTGCTCATTTAAATAGTGTCATCTACCTCAAACGTACTTTAAAAATCATAATCCCTTTACCAAATACATCATTCAAAGCTCTCATAGTATCACAATGGTTCCGAAAAAATATGAACAGTTTACAATGCACAGACAAAATACAGTTTCATAAGTGTGAAGTTATCCAGCTGTGTAATTACGTAAACATCTGTCACTGACGTAGTAAAAAAATGTTTATCTCTCAGTTAAATGATCAGATAGTTGTGTAATTTGTGTGTTAGAGAAATATGGTACCGATGTGTAAAGTTGTATAAGCAAATACCATATTAGCTAGGGTTCCTTGTGGTTGCCACACACATGGTACACAAAGTAAGCGTGTACCCCCCTGAGGATAAATGTAATTATACCCTCAGGTGTTACAAATTGCAGCAATGGAATGAAATGTATCACGGAAAACTTTCTTTGTAATTAAAAAATCTTTGAAAATAAGTGTTTTAAGTATAAGATTAATCACTCAAATGCGTGTCCTGTAGCGCTAAATGCGCGTCTTGCTGTAAGATAATTCTGTGGAACTGTCGTAGTTATCGTCCTCTGTAAGCACAGTTCTGCTAAAGTCAATGTACTGACCTCATGATAAACAAAGTGAAATGCTTTGCGTATAGATATCATACTTGTTACGCTTATGGCCGTGATGAAGAAAGTACTGTGCTGTAACGTATTGTTGTGCTACAGAAAAGGCTGTCTCCTGGTAGCTATACCATAAAAGTTACTACTAAAACATGTTTTACTTTCCAGAATAATACAGAAAAACTGTGCAGATATAAAACAGAAACACCGCAAAATCAACATTGTACATTGTCACTCATTAGTAGCGTCGTGATAAAAATCGTGTAGCTATCACATAAACTAACCACTGTGTCGTCTGGTATCTCACAGAAAGTACTTTAAACCCAGAATGTATTTTCAAGTAAACCAAAATGTTGCATTAAAATCTCATTAGCAGTACTGGTAAATGTTCTAAGTATGTGAGCCTTATAGTCGTTACGTAATCGTGCAACTAACAAGCAAGAATGTACAACTAACAACACTGTGTCGTCTGTTCATTATAACAATGCATTCGTAATTTCTGTTTAAATAAGTTCTCTTGGTTCTTGACTGGATATTTCACTTCAAACATTGTTACATGTTAACAGATTCTAAATCTGACAAAGCATACTAGAAATGTGAAGTGAAAAGTTATATGGCAAAGACAAAGGTAAAAAGCAGATTATCTCTCAATAAACGGTTTTACATGTGAAATGTGGTGTAAACCTTTACTCTTCCTAGTACGCAGACTTTCAACTGCAAAGCAATTGTCATGTTTTACACGTCGGTAAGGAATGCTAAATCTTTTCTCAAGGTTCGCGTCTTTGTTATTTTTCTCTGAGCCAGCCGGCGCACGCGGCTGCCTGCGGTGCGAGTCATTGTCTGTCTCTTTATTGGCGCGCGTCGTTATTGGGATTTGGAGACCTAACTTCTACGAATTCACCTCCTCGAGAGGGCCCTGCCCTGTTTAAAACCCGCCAGTTCTGATGCAATTCAGGTCTGTCGTTACGATCACATCGTCTGTCGTCATGTCGATAGCTCCTGTAGTTTCTTTCTTGTCGGTTAAGTGGTGGAGAATTTCTCCCTGAATCGTAACTGCGCGCTGGTCCATTGCGTCTGAAGTTATTCTGTCTCCCTTGATAGTATTTATTTTGGTTCCCATATTGTCTGTTTCTCTTATTGTCTCTGTGATAGTCATTACTACGGAAATGCGATCTTTCTCTGTAACTATTATTACTCTGCCAACGGTTGTCAAATGGGTGGTGTCTGTTTTGGTCACGATATGTGTTGTGAGAATAGCCTTGTCGTGTCCAGTGATTATTTCTTTCATCGTGGAATTGTGACAGATGTGACCTGTAATTGTTGTGCTCCTGTTTCCGCGTTCCCCGATTGTCAGTGTCAATTTCCAATTCTTGTAACAGACCCTGAAATGCTTCAATGTCATCTTTGCAACGTCCTGCTAAAATAATATGTCGTAAATGTTCAGGCAATTTGAGCAAGCAAATGCGGATGAGTTCTGAGGGGCTGTATGGGTTTGAAAGATATTGATTCTTATGCAACATGTCTTCAAAATATTTGACAAGACTGGAAAATTCAGATTGTTCAAAGTGTTTCATCATCATGATGCTATGTTTTACACGGTCTTGTGTAGCTTGAGACCAATATGCTGAGAGGAAGGCATGGTAAAACTCTCCTTCACTGTAGCAATCGTGAATTACCGATCGCATTCTTACAGCTGGTTCATTCTCTAAGTAGCCACACATAAATTCTAATCTGTGTTCCAACGACCAGTTGGGAGGAAAACAATGAGAGAATTGATGGAGCCATGCTTGTGGATGAATGTCGTTGCCAGAATTCTTAAATGTTTTGAATTTACGTGTAGTAATGAACAGCTTATAGTCAAAATCATCATGTCGGCGAGTCGCATATCGGTCATTGTTAGGTCGTGTCGGCCGTTCCATCTCAAAATTCGGTGCACATTCCCAATTTCTTTCATTACTTCCGAAATGCCCTGTGTTATTATTTTGCAGCTTTTCCGTGTTTCTAAGTCCCTCTTCCCGTGTTGGAGCGCGAGTGTCCTCTGAAATACGTAATTCTTGTATTACCTGTGTCAGCTGATCTTGTACTTCCCGGATTTCTCTTTGGTGTTGTGTATTAATTCGATTCTGATTTTGTTTGAATTTCCTAATTTGTTCATACTCTTCTGTGTCAGTGAAGGCTACAGGTGTTGTGTCATTCAGATCATCATCTACCTTTGTAGATAAGTTAGTGAACTGATCTGAAAGTTCTGCTACTTTATCCGATAGTGTACTTATTTCCTCAGTGTGTTTTTCTGAACCAAGTTTCAGAGTGTCCATTTGTGTTGAAATCGTATCTACTGTGTCTTTTAAGTTTTCTTGACTTTTTGCAAGTTGCGTAACCGAATCGGTAGATGCAACTGCGTCAATTTTAGCTTGCAAGGTGTTGTGATTTTCATGAACAATAGTTTGCAGTTCTTTTATGGCTGCTTCGTGATTCTGTAATGCATTTTCATGACGCGAAAAAATAGGTTGAAAATGCTCACAAATTTGAGTTTTTACGTCATTACAGACTTTTTGACATTTCGATTCAATGTTATGTAACTCAGCAGTTAAATCCTCACGTGTTTGTTCGAGAGTTTGTTCCAATGAGTCTAACTTTTTGAGATTTTGTTCCACTGTGTCTAACTGTTGCTGTGTTTGTCTCTGGTGTTGTTCCATTGTGTCTAACTTTTTAAGATTTTGTTCCACTGTGTCTAACGTTTGAAGCTTTTGCTGTGTCTGTCCCATTTGTTGTATTAATTGTAATAACAATGCATTGGTGTCTGAAACATGGTCCTCAGTGCTTTTCGGCAGTGAATTTACACCGGAAACATTCACATTTTGACAAGCAGAAAATGTGTCTTGACTTATTCGAGAAAACGGTGAGGATCCAAAACCTGAATCTACAGTATTTGCGAGATCGTGTCGTGTCATTTCGGCTTCCTGAGGCGAGCTATTGCCGACCGGTCGATCGATAATGCTTCCCTCTTCACTAATTGTTTCACTGTCCACGCCATTGTTTGACGCCCGCTCCATTTCCCTGTGCACAGTTACCAAATTACTACTTTGAACATTAGTAAATTCATTACTAGGCGGCGCTGATAAGCTACGCTCGTCATCACTATTATTTCTCAGTTTAGTTTGGAGCCTAGTGTTACGTTTTTCACACGCCATTATTGTCACAGTATTTCACACGACAACACAGAAAAACACAATTTGAAGATCAAAAATAAGAGAACACATTAACATAGCACTGAAAATAATATCTAGTTAATTGCAAGCGCAGCTGCGAAATACTTGGTGCAAATCTACATGCATGCCACAACTGTTTTACTATACAACAATGAAAGACTGCACCTACAAAGGAAATTCTCTCTACAATTACGCGCTAGCAATAAACAAAAGCTACACAAAATACACAAACTACAAGAAAAAATCAGAAGATTCCAGTGAGGTATCCTAGGCTAAGGGTCGACATATGAAACGTCCCCTTTGAACAATTATGCACGAGACTGTGCTTAACCTGACACACAATATTTTTAGCGCAACGCAATCTGACTTTCAAAACTCCCTACTAAAGAATGACCCTGACAAACATTAAACTATACCTTTCACAAATCACTTACCTCACAAAAATCTTCGCTGCTCAAGCTACTGCAATACAGCGAGCGCCACTACTGCCAGCTAAATAAAAGATTCAGACTACTGAAGGCACTAACTACTGATAGGGATAGTTAGCAAATGAAAGATATTAATAGAGAGCAAACAATGTATTTACCTTAATATCATCACAAGTCATAATATATATATCAGTTCATGACAAATTACAAACCTCCGCCATCTCTCTCCCCACATCCACCACTGCTGGCGGCTCACCTCCAACTGCGCAACGCTACGCGCTGTTCACAGCCAGCTGCCGCTGCCCAACACTACAATGGCAGACAACAATGCAAACCAGCCACAGACTGCACACAGCACAGCCAGTGATCTTCATATTGAGCGCCACGTAACGTTGCCAATAAGAAAACATAAACAGCCTACTTACAATGTCAGTTCATTTATTTAAAAAATGTTATTGAATAAACACGAACACGCATTTGCTGCATGAATTAGTACCATCGTATATTCTCCAGGTGTGATTCTTATGCTTCCTAAAACGAATACTGTATCCACATACCTGTACCTTAGCTCATGTAAAGGATGCAGTCTTCCACTTTTAAAGACAAAACTTTGACAGTGCAAATAGTGGATACAGTACTAAAATCAATGAAATCTCCTGCTCAATGCCTGTAAACTCACTCTCCAAGTGTGATTCTAATGCTTACTACAACGAATATTGTACCAACAGGCCTCAGCTCCCATCGTATAAAGGGTGTAGTCTTACGCATTAAAAATGAATACTATGACGGCGACAGTGCAAATAGCAGATATACTACTAAAACAATGAAATTTGCAGCTAAATCAGTGGAAACTCACTTCCGTGGTTTGAACTTCCGCTTGTTACAATGAATACTGAGCCTAAAAATTGAATCTCGCATTATATACACTACAAAATAAGCATTTAACACCATCCAATAGTCCTTAAACATACTCGTGTATTCAGCTAGCAGGTTCCACACACTGTGGTGAATAGAAGAGAGGAAGACTGATGCACCGGGACTTGGTATGGACGCAAGATGTCGATGGAATTCCCCTGCAGAAATGTTGAGCCGGGTTTCTTCTAAAATGGCGAAAGTCTTGCCGTTGCAGGATTTTGCGCACGAACTGACCTCTCGATTATGTTATCTAAATATTCGATTGGATTCACGTCGAACGATCTGGGTGGCCAAATCATTCGCTCAAAGTGTCCAGAAAGTTCTTCAAAGCAAACGCACGCGACTGTGGCCCGGTGACATGGCACATTGTCATCGACATAAATCCCATTGGTGTTTGGGATCAAGTAGCCGAAAATAATCATTTCCAGTCAATGATCGACTCGGTTGGACCAGACGATCCAGTCTATTCCACATAAACGCAGCCCGCACCATCATGGAGTCACCCAGTTTGTGGCACTCGAACGAAGTGACATTTGTACGAAGAGGGAATGTGTCGACAATTTTATGGAGACCAGAACACTGTAGGTAGTGGACAGGGTATTCCACAAGCAGCTACATGCGACATATTCTGGGGAAGGCTAAAGCCCGTTTCCTGCTTGATGTTCCGTCCCAAAGCCAGTTCGTAGTGTTCATAGCTTTTTTCCAGAGTTCAGTACTGCAGTTGATCTGTGACTGGCAAGAACCGTTCCGTGTTGTAGTGCTGAGATAATGGAATTCACAGAGACCAACAAAGTGAAGCCTTTACTGATTTACAATGGGCATCACAATATATAGTGAACTATACAAACAAACAAAAAGTGACTTATTGGCGTTGTGTAAACTTTAATAAAAAAATAAATGCAAAGCAAGACTATTCACAAAAAATAACACAATTTTAAGAGAAAGTAGCCACATTTGTATTCCAGGTGAAGCAGAAAATGAAGTGCGAAAACATTTTCTTACTGCAAGTCTCTGTGAGAGTGTCAAGGATGCAAAGTCATCTCTCCTACGTGGGGTGACAGTCTACATCTACATCTACATTTATACTCCGCAAGCCACCCAACGGTGTGTGGCGGAGGGCACTTTACGTGCCACTGTCATTACCTCCCTTTCCTGTTCCAGTCGCGTATGGTACGCGGGAAGAACGACTGTCTGAAAGCCTCCGTCAGCGCTCTAATCTCTCTAATTTTACATTCGTGATCTCCTCGGGAGGTATAAGTAGGGGGAAGCAATATATTCGATGCCTCATCCAGAAACGCACCCTCTCGAAACCTGGCGAGTAAGCTACACCGCGATGCAGAGCGCCTCTCTTGCAGGGTCTGCCACTTGAGTTTGTTAAATATCTCCGTAACGCTACCACGGTTACCAAATAACCCTGTGACGAAACGCGCCGCTCTTCTTTGGATCTTCTCTATCTCCTCCGTCAACCCGATCTGGTACGGATCCCACACTGATGAGCAATACTCATATAATTTTATATGATCATTCCACTTCAAATCGTTCCGCACGCATACTCCCAGATATTTTACAGAAGTAACTGCTACCAGTGTTTGTTCCGCTATCATATAATCATACAATTAAGGATTCTTCTTTCTATGTATTCACAATACATTACATTTGACTATGTTAAGGGTCAGTTGCCACTCCCTGCACCAAGTGCCTATCCGCTGCAGATCTTCCTGCATTTCGCTTCTCTGTATACTACAGCATCATCCGCGAAAAGCCGCATGGAACTTCCGACACTATCTACTAGGTCATTTATATATATTGTGAAAAGCAATGGTCCTTTAACACTCCCCTGTGGCACGCCAGAGGTTACTTTAACGTCTGTAGACATCTCTTCATTGATAACAACATGCTGTGTTCTGTTTGCTAAAAACTCTTCAATCCAGCCACACAGCTGGTCTGATATTCCGTAGGCTCTTACTTTGTTTATCAGGCGAACGCCTTCCGGAAGTCAAGAAAAATAGCATCTACCTGGGAGCCTGTATCTAATATTTTCTGGGTCTCATGAACAAATAAAGCGAGTTGGGTCTCACACGATCGCTGTTTCCGGAAGCCATGTTGATTCCTACATAGCAGATTCTGGGTTTCCAGAAACGACATGATACTCGAGCAAAAAACATGTTCTAAAATTCTACAACAGATCGACGTCAGAGATATAGGTCTATAGTTTTGTGCATCTGCTCGACGACCCTTCTTGAAGACTGGGACTACCTGTGCTCTTTTCCAATCATTTGGAACCTTCCGTTCCTCTAGAGACTTGCGGTACACGGCTGTTAGAAGGGGGGGGGGGGGGGGACAGTCTGGTATCAAGAGGGTAAAATCAGCGAGAACGCACCTAAAAGACACTCAATCATCTATATAAATAAAAATTTAAATATTCGTTTGGTCGAAATCGTTTATCACCGAAAGTCGTCGGCCGACAGCTTTGAAATTCTGACAAATCGTTTAATTCTAATACAAGCGTGGTTTCTGGTATATAACTCTTAAATATCTGTATATATTTAGTACAGATAATATATAAATATATATGTAACTTATAAGGGAAAGCCTTGTTACCAAAAATCTCAAAATGTAGGTATCCAGTGTCTTTCAATTTTTTACACGTCACTGTAATAAACGTTTAGACAGTTATATACCATATAGTTTATATATATATATATATATATATATATATAAGCCATGGCGATAAGCCATAAATACAACTTATGATTATCGTCTTATGATTAGAACACTACCACCGAATCTAAATTTACAGTAACAATAGATAAGGCTGAAAGTCAGTGAGAGGGGGAAGAGGAGATGGATAAAGGGTTGGAAGATATTGGAAAAAGAAAACAGACAGGAGGAGATAGAGAGTGGGCAGGAGATGGGGAGGGGGAAGAAGAAGCTGGACAGGGGAATCAAGAGGTGATTGTCTGAGTGAGGGTAGGAGGAGGAGATGGGCAAAGAAAGGGGAAAGGAATGACGGACGGAGCCAGGGGGGAGTATGAGATATGACGTAGCCAAGCTTCATAAATGTTAGTAACCTGTGCTCTCTTTTCTTTCTTATCCATTTAAGTAGTTTGAGCCACAGCAAAGTGTGGCTGGGTACAGTGCGTACCGTGTAAATTGTAGTTGGCTGACGTTAAAATGGAGTTCTGATGGAATAACTGTCTGGAATATTGCAGTAACTCTCGGTACTTCTTCCATGTACAGGGAGGTTATAACTAAACTTTCGCTACTTGAGCCAGTGTAGACAGAAAACTATTTACAATGTAGGTACCCAACTTTATAGGAATGATTTTTAGGCTGTGCTCTGCAGGATTAGCGTTATTACCAATATAAGTATCATGACTTACCATTGGACACTGGTTGTGGTACAGTGACATAGTTGGAAACTTAATCAGTGTGCATTACAGTTGGAAGCTGTCAGCTTGGGTCTGGCAAGGTGAGCAGGGCAACAGTGGAAAAAGGCCGGCATCAGCACACATTGCAAGTTGCATACATCAGGGGCAGGTATACATCAGAGGTAAACCATTTCCCTGTTGATTGACAGGCCCTTACTCTATTGCTCTGCTAGGAGGTTTATGGCCCCCTGTGGATAATTCGTCCTTCCGAGAAACCCTCTCCCACCTGTCCCCATTTCCATCCTCCTCCCCATCAGCCTCCTCCTACCCTACCCCTCTCGGAACTCCCCTCGCTGATAAAAGCAGACTTTTGATGTCAATTTGATTGACTAATTAATTAAATCTGTCAATTAATTAACCCCTCCACCTCTGGGAAACCCCCCAGCCCCCCCCCCTCCTCCGCTCCCAAACCTGGATATTGATGGGAAAAAGACTCAATTGATTGGACATTTGATGAGAAATCGATTACACTGTATGGAATATTGTTTAAACAATTTAGACAATGTGTTGAGTATTGTTTATTTAAACAATCTGTGAGATACAACGCAATGTTTGGCATATAGTTCATTTATTTAAAGAATTTGTTGGGAAATTGACTGCAGTGAATGGAATACTGTTTATATAAACAATTGACAGGATACAAGGTGACGTATGGAATATAGTTTACTTGCATGCATGCTGCCTGTCATTACTACTACTTTTTTTTCACCCTACGTCCTCAATTAATTGCTGGATGTATCCCGATCTCTCTCTTCCTCTACAGTTTTTGCACTTTACAGGTCCTTCTAACACCCCTGAAGTTATTCCCTGAGAGGTCTCTTAACAGGTGTCCTGTCATCCTGTCCCTTCTCCTTGTCTGTGTTTTCCATATGTTTCTTTCCTCTCCGACTCAGCGCAGAACCTCCTGATTCCTTACCATATCAGTTCACCTAATTTTCAACATGCGTCTGTTGCACCACATCTCAAATGCTTCTATTCTCTTCTGCTCCGGTTCCCGACAGTTCATGTTCCCCTAACATACAACGCTGTGCTCCGAACGTACATTCTCAGAAATTTCCTTCTCAAATTATCACCTCTGTTTGATACTAGTAGACTTTTCTTGGCCAGGAATGTCATTTTTGCCAATGCGTATCCTCTTTGCTCTGTCCTTCATTGGTTATTTTGCTGCCTAGGCAGCAAAATCCCTTCACTTCATCTACTTCATTACGATCAACCCTCATGTTAAGCTTCTCGTTGTTCTCATTTCTGCAACTTCTAATTACTTTCGTCTTTCTTCGATTTGTTCTCAGACCATATTCTGCACTCGTTAGACTTTTCATTCCATTCAGCAGATCATGTAATTCTTCCTCACTTTCACTCAGTACACCAACGTCACGAACAAACGGTGATATTGATGGCCTTTCACCATGAATTTTACTTCCACTCCTGAACTTTTTATTTATTGCCATTATTGTTTCTTCGATGTACAGATTGAACACTAGAGGCGAAAGACTACATGACTTACACCCTCTTTAATCCGAGCACTTGTTTCTTGGTCGTAGCCCCTCTTGAGCATATTGTATATTACCCGTCTCTGAATATAGCTTACCTCTATTTCTCTCAGAATTTCGATCATCTTGCACCGTTTTACATTGTCGAACCCTTTTTCTTGATTTTTCTTTAGCGTTGCTTCCATTATCAACAGCAACGTCAGAACTGTCTCTCTGGTGTCTTTACTTTTCCTGAAGCCAAACTGATTGTCATCTATCACTTTCTCAGTCCGCCCCGATAGCTGAGTGGTGCCGGCTCGGTAGCTCAGCATGTTCGGTGAGAGACCTAGTTGGTCTTTGCATTAAAAAAACTGAGTGGTTAGCGTGACGGATTGCCGTTCTACGGGCCCGGTTTCGATTCCTGGCTGGATGGGGACTTTGTGTTGTGCTGTCTTCATCATCATTTCATCCCCATCTGGCGCGCAGGTCGCCCAATGTGGCGTCGAATGTAATGAGACCTGCGCCAAGGCGGACTGACCTGCCCCGCAAGGAGCGTCCCGGTCAATGACGCCAAACGCTCATTTCCATTTTTCAACACATTCACAGTTTTCTTTTCCATCTTCCCTGTATTATTCTTGTCACCAACTTCGATGCAAGAGCTGTTTAGCTGATTGTGTGACAATTCTCGCACTTGTAAGCCTTCGCAGTCTTCAGAATTGTGTGGTTGATATTTTTCCGAAAGTCAGACGGTATATCGCCAGACTCATACATTCTACACAACACCGTGAACAGCCGCATTGTTGTCACTTCCTCCAACGATTTTAGAAATTCTAATTGAATGTTATCTGTTCCTTCTGCCTTAATTGATATTATGTCCTTCGAAGCTCTCTTAAATTCTGACTCTAATGATGGATCCCCTATCTCTTCCCTGTCGACTCCTGTTTCTTCTTCTATCACATCAGACAAATGAATCTCCTCATACAGGCCTTCAGTGTCCTGTTTCCCCCTATCACCTCTCTCCTTTGCATTTAAAAGTGGAGTTCCCGTTGCACTCTTAATATTACCACGCTTGCTTTCAATTTCACCGAAGGTTATTTAGACTTTTCTGTATGCTGACTCTGTCCTTCCGACAATCATTCCCTTTCAGATGCCTTCACATTTTTCATGCAGCCATTTCGTCTTAGCTACCCTGCTCATCCTATTTATTTCATTCCTCAGCTACTTGCATTTCTGTACTCCTGAGTTTCCCTCAACATTTTTGTACTTCCTTCTTTCATCAATCAGCTGAACTATTTCTTCTGTTACTCACGGTTTCTTTACAGTTACCTTCTTTGTATCTATGATTTTCTTTCCAACTTTTTGGACAGGTGTTTTTGGAGATGTCCATTCCTCTTCAAATTATACTGCTTACTGAGCTACTCCTTATTGCTGTATCTACAGCCTTAGAAAACTTCAAGCGCACCTCGTCATTCCTTAGTACTTCCGTATCCCACCATTTTGCATATTGATTTTTGCTAACTAATCTCTTAAACTTCAGCCTACCCTTCATCACTACTACATTGCGATCAGATTCTCTCTATCTTCTGTTGGTTACGCCTGACAATACAGTATGTGATTTCGGAATCTCTGACTGACCATGATGTAACCTAACTGAAATCCACCCGTGTCAACCGTCCTCTTCCAAGTACACCTCCTCGTCTTGTGATTCTTGAATAGAGTATTCGTTACTGCTAGCTGAAATTTATTACAGAACTCAATTAGTCTTTCTCCTCTCTCATTCCTTGTTCCAAACCCACATTTTCCTGTAACCCTTTCTTCTGCTCCTTCCCCTACAACTACATCCCAGTCCCCCATGACTATTAGATTTTCATCTCCATTTACGTAGTGTATTACCCTTTCAATATCCTCACATACTTTCTTTATCTCTTCATCTTCAGCTTGCGATGTCAGCGTGTATACATGAACTATCGTTGTCTGTGTTGATTTGCTGTCAGGTCTGATAAGAACAATCCTATCACTGACCTGTTCACAGTAATACGCTCTCTGACTTACCTGACTATTCATAACGAATCCTACACCCGTTATACCTTATCTGCTGGTGCTGATATTACTCTATACTCATCTGACCAGAAATGCTTGTCTACTTTACATTTCACTTTGCTGATCCCCACTATATCTATATTGAGTCTTTGCATTTCCCTTTTCAGATTTTCTAGTTTACCTAACACTTTCAAGCTTGTGACATTCCACGCCCCGACTCGTAGAACGTTATCCTTTCGTTGGTTATGCAATCTTTTTCCCATTGTCTCCTCCCCCTTGCAGTCCCACGCCGGAGATCAGAATGGGGGACTATTTCGGAATCTTTCCTCAATGGTGATATCATCATGACAGTTTTTCGCTTATGGGCCACATCTCCTGTTGATACAAGTTACATGTCTTTAAAGCAGTGGTTTCCATTGCATTTTGCGCCCTCATGCCGTTGATCATTGCTGATCCCTCTCTGAGGACAAGAGAGTGTGACCTGATCCTCTGTGCGCATCTCCGCCCTCTTCACAACGCCGTTGGCAGATTGAGGGTGGCTTCTTATGCCGGAAGTTTTCGGCCGCCAATGCTGATTATTAACCAAAATTTAAGAGGTAGTGGGTTTCGAACCCCGGACCGCAGACGTTGTGATTACTGTTAGACCAATATTTTGCACTATGAGAACATGTACGAACCTCTGACGCCGTCGTAGTATACGGCTGTGTTTGCATTTCGCGCACGTGGTCCTGTTCCGCGCTGCCATGCCTGTCTTCGCTTGTATGAGGTCACACGCATTTTTACGCATTTTACGTCTGCTCCTTCAGTCTCTACTGATATCTGATCCTGGTAATTTTATTTCATTAATTTTTATAATTTTTTCCGCATAGGTTACCTCCTAATACGTTTTATTCGTTATCATACCTTCTTGACGGATGTTTCTTGGCAAAAAAATGTGATTTTCTAACTTGAGTTTCATCAATTTTCTCTACGTAATTTTCTTCGGTCGGTTTTTGAAGCTTATTTTGCTTTTACGGGAATCCAGGATAGGAAAAAGACGGGTTTATCGTAATGTCGTTGTCCCTTTATATTTTCAGATAACCATCTGATGCTGTATCCGGGTGAATCGCGTCGCTCCTGGGTTAATAATGAATGGTCTGGAACCTACGACTGTCTTTTAGATAGTATCAAAGAAGGATGCACTCCATAGGAAGGAGATTTTTCTCTCTGCACCGTTAATTCTTCAGGAAAAATGGACCGCTATTGCAGTCCTGGGGTAATAATAAACTGCGCATAAATAATGCTATAGCTGAGGTAACGCGGTATGTAGCTCCACCGGTATAGCAAGGGTGAAGGCACAATCGTTGAGAGCACTTAGTAGTTCGCCACTCGTGATTTGTACATGCTATTCAGTTCTGCACAACGAACAAAGTCACGTGCAATTGATGCAGAATCCTCCAAATTTTTGGATCTACATAATGAAGAAAACTTGAACGGATAGAACTGTATTACTGAGCTTCTCAAACAGTTCAGTTCAACTGCTTTTGCTCTTCGTATAATTGATAATCCTGGAAGCAAACTACTCAACCGCAGACATATTTTGTATATTCACCATCAGTGCTGTCTTACGGAATAATTTTTAGGGTAACTCATCACTTAGAAAGAAAACATTGATCGCACCGAAGCGAGCAGTAAGAATAATACTGTATGTGGTATTCACACACGGACGTCACGAGGCAGGAACTAGGCATTTTAAACACGTCATCACAATACATTAATGAAATTCGTCATAAATAATCCATCACTATTTGCGAAGAACAGTGATGTCTATACCCACAGCATTAGAGGGAAACATGACCTTTATCACCCATTAATGAAGTTGTCAGTGGCACAGAAAGCAGTTGAATATACAGCAACAAAAAGTTTTAACCATTTGTCCAATAACATAAACTGTCTGACAGGTAGCAAACCAAGTTTCAGATCTAACTTAAAATCATTTCTCTCTGCCAGTTCATCATTATGTAATATCCTGTGAACTGACTGACTCCACATCATTTTGACAGATGAACCGTTCAAATGATGTATGGAGGACGTAAGGAACTATTGTGCGGTCCGTGATCTCGCGGCTTGACTCAGGCTGTGACATGCTGAGCTGCGGTGGGGCGGAGAGGCGGAGGGGCGGACCTCACACGCCCCCGCAGATAGGGCCTTCCGCTGATAGCGCGGCGCTGCCGTCGGCCTGTCACCAACCACCGCCTCCAGGGACAGAGAAGGGCGCCGCTGCGAAAGCAGTAATGTATGTAATATCTCTAAAACAGGTCATCAGTCTTCTGAATGGTTCAACGCTGCCCCCCATGAATCCCTGTCCGTGCCAACCTCTTCATCTAGCACTTGCCGCCAACGTCCTCAATTATTTGCTGGACGTATCCCTCTAGTACCATCGAGGTTATTCCCTGATGTCTTAACACGTGTTTTATCGCCATGTCGCTTCTTCTTTTCATTGCTTTCCATATAGTTCTTTCCTCGCTGATTCTGCGGACAACCTCCTTACTGCATACCTTATCAGTTTACCTAATTTTCAACATTCGTCTGTAACACCACATCTCAGATGCGTCGATTCTTTTCTTTTTCTGGTTTTCCCCACCATTCATGTTTCACTACCATACAATACTGTGCTCGAAACGTACATTCTCAGATATTTCTGCCTCAAATTAACACATATGTTTGATGTTAGTAACTTCACTTGGCCTGGAATGTCTTTTTTGCCAGTGCTAGATTGCTTTTTATGTCCTCCTTGCTGCGTCCGCCATGGGTTATTTTGGTGCCTAAATAGCAGACTTCCTTAACTTCGTCTACTTCGCGATTCCAATTCTGATGGTAAGTTTCTCACTGTTCTCATTTCTGCCACTTCTCATTACTTTCGTCTTTCTTCGATTTACTCTCAATGCATATTCCGTACTCATTAGACTGTTCATATCAGTCAGTAGATTCTGTAATTCTTCTTCCCGTTCACTGAGGATAGAATGTCATCAGCGAATCTTTTCATTGATATCCTTTCACCTTGAAATTTAATCCCACACTTGAATCATCCTTCTTTTCCGTTTCTGCATATTTAATGTAAAGTCTGAACAGTACGGGCAAAATGCTACACTCTTTTAACAAGCTGCGACATAGTCGTGAATATAAACAGTGATCCAGGTACTGTCAAATGTTTTTTATTCCAGTCTTTGATCACAATATAAAGTCCTTCAACGGTGACCGGTTTCAGTTAGTAATGACCATCTTCAGATCAACAATATAAAAAGTATACAACTAGTGGGCAGTCTATCTTTCAAAACAATACAGTATTTCCTATCACGATATACTCTGACACAAACATGGAATGTACAGACAAAATAAGGTAAAGGACACTTGTTCTACACCATGTCCATGCCCTAATGTGTTTTGACGATGCCATTACGGCTTTATCACATTAGGTGATGGTGAAGAACAGGTTCGCTTTACCTTATTTTATACATTCCCAGTTTGTATCAGAGTATATCGTGATAGGAAATACTGTATTGTTTTGAAAGATAGACTGCCCACTAGCTGCATATTTTTTATATTGTAGATCTGAAGATGGTCATTGCTGACTGAAACCGATCCCCCCCGGGGCCCCTCCACGCCCACACCGGCGTGCTGACCAAACCAGAAGTTCTACAGTCACCTCCGTATAACATGTTAGTTTTCGAATCAAAAGTCACAGGACGCGGGCTGTGATGTTGTCCATGCGCCTGGGTAGGATTACTGATTGACATGGTCCATCAGAAGACAGAAACTGGACGAAAGCGATCGAAGGGTAGCGGTTTGTATGGGCAGAGAGAAAAAAAGTGCGAAGGCAAGCGCCAAGAGAAAAAAAAAACCTCTGCGACAGTAGGACGGGCAGTAAGGGCAGTAGCGGCTTGCTAGCTGCGACAGTGCGTTTAAGGCGAGGTTACGTTAGTGCGAGGTATCGTGCATCGTTACCTTTGTCGCTGCGGGTTCTCGTTGTACGAGGATAATCCCAAAGGAATGGTCTCCTATTTTTTATAAGTACATAGACCTGTTTATTTCTACAGTGGTTTACATCAGTTTACAGCATGAACTGGGTTTCTCTCGATGCATTTTTGTAGACGCTGTGGCAGTTTTTGTATGCCTATGTCATACCAGCTCGCCGCCATGCTGCTCAGAAAGTTATGTTCTGGCGTGATTGTTGCTTTGTCTCAGGTGTAAAGCGGTATGCCAGGTTTCGTCACCCGTGACAAATGAGTCCAGAAAGTTGTCCTGTTCGGCTGCAAGGCGGTGAAGAAATTTGGAAGAAGCATCAACTCGTTGCCGCATGTGGTCCTCAGTCAGCAAGCGTGGCACCCACCTTGCGCACACCTTCCGTTAGTTCAATGTTTCCGTTAAAATTCTGTGAGTGGTGCTTCGGGAAACCTCAGGAACCAACGTGTAGAGATCATCCAGGGTGATCCGCCGATCTTCCCGCATGCTTTGCTCAATCTTCAACACTGTCTCCTCAGAAATTGACGGTCTCCCGCTCCTTTGTCCGTCGTGAATTTCGGCCCGACCAGCTGTAAACTCTCTACCCCATTTACGAACATTTTTGACATCCGTGCCCGACTCACCATACACTTCCATCGATTGGCGATGGATTTCAATCGGCTCAGTGCCCTTTGCGTTCAAAAACCGAATAACTGCGTGTAATTCGAACTTGGTGGTAAGATCCAGCGGGAGCTCCATTCTCAACGGCTGCCAAGCCAAGACTGAGCGCCTTAGCGCGCGGCGTGCGCATGTTTACACACAGCGCGTGTAGCACTCTTCGTAACAGTATGACCAACTGCCACACAAACAGAGTTCTGTACTTATAAAAAAAATAGGAGACCTTACTTTTGGGATTACCCTCGTAGATGGGTCAGTCCGGACGCTGTAGCTGGGCTCCTGTGAATTCTCCTGGGTCTGCTGCAGCGGCTGCGTCGCTGTAACAGTCCGAGGTCGTCATACATTAGTGGGCGATCGGCCATAGATCAGCTCACAGTGTAGGGAGTGTGTGTGGCTGGTTTGCGTGTTGTGTACAGTACGGCTTCAGTGAAATTACCTGCTTTTTGGCGGGTCGAGCATCTGGGGTTGCCAGTAGTAGCTGTGTTGCAGGGGCTCGCCAGTACTATTGTGTTAGCGTGCTATGGACCATAGATGTTTAGTTCCTTGCTAATAGTGTCTTTGGTCTATCATGTTTCCATCTATGGTTGTGGTCGTAGTTCCCCAGAGAGAGAGTAAACGGGTTGCGCGAGTGTCTTGTGTTGCTATATAGTCGTGTGGAGAGTTTTTGGAATACGTGCAGGAGGGTATCTAGCCGATGTTCCCGGCGAAGATCCGCAGTGCGTGTGTAACACAGAGCATTGGTTAAATTAGAGATTAGATTAGATTAATACTTGTTCCATAGATCATGAATACGACACTTCGTAATGATGTGGAACGTGTCAGATTAATAAAACATGTCTGTACGAGATATTACATTACACAAAATATTGCATGATTCTGAGTATTTTGTTCTGTATGAGCTGCAGACGGCGCAGGCGTGTGGGCGCAGCGTATCCCAAGACGGGAGCAGCATACTTCATCAGAGGTCTAATAAGTATGGAGTACATGGACCTGGGCACACTCCTATTCAGTGTGCTACTCCTGTTAAGCAAAAGATAGAGTTGTTTGAGCCTCGCATTTGCTTTGTTGGTCACGTGTTGAATGTGGTCCAAACAGAGTAGTTTCCGGTCCAGCCAGACGTCGAGGTATCTGACCTTCTCACGGAAACTTATTGGGCGTGCATGCAGTGTCATTGGGTTGCAGTGTTTATGTTTGCGCAGTAGTTTCAGTCTTCTAGTGAACAGAACGGCTACGCACTTGTCGACGTTTACTCTAACACGCCATTTCACCAACCAAGGCCCTGCCGCTCTGAGTGCTGTCTGTAATCGCGAGTTAATGTTAGACGGTTTCCAATCTTGCGCGGGGATTGCAATGTCATACGCATAGATTGCCACCATCGTCGAAGGACTTTATATTGTGATCAAAGACTGGAGTAAAAGATATTTAAGTGGCCATACCTTGTCTCATGCCCTTTTTGATCCGAGCATTTCGTTCTCGTTCCCCCACCCTTATTATTCCCTCTTGGCCCTTGTACATATTGTGCATTACCCGTCTCTCCCTATAGATCACCCCTATTTTTCTCAGAATTTCGAATATCTTGCACCATTTTGCATGTCGGACAGTTTTTCCAGGTCGACAGGTCCCATAAACGTGTCTTGATTTTTCTTTACTCTTGCTTCCATTATCAACCCCAACGTCAGAACTGCCTCCTGGTACCTTTACATTTCCTTAAGTCAAACTGATCGTCGTCATGTAATACTTCCTCAATTTTCTTTTCCATTCTTCTGTATATTATTCTTGTCAGCAACTTGGATGCATGAGCTGTTAAGATGATTGCGCGATAATTCTCGCATCTGTCAGCTCTTGCAATCTTCAGAATTGTGTGGATGATGTTTTTCTAAAACTCTGATGGTCTCATACATTCTACATACCAACTTGGATAATCGTTTTGTGGCCAGTTCCCCCAATGATTTTAGAAATTCTGATGGAATGCTATCTGCCCCTTCTAGCGTATTTGCTCTGAAGTCGCCCAAAGCTTTATTTAGTTCTGATTCTAATACGTATTTTAGTGGGCATTGATATGGGTTGTGTCCACCCTTCGCCTTTATGACGGAAACAACTCTGCTGAGTGACACTTTCAATGAGATTTCTAATTGGCTACGAAATTTCCCGCAAAGCAGTCCATACATTAAAACTTCTCGGTTTTTTTAAAGAAATAACTGGTGGGACAGCCATTTGTTCGCCACTGTCACCAGGTGCATCTAAATTTTTCATAGGGGATTTTGGAGAACTATCGTTGAACAGTGCTCCCTTCCGGTCTTCCTGCACCTTCAGATAAGTTGACAATACATTTTTCATCTGGTCACATGGCAGTGATGCGCTGCAGCAGTTCAATAATCATTTGAATGGTATATATATCCTAACGTAAGGTTTACAGTGGAGATCGAGAAGGGTTAGTCGAACGGAAGTCAGGTTGACGACTCGGCCATTTAGTCTAAAGAAAACCGAAGCATACAGTTCTGTATCACAACGGATGCAGCTCAGAAGAGAGCTATGCTGAAAACCTTAGTACACCTAGCCAGAACTATGTCGGATAAGGACCACATCAGCTCCTGGATTCATCATCTGATGATGGTGTTCAGAAGCAATCCATGCCCGAGGCAGGATTCGAACCTGCGACCGTAGCGGTCTTGGGGTTCCAGACTGCAGCGCCTTGAACTGCACGGCAACTTCGGCCGGCGTCATCAGCAGATTGGAGGAAGCTGTCTGATGGGTGTAAAAGTGGGAGCCTGGCCAGTTCACGATAATAAATCAACGCTGGCTAGGAAAACGAGACGCGAGTCTATTTAAACAAGCCAAGAGGACGAACACACTGCGCGGCAAGATAGTTGGAGCCCTAAATAGGCAAGGAATCAGATCAGACTTCCAGAAAAATTAAGGGAATGTTGCGACCAGTCGAAGATAAGCTGAGCGGAGAATGGAGGGAATTTATAATATTCCTCGTGAGTGTAGCGAAAGATATGAAGGCCAGTCTATACAAACTGTTGCCGATCGCTGCATCGGGTATCAGAGTATAAATACCCAGAGTATTTGGATAAATCAGTGGTGGTATTTTTTTCCTTTATTGTGATTTCATTCCCCTGCACCGCATGTGCAGGGGAGGGTTGGAAGTGGCACAATCTGCCGCTCTTCAACGGAGTGATACACTTGATAAAAAGATGGAAACGATACATATAAAAGGTGATAAAATTGGGACATAAAGAACATAACAAGGGGAGACAGAGAGGGTTAAAATATACACTTACACGGAGACATTCATATGGGACACTTAAAAAATGTCCACATAAAGATAAAAAACCACAGTTGGAGATTTGTGGAGCATGTAAAATACACTGAAGTCACAAGCACAAGTTAAAAGTTGGCAATAGTATTAAAACAAGCCAGAATGAAGACATTTTAAAACCACTGCACCAGAGGGAGCACACATGATGAAGAATAAAAACTGCTAGAAGGGATGGTAGGGGAGGCTGAAGAGGGTGGGATGAAAAGAAAGGGGGTCAGCGGGCGCACCAAGGATAGGAGATGATTGGTGTGGGAGATGGAGAGGGAATGCAAACCAGGGGGGAGAGCAGAGACGCGGAAGGGGTGCACCGGAAAGGCAGGGGCGAAGGAGGGACAAAAAACTGCTCAGGGGAAGGGAAGAGGATATCAGAGGGAGTCCTGAGGAGGGGGAGGGTGGGGTTAGAGTTGGTACGAGGGGTAGATATCAGGGTGAAACTCATCATCCGGGAGAGGTAGGCACTGGAAGTTGTGTTGGATTGTTGGGTTGTTTGGGGGAGGAGACCGGACAGCGAGGTCATCGGTCTCATCGGATAAGGGAAGGATGGGGAAGGAAGTCGGCTGTGCTAAAAAAAAATGGTTCAAATGGCTCTGAGCACTATGGGACTCAACTGCTGATGTCATTAGTCCCCTAGAACTTAGAACTAGTTAAACCTAACTAACCTAAGGACATCACAAACATCCATGCCCGAGGCAGGATTCGAACCTGCGACCGTAGCGGTCTTGGGGTTCCAGACTGCAGCGCCTTTAACTGCACGGCAACTTCGGCCGGCGTCATCAGCAGATTGGAGGAAGCTGTCTGATGGGTGTAAAAGTGGGAGCCTGGCCAGTTCACGACAGACGGTTTTGAGGCAGCCATCAAAAGCTTGGAATTTTATCCGAAATCGATGCGGAAAGTACACCAAGAACTTTTGATGCAAGGTTTCTGAATGTGTTTGGGCATATAAGCAGTAACATGAGATAATGAAGAGGGGGGAAGGACGGAGCCTTGGGGCACTCCAGCTATGGATAGAAAGTAAAGGAGTTTGTACTGTGGATAGTGACATAGGAGGGACGATGGGAGAGGAAGGAAGCAACGAGAGGGACGAAACTGATGGGAAGAGCGTAAGTCTGGAGTTTAAAGAGGAGCCCAGGATGCCAGACACGGTCATAGGCGTTCTGGATGTCGATGGAAACAAAGATAGTGGAGTGACGGGAGTTAAATTGGAGGGAAGGAAGATTGGTAAGGTTAAGGAGCTGGTCGTTGGCTGAGAAGGTGGGCTGGAAAGCACACTGCGTAAGGAGAAGGAGGTGGTGCTGGTTAAGGTGGTGATGGATATTGCAGGAGAGGATAGACTCGAAGACCTTACTGAACACGGAGGTGAGGCAGATGGGACGATAGGAAGAGGTGTCAGAATAGGTTTGTTGGGGTTAGGGAACAGCAGGATGCGGGAAGTCATCCACAGGTTAGCTGTCAGCGGTCCTACAGCACAGCCTGTTAAATAGGAACAAGATTCCGTCTGAACAAAAGACAATACTTGCTCACGCATCGACTTACTGGGACTCTGTGATCGGGCAAGCAGTTGAAGTTAGGCTTTATGAAAACAACTTTATTAGAGACACTGACTATGCACTTAGCAGAACATGAAAGTGTACACCTGAAAAATAATAACCACAGTGGAGGACTTCTCACAGTTTACCACCTGATGCGAGGGATGGCGCTGCAAGCAACGCCGTATAGACATCGAAAACAAAGTCTGTGGACGTAGAAGACTCCACCTCAGTATTCGTCATTTCCGTGTTAGCACCATGACATAATACAGCCAATCACAGCTGTCCGATGGGTGTAAAAGTGGGAGCCTGGCCAGTTCACGACAGACAGTTTTGAGGCAGCCATCAAAAGCTTGGAATTTTATCCGAAATTGATGCGGAAAGTACACCAAGAACTTTTGATGCAAGGTTTCTGAATATGTTTGAAGGGACAGGAGGCCAGTTCTCCTCAAGAACCTAAACCAAAGTGGATTCTAATGTTGGAAGCTGGGGTCTGGAGAGATTTCAACGTTTTAACTTATCCAAAAGGTGTCTCATTAGGTTTAGATGACAGTATGCATTGTCATGCCAATACAAACAATAATCGTCTCCGAATTGTTCCTCTGCTGTAAACAGTACACGGTGCTGAAATACGTGTTAATTTCCTTCCGCATAAAACTCTATACCGTAGCACCAACTCCGCCATACTTCACTGTTGGCACAAAACATGGTGATACGTGTTCTCCAGACGTTCGCCAAATCCAGACCCTCCCATCGGATTGCTATAGGGTACAGAGTGATTCATCATTCGAATCATTCATTTCCAGCCACCCACTGACCAATGGCGTCGCTCTTTACGCCACCCCAAGCGTCGCTTACGCTGACTACAGAATTGTATGGCTTCTGAGGAGCTGCTCGAAGACTGTAGCCCATTGTTTTCAACTCCCCACGCGCAGTCCTTGTGCTAGCTGGACTGCTGTTAGCGCTCTGGAACTCACAAGCGATTCCATCCGCTGCTTTCATCCAATTTTTTACAGCCACCCTCTGAAATGCTCGACAGTCGCTGCCTGTCAGTACACGAGCTCTTCCTGGTCTTTCTTGAGCTGTAGTTGTTTGAACTTCACAATCGCATCTCCAATAGTCGTCTTGGGCAGTTGTAGAAGTGTTGAAATGTCCCTGATGCGTTTATTACTCAGGTGACATCCAATAACTACATCTAAATTTACATGGGTACTCTGCAGTTCACAGTTAAGTACCTCGCGGAAGGTTCATCGAACGACCTTGAAGTTATTTCTCTACCATTCCACTCTCGAACAGCGCGCGGGAAAAACTAACGCTTAAACCTTTCCGTGGGAGGTCTGATTTCTCTTATTTTATTGTAATCATCATTTCTCCCTGTGTAGGGGAACCCAACACAAGTTTTTTTTTATTTGAAGGAGAAAACTTGTGATTGAAGTTTCTTGAGAAGTTCCTGCCGGGACGAAAAACACCTTTTGTTTTAATGGTTGCCACCCTAATTCGTGTATCAGCAGTGGCACTATCTCCCCTGTTTCGCGATGAAACAAAACAAGGTGCCCCTCTATGAAATTTGTCGATGTCTTTCGGAAATCTTATCTGATGGGGATCCAACATCTTGCGGCAATACTCCGGAAAAGGGACAGGCGTAATGTTGGCAATGTCTTTATTAGACCTGTTGCGTCTTCTAAGTGTTCTGCCAATAAAATTCAGTCTTTGCTTTGCCTTCCCCACAACATTATCTATGTGATCGTTCTAGTTTAAGTTATTCGTAATAATCCTTAAATATTTAGTTAAATGAGCAGCCTTTATGTTTGTGTGATTTATCGTGTAACCGAAATCTAGGAGATTACTTTTGGTAATCATGTAGATGACTTTACACTTTTCATTATTTATGGTCAGTTAACTCTTTTCGCACCATACAGAAATCTAGTGTGAATCTTTTTGGTTTTGATCAGCTGATTGATCAGATTGTCTCCTAGATCGTTTATATAGATTGAGAATAGCAGTGGGCCTACAACACTTCTCTGGAGAACGCCAGATGTCACTTCTTTTTTACTCGATGTCTTTCCGTCAGTTACTATGATCTCAGACCTTTCTGACAGGAAATCACGAACAGAATCGAACAACTGAGACGATACTCCGTAGGCACGCAATCTTATTTGACGTTGCTTGTGAGGAACAGTGTCAAAAGCCTTCCGGAAATCTAGAAACATAGAATCAGGATACCCTTTGGATAGCACTCATTTCTCCATGCAAGAGCTAGTTCTGTTTGATAAGAACGGTATTTTCTTAGTCTATGTTGACTATGTGCTTACAGACCGTTCTCTTCGAGTTAACGTTCCAACATTAGTCCACTTCCAAAGTCTCTGAGCTCTGCTGACCGACCCTTTCTGCTGCTATACTGCTTCCCTACCGACAACAGAACACTCCTTGCATCCTTTCAAACTGGAGGATTCGTCTCTAGTGACATCTTATGACCCACCCCGCAATACACACAGGTGGCCAGATACTCTTTGTAAATAAAATTTGAAAATTTGTGGTAAGATCTTATGGGACCAAACTGCTTAGGTCATCGGTCCCTAAGCGTACACACTAATTAATCTACCCTAAACTAACTTACGCTATGGATGCCACACTCACCCATGCCCGAGGGAGGACTCGAACCTCTGACGGGGGAAGCGGTGCGGACCGTGACAAGACGCCCTAGACCGCGCGGCTACCCGGCGCCGCTCCGGATACTTTTGATCAGTTAGCGTATAGGTGACGTTCAGCAGATGGTGAAGGTAAAGCTCCCATCAGGTCTAATGTTGGTTTCAACACTATTTTACTAGGCGTGGTCCTGTTGAAAATAGTGCGCCCTTGCCTTTTTAACTGACTTATCCAGCAAGCGTCCGAATTACCGTGATACGGGATTTTTCACACATTAAAATATATTTCTAGGGGGGAATGGAATGCTAAGTGACAGATGAAAATCCTGGGGTTGAATGGGGATCGAACCTAAGAAATTTAGATTTGTAGACTGACACCTCACCACTCTCAAAAGAATGCATACCTTCTTCCACTTGATCCTTTCCGTTTGCTTGCCATCTATTCCCTATTGCATTTTCTGCCATTAATATTCTTTAAATAAACCCTCGTTTTTCCAAGGCTAAAATGAATGTTGAACATAAGATCCGTCTTTTTTGTAGTGCAACAAAATTTTCTTCTTTGTTACTCTTGTGTTTTCTACTTTCTAACTTAAAATCTTGTTTCTCGATAATATTGAAATATTAAATGTCTATAAATATCGATTATTGCTTTTTTTTTAGAACTAATGATTTCTTTCAGCTGGATTTTTCGTAAAGGAAAAAGAGGCAAGTACACTTACTCATTTGGTCTTCAATGATTAGATTGGTAAATCATTTATTTGATAATGCGAAACATAAATTTTATCATAACTCCTTGATTAGCATTCTCTGTCATTGACATTTTTAAAATAAGTCCTTGTTCTCAAAAGAATTTTTTTTTTTTTTTTTTTTGCCAACTGAGCCATAAGGTATGCCCTGTGTTCATGATGACCCTCTGTTGCCGGCCGGAGTGGCCGAGCGGTTCTAGGCGCTACAATCTGGAGCCGCGCGACCGCTGCGGTCGCAGGTTCGAATCCTGCCCGGGGCATGGATATGTGTGATGTCCTTATGTTATTTAGGTTTAAGTAGTTCTAAGTTCTAGGGGTCTGTGACCTTAGAAGTTAAGTCCCATAGTGCTCGGAGCCGTTTTTTTGATCCTCCATTCTCACTGTTTACTGGTCATTTGACATACAACGCACTCAACCGTCCATCGAATCCATAGCAAAACTATTTTCAGCAACCTCGCTGGAAGATTCCAGATCTCTAAACGGGGAAGGGAAGGAGGAACACATCTTAAAGGAACGTAGATGAACCACACTCGTTTTCATGATAGTGTTTCCTTTGGAGTTTTACAAACTCCGACAACCAAGCTAAAAACGTAAAAGAAATATTTGGGCTGCGATCACATTTCCGACCAGAATACTGAACAAGAACGGCATGGAGGCGTGTTCACATTTTTGCATTAACACCTCCAGTGTGTTCACTTATGTACAGTCATCCATCGATATGTTCATTATTGAACAAGCCCCTCTAAGAGATAGTAGGAACTGAAAATTAACTGTTATTTATAAAGATGCTTTATCATGAATTTAAAAGTTACAGTCTTGATCGAATAATATATTTATTACAATGGTTACCAGTTCCAGCTTCTTTGCAGACCATCTTCAGATCATAATCCGTTACTAGCAGGGGAGATAGTGAACGTAGCAGGTACCGCCTGTTGATGGTACTGGAACAGACGTTATCTGCTCCGTTGCCGACCTCTGCTTGCAATTATCTGTAAATAGACTGATACCAGTCAACATTGTAACAAATGTTTTTATGGAGTTAAGACTGTTTTAATTTGTAACTTTTAAATTTTGCGCTGAGGAGGCTGTTCTTCAAAACTATGTTTACAAAAATGGTTTATCATGAACGATGGCAGTACTAAAAATGCGTAATAGAACAGTAATTGAACGGTGGACATTAGGAAGTCATTAGAATGAAATTCCGTATATTTAGCTTTTTCATAGCTTTTCGCAGGATACGCAATTAGATAATAATGCTAGCTACAGATGTCCTACACTGTTTCACTTTCCTGACAGTACAAATGTTTAGTTCCCAACAAAACATTATACACTACTGGCCATTAAAATTGCTACACCAAGAAGAAATGCAGATGATAAACGGGTATTCATTGGACAAATATATTACATTTACACGCAAATTAGGTGCATAGATCCAGAGAAATCACTATCCAGAACAACGACCTCTAGCCGTAATAATGACCTTGATACGCCTGGGCATTGAGTCAAACATAGCTTGGATGGCGTGTACAGGTACAGCTGCCCATGCAGCTTCAACACGATACCACAGTTCATCAAGAGTGGTGACTGGCGTATTGTGACGAGCCAGTTGCTCGGCCACCATTGACCAGACGTTTTCGGTTGGTGAGAGATCTGGAGAACGTTCTGGCCAGGGCAGCAGTCGAACATTTTCTGTATCCGGAAAAGCCCGTATAGGACCTGCAACATGCGGTCGTGCATTATCCTGCTGAAATGTAGGGTTTCGCAGGGATCGAATGAAGGGTAGAGCCACGGGTCGTAACACATCTGAAATGTAGCATCCACAGCTCAAAGTGCCGTCAATGCGAACAAGAGGTGACCGAGACGTGTAACCAATGGCACCACATAGACTACCATCACGCCAGGTGATACGCCAGTATGGCGATGACGAATATACGCTTCCAATGTGCGTTCACCGCGATGTCGCCAAACACGGATGCGACCATCATGATGCTGTAAACAAAACCTGGATTCGTCCGAAAAAATGACGTTTTGCCATTCGTGCATCCAGGTTCGTCGTTGAGTACACCATCGCAGGCGCTCCTGTCTGTGATGCAGCGTCAAGGGTAACCGCAGCCATGGTCTCCGATCTGATAGTCCATGGTGCTGCAAATGTCGTCGAACTGTTCGTGCAGATGGTTGTTGTCTTGCAAAAGTTCCCATCTGTTGACTCAGGGATCGAGGCGTGGCTGCACGATCTGTTACAGCCATGCGGATAAGATGCCTGTCATCTCGACTGCTAGTGATACGAGGCCGGTGGGATCCAGCACAGCGTTCCGTATTACCCTCCTAAACCCACCGATTCCATATTCTGCTAACAGTCACTGAATCTCGACCAACGCGAGCAGCAGTGTCGCGATACGATAAACCGCAATCGCGATAGGCTACAATCCGACCTTTATCAAAGTCGGAAACGTGATGGTACGTATGTCTCCTCCTTACACGAGGCATCACAACAACGTTTCACCAGGCAACGCCTGTCAACTGCTGTTTGTGTATGAAGAATCCGTTGGAAACTTTCCTCATGTCAGCACGTTGTAGGCGTCGCCACCGGCGCCAACCTTGTGTGAGTGCTCTGAAAAGCTAATCATTTGCATATCACAGCATCTTCTTCCTGTCGGTTAAATTTCGCGTCTGTAGCAAGTCAATTTCGTGGTGTAGAAAATTTAATGGCCGGTAGTGTATATGCAGATCTCCTTTGAAACGCTGTTGTAATAATTTTTGCTCTCTCGTCACGATGTAAAACGCACTCAGCATCAGTGAAAATATGGCATGCCAAAACATTGCGACGGTACGTAACTGTTAGTGCTAGTGTAGCTGCTCTTCCAAACAGCACGCCGTACGAGCAAACCAGTAGCGCCTGTACCTGCGGCTACTCGTGCTCTAGGTACTTGGGTTATGCACGGCCCTGCTTAAAAACAACAGCTCGATGTAGTCACAGCTTCGAGCAGCGCACGTCTGTTTTCATGTATCACAGCTAATTCACTGCAAATAATAACCTGCAGCTGTGACCCGCAGTCCAGTAGTTTATGCATTGCCTAGAATTACAAGTTAATAAAATATACGTAAACAGAAAATAAAAATGAACAATTCAATAATAAGGGTTCTACTGTAACTAATGTAGATGACAGAGAATTACGTTGAACAATGTTTATTCAAGAAAGGACATCTCAAACAAACAGGAAATGATTCTATGATAATCATTTAAAATACAAACAAAAAATATACTTCAGAAGTTAAAGTATGGAAGCGGCTGTTCACTCCCCAGAATTAAACACCTCGCTGATCAAATACCACTCGTTACCGCAGCAGGTCTGTCTCCTTCCAGAACTCACGTAAAAGTGCCCTGAATCGTTCCCTTGACCTCTTCACTCAAAAAAGTCCCAGCCTCCACCTTGACTCCCGTAGCATTCCTCTTTGCTCCTTCAGTCCAGAGACAGGCTTGATGCAGCTTTCCATGCTACTCCACCGTGTGAAAGCTCCTTCATCTCCGCATAACTACTGTAACCTACATCCTTCTGGATCTGCTTAGTGCATTCATCTCTAGGTATCTCTCTACGATTTTTACCCTGCACGCTTCCCTCCGATACTAAATTGGATATCCCTTGATGCCTCAGAATGTGTCCTACCAACTAGTCCCTTCTTCGATTCAAGATGTGCAACAAATTCCTCTTCTCCCCAACTCTGTTCAGTACCTTCTTATAAGTGATCGACCCACCTAATATTTAGCATTCTTCTGTAGCGCCAGATTTCGAAAGCTTCTATTCTCTTCTTGTCGAAACTATTTATCGTCCATGTTTCACTTCCATACATGGCTACACTCCATACAAATACTTTCAGGAATGACTTCCTGATACTGAAATCTATACTCCATGTTAATAAATTTCTCTTCTTCAGAAACGCATTCCTTGCCATAGCCAGTCTACATTATATATATATATATATATATATATATATATATATATAAAAATTATATACCCATATACCAATATAAATTATAATAATTATTATATAATTCCAATATAAATTCCAGTATAAATTATATACCCATATATATATATATATATATATATATATATATATATATATATATACCCAAAACATTGCATTGAAACAAGCGTTCAGTTCATAGTGCTATGGAATGTGGGGAAAAAACCACAAATTGGCATTCATAAGAAGAAGAAGAACACCAAAAATGCAACAGGAGCGTAATATGTAAGAAATTGTCCACGCAACCTCTAAGTAAGGTTCAAAACATTACTACTGATGTGTTGGTAAATGTGCCAACACCTTGTAGATAGAGGCGGCCTAAATGCACGCTATCTAACGCATACGGGCGTGAATTCTGGAACAGGATAAGTAGTGAATTCTAATAAGAAAAGTATGCAGCTCCTCAAATACTTAACTTTATTCCATGTTGTGGTACATCGCTGTTGATAATACAAATAAGACTCTCTTCAGATACGGTTAATGGCGCCTTGCTAGGTCGTAGCCATGGACTTAGCTGAAGGCTATTCTAACAGTCTCTCGGCAAATGAGAGAAAGGCTTCGTCAGTGTAGTCGCTAGCAAAGTCGTAGTACAACTGGGGCGAGTGCTATTCCGTAACTCGAGACCTGCCTTGTGGTG